>NC_057864.1:322324824-322974324 GCF_019393635.1 Dromiciops gliroides | reverse complement strand
CACTAAAAAAAGATGTTTTGAGAATATTTCAATAGAATTAGGTTTACTTTGTAATCATATTTTATTTCATACATTTAAAGACTATTTTGAAAAGGGGTTCATAGGGTTCACTTGACTGCAAAAGGGATTTGTGACACACACAAACACACATAGACACAAAAGATTAAGAATGCTACTCTAGAGGAACAGAATTTAAATCTTTAGATACTGCCTCTGATTCTACAAGAGAACAGAAGGAAAGCATGGAAGTAATAAGAGTATCTCCTATAATCTTTTCTCTCATTTACTCACATATATACTTATTCTATCCTCTTTCCAAATAGTTGCTACTAGCCATTAAGTAGACAAGAAAATGGTTTTCAAAAGGCATGAGGTTCAAAAGGAATTAGGCCATGCTTGGATGTGGAACTTAATGAAACTCTTTCCTGCCCTTCTGCAAGAGCTTTCTAACTTGTTTCCATATCTTCTGTCTCTCTTCATTGCCAATTGATTCTATGCCTCATGGTTCATAAGTTCCTATCAAATGGACAGCATAAGGTAGAAGGATTAGATTTGTTCTTCTTGACCCTGGAGGGCAGAACCAATAGCAATGGGTACAAATTACAGAAAGTAAAATTTAGGCCTAATCTCCAAAAAAAAACCCACGAATAATAAATAAATTTTAAAAACAATTAGGTGTCCAAAAATGCAACGTTAAGAAACTTCCCTTACATGAAGAATAAATCTGCCTTTTTGCAACTTCTGCCTACTGGTATGAGACTATCACAGTATTGCATATGCTTGAAGATAAGCTATCACAAAAGAGAGGCAGTGAAAGTGGGCTGGAACTGCAGTTAGAGGTCCCCACTTGTTCTCTGACCTTGGGCAAGTTGCTTAATTTCCCTGATTTCCTCAACTGTAAAAAGAGGGTTGGGGCAGCTAGGTGGCACAGTGGATAGAGCACCGGCCCTGGAGTCAGGAGTACCTGAGTTCAAATCCGGCCTCAGACACTTAACACTTACTAGCTGTGTGACTCTGGGCAAGTCAGTTAACCCCAATTGCCTCACTAAACAAAAACAAAAACAAAAACAAAAGAGGGTTGGATCTGAAAGTCTCTAAATTTCCTTTCAGGTCTAAACGTATGCTCCTATGACCCCACTAAGTCTTTCCTTCTTCAGGTACACAACCCTGACCCTCATATGGTACGGTGTCTTGTCCTCTCACCATTCCCACTGTTATCTTCAGTATCTGCTCTGTGTTGTCAGTATTTATGCTAAAATGTTCTGCTTCAATTGAAGAGAGACTAAAGATGTGACTTGATCAGGGCAGGACGATCACCTACTCTAGTTCTAGAATTTGTCTCTTAATGCACCCTAAGCTGCTTTATGATTTTTCCTTTTTGTGGGGGGAAGGAGTCACAGGAAGGCAACTTTAGTCCGGCCCCTTTACCCTCCTTGATTTGATTTTTCACTCCACCCCTTACCTCAAGATAATATCCAGATGAGACCACAAACTGCCTGAAGAGTACCACTTCAAACTTACCAACTTTACCTTTAGTCCTAGGGCCTTTCTATTCACCTTAGACAAAAATATTGGACTGGAAGAGCTGCTAGGCTCACATACAGCCAAGGGAACCTCTCTCTCTGCCCCAACCTAGCTGGAAATCTAGAGACCCTCAGTTGACAAGACAAGGCTGATGACTCAGTACAGGACAAGATGCCAGGAGCTTCAGAGCTGTTACTGAATAAGGTCAGGAGAGACAATTTTACAAGAAGGAAATTTAGGAGGTGTCAAAAGCTTGCTTTCCTAACCCAAGCATCAAGTTTTCAGGCCACATCTGAGTGAAACAGTTTCCTGGCCGCTCCAGCTTAGTATATCTATCTGATTGACTCATAAAGAAAAGCTTTCAGGCCCTATCTGATCTGGATTGGCTTATTGGAAACTTACCAGGTAGCCTACAGTGAAGGAAGTCTGGCTTTTTGGGCAGGGAAGGAGATGGTGAAACTAGAGGCCTAGGCTATCAGAAAGCTGATCTATCCATTTGTATATATAGGGCTCCTGAAGTTCAGATTCTTATGATACTTAGGCCAAAAGGGTTTTTTTAGGAGGAAAGTTCTTTATTGAAATATTACTGTTTTATACTACTCCCCTTCTCTGACTCCAGGCAAATCAGACCACTTCACACTCTCTTGAAATCTTTTTCTCACCTCTTTCTCACTCTCTTCATCCAGCTCACTTCCACTAACATGCATGTCCCCCAAGGCACCATCCTGGGCCTTTTTCTCTTCTCCTCCCTGATTTCTCTTGGTAATTGAATTAGCTCCCATGGATATAATTATTATCTCTGTGCATGTAATTGTCAGATCTATTTATGCAACCCTAAACTCTCTCCTGATCAGTCTTGCACCTCCAAGTACCTATTGGACATCTCAAACTGGATGTCCTGTAGACATCAATTAAACATGATGAAAATTGAATTCATTGTCCCCTCCCCCCAAAAAAACCACCCTGCCTCTTTCTCATTTCCCTACTATTTTCAGGGATGCCACTGTGCTCCCAGTCACCCAGGCTAGCACCCTTACTATGTCTCACCCCTTCCCCCATATCCAATCTGTTGCTAAGTCCTTTCATATCTACCTTTATAACATCTTGCATATACTCTCCCTTTTCTCTTCCTATAGTGGCCTTCATTACCTTATGGCTGAATTATTGCAATAGCCTTCTGGTTGGTCTCTCTCACTTAAGTCTCTTGCAAATCCAATATATCCTTCATTCAGCTGTCAAACTGATCTTCCTAAAGTGCAGTTCTAACCATGTTACCTCCTTATTCAATAAATTCCAGTGGCTCCCTATATATTTGATCTAACAGGATCAATTATAAAATCTTCTGTTTGGCTTTTAAATCTCGACATGACCTGGCCCCTTCCAAACTTCCCAGTATTCTCATATCTTATACCCTGTGATCCAGTGACACTGTCCTCCTTGCTCTTCTTCACATGTGATAGATATTCCATATTCTGAGTCTGCATTTTCACTGGCTATGCCTCATAGGTAGGATATTTTCCCGCCTCATAGGTAGGATATTTTCCCTCCTCATCTCTGCTTCCTGGCTTTCCTGACTTCTTTAAAGGAAAAATCCTGACTTCTACAAACCTTTCCCAATATCCCTTAAATACTAGTGTCTTCCTTCTGTGATTAGTTCCAAGCTGTCCTGTAGGTATTTGTTAGCATGTTGCCATTTGTATGTTGCCTTCCCAATTAGCCTGTGACCTACTCAAGGGCAGGGACTATTTTTTTTTTTGCATTTCTTGATATCCCCAGCACTTAACACAGTTCTTGGCACATATTAGACACTAAATAAATGCCTGTTAACTTGATTTGACTTTTTTTTTATTCACACCATTCTCTATATTTGGTATACCTTTCACCCCACTACCTTCATCTCCATCTGATCATATTTCATTGAAGAGCAAGTTTAAATTCTACACTTCAATGAAAACTCCATTATGTGTATATATATATGTGTGTGTGTGTATATAAATATATATCTATGTGTATATGAATAGATATATATATATATATATATATATATATATATATATATATCAGATTACCTGCTGTCTAGGGGAGGGGGGAGGGAGGGGAGGGAGGGAGAAAAATCTGAAATTGTAAAGCTTGTATAAACAAAAGTTGAGAACTATCTTTACATGTAACAGAAAAAATAAAATACCTTATACATAAAAAAAAAAGAAAACTCCATTGACCTCTTAGCAATTTGGAGAATACTTTCCCCTTCTTAGAACTGTTACAGAACTTTGCTAGTATCTCTCTTAAACACATATCATGTTCTCTTTTGGTTTATAGTTATTTATGTACATGGTTTTGCTCCCTAGTAGATTCTATGAGAGCAAAGATTATCATATTCTGTTTTGTATTGTCTTCAGTGCTTTAGTACAATCTTCGTACAGAATCATTAGATCATAGAATTTAGGCTTAGAGGGGCCTTAGAGGTCATACTATCATAGCATAGAGCTAGAGTTAGGAGGGATCTAAGTTGTCATGTAGTCTAACCTGATTTCATAGATTGTGACATAGCTAGGTAGTGCATGGATAGAGTGCTAGACCTAATAATCAAGAACACCTGAATTCAAATAAGACTTCAGAGACTTACTAGCTGTATGATTCTGGGAAAGTCACTTAAGCCTCAGTTTCATTATCTGTCAAATTAAGATAATAATAGCACTTACCTCCTAGAGGTGTGAGGAAAAAAATGAGATTAAAACAATTGTAAAATGCTTACTAAAAAGCTCTATGTAAGAGCTTACATAGAGCTAAATGCTAGTTATTTATTATTATTATTATTATAATAAATGAGGAAACTGAGGCCTAGAAATAGATCCTTAATGTTTATTCAATGAATGGACAAAAGTGAAAATGATATCTCAGTGACTTTTTGATATCAAACAAATGTAAACGTCTATCAATGTAGTTTCTTTATTATAATTTCCATATTTCTTGCCTGGTGCCCCCAGTAATTTCAAAGAAGACATTTCTCCCTTCAGGACAAAAAGCACACTAGGATCTTTAGACCTCTGGGAACTAGGGAACTAGGTAACAAGTATTCCATGACTGTTATTTTCCTCCCTCACAAGAGGAGAGTTTACTGAGCCCAGATTTGAATATTTGTTCTTTGTTAAGTTGCTTGAGAGGCCTAATTTAACCCAAGAGCTGTTGCTCTAGACTTTGTGAAGTAGACACTCTGCCATGCCTGACTCCTGAGTGACACAAATCAGTGTTCTTTCCTATTTGTGTATCTATATGTTTATCTATCTATTCACTTATTTACTTGCTTATTTATTTTTTAAATTTTTAAAATTTACATTCCAGATTTTCCCTGTCCCTCCAACTCCGTCCCACCCATCTGCCAAGAAGGCAAGAAATATGATACCCATTATACATGTGAAGTAAAATCAGTGTTCTTTGGCCCTGTGTTTAGACTGATTTACTTTGGATTGTTGGAACAAAAAATGTTAAGTAGTTCTTGAATTCCCTCAGTTCTCCATGAGGAAGAGTACTGTCACCCAGCTATACACCGGAGACATAACCTGTTAATATCTTGTAAGCAACTACATAAATTAATGGAGGGTAGGTTGGGGGGAAGCAAGGAAAGAGGAAGGGAGGGCACATTCATTTTGTATCTTCTGGGAGGTTTACAGTCTCTAATGAAGACAGGTAATTTAAATGTCTGAATACTTCATTTTGATTTTTCTTGTTGTTTTTTTAAAAAAAATTATTCAGGGAGTGATTACAGGGATAGTTTGTGAGTTATTCAGACTGCCTGCTTGGGCTTTCAGCAACATCACTACTCACTAGCATCTCCTGAGACTGTGGAGAAATTTCTTTGTTGTTTTTTTAAAGATGAAACTCAAACCTCTAATTCTGGCCATTACAGACACGATGGGGAAATTACTAACTTATTCCTCTTCCCACCTTGTATAAGAATCAGCATCCAAGGGAATTTTCACCAGGTGGTTTGTAACAAAGCTGCCAAGGTTTGCTTACCTGCAGCTGTTACTGCTGAGCCTTCTCATCCCCACTCCCCATATCAGCCAGGTATCAAGAATGAGAGTCCCCATTTGTGGAGCTTAGATCATTGCTCCCTGGCTTCTGTCCCATAGGAACCACTGTAAAGGGCAGATCTCAGTCAACGTGGGAAGCTCCTTCAGTAACATCTTAAAGACTCTAGGCCACTGCAACTGAGCTTTGGCCTTTACACTGGACCCTGGAAAATCAGAACCCTGACAATATAGTGGACAACCTCCTGCGAAGTCCAGAAGGCCAGCCTGACAAGGGCTTGCTATACCTCCCTCTCTCTAACCCCCACTTCCCAAACACTACCTCCCCACTCTCCCACACTGGAAGTCTCACTCTGATGCCACCTGTGTAAGGATCATAAATAAACGATCACTATACCAACATCTTTTCACCAAATTCTAGCTGCAACTTTAGGACTGAGGAGAGGGAATGAGTCCCTACTATGAACCAGGCACTGTGTTAAGTTCTTTAAAGATAGTATCTCATTTGATCTTCATCACAACTCTGTGAGATAGGCACTGTTAATAATTCCATTTTACACTTGAGGAAACTGAGACAAACAGAAGATGAGTGACTTGCCCTACGGTCAAATTGCCAATAAGTGTCTGAGGGGAATTTGAACTTGCGTTTTTCTGACTCCGAGTCCCCCCACTGCACTATGCATCGTGCCAACCAGCTGCCTAAATGCTTTTTTCCCTTCTTCTATCCCTATCATGCCTCTTCAGGTCTAATTCCTAGTACCCTATTTCCACAATATCAGTCATCCTAAACCATTTCACTATGGGAATATTGCTTTACTGTTCCACCTCCTCCTGCATACTCATTCCCACCCAACTCAATCTTCCTCTAATCAGGATTGCATACATCTACCTCTATCTGAACCTACATTAATCTCTTTTCTGGAGCTACTCGGATTTGAATTTCGGTTCTATTATAAATAAATACCTTTATAATATAAGTCTTTGCTTTAACTGCTTCCTTCCAATCGCTACTTTTTAACACTAGGAGGGGCAGTACAATTCAGAGAGATAGATAGGGTGACATAATAGAAAGAATGATGATCTTGAAAACATAACACTTACTTGCAATGTGGCCTCTCTGAACCAAAGTTTTCTCATTCCCCTAATTTTACATTTTTGGTTTGTTCTCTTAAAAGATTTTTTCATTTACTTTTAAGTAAATGTCTGTGATCTTTATGTGTATACATATTACAATAACATCTGGTTAGAAAATACATGTACATGTATGTGCATGTATACACATATGGATAAATACATGCCTGTGTACATATACAACCAGATATGTTATTTCATTATTGTTTAAGAGTAGGATTGAAAGTCATAACCAAATGAAAACAGGTCTTAATTGATCAATCAATTAATCAGTCATATGTTTTGGACTAAGTGTGAAAAGTCCTCTGGAGTTAAAATGCATATGAATAAACAGACAATCTGACCATTCCACAAGAGTCATGTACGAATTACCAAGGTCTATAAAATTTAAATACTAAATTTAATTACTTTTAAATTCCCTTCCGATTCTAAGTCCATGACCCTATAATTCTATTGTCCTATGTTGTATACCTCAAAAGTAAACCTCTTCCTGGAGGGGTGGAACACTGTTTTGCTTTGTATTATTTTTAATCCCTATTACACAATACAGTACATTGCACATAGTAAGTATTTAATAAATGTTTATTACTGTATTTATAAAATGGAGACAACAAAATAATACTATCTACTTTTAAGTGTTGTGAAAAAAAGTATTTTGTACAATTTAAAACACTCTATTATATGAATTATTATCTGCAAATTGGGGATAATACCTCTGCTCCTAAAAGGGGTTACTGAGAAAGAGAAAAAACAACAACAATCTGTAATCTAAAGTGCTATATCACTGTGATATTCTCTTATGAGAACATCACATACCCTACAACTCTATCCACTATAGGCGACCTGCCCCAGTTCCATTACTATCCTCCAGGATAAGTTGACAGATAATCTTGCACTTCTGCAATGCTGCTTTCAGATCACTGCTTTGCCCTATCATTGAATCGACTACATTGCTTTGAAATTCATGAAACTAGGGTATACTATCCTATCTTTGCTGTTGTAATTTACCAAACTCTAGTATATTCTTGGTTCCTCATCTTTGTGGAAAAAGTAAGAAATGGGGGCCTATATGATAGTAGTTAAATGAGTTTATAACTGGTAGAATGGCATATCAGATAGTAATGAATGGATTGATTAGAGGCTTATCAACAATATGCTGGTCACTTAATGATGAATTCTTGATGATGAATGGTTATGGCAACCCAAGACCAAACCCATAAAAGTAAGCAAAAAAAATTAACCTGAGTTCTGTCTACACAGGACTTCTCACTTATGCATTTGTATAGTGATGGTGACAAAGTAGAGAAAAGAAGGTGGCAAACAGCACAATTTTAGACATAAGAATATTAATTTTACTATCAATATTGGAAATGTGGGATTCATGCCCATGATCAATGACTTGACTTTCCAAAAGAGAAATCATATCTTCTTGATATTCTCAACATAAATGAAAACAGAAAACAGCAGAGAGTCCCAGCTAAATGAAAGGAGAGATTTCAGGATCTTTGTGGAAAGGCAAATAAAAGGGTTGTACAATTGTTCTTAATTATATAATCAAAGGAAATAGGAAACATCATTTCATGGGACATGACATCATTTCATATTATAGTGTTCATGATAAGATTTTTTAAAAAGACTAGTATGAAAATAATTACAGCTTATGTGAAAATTTCTGTTTCAGAGGATAATGTAGATAAATCCTATGAATACTCAGTGAGACCCTTCAAATAAAATTATCATATGTTCAATACTCAAAGACTTCAATACAAAGATAGACAAAAAAAATAGGCTCTCAAAAAAAGTTTAAAAAAAAATTCAAAAGGAAGAAAGACGAATGGTTTGAGACCATACAAAAGTTTCAGAAATGTACACATATGTTTATATAATATACATATATGATTTTTATGTATTTATACACACATATATAATCTGTATATAAATGTCATGAGTATTATATTTAGAACTACAGTTGGTAAGTATGAGGTATGTAAAGTAACAAAATATATAATAAAAATGAAATTAAAGCATTTTAACTAGCAAGAAATGCCTAGTTACTAATGTCACAGTCATTTTTAATGACATTTTTAGTCAGTTATCTGGGTACAGTCAGACTTGGAGCAAAATTTAAAATTAATCAATCAATTAGAATTACAATGAGAAAATATGGCATGCAGTTGAGGCGATTCAAACTTGATGGATTAAAACAAGCTGCTTATGCTAAAAAATAGGAAATGGACAACAAAACAAGCATTGCCACTGACCATCACAACTGTCTAAGTAATTATTGTTGGAGATTTTTTTTGTTTGTTTTTGGTGAGGCGATTGGGGTTAACTGACTTGCCCAGGGTCACACAGCTAGTAAGTGTTAAGTGTCTGAGGCTGGATTTGAACTCAGGTCCTCCTGACTCCAGGGCCAGTGCTCTATCCACTGCACCACCTAGCTGCCCCTCTAAGTAATTATAAGATATTTAACTTAATTTACTGAAATAAAGAGATCAAAGCAGTCTATAAAGTAACTTGGTCAGCAAACAATTTCTGACAAATAGAGAGATGTGGTAATCAAAGGCTACAATAGTTTAGAATATAAAATCATCTGAAAAATCTTACAGAGCATGGTGAAATCTGAGAGCACTATTTCATAAAACAGTGAGAAGTCTTGGAAGCAAAAACAAGTTTACAACTATTGATTAGAGAAATGCAAATTAAAACAACTCTGAGGTACCATCTCACACCTATCAAATTCGGTAATATGACAGAAAAGGAAAATGATAAATGTTGGAGGGAATGCAAGAAAATTGGAAGATTCATGCACTGTTAGTAGAATTGTGAACTGATTCAACTATTCTGAAGACCAATTTGGAACTATGCTCAAAAGGCTATAAATTTGCATTTACCTTTTGACCCAGCAATATCACTACTACTCCTATATCCTAAAAAGATTTTTTTTACAAAGAAAAAAGACCTATTTGTACGAAGATATTTATAACAGCTCTTTTTTGTAGTGGCAAAGAATTAGAAATTGAGGGGATGTTCATCAATTGGGGAATGACTGAACAAGTTGTGATATAGGATTGTAATGAAATGCTATTGTGCTATAAGAAATGATGAGCGGGATGCTTTCTGAAAATCTGGAAAGACTTACATGAACTGATGCAAAGTTAAGTGAGTGGAAGCAGGAGAACACTGTATACTGTAACAGCAATATTGTTTGATGAATGGCTTAGCTATTCTCAGCAATCCAATGATCCAAGAGAATTCCAAAGGATTCATGATGAAAAATGCTATCTATCTCTCGAGAAAGAACTGATGAAGTCTGAATACAGATTGAAGCATGCTATTTTTCAATTTCTTGTGTGTGTGTGTGTGTTTGGACTGTTTTCTTTTACGACATGACTAATATGAAAATATATTTTGCATGATTGTGAGGAGGAGATGAGGAAAGGAAAGAGAATTTTGAACTCAATTTTTTTTCAAAATGAATGTTAAAAATTGTTTTTATATACAATTGGGAAAATATTAAATATAAAAAAAGTTTACAGAAAGACACATAAGAGACTCAGCAAGACCAAATCAGTTTGAAGGTATTTGAAGACAAAACTTGAAAATAACAAAAAGAAAAATGGAAAATATCTATAAAGATTTTTATAATAAACTCTTTTCTCCATCAATGACAGAGAAGATACCATATTTAGACTTTAACCAGCCCCGATGAGCTGCTTAATCAAATAGATATGGGATTTAAAAACTCAAAAATAGAAGAAGCAGCTGAACTATAGCAATTACACACAAAAAAGTTTTGCCTTGAAGAGTAAAACAGTTTTGAAGACAATGAATGATGCATCGATTCTTAAGATAGTTAAAAGAAAAGAAGTTACCAAACCCTTAGGGAAAAAAATCTAATGCATTATACTTTTTTTAAACATTTTTTTTTTGGTGAGGCAATTAGGGTTAAGTGACTTGCCTAGGGTCACACAGCTATTAAGTGTTAAGTGTCTGAGGCAAGATTTGAACTCACGTCCTCCTGACTCGAGGGCCAGTGCTCTATCCACTGTACCACCTAGCTGCCCCTAATGCATTATACTTACTAAAAAAAAAAGTGAGTGAAAAATTATCAATGACTACTGATTCACTTGCCTACTTTCCCATCTCTGCAAAATTTCATGAGTCTATTTTACAGAGGCATTGAGGAATACATAATGAAAGACTAAGAAGTGAAGCAAACAGCTTTTTTCAAATGATGTTCTAGAACAGGTTGAATCTTTAGAGTTAAATCTTTAAACTGATGGTTATAGACAATACAGCATCTGATTCAGTAGAACTAAATTACCTTAAATCCTCTTTTCCAAAAATATGTATCCCATGAATATGTCAAAATCATAGAAAATTCTTTTAAAGATACAATCACATAATTAACTTTTTCTCCTGATCATGAGCATTAATATCAAGCAAGTGATAAAACAAAAAGACACTTCCATGTGAGACGGAGATAAAATGGAAGACGGATTCTATTTTAAAATATATTTGTTTTAATCAGTCAAAATCTACCTTCTCCTCATCCTCTCCCCACTCCCCCAAACTGAGAACAGAAGAAAAACAAAACCCATTACAAATATGTATAGTCAATCAGAATAAATCTGGAATCCTGATTGGTCATTATCCTGATAAGAGTTTAGCACAATAGTGTCCCATCACATTTATATCCCATAACTTGTTCATCCATTCTGCAATTTATGGGCATACCCGAAGATTGCCATTTTTAACCCCAAAAAGAGTTATAAATTTTTTATGTCCTTAGCTTATTTTGCTTATGACTAATGACTTCCTTAAACCACCCTCCCTTAAATTTTCCCTCTGCTTTTCCCTTCTTCTCACCTATATTCTTACTCAGTGAAATTTATTTCTGTACTCAGCTCTGTATTAATGTGTCTTTTCTTCCTTCTTTTCCCCAGTTCATATGAGAATGAGGTTCCAGGGTCAGCCACTTATGGCCTCCCTACCACCTTCTCTTTGTATACATGTCTACTTATGCACTCTGATTATATAAGGTAATTGTCTTTAATCTTCCTTTCCCTACCCCAGTGTATTCCTCTTCTTTCTTTCCATTCTTTTCAGATCATAAAGACATACTAGAACCATTTAAAAGCCTTGTTTAACTGGAGTCCCTCTATAGATCTTAATAATGGCAGGATTTAGAGGAGACACAATATCATCTCCTCATATTGGAATATAGGTAATTCATCTTGCTTAGTACTTTGTTGTTGTTCATTCATGTTAACCTTTTTAAGCCTGTTTTTCTTTCTTGTGTTTCAATTTTAAAGTTTTTCTGCAACTCTGGTCTCTTATCAGGAATTCTTAGAAATCCTATATTTCATTAAAGTTGTATTTTTCCCCAGTGATATCGTTGGGTAAGTTATTCTTGACTGAGTAAACTCGTGTTTTGCGTTCTGGGATATCATATTCCAAATTCTAAGCTCCTTTAGACTGTGTGCTGTTAAATGTTGTGTGATCTTTGACTGTGGTTCCTCAGTACCTAAATTCTTTATTTCTGGTGATTTGCTGTATTTTTTTTCTAACAAGAAAGCTTTGGATTTTTGCAATGATGTTTGTGAGAGCTTTCATTTTGGGGTTTCTTTCTGGAGGTGTTCGGTGCATTCTTTCTATTTCCCTTTTGCCCTCTGGTTCTATGATATCTGAGCAACTTTCTTTTAAGATTTCTTGAAATGTGACATCTGGGCTCTTTTTGGTTTTTTGGTCATGGCATTCAGATATTCCAATGATTCTTAATTTTTTGTCCTTCTTGATCTGTTTTCCAGGTCAGTTGTTTTTGTTGAGATGTCTTACAATTTCTTCTATCTTTTCAGTTTTTTTTTAAACTTTGCTTTAATATTTCTTGTTACCTTATGGAATCATGGGTTTATATTTATCTAATTTTCAGGAACTTTGTTTCTTCGGCAAGGTTTTATAGGTCTTCAGCTAAGTTGTTGATAGGGAGGCCTTTATTTTTCTGATATAACTGACCTTTTCCCTAGAGAACCACTCTCCAAATATAGGTAAGTTCATTTTTACATCTGGCATAACTGCAACAATGTATAGCTCTCAAGAAAGATGAACCTCCCAGCCATTTAATAAGAGCAATCCCATGATATGCACCTACTCTATCAGAAACAGTATTTTATAGAACTATTAAAGATCAGTATGGAAAATTAGAAATCTAAGAAATTCATCAAATGCATATCTTATATCTTATGTTTATTTATACCATAGTATCATTATTTTCCTGTAACCATAATTTCATACTGGGAGAAAATAAATCCAAGCTATAATTTATAACATGGACATATCCTATTATCAAATTATGTACATGCATTCCAAGAAAAGCCTGCAAAACTGATGATAAATATGGAACATGTGATATTTTGGCCAAGATTGGGATGATTATTCATTGGAGCTTGTGTATAACATGTATTTTCTCAATTCAATTGGCTTAGGATTTTTTTTCTCAATAGGGCCACAAAAAGTCCGTTCCTTTTCCATTTCATTTATTCATAGAAATTAGAGGTCTTTGGACAGAGTAGCTTGCAAAGTCTCTTGTGAATAAATATATTTTACAGAGGTGAACAAGGAGTATGGGCAACAATGTGCTATTTTAATGTATCCATGCAATCTTAATTAAGTAGCCTTTTGCATATCTTTGTAAATCCCAAAGCCTATAATAGTAATTAAGAAATGCCTTAGATTTAAAACAGGAAGGAAAAAAATAAAACTAAATTTCTAGAAATGTGAATGTCATTAATTTCAGCCATCTTCTTTAGTAAGTCTGCAGAAGATCTTTACCACACCGTAATATCTCTTTAATTCCTGGGAAGTCTTCTGAGCTATTTGTTTAAGGCTACCTGATTTTGATGGAGATTCTCAAAAAGCCTGCCAGAACTTTCACACTGATTTGTTTTGGGAATTGTAGTCATAACTGAGCTTCTTGTTTTAGATTGTTCTAAATTAGCATTGTATAGTGGATAGAGTGTGGCACTGGGTAAGAAGACCTGGGGTTGAATTTTGCCTCTGACTTACTAGGTGTGAAATCATATTCAAGTCACTTAACTTCTCTGATTCTCTATTTACTCTTCTATGAAATGGGCATAATAAAAACTGTAGTACCCATAATCACAGGAATGTTGAGAGAATGAGAATGAATATGTGTGTATATATGCACATGTCACACACATATATGACTTTGTGCATTTGTACACATATGTATATGCATGTATGTGTGTATACATGTGTATAGATAGAATCTTCAGTGCTTAGCACAGTGCCTATACACATGGTGTGCACTTAATAACTGTATGTTGACATATGGTATGTATAGAGAGAACTGTACATGCATATGTCTTGCAGAATTCCAAAGTAATATATAAAGATCAGCTTTAATAATATTTATGTCTCAGCTTTTTTGTGGAATGCTAAGAGAAATGATCCTGGGAAAATTATTTTCCTGAGATTATTCTTTTATATCCAATGTAGAGTAGATTTATGCACAGGCATATAAAATAACCTTACAACAGTTTTAATTATGATGTTTAATTACAGTACATTTTATTAAATTTTAGGGATTTTTTGAGGCCTGTGGTTCTAAAGCTGTGATCTACTGTCTATTAGTTTATGAAAAATAAAGAACTTTTGCTATATGATTCCAACCAAGAGGATATGTATATGTAGGTATTCGTCAAGTCCTTGCAACCTGCAACGATGTCCAGTCAAGTGAAACATTAATTACGTTAAGTAAGCATCTACTATTTGTCAAATGCTGTGGTAAGTACTAGAGATACACAGAAAAGAATACACACAAACACACATACACACATAATCCTTGCTCTTAAGCAGTTCACAGTTTTTATTCTCTTTTATAATCAGCATTAAAAGGTCCTTAATCATAACATTTCTATAATTTTTAGTGACAATGACCTAATCTTGAATTGATCTCATAAATTCTTCTGTTTCTATGAACAAATATTCATGATTCAGCCAATTACCCAATGCTTTTTTGTTGGCATATTGATGGTTGAATTCCCGTGGATGTAGCCCATGAAGGGCTAGTTGTTTGTCCTTTATCTCTTAATCATTTCCTGGCTTCCAACTAGAGATAAACCAGTTTAGCCTACATTTGACAAATCCACTGGTTTGTGTACCTACTGTCAGGTTTTAATATGACTCAATGAATTGTTGTTCCAAAAGTATTTCTTAAAGTTTATAATCTCCTTTATTATGTGCTCTGAGAACATTTTCCAATCTTTTTCCTCCTTTTTTAAAAGTAATAAACATTTTTATTTATAATTTTGAGTTCCAATTTTTATCCCTCCTTCCCTCCCTTCCCTAACCCCTCCCTGAGGCAGTAACCAATCAGATATCTTTTCGTCCTTTTTAATGAAGAAATGGAAATATTTTTATAGTTATCTTAGGGTAACAGGCTCTGATTTAAATGGACTATATAGACTGTTTTTAAAGACTATTTCCCAGACTTTTATTTTCCCTTTTGAAGTTCCAAAACTGTACATCAAAGACTGATACTATAGGTGATCATTGCTTTAGATATTTTCTTATCCTTTAACTTTGATTTTCAGAACCAGTAAATCTCTTAATATATAAAGCCACATCTTTTTATCTTTGATGGCTCTATGCTTGATGCATTTTTCCTGGAGGAGACCAAAGTATTTCCTTTGGATTGCCTCTGTCCATTGGTTCAATATAACCTTAGGGTATCTTACACTCCAATATTATTATGCTTCTTTAACTTTTCCAATTCCCTTTCTTCTTCTAGCTTCCACTCTTCCCCTCACCAGAGGATGATAAGCATTCCATATATCATAGATTTTGTTTGGCTGTTTCAAGAAATGCCTTGGGTGAAAATACTCCTCCTTTCTTTTAAGTGTGGAAATGGGAATAGAAAAGTGTTTATCTCTTCTTCCTGGAATTCATGCCAAGTATTAGCAAACTAACTTATATGACACAACTACCAAGGATTGGTGGATTTATTCCATTGAATTGTGGAATGATTCAACTGAGAATAACTGAAAGATGGCAAAACTTCAATTAATTACCTGAGGTGTCTTGTCTTCATCTCTCTTTCCATAGTTTCCCTGCTACTATTACATAATCCTCCAACCTATCCTGCGAACTGGGATAATCTCGATTTGTCTGCCATGCAAATGCCAACTTCTGACTATCAGGAATCAGAGAATCAAGGAATTAGAGAACTGGAAGAGAACTCTGCAGCCATCCAGTCCAACCTATGCAAGAATTCCCTACAAAGTAGTCATCCAGAATCTGCTTAAAGAACAAATTACAATGTGATCAACAAAAAATTAAAATAAAATGGTTTCCATCTGAGAGAAAAGACTATATTTGGACTCTTCTCAGAGCCCTAAAGGCAGAGAGTGAGTCTGGTTTCAGTACAAATAGCTTTATGACACCCCCCCAAAACCTCCCAGCAGGGGGCCGCTTGGCACAGAGGTTTCCAGCAGAGACTCCTGGGCCTTAAGCCCAAGCAGGAACTGAAGAAGGGCCTGGGTTTTGTGGGAGTCGGGCTGGGCTGGGAGTACACCTTGAGGCGCCCAAGGTGATCCCCACGTGACTAGGAGCTCAAGCCCTGACTTGACTTTTGTTTTGTTTTGAAAAGTTATGTTTACACAAGCACTGTTTAGTGCAGAATGGGGACATTCTTACTCCAGCATAGGGTCGGGGCCACAATCTGATTGGTTGGTACACAGAGCAATCTGATTGGTCAAACCCCAAGACAGGTTTTCTTTCTTGAAGAGTTATGTATGTTAACACAGTTTTGTTCTGAGAGGGAGCGGACACTCTTGCCCGTAATAGGTTAAGGCCTGGTATCATAGTTTGTAAAATCTGATTGGTGGGGCACCTAGGTGGCGCAGTGGATAAAGCACCAGCCCTGGATTCAGGAGTACCTGAGTTCAAATCAGGCCTCAGACACTTGACACATACTAGCTGTGTGACCCTGGGTAAGTCACTTAACCCCCACTGCCTCGCAAAAATTAAAAAAAAAATTTTTTTAATCTGATTGGTTAACTGATATCACCTGATGGGTTCTTAAGCTGTTACTGTTATTCTGTATAAAAAGCAACTGTAATAACTGTAATAACTAAAATGTAAATGAGGGGCATCAAAAGGCCTAATGTGATTGGTCAGAGGGGACCCCTTGAGGGGTATAAATAGTGGGGAGGGACCTCCCTTCAGTGCACTCTCCAGCACATTCAGAAGAATGCCCATCTTCGTGAAGATGAATAAAGCCTTTACTCACCAACTGCTGCCTACTCGGGATTTTTGAACAGTGACCTGCTAGCAACAGTAGGGCTGCCCACACTTGAGCTGTTGACACTCAAGCTGCCAACACTAGAGCTGGTAACACTTTGAGCTATGCAACACGAAGAATGGTTAGCAATGTTTCTAACACATCTAAGAATAATTTGACTGCATCAGTTATTAACTCTGGTCTGCAAAGTTGATCAGAATCCTAACAGGAGAAAATTAACTCACAACAGAATTAATAACAATCATTTATTTCCATAAAGAAAATCAGAATTAGAAAGTTTTTGAAAGACAAAAAAGTAAAGGAAAGAAACAAGAAAGCTAGCAAGAAAGCTAACTGAGTTTGAACAACTTGAAAGAAGTGATAGTCAAGTACTTAGATCCTGAAAGAAATAGAAGAGACTATACACTCTTTCAAATGCCAGAATCTCTAAAGGTTAGTGAAGACACACAAAAAGACAAGTTTGGGGCTTAGGGTGGAGGTGAGGGTCCAAGAAACAAGATTAAAGTTAATGAAAATGCTGGATGAAAAGGAGATGCAAAGAAGAAAATGTTACTTTTTATAATTAAAGAAGTGTAGGAGCTAATTATGCAGACTTGGAAGAGAGGAGCATAGAAAATGTGGTTATCCTGAATCTCACTCATTTGGTCAAGCATGGGTCGATTTACAAATTTTAATTAAATTTTAGATTACAGTGGTATAAATCCAGTAAAGTAATTGAGGGTCTAAAGTGGGAAATCAGGAAGAACACGGCTGAAAGAAAAACAAATCATCACTGGAGGGCTAATTTTGAAAGAAAAAGAAATATCTATAGAGCAAGGTACAGTGACTGGAGTTGGGACTAAGAGAAGAGGGAAAGGAGAGAAGATTAAGACCAGTTTCTCTGAGGAATATAAACTATGATAATAATTCCATTCATTTCTCTCTCTCCATATATATATTTCCTTCTAAGTAAAAGGGAGAAGAAAAGAAATGCTGTATTAGGATTCAGTGGAAGAAAACAAAAAACAATCAAAATTGAATTTTTATGAGATTAAATTTTTATGTGATTGGCCACAAAAGAGAATAAAGTGACATGAAAAATACCTAATTTGTTGCACATCAGAAATGAAATGTAAGCACAAAGATTCATATAGTTAAAATGTGGAGCTAGAATTGAATTAATTATTCCTTAAAAGACTTAAGAGTAGTAGAATAAATCAAGGTTGCACACACTGAAACAAATAAATAAAAAATTTGATTAAAAGAGACAAGCAGGTGAACTTCATTATGCTCAAAGTCAGCATAAACCTTGAATCAATATTAAAAATTCATAAAATTACATAGCACTTAAGTACATATAAGAAAAGGTAATATAAAATCAAAAGACTTAGTGAATGAGAAATGTGGGGGACATCAATATATTTCTATCAGACTTAGCCAAATTGAACAAAATGATAAGCAAGAAATTTTAAAATTTAAATGATTATTAGATAAATTATACATAATAAGCCTTTGAAAATTAATGATAAATTTAAGATAACTATTTTTCACAAATCATTCCCAATCGATAAATAGTCAAGTAATATGAACAAGCAGTTTGCAGACACAGAAATCAAAGTTATACATAGTCATATAAAAAATTGCTCTAAATCACTACTGTTCAGAGAAATGCAAATGAAAACCACTCTGAGGTACCGCCTCACATCAATTAGAGTGGCATATAAAACAAAAAAGGAAAATGTTGGATGTTGGAGGGGATGTGGAAAAATTGGGATGCTAATCCACTATTGGTAGAGTTACAAATGATTCCAACCATTCTGGAGAGTGATTTGGAACTATGCCCCAAAGGCTATAAAACTGTGCATGCCCCTTGATCCAGCAATGCTACTGCTAGTTTTATATCCCAAAGACATTCCAAAAAAGGGGAAAAGACCTTGGTACAAAAATATTTATAGCAGCTCTTTTTATGGTGGCTAAGAATTGGAAATCAAAGGACTTCCCACTGGGGCAGCTAGGTGGCTCAGTGGATAAAGCACCAGCCCTGGATTCAGGAGGACCTGAGTTCAAATCCGGCCTCAGACACTTGACACTTACTAGGTATGTGACCCTGGGCAAGTCACTTAACCCTCATTGCCCTGCAAAAAAATAAAAAAGGAAAAAAAGGACTGCCCATCAATTGGGAATTACTAAACAAGCTATGGTACATTATCATAATGTAATATTATTGTGCTATAAGAAATGACAATCAGGATGATTTGGAAAGGCCTGGAAAGACTTATATGCACTGTTGTATACTAACCTAAGCAGAAGCAGGAGAATGTTGTGCAGTGACAGCAAAATTGTTTAATGAAGAACTGTGAATGACGACTATTCTCAGCAATGCAATGATCTAAGACAATCCCCCCCAAAATGATGAAGCATATTATCCACCTTCAAAGAAAGAACTGATATTGACTGAACACAGACCAAAGTTTGCTATTTTTCACTTTATTTCTTTTCTTTTATTTGATTTTTCTTATACAAAATTACTAATATGGCAATATTTTACAGAATTGCACATGTATAACCTATATCTGACTGCTTTCCGCATCAGGAAGGGGACAGGGGAGGAAGGGAAAGAGGGATAAAATTTGGAACTCAAAACATTAAATAAAAATGTTTATTATTTTAAAAGACACATATCTATTTTTCGGCATTGCATGGCATCCTTTCAAAGCTGACCACATGTTAGGGAATAAAGAACTCATACATAAATGCAGAAATATTTAACAAATTCTTTAAGGACCATGATATAATGAAAAATATAATAAATACTAGCAATGTGAACAAAGCATTTAGTTGTAGGTAGGGCTAAAGAAGATAATTCTGCATTGTAAGTTAGTCAAAGACCAAACATAGCAACAATTATGTTAAAATGATAACAGTAAATAACATCAAAATATGAGGAATGCAGCTGAAGCAAACTTTAGGAGAAAATTCATATTTCTACATACATTGATAAAAAGGAAAGAAATCAATAAATCAGCTGGAAACTAAGAAAACAAGAATACAATTTAATAATCCCCAGAGAAGAAAACAGAGAAATCCTGAAAGTTAAAGTAGATGTCAAAACTGAAAACAAAAAGGCTAGTGTTATGAATTGAAACAGACTTTATTAAAGACCAAGAAAACAGGCAAACTATTAGCTAACTTTAAAAGGAAAGTGGTGGAGAAGGGACCAAAGTACTAAAAATGAAATTGAATTCATAGGAAGTGGAGAGAAAATGAAAAGAGTCCATAGGCCTCACCAGGCAACCACAAAGATCCATGAATAATAAGGGACTTCTCTCTCTCTCTCTCTGTGCCAACATGGATAATAAGATTAAATCCAAAATAATTCTAGAGCAATCAGTATCAGAAACTAGAGGTGATTATTCAAGAGCTGCAGCTTTGCTCAAGAAACATTTTCTTCAATTTAGACAATAAAAAAAGAAAAAGTCTTAATATATCACCATCAATTTCCTTTCTTATGGCTTATAACCTTGCTTCTTAACTATTTTTTTTTTATTATGGAGCTTTGTGGTTGTGGTGACGCCCATGGACCCTTTCTCAGAAAAATGTTTTTTAAGTATGCAAGAAAAAATACTAGGATTACAAAGAAAACTAATTATATTTAAAGTTACCAAAATACTGTTTTACAGTTTACAGGCCCAAGATTAAGAACCTTTGGCTTATAGGATAAATGGAAAAAATCACGGAGGCCTTTCTTTCTCAATGATTTACCTTTTACCTACACACAACATTAAGTATAAATATATGGGCCCAAACTTTTTTCATCCAGTTTCTCCCTGAGCTCAAGCTGAAGAAATTTAAGCCAAAAAAAGACAAAGAGCAATAAGGTTTATTTCTAGCAGACTGGAAATTTACAAGATCCTTACAGACTTACAAGAATCTGAATAAACTTTATTGACAGTAACAATGGCTGAGCTTTAAACATTATAAGTGTAAGTATCAACATATGTATGCATGTGTGTTTATGTGTGTGCATTTAATTTTAAAGCCACTAATTACCCTTCTTTCTTTACCAACAAAAGGTGCATTCCTAGCTCTTCCTCTCTGTGACCAAATTGTGTCTACATCAAAGGGAAAAATATCTATCACAACTGAGCTTCTTTGAAGATACTTCATTTAGGTAAGGAAGAGAAGACCTATAATAAGACCTTATTGTTGTTCAACAACAAGATCATAGAATTAGACAAAGAAGAGACCCTAGAAGTTTTCCATCCAAGGAAATAAAACCCAAAGAAATATATTGTCCCAAGTCATAGGCAGAATTAAAAAACAAATCTATTGACTCCAAATCCTGGACTTTTTACACAGCAATATGCTACCTTCTCTTCTCTGCTTGATAATAGAGAATATACTATTAAAGCAAAACCAGTTATTTGAATGGGGAACATTAGGAAGTACTTTTGTTATTTCAGTCACTAGAATTATAATTTTATTATAATTGTTCTAAAGTAAAAATGTAAGACACAAGATCCCATTGTCAATGAAGATGTGCCTCACCTTACATAATAGATACATTTTTTTTTTTTTTGGTGAGGCAATTGGGGTTAAGTGACTTGCCCAGGGTCACACAGCTAGTAAGTGTTAAGTGTCTGAGGCCGCATTTGAGCTCAGGTACTCCTGAGTTCAGGGCTGATGTTCTATCCACTGAGCCACCTAGCTGCCCCCTAGATACATTTTTAAAAGCTTCATTGTATATTAAAATAAATCACATTTTTAAAATGCCCATAAGTCTCCTGATATAAATGTTTCACTTCCTTGAGCAGAATGGGTAGATGAGAACAATTTATTCCAATAGCCATGAAGGCTCTGTGGCGTTCTTAGAGCTTGGTCAGATATAGCAGATAACAAGATCATGCACTGTATCTTTTTTTTTTTTTTTTGGCAGAGCAATGAGGGTTAAGTGACTTACCCAGAGTCACACAGCTAGTAATTGTTAAGTGTCTGAGGTCAAATTTGAACTCAGATCCTTCTGAAGGGCCTCCCGGGTCAGTGCTTTATCCACTGAGCCACCTGGCTGTCTCCAGAAGTTCATGCACTGTATCTCCAGGCCATCATCAGTGCTCTTGACTTTTGTCTTGCAGGGAGAGTGAGGCTGATGATTTAGTGCAACTGTGCCTCAGTTAAATCCAATTCATACTCAATTCAAGACAACAAAAAATAAGATGTGTCGCTGATCCTCTTTGAAATCAAAGGTCAAGGGGGCAGCTAGGGGGCACAGTGGATAAGGCACTGGCCCTGGATTCAGGAAGACCTGAGTTCAAATCCGGCCTCAGACACTTGACATTTACTAGCTGTGTGACCTTGGTCAAGTCACTTAACCCTCATTGCCTCAGGGAAAAAGAAAGAAAACAAAGGTCACATGAACAACAAATCTAGGATTTCGTGAACACTAATAGGCCCACTTAAAAGTGAAGCACACAATGTTATTTTCTTAATCTTTGTTCCACGGAGTTGCAGAAGCAATGCAGATAAGCTGAGAGTTCAGTTTTTTGCCCTCTAAAAAGGAAGACACTTGGGGGAGTTTGGTACTCCACCCTCCAGCCCTCCAATCAGAGGGATGGGGAGGCTGAGGGTTGTTGTCATTCAGGCAACTAGGTAACAGTGTGCAGGGTCAGGAAGACTCATCTTCCTGAGTTCAGAGCTGGCCTCAGACATTTATTAGCTGCATATATTTGCCAAGAAAACACTAAATGGGGTCACAGAGTCAGACATGACTGAACAACAACAAACTTTGTTCCATAGAGTTGAAACCAAGCAGAGGAGCAGATGCCATAGGCAGTGCTTCAGAAACTGTTCTTCCTCTTCCAGGCTCCCTCCACCAGCTCCTCTGGTTATACTTTATCCCCAGCACTTTGATGCTGTCTCTTACAATCTTTCAAGTGCATCCATCTTGGTTGATAATAAGCTACATCCTACATATATATATATATACTTTGGTTATCTTTTTCATTGCCCTTTGAGTTACTTGTGATTTTAATTCTTTAAAGAGGTAGCAGAGTGGTATAGTATAAAACAAGCTGGATTTTGAGTCAAAAGACCTAAGTTCTAATCCTGAACCTGTCATTCATTACCTGTATGATTCTCAATGAGGCACGGTCTCTCTGGACCTGAGTTTCTTCCTCTGTAAACTGTGGGATTTGGACTATATGACTTTTAGGATCCCCTCCATCTCTAAATATGTGGTCATGGTTTTGGATGATTTATGGTTAAATTAAATCACCAGGAGAATACTGGTATTAAATATATAGGGTTTGGGGAAAGCAAGTATTTTGCGATCAATTAATGTACTGTTCTATTTCCCATGAATGATTCAGTCCAATGCTTTTACCCTGTTGTCATTCAGTAGTTTCAGTCGTATCCAACTCTTCATGACCCCATTTGGGGTTTTCTGGGTAATGATACTGAAATAGTTTGCCATTTCCTTCTCCAGCTCACTTGACAGACAAGGAAACTGAGGCAAACAGGGTTGAATAATTTGCGTAAGGTCCCATAGCCAGTAAGTATCTGAGGCCAGATTTGAAGTCAAGAAGATGAGGCCTCCTGACTCCAGTCCTGGTGCTCTATCCACTGTGCCACCTAGCTGTGCATACCCTACAAAATTTTAATATGGGCCCTGTGGCTGACTTATACTTTCTAAGACTTAAACTAGATAAATATGGAGACTAGCAAGCAGGTGAATTCTTTCAGCGACAGTGTCCCTTGAAATGGACAAAATATAAAATTTATCTGAGTCAATAAATCCCCCAATAATTATCTGAAAAATTCAGACTCTATTCAAAATTAAAGTGACATGGGTTGGAGTCCTGGCTCTGTGACTGACATGCTATGGTCTCAGTTTCCCAATGAGTAACACAGAATGAGAGTAGGTCATAAAATGTGCAATCTCTCTGATTCTGTGACTTTATGGATATAACCGTGACTGTATCTATGTAGATATATAGCTAGCATTTATACAGTGCCTATTATGTGTCAGATACTGTGCCAAGTACATTTAAAATATTAATTTATTTGATCCTCACAAAAACCCTGGGAAGTACATGCTAATATTATCCCAATTTTACACTTGAGGAAACTGAGGCAAACAGAGGTTAAATAACTTGCCCAAGGTTACACAGCTATCTATTGTATCCATTTTGAATTCACCTTGCATTTCATTTTCCCTGAATATGTCGTTTTCCTCTCAAATACGAAGGCAAAGTCCTTTCAAGGATTACTTTGTCTTTTATCTTTACATCCTCAGCACCTAGCACAGTGCCTGTCCTTGTTTTTGCCACTAGAATTGTTCTTTTCCCAAGCTCAGTGAAAATGGAAGAAATCATACAATGCAGCCAACTCTAGTCACTAAAAGTGTGTGCCATTTAATCTTGCCTGGGTCCTCACTGCATTAGGGCAATACTCTTAATTCTTCCCTCATTGACAATCCATTATTCATCTGGCAGAGGTTGTTCCAAATCATTGCTTGTCAATTTCTTCCCAGATCATCCATCTCTCTCAGGAGAGAATCTTTTCTCTGACTTTACTTAGAAATTAAAGGCTTACTTTTTCTCCCCTATTCCACCACTCTAACTCATATCACATTCTCTCCTTATTTGCTCTAATTTCTGTGGAAGAAGTAGTCCTTTTCCTTGCCACACCCAACCTCTCTCACTGTACCCTTCTACCCCATTCCCTCATAATGGGAGTTTGACAGCTTGTTAGTCTTTATTCATCTAACTCATTTGACACTCACTCCAAACAGGCCTGAGTCAACTCCATACATGAAACAAACCTTCACTTTTTCCTCCTAACCCCACAAGGTATCACCCAATGTGTCTTTTTTCTTTTCATAGCCAAAATATTAGGAATCAAGGACACAACTAGAACTTGCTCACAATAACACGAGAACCTATTTTTCAAGAAACTTTGCTTAGATCTAGGTAAACTCTAATTACAACATTACCCTGATCTTTTTGTTGTTGTTCAGTCATGTTCAACTGTTTATGACCTCACCTGGGGTTTTCTTGGCAAAGATACCGAAGTGATTTGCCATTTCCTTCTCCAGTTCATTTTACAGATGAGTAAACTGAAGCAAACAAGGTTAGGTAACTTGCTCAGGGTCACACAGCTAGTGTCTGAGGTCAAATTTGAACTCATGCCTTCTTGACTCCAGTTCTAGCACTCTATCCACTGTACCACATAGGTGCCCTATCTTGACCTATCAGTCTAATGAAACAGGGTTAAGTCTGTTAATCTTAAAAAGCTAATCTTAAAAAAATGTATTGGCTATTTGTGATCACAAATTCCTTTCCTAGCTGCTATCCTTTTGATAATATACTTAACTTTTGGTGGAAATTGAGTCAAATACACTGGCCTATAGTTCAAAACTTCCACCTTATTCTCTTTTAGGGGAAAAATATTATGCTAACATTGCCTTCTCCATTCCGGTGATACCTTTACCATTCTCCACAATCTTTCAAGGATTACTGATAGCAGCTCAAATACCCTATTTAAAGATTTCTGCAACTCTTGCTTAGATACTGTAAAACCCTTCCTAATTACTCTTCTTATTTCCAGCCTTTCTCCTCTACAACCCTTCCTTTATATGCTGATAAAAATAATCTTCCTAAGAAATAGGTCTGATCACGTCACTTCCCTGATCCTCTATCCCCAAGTTCTTCCTAGTGTCTCTGGGATAAGCTAAAAATTCCTCAGGCTGGCATTTAAAGCCCTTCACAATATGGCTTCAACTAATGTTTGCAGATTTATTTCATATTACTTTCCTTCATAAATTTTATTTTCCAGTCAAACTGGCTACTAGATCATCCCTGAATTTATCATTCCAACTCCCATTTTTGTCCCCTTGAATAGGAAGGTCCTGTGCTTTTAATTCATTATTTCCTTGTCCTACCTATTGATTGCTATCTTCAAAGACTCATTCCTTTACCCTATGCAAATTCTTTAATAATCACCTCAGATGGTAATCCTCTTAACATTTTGAATTACTTTGTATTTAACTAATGATGTTCCTGTCATATTCTATAAGTAGAACTGTACACTCCTTGGAGGCAAAGCTTATTTTCTTTTTGTCTTTGTATGACAGCTCCTAGTGCAGTGCCTTGCCTTTTTAAATATTTGTTGAATTGTTTAATTGAAATGTGGCATGTATTCATAGGCTTATCATAAATAATACTCTTTAAGGGGAACTTCAATTTTTTTTAAAAAAATGAAGATAAAGTTCTCACCCACAAAACACTCAGACTTCTATAACAGGTAGAGACATCTAGATTATAGGCAGGTAGAACTAGTTTAGTATTTGTTTACTTATGGTAACTCTTCTTCCATCTGGTTATTCCAAAGCTAAAATGACTTTGACATAATATAGGCATATATTTTTATACAACTAAGCCCAGAGATTTTTAGAGACAGAGGTGGCTTTCATATGACCTAGTCTAAACTCCTTGTTTGTATAAATGAGGTACTTGACCAAGGCCATAGAATGCAAAATCCATCACTGGCAGAGCCAGAACTATCTTACAGGCCTCTTGTGTCTCAATTCAGTGGTCTTCTGTCAGTACTTCCGTTAGGGTATCATTGTTATAATGGATAGAAACATGGCTTTTAAAGAACTGTCAGACTAAAATCCATTTATCTTAATATGGATAGGTGCCTGTTTACATTTGGAGGATATTAAACAGATTATATTTAATTTTGAAATATTTTTACAGAGCTTTTATCGTTTACATACATATTACAAATCATATATTCTGTAAAGCCAAATAGGGAAGAATTAAGGGTGACTTAGAATCCTTTACTCTGATTTCCTTGGCCTGAGAGTGTTTAAATTAGAATCTTATATTAAACATGATATTTATGTGTGTATGGTTACAAGTGTATGCATATACTGCTGTGGAAATTCATAGATTAATATACAAAGACTGATAAAGATAATTTCTTAGATTTTTGAACCAAGTCATGGAAGCACCTTTTTATTAAATTATCTATAAATGGAAATGATGAGTTATTAATTATCCTTACAGATAACTTCATCAGAAGAGAATAAGAAAAGAAATCTTTATCTGCAAACATTAAAAAGAATCTTAGATATAGAGCTGGCAAGGAGTACAAAGGTAATCTAATGCAAGTTTATCATTTTACAACAGAGGAAACTGAGACACTGAGTAGTTAAGCATCTTGCAGAGACTCACACAGGGAGTAATTAGCTGAACAGGGATTTGAAACCTCTGTTCTTTCCATCCTACCATGCTATCAAATTGTAAAGTAGAAAAAAAAATCAAGGATGAAGTCTTCTTTTACAAGTCTTTTACAAGTCTTCTTGTCAATATAAAACTGCACATTTTCTTTAAAAATTTGCTTAATATGCAATTGAGCAAAAGTCATTGTTCCGGATTCACTTTTATTTTAGCAGGTTCATTTATCCCATCTATGTCTTATTTGTACACAGTTATTTTCATTTTCTCCCCCATAAAACTGTGTAGAAATAAGACACAGATGTCCTTGAGACTGGCTTGAAGACTAGCCTAAGAACAGAAAGCCATGAGGAACTCCAGTTGGCCTGGGAAGCTTTGGACAAGCAGACCATCAGTGTAACCCAAACCAGATGTCCAATCATAGGAAGCTGTGCTCAAATAACTCAATTACCTTCTCAATGACTATCCTTTCCCTGCTCTGAATGTCCTTCCCGTCCTGGAGCTAAGTAAAATTCCTTTAAATAAAATCGATAGTATTTCTAAACCCCTAACACCTTCCACCACAGTTTTTTGTTTTGTTTTGGTTTTTGGTTTTTTTGGGTTTTTTTGCAGGGCAATGGGGCTTAAGTGACTTGCCCAAGGTCACACAGCTAGTAAGTGTCAAGTGTCTGAGGCCGGATTTGAACTCAGGAACTCCTGAAATCCAGGGTCAGTGCTTTATTCACTGTGCCACCTAGCTGCCCCCACCACAGTTTTAATACTACTACTAGGAATTTCAGAGATAACAACAGAATTTATTATGTTTGCTTTAGATTAGATGTGCTTTGACAAGCTTTATTGTGTTCAGCACTGCATGAGTCATCCTGATGTAACAATGACGTAATTCTAGCCACCATCCTGGTACAAGCCCTCATCACTGCAAGCCTGGATTATTGAGATAGCTTTCTGGTTGGTCTCCCTGCCTTATTTTTTCCTGCCTGTCCATCTTTTACTTAAAGATCTGACCATGTCACACATCTGGTACTTGACTTCAGTAGCTTCTCATTACTTCCATAATTTTAAAGTCCCTAACAACCTGTCCCCTTCTCATACAGCCAGTCTTATTATATATCACTCCCCTCCAATGACTATAATACAACAACATTGGCGCACATACTCCATCTGTTGATGCTGTACCTTCTTAATGACTTTCCCCCATTTCTGCAATGATCTCCCTCCTCACCTTCAACTTCTGACTTCCCTGGCTTCTTTCAAGATAGCTCAAATCTCATCTTCTGCATGAAGGCTAAGGCTAAGACTAAGTCCTGTCACTTCCCCTTCCCCCACCCTTCACCCCCAGACAGAGTGTCTTTCCTAGAAGATTACCTTTCATTGACATGTTAAGCATCTTATAGGTATATAGATATTTGCATACTGTCTCCTCCATTTGAATAGGAGCTCATGCTGGCAGGGCCTGTTTTTGCCTCTCTTTGTACCTCAGGTGCTTAGTCTGGGGCTTAGCACAAAGTAAGCCTTTAATAAATGCTAGGAGACTGACTTTTATGAGGCTAGGTATACAATACAGAGAAACTTGCACTTTTAGAAAGAGGCACAAATGTGTTTATATCCTGAGCCCTTCTCTTTTCAAAGGCAACATTAGGTAGCAAACACTTTATCTAACCAGAACAAGTGCACCCAAATGGGAGTGGGGATTGGTATAGCCTCCCTATAGCTGGTAGATAAGTTCTCTTTTTCTCCACAAATAAAGAGAACCATCAGTGTATATAGAGAAGAATCAGAAGAAGCAACTATCTTTGTTATAATGTGATGGAAAGATCAGTTCATTCTGGATCATAACTTATTTAACTGGTAAGAATCTCCTAGGAGGGAAAATCTTTCTACCAATGCAGATAGCAACTTGCTTTGCAACTTGCAATCTCAGAGCTATCCAAGGCACTAGGTCAACTGACATCCTAGGGTCACACATATAAGGATATATAAAGTGTTTTGCAAACCTTAAACCTTGCTATAAATGTTAATTTATATATATATATATATATATATATATATATATATATATATATATATATATATATAGTCAGGGCAATGAGGGTTAAGTGATTTGCCCAGGGTCACACAGCTAGTGTCAAGTGTCTGAGGCCAGATTTGAACTCAGGTTCTCCTGAATCCAGGGCCAGTGCTTTATCCACTGTGCCACCTAGCTGCCCCCAACTTCTATTATTATTATTAATCTTTAAGGGTGGCTCTCTGTAACATCCTTCTCTCTCTCAATTGAATGGAACTATATTCTGTAATAATTATAAAAAGCTTTTAGGTAAGAGGAACAACATCAAAGAAGTTTGGATGCTTCATTGTAATCTTCCCTATTTAAGAAGCAATGGTGGGGGGGTGCAGCTAGGTGGCGGAGTGGATAGAGCGCACCGGCCCTGGAGTCAGAAGTACCAGAGCTCAAATCCACCCAGCCTCAGACACTTAACACTTACTAGCTGTGTGACTCTGGGCAAGTCACTTAACCCCAATTGCCTCACTAAAAAAAAAAAAAAAGACGCAATGGTGGTATAATTCAGTGTATAGGAGTTAGAAACAAGAAGATCAAGTGTGTCCTCTAACATTTACTAGCTGTGTGACAATGGGCAAGTCATTTAACTTCCTTGAACCTCAATTCCCACATCTGAAAAATGGGCATAATAATTCCTGTTATACCTACCTATCACACAGGGCAGTTGTGAGCACCAAATGAGCTGATGTCTAAAGTACTTGTAAAGAGTAAAGTGTGATATAAATGTCAGTTGTGGCTATTTTCAGTAGCCATTTTTTGGTTGGTTGTTTGTTTTCCAGGGTAGGACTCGGGGTAGAGGTAGGAATTCGGAAGGGATTGAGTCTGTGATTTCGTTAGTATAAGAAACACTGCAGTGACACAGTAGTTGTAAAACTACTAGGCACAGTGCCTAGCACATAGTGTCATATATTACACTCCCTACATGGATACATATCAGCATTTCATCTATAAAGCAGTTTTAGAGGATTACCTAAAGGTTACTAAGAGTTTAAATGTCTGGCCCATCATCACAAAGCTAGTGTCAGAAGCAGGCCCTAGACCCAGGTTTTCTTGAATCTAAGGCCATCCCTCTGTCATACTGCATCACAGCTGCCTATTGTCATCTTCATCATCTTCACTGTCATCATCATGATGGCTATTTAGATTTTGTTCTTCCTTTGGAAATGGGTTTTGGTTTTCATTTTTAAGTATAGGTACTGTTCCTCCTTAAACTCCTTAGACACAGCCATCAGACTTAGTCCTTTATACCAGTGGTATTAAACTCAAATAGAAAAATATCCTTGCAGGTTCCATATTGACTTAGAAAACCCTAAATTAAACATCATCTGTGTTGTACTGTGTTTTTATTTATCTTGTTAAATATTTCCCAATTACATTTTCATCTGGTTCCTGCCACACTCCAGAGTTTAGTGGCTGCTTAGGCCCCTGGGTGCTGAGTTTGACACTTCTGCTTTACACAATGGAATTAATTAAGAGACCAAGTTTTTAACTGACAAGATAAAATATCACAATCCTAGTATGTCATATTTTGCTCTTAGCCCTTGTGACAGTATTATATTTCATCATCTATAAAATGATGGAGGTGAACAATAAGGTCTCTTCCCATTCTGGGGTCCTGCTTCCCTAGATTTCATTTGCAAGTTACAGCCTTTATAGAATAGCAGAATCCGGATGAGCTAGATTAAATTACATGAGGAAGGATTCATAACTGTTTGACTTATTTTTATCCCCCAAATTATTGATAGATCTTATCATATAGAGTAGTCTCTATTAAAGTATCCCAATGATCATTCTGTAGCCCCATTTAACCTTTTAAGTAAGTGAATTGACTGAAGGCATTGATGACATGCTTATCATATTTGCAGGTGGCACAAAGCTGAAATCTACAGATAACATATTGGGTGACCAAATTAGGCTTCAAAGAGATTTCAGTAGACTAGAACAATGGACTCAACCTTCTGGAAAGAAATTTAATAGGGAGAAATATAAAGTTTTACATTTGGGTCCATAAATTCAAGTGTAGGCTGGAGGCTAAAAAACAGTTTACATGAAAAACTACTAGGTCTCATAGTGAATTGAAACCTCAATATGATTCAACCACATCATATGACACCCTACAACATTTATATTATTTTAGGCTGAACTAATAAGGCCAAAGTGCCCAGAATAATGATGAGCATCTATTGTATGTGGCCACAACTAGAATATCATGTTATTATGTACTGCAAATTTTAAGAAGAATTCTGACAAACTACAGTAAATCTCCTAGCCTTTTGTGGTAAGCCCTCCCTTTTCAAGCTGGTGGAACCAATGGATCCCTTTGCCAAAAAAAACCCAACCAACCAACCAACCAAATAAATAAATAAAAAGTCTTTAAATGCATGAAATAAAATACAAATGATTCCAAAGGATATCCATTAAATTAAAATGCAGTTATCAAAATAGATGATTCTCTAAAGTGAAAAGTTGTAGAGAAGGTACCAACCACTATTAATTAAAGTTCTTTAGGGGGAATTCAGTACCAGTGAGATCACAGGTCATACATTCCCACAAACATCTATTTACATAAATGTGATTTCTATAGAGTTCAAAAATTCAAAAATATTTTAAAAGCCTGCAATGAGCATGGCACTATGTTAGAAGCTGTGGTACAGAAATGCAAAGCCCATTCTTGAATTCCATCTACTTAGTCAATTCTTCAGTCTCGAAAATGACTCTCCTCTTCTGAAGCCCATGCTTTCCAAGTCATATCCGTTATTAAAGCATTACCTTTGCCAGTACAGGCTTTGGTTTCCTGCTCAGGAAATCAAAGCTCAGGATGCTTTCTAAATTTCTTTTATGGTGTCATTTGTCCTTATGTGAACCAACATGAATGGGTACTAATCTTCAATCTGACAATGTTAGAAGATTCTGCATTCTGTCCTGGTTACATATTCGGAGAAGACAACAGATCTTGGTATTATTTATAACATTCTTCTACCTCTGACCTACTGACAGACAGGAAAATTTTCTACCTCTTCATATTCCTTTTCTTCTTTATCTTTTAATCTTTTTTCTATTTTCCCCCTATATGTTCATCTAGGCAGATTAGGGTGGGCAGTGGATAAAGAGCTGGATCTGGAGTTAATAAATTGTTCGGACATTTCAGTCTTTTCTGACTCGCTGTGACCCCATTTGAATTTTTCTTGGCAAAGATATTAGAGTGATTTGCCATTTCCTTCTCCAGCTCATTTTACAGATAAGGAAACTGAGGCAAACAAGGTTAAGTGACTTGTCAAGATCAGATAGCTAATAAGTGTCTGAGCCCAAATTTGAACTTGCGTCTCTCTGACTCCAGGCCCAAGGCTGTATATAAATGTGGCCTCCAACACTTAATAGCTCTGTCACCCTGGGCACGTCATTAATCTGTTTGCCTTCGTTTTTTCAACTATAAAATGGGGATAATAATCCTACCTACCTTGCAGCACGTTTATGAAGAATGAATAAAGATAATATTTTGTAAAGCATTTAGCACAGTGCCTGGCACAGAGAAGGTGCTATATAAATGTTTATTTTCGCCCTTACATCATTCTTTCTGGTCATCTGTAATATAGAGTGGTATTCCTCAATTCTTTCACTTTCTCCTGTAAGAGGGATAACGCTCACAGAAACAAAAACAGCAGGCTCATATAATAATAGTGTATATTTATACAGTACTTACTGTATGCTAGGTATTATGTTAAACGCTTTACAATTATTTCATATGATCCTCAAAACAACTCTGGAAGGTTAATGCTATTATCTCCATTGTACAGGTGAGGTAACTACTGAAAACAGAGGTTAACTGACTTACTTAGGGTCACACAGTTAGCAAGTGTCTGAGGCCAGATTTGAATTTGTATCTTCCTGACTCCAGGCCCAGAGCTCTATCTACTTCACCACCAGTTGCCCAGCAGAATTCCCACATAAAGGCTGAAGATGACATCTTCAACCCTCTATTATTCTTGTTGATAATTCTTGGGGTCATATTTGGGGCCAATTTTGTGGCTGCCATACCTATTTAGGTAGCTAGGAGCTCAGCTGGCATGTGTCTTTTGCAAGGATTTACTTCTTTGTGATAACTTTTTCACTTCCCTTTGAGGAACAATTTGTGAATCTCTTCCAAAGTCCCAATTGTGTCCACAATAAGCTTTCATGCAGACTTCAGTACCACACTTTGAAAATCTTTCTACTCTTCTCTTCTCTTCTCTTCTTTCTATGGAAAGACCTCTGATGCTATGCAAAGTCAGCCACTGATATAGTCAGTCTGAATGACCCCATGACCTTTTAGATTTTGTGATACATGGGATGGGCATGTGCAGTAATCCCATCTCTCTATGATATACTAGGATGCTAGGGGAAGAGCTGGGGCACCATTGATCCCTCGCTAAAATTGTACACCAATCAGGACTATCTTGCTCTTATAAGGAACTTGTTTACTCTTATCTATATAAAGAGTACAATTTAATTCTGGAATAGCCATATGCAATTGCTTGCTTCCTTGGTGTGCTAAATAAAATTATTTTACCTTTCTTTTCCTGACTTTGCCTCACTGATCAAGGTGAAGCCTGAACCAAGATTCTATAACAATGCCATATCCTAGATTGTCCCTTCTCTAGGTACTGTATTCTCTACCTTCACTTTATAGACTGAAGCTATTTTCTCAATTGACCTTATCATCTAATCCAAACGCCTTTCTCATTTTTCATTTCCTTGATCTCTGCAGCAGAAAGTACTATTGACTATTCTCTCCTGCCTTGCCTTCATCCATTAAACAGGTAAGCTCTTATGTGCACAAGCCCTTAGGGATATATTCAAAAAAGATAAAATACTCAAATGAATTCATGACATCAATTTGAACACTCCCTTCAATGATCCCTTTCAAACCTGCCCATTTGGGGTGAGTTTTGTCAACTGCCATTCAAAAGAGTCACACAAAGGGGTTCTACCCAACATGGAAGGTTGGAGATTTTCCTTGCTTTCTTTTCACACATGAGGATGCCAGTGGAATATTCTGGCTGTCCATCTGCCATCTCTCTCTCAGTCTTGAGTCTTTTTATCATACATTTTCTTGATGCCATCTTGTCCTTCTTTCCTTCAATATTCCTCTTTAATCTATACAGATTATATACAGGCTGTCATACTCATCATGCTTCTTTTCCATATCCCTCTGTATGATACTCATTTTTTAGTTTTTCAGAAACTTGCATGCCATGTCTTCCTATGATATAACAACAGAAAAATGCTGGTATAAAAATATGCTTTTATTTCTGAAAGAATCATAGGGATATCAAATATACATAATGGACAAGACCCTGGAGATACAAAGACAAAAACAAACCAGCCCCTGCCTTCGAGGAGCTAACATTATGTTAGGCTACAGCAAATAAAGAGAAAAGGAAATACAAAGCAATACAATGTCATTTCAAGAGGGAGAGTGTGTGTGTTAATTACTTTGGGGGAATCGGGAAAGCTAATGCATGAGATCTAGTACGTGAGCTGAGCTTTGAAGGAAACTAAGAATTCTATGAGACTAAAATGATGAGGAAGCATTCCAGGCCACATACAAAATCATAATGGCAAGAAAATGGAATGTTGTGTTTGGGGAACAGTTATAGGACCATTCTCACTGGAATAGAGAGTATAGAACAGAGAATAACACGAAATAAAGCTGCTAAGCAGGTGAGAGTTAGATTTGGAAGTATTTTAAATGCCAGACTGAGAATATTGTCTTTTAACTTAGAGTTAATGGAAATCTATTGGATTTTTGAGAAAAGGGAGTGATATTGTCTGATCTGAATTTTAGGAATATTTGGTAATTTTGTGGTGCGTAAATTGGTTAGAGACTGAAGGAAGCTAGGACAATTAGAAGGTTAGTGCAATCGTAGAGGAAGGAAATGTTGGAGAGCTAAGCTAGAATGGAGTCCTGTGAGCAGAGTGAAGAGGATGGATGGTGTGAGAAACAGGTGCAGACCACTGAAAAATAAGTTCTTCCAGAGGCAGCTTTGATATAACAAAATTTATTGCATTCTCATGAGAATGGCCACTCATAGAAAGAAAAGCAGTTGGTGAGTGCACATACTGAAAGCAAGCACCTTGTATATATCCTACACCCTGTTGCAATCGGTCCTTCCCCTGAGCCACCATAGGTTGCTAGGCACAGGTTTCCAATCTTCCTGGAAGAGTTCTAGCTAAATCCTCCTTGATAGGTTCACCCCTTCCATACATGATCAAAAATGGGATGGAGATTTTAGACAGGGGAGGAGAAATTAATACTAATGAGTCTATTAAGCAAGCACAGTACTTTCTCTAAGACACCAGCAAGAGCCAGCTCAAACTGGTTTTTATCTCTAGCCCTGAAAAACTTATTTTTCTCTTTCCTGGTTTGACATAATTCACTAGATAATATTGTCTGTTGTTCTCAATACAGGCATGCTTTCCTTGAGAAGCTGTCATGTATCAAGTTATTCTGAGAAGACTTCACACCATGTATCAAACCATCACCATTTCTCATTGAGGGGAAAGATATTGTGGATGTAGAATTAATAAGAATCATTGGATGTGAGGATTGAGAGAGAGAAAGAGAAAAGTCAAGGATGACTCCCAGGTTGTGAACTGGTTGACATGGAGAATGGTGATAACATCAGTAGAAAACACTGAAATTTAGAAGAGGGATGGTTTAGAGGGAGGTACAGTAATATGATGGGTTTGGGATATTTGAGTTTCAGATATCTATAATACATGTAAGTAGAAATGCTCAGAATGCAACTGACCTGGTAATATGAGGCTAAAATTCAGGAAATAGATTAAGGCTGGTGTATAGTTTGGGGAGTCATTGGCATATAGATGATAATTTAAGCCTTAGAAACTGATGGGTGTCACATAAGAAGAGTTTATAAAGGGAAGAAGAAAATATGACTTCACACATAGCCTTGGGATATAATCACACTTTGGTATTGTCCAACAAAGGAGATTGAAAAGGATTGATAAAATAGGTAGGAGAGGAATTAGAACAAAGCAAGTCACTAAAACCCAAGTAGGAGAGAGTTGGGAAGAGGAGTCAACAGTGTCAAATGCTTAAGTGAGGTTAGGAAGGAATGAGAAAAGGCAATTGGATGTAGCAGTGAGAGGTCATTGTTAAACTTAAGAAATAAAAAGTTTAGTTCTGTGGTAGGCTCAAAATTTGAATTCCAAAGGGGTGGGAAGAAAATGGAAAGTAAGGGTGGAATCAAAGGGATAGAGCATGGAGAACCCAACTCTGGAGCATAAGGGAAGAAGAAATCACTCTAGGGGAAGCTAGGTGGCACAGTGGATAAAGCACCAGTCCTGGATTCAGGAGGACCTGAGTTCAAATTCGGCCTCAGATACTTGATACTCACTAGCTGTGTGACCCTGAGCAAGTCACTTAACCCCCATTGCCCCACCAAAAGAAAGAAAGAAAGAAAGAAAGCACTCTAGTCCGTGAATAATAGGATATAGGACCTTTATACATACATACATATATACACCTTATCACACAATTTATAAAATATATACACATACATATATACATATATGTTATAAAGTATAAGATGTGGTTTAAATGATATATAGCATGAAGGGGCATGGCTACCATTGATGCTTATTATAGATATTGGAGAAATGACAAAATGAGAAAAGAAAAACTAAACAGATTGGGTTGGCTGCATAAAAGTAATAGTAATTATAGTCATTGATGTGAGCTGCTTAACATTTCTGCATAATTACCCTGTAGCACAATAACAATTAAACAAATCATTAAATAGATGTTTGATTGACTTTGTTTTAAACTTTATTGGTAGAGGCAGTATAGCATGTAGTATATAGAGGACAAGGCCTGGAATCAACAAGAGCCGGGTTCAAATGCCACACATTTTCCACTTCATAGCTGTGTGACCCTGGCCAATTTTTTTCTCCTCATTCATCTCCCGGAGACTTCACTGACTGATAGATGGGTTTCTAGCTTCATTTATGGAAAAAGTCCTCATACTGATGAAATCACAGTTTCTTTCTATATCTCTATGAAGTTTACATAATCTCTTATGTATGGTCTTCAACAGTTGTCGATCATGAAGTATCACAACTTATTGAAACAGAAGGCATATTAGTGGCAATAAAACATTTCAGGATTAAAAGTTCATCATGTTGCTGGTGTTATTCCATGCAGGAGTACATGACATAACCTTCATTCTCAAGTATAGATTTTTTTTTTTGCAGGACAATGAGGGGTGACTCCCTAAGAGAAACATTTAAAATATTTAAAAATCTATATCTTTTCAGGGGCAGCTAGGTGGTGCAGTGGATAAAGCACTGGCCCTGGAGTCAGGAGAACCTGAGTTCAAATCCAGCCTCAGACACTTGACACTTACAAGCTTTGTGGCCCTGGGCAAATCATTTAACCCTCATTGCCCCCCCCCCCACAAAAAAATTGGAAAAATCTATATATTTTAAAAGCATTCCTTTCTAGGTATTAGCTCTGAACTGTTTTTTTTTCTAAACATTTCAAACCCAAATTTTAAAGTTCTCATGGGTGGATATTAGATAAGTCTGCAAAATTGTGAGTTTTTATGATTCTAAAATGACCTTTAAAATGGAAATACTAAGAGTATGAGAAGAATGGGGAATATAGGGATTAATAGGTAACAGAAAGATAGAGCAGTAACAGAGATGTAGGTATTATAGGAGCTAGAGATAAAGCGAAGAGAATACTTGACAGAAGACTGTAAATAGTGACAAATAGAGGACCAGGACACGTAATGGGGGAGAAAATAAGTGCTTGAAAGTGATCATGCAGCAATGATGACATTATTTGGTTTTTGTTCCAAACCTTTAGCATGCCAATAATGTTCACTCAACTGTACTTCAAAAGTATTAATTCTGGGCATGTTTATGTTGAAGTACCTTTTGGACACTTTAGAGAGGACAAAAAAGCACTGAAGGTGAATGAGTAATTCTCTTCTCCATAAACAGTTCTTATAGTTAATATACTATAGGACCTCCTGGCAGTGATTCAAAGGTGCCTCCTTTTCATTTGCACAAATACTTTAACACAATGCTTGTGGTCACCATGCCTAAGGCTTTAGATGATTACCTCAATAGCAAGCAATGTCTTCTAATTCACATCTTGATTTTCAGGTACTTCTGGCTTGCAAGTCACAGGGAGCTAAAATCAATGTAATCCTTTTTTCCCCTTTGTTTTGCTTTTTTAAAAAATAGATTTAGTTTCTGGAAAGTCCAGAAAAATCAGGATAATTTCTCTTTCTCTTCACCCACACCAGAACGCTGGACCTTTCTGAACTAAAAAATAGGACTCCCCCTCCCCCGCTCCATCAATACAATGGCCCTGCTGGTTGCAGGCAGGCACAAAATTATGCCCAAGACTGTGGCTGGGGGTTTTCTTTAAGAGAAAAATTGGACTGCCCTAAAAGGATGTTCCCTGGGAACATACCAATCTTTCTGTCACATTCAAGTTGTTCCACTTGCTAACACAGAGGATTTCTCTGATGTAAGCTATCAAAATATATCACTCCAATTATAAATTTACTTTTCTCCTTAGCCTTAGCCAGCATACCCCTTATACAAAGACCCGAATGCCCATTCACATGTTGATTTCATCATTTTTATTCACAAATATGGGTTTATACATGCTTGATTTTTTATTGTCATTTCCTAGAGAAGTCAATGTATAGCTACTAATTTCTCTTTAAGACCGATCATAATGACATATGAAATTAGCACTTAAATATTTTTAATGATGATAAATTTCAATTGGCTCCTACTTAAAATGAAGTAAAGGCTGTCAAATAACTCCAGGGCATACCTAATTCTGACTATTGGTTTCCCTTTTCTACATGTTCTAGGAAGACAAGATTAAAAAGAACGTGAACAAAATGATATTTTTCCAAGCTCCTAGATGGAGATGGGAACAAAGAGAAAGATGGCTTCCTGAAGAAAGTGTAAAGAGCTTTGAATTCAGAATCAGAGGCTATGGTTTCACATCCTGGGTCTGCCACTTACTCCCCGTTTTAGCAAATTAAGCAAATCGGTCTGGAACTCAGTTTCCTCTCCCTTAAAAAAAGAGGGGATTAAATTAGATGACCTCTAAGGTCCTCACCAGCTCCCATTGAGCTCCTCGAGGGCAGGGACTGTCTTTTGCCTCTTTTTGTATCCTCAAGCATTTAGCATTGTAGTTAGTAGGCATTTAATAAATGTTTATTGATTGAAGTTGCTAAAAATGTGAATCAAGATTGCCCTGTGTTCATGATCATTCCAGGGTGAGTCCCCGTGGTTCTTTGTTATATCTATTCTTTTGAGTTTCACGTAGCTTTTCCTAGGACCCTTGGGGCCCACAGAACTAAGTGGGAGATCCTATATGGATAGTGTTGAAGTTGAATCATGAAATAAATTGTGAGTTGGTCAACATAGGCAGGAATAAAAGTAAGGGCATATCAAGGACATGAACTGTGACTCAATAGTCAGATACCTATCAGTACCCCAAGATAAGAGTACAAGGTGTATTTGTTAAGTAAAGTTATTTGTATGAGTAAATTTGATATTGGGTTAGCATCAGCTATGAAGAGCTGGGGTACTAGTGAATCCTGGCAGTTCAAGGACAGGACAATAAAGCAGTCCTCATAAGTAAATTCAATAGAGCTTAGATTGAGTCAGGGTCTAGCCAGAAGCAACAGGTTGTTGATAGGGGGAGAGATATGCAAATATCTAGCAGGAACTGCTAGAGGCAGACCTTCAAAAGATTATCTACTTAATCACTTTGTTTCACTCAGCAAGCCACAGCAAAGGAAGTCAATCATCCATACTTTCCTCCTCCCACCCTCTCCTCCATTGTCTCTTACCCCCTACAGGTTTTTTAGTTTGACTTTAAAGCAAAATAAGAGATGGAAATTCACCTTCATTTGGGCTATGTAAAGTAAAATTGTGTGTGTGTGTGTATTAAGAGAAGAGTAAATCTGGTGACTTTAAGCAACTAATACAGATGATTGTCCAAAAAAATTTAAACTAAGCTATGTATAGCTGGCTTGTGCCAAATACCACTTCTATATTGAGAAGTTTGAAGCAAAGTGAACCTGAGGTCATCTTTTTCAGCTCTACGTTGGTGACCTCAATTGATACCCATCTCATTTCTCTACCCTTATGTTTCAATGAGAGGGAGCTCCTTTCCCTTTCTAAGCAATTTTTATCTCATTTTGGAATGCTGAATTCCCTTCTGTAGATAAGGCCTCTTTATGTGCAAATAAAACATTCTCTTCTGCAGATCTTTCCAGATTTACTATAGAGTTTTGAGGGTTGGTTAATATACAAAAGGTGTCCTGAGAACCTTACGAAACCTGGTATAGAAGCTACAAAATGTTATAATTATTTCTTCTGTGATAGTGAGCCTCACATATTTAGAATCTTAGAACAAAGATCCAACATGATGGTGAAATGCTGATACTAAAAATGGCTTTCAGTATTTCTGTAGCTTTCCCCTGCACCACAGTTTGCTTGAAAAACTTCTTGTCTTTCTATCTGTGCAAGGTATAATTAATTATACAGGATTTCAGCTCTCATTGTATAGAGTTTTAAAGCTACCTGTAATTGTCCTTAATGGGCTCCATTCTCTTCCTGGGTATCTCTATGTGAATTTTTTTGTGGAACAATGGTGAAAGAGTTCTCTCTGGGAATCACACAATTCTCTGCAGTTGCATAGTCTGCAAATTTGGACTAGCATTTTCCATACAATTGTTGTAATGATATGTATGTACTGCTTGTGTCCCCAAAAGGTTGCTATTAGAAGGAAAAGTCTATTATCTCAGTGGGATACCATTGTCTCTTCTACTGCACAGCCTGAGCCCAGACCATGACCATGCTTAGAATTTGAAACCTGTACCTTTTGTAAAGTCACATGAGCACTGAGATACTAAAAGGACTCTTTTTTTTTTTAAAAGCTCATTTGGAGAATGCATCTTCAACTGCAGGGGAAGGCCCAGGACTATTCAGAACTAACCTTTAACTGTTTATGACAAGTTAAATTGAACATTTCTTTCTCTTAGTATCTTTTGTGTCGATACTGAAATTAATAAGTTTTATATTTCAACAGGAACCTCTCTGTTAAAGATTAAGACAATCACTCCTAACAACATAACTATATGTGTTTATTTATGTAAGCATACCTGAGATCAAGGAGATAATTAAACTACAAAATAAGTATAATAATAGCTGACATTTATATAGCACTTTATTTTCAAAGTATTTTGCACACAAGATTTTATTTGGGTCTCAAGACAGCCCCATGAGGTAAGGATCACAGGTCTGAGACACACTTAGAGATGAGGAAATTGAAGCTTAAAAATACTAAGTCATTTGTCTATGGTCACAATTAGAAAGTTCCAGGGTAACATTTGAACCTAAATTGCTCTGACTCAAAGTCCTGAACTCTATCCAATATAACATTCTACTTTGAATATAATAAGTATCTAGTTACTATAATCAATCAATCACATAAGCATTTATTAAGCACATACCATGTGCCAGGCATTGTGCTAAGTACTAAGGATACAAACAATTTATATAATGTTTTAAGATTTGTAAAATGTTTTACAAATGTTCTATCACATATTGTGTTATACTCACAACCACTCACTCTGTGAAGTAGGTACTATTATTGTCTCCATTTGTCAGATAACAGAGGCAGATAGAGGTAAATGACTTGCAAGTGTCACCAGCTGCTAAGTGACTAAGGCTAGATGTGAACTCAGGTCTTTCAGACTCCAGGTCCAGTAATGCTCTATCCACTGTGCAACCTAGATACCTAAAAATGTAACAATCCCATAAGAAAAAATCAGATTTACAGATCCTAAGTAGACTATCAAGATAAAGCCGAGTATTTATTATATTGTTATTCACAGTAAAACTGATTTCTAAGTAAGTGTGTGTTTGTGTATTGGAAGAATTATACTTGAATTTCAGACCTAGCTCCATCTCCTTGAAGCACTCTGCAAGGCAGCCATAATGAACTATACATTAGAAAGATACAGAGGAAGATGAGTCCAAACCTACTGAGAATAAAAACACCAGCAGATCTGTTCCATTTTATGTTTGGTGTCCTCTTGCAGATTTAATCTACAAATGCTCCTAGGATAATTTGGTTTAGCTGAAGACCTAATAGAATGTTATTAAAATAAAGGAGGTAATTCTCCCAGAGGCTATCATCTCCCTACTAATAAGTAAGAAATTCAGAGAAAGCTTTTTTACTGCACAAGGAAGTACTATTTAACACATCACTGTATCAGGTATTAAATTTTCTCTTATAAAATAAATGATGCCCTAGTGGCCTTAAAGAACTAACTCACCTTTCCTATGAACCTAATAGAAGAATTGTCTCATTCACTTTTTTTTTTTTGCAAGTTTAGAAATAATCCTATGCTCACAGAGATAGCTCCGCATATGCACATGTGTACATTCTCTCTGATCATACTCCAACCAAACACTTAATTACCCCATACCTTCATACTACTTTCAGGCAGCTCAAGGTTACCACTTCATTGCCTCACACAGGATAGTACTCCTAGACAGCAAACCATTCTAATTCTCAAGTCACTACCAAATCCCATTTGTCTTGTTTCAATTCCACAATGCCTATTGTTTGCCCAAGTAACAGACCATGCTAACTGACAAACCAAAGGATGCTAATAAATTATAATAATAATAAAAACTAGCATTTATGTAACTGATGTTAGGTTTGCAAATAACTTTAGATGTGTTACCTCATTTGGATCTTACGACAACCCTGTGAGGTTATTATTGTAACTATTTTGCAGAGTAATTTTAGGTTGAGAGATGCTAAATAACTTGCCCCAGATTATGCAGCTATTGAAGTGTTTGAGGCAGTATTTAAATACAGGTCTTCCTGATCCAGGTCCAACACAACATCCATATTACCACCTATATTCAGGTGTACCCAACCCAAGTAGCTTTTGGAAACAATTCAATTAATAGTGTGAATACAATTCAAATGACTATATTAAAATTCATTTTTCAATGATCTTTCAGGCTTGCAGAATGATTCTTGACTGATAAATGATTTCTCAACTAAGAAATAAAAATTAGGAACAAATATCATCTTGGGAAAAAAGTATTTTCAATGAAAAAAACAGTAAATAATAGTTATGCATCAAGGGAACAAAAACCAAGAAAAGGCAAAGGATGAAAGATTTTACCCAACTTTCTTAGGTTTAATAGTTTGCCACACAAAATGGAAAGCAGCAATGTTGATCAGTTAGCAATGTCAAGTCAAGTTAACAATCATTTATAAAGTGTCTAGTACACACCAGGAACCATGCCAAGCACTAGGGATACAAAGAAAGGCAAGATAATAATAATAATAATAATTTAATATTAATATTCTTTCCTCAGTTTACAATCAAATAAATGAGGGAGACAACATGGAAACAACTATGTATAAATAAGACATATGCAGGATAAATTGAGATAAACTCAGAGGGAAGACACTTGTAGACCTCATAGAATGTAGGGATTTAGCTAAGACATGAAGAAAGACAAGGAAACAAAGAAATGGGGTGGTGGTAGCAGGCATAGGACATGTCCAGTGAAAATACACAAAGTCCCAAAATGGAATATTGTGTGCAAGGAACAGCTAGGAGGTGAGTATCACTGTATCATCAAATATGTATGGGGAGGGGGGAATAAAGGATAGAAAGTGGACAGATTACAAAGGGATTTAAAACCCAGAGTACTTTATATTTGATACTGGAAATAACAGGAAGCCACTGAATTTTACTGATGTGTGGGGGTGGGTGATAATGGTCAGATCTGTACTTTAGGAAGATCGTGTTGATAGTATTGATAGGCTGAGTAGAAGATGGATTGGAGTTAGGAGAGCCTTAAAACAGGAAGACTAATGAGAAGGCTATTGCATCAGTCCAGGAGTAAGGTGGTGAGAAGCCTGTTCCAGGTGGTGGCAGAGAAGGGGGTATGCATACAAGAGATGTTACAAAAGTAGAATGATGGAACTTGGCAGCTAATTGGGTATGGGGTGTGTGTGTGTGAGAAGGAGTGAGAAAACAAAGATGTCTACTAGTTTGCCAGTCCAGGCAACTGAGAGGATGGCAATGGTGGGGGGGGGGGGGGGAGAAGGATTTGGGAGTAGAGAGTTCAGTTTTGGACACACTGAGTTTAAGATATCTATAGGACATTCATTTAGAGATTTCCAATAACCAGCTGTAGATGTGTAATTGGAGGTCAGGAAAACAATTAGGGAAAATTAAATAGAACTAGGAATCATCTGCATAGAAATGATAATAAAATTCAAAGGAACTGTTGAGATAAATTGAAATAGTATAGAGGGAGAAGAGGACCCAGGACAGAACCTTGAAGGACATCCATGATTAGTAGGCATGATCTGGATGAAGACTGAGCAAAGGAGACTGAGGAGAAGTCAGACAGGTAGGAAGAGAATAATACCATGCAAATCTAGACAAGAGAGTATCAGTTGGAGAAGAGGGCAATCAACAGAGAGGTCAGGAAGGATGAGGATAGAGAAAATGCCACTAGATTTGGAAATTACAAGATCACTGGTAACTTTGGTGACAGCAATTTCAGATGAATGATGAAAGTGAAAGCTAGACTGCAGAAGCTATAAAGGTCATTTTCTTTTCCTGAAAAAGCCAGTATGTGAGAAAAATGTAAGACAAGGGAGGCAAAGCAGACATGAGAGGAAAGTGAGCCGTGAGAATATGAAACCACAATAGTAGCATCAGGGTAGTGACTGTTAGATGAGGAAGGGCAATTGGGTCAGGAAAAAGTCAAAAAGAGAAGAGGTTGCATCAGTGCAGAAGATAAATAAATGTTCTTTAGTCTGCGGGAGGCCAATAGTCATCTCTGCTATACCTCAAAGTATAAGATATTGCCACTGTGTATGTGGACAGAGTGTGGCCAGAGGTTGAGAAAGCAAACAGTCATTTGAATAAAATATCTCAACTAGTGCTGCCTGTGTTTCATTCCACCTTTATAAGAAGCAGATAGAAAGCACTTTGTAAAACTTAAGTTGCTATATACATGTTATTATCATTATTCCTGGATTTTTTGCCATTATCATATGACCCAAAAGTAAGTAGCCAGTAAACTTTTTCAAGAAAGCAGGTTCTAGGACCACTGATAGGATCAGTATGTATTCAGCTTATGATTCACACAATTTGCAATCTCACAGCAAGTCATATGTTCATATTTAAGGGAGAATGTTTCGTGTCTTCACCAAATTAATTTAATTATAGAAAGCCTAGACTTCTACTGAATCGATCAATAAAAAGTATAGGTTAGGTACAAGCAAATCCTTAGTTTCAGGAGTGAAATTCTTTTGAGCAACTGGTTGAAATCAAGAACTACATTAAAATTGGTTGAAAAAAGTAAACATACCTCTGTGTCTTTGTATAACAGAACACGGATTCCAAAAGGAAAATAGTCAACCTTTGCAAGTATCTTGAAGAAGAAGATCCTTGTGCTTATACAATTAAGAGGTAGGATTGAGTGGGTGGAGAGACAAGTGAACCCAAAAGGATTGACACATTCTCCTCCTCCATGCCAAACATGTAACTGGAGATCAGGATTATCTTTTGGCTTTCTTATTATCCCTCAGGACGGTGCCTCCTGCACAAGAAGATGCTTAATACATGTTTATTGACTGACTGATCAACTGACTGACAATAGGAAACAATGCATCCAGCTTGGAACTTATGAAGGATGAACTATACATACAGTGGAAAAGCAGGTTCAGGGAGTATGACCTTTTCAAGGAAGGGAGAAGTATAGCAATAAAGGCATTAGCCTTCCGAAGTCAACAGAGAGTTACACTTTTGGGGAACTTCAAGAGCACTCCATAGAGGAAAAAAAGACTTTCAATAATAAAGAACTGTGCGTTACCCTTTGATTACATGTGATCTTGAAGTTTGACCCCACTCTCCCCATGGATCTTGTGTGTAGAAGAATATGTCCCAGGATTTGGGAGGAATATTTTATTCTTACTATACCATTTCAGTATATACTCATTTATGATTAATTAGTTAAGCTATATTATTATTAAGCTAATTAATTAACTCCAGAAGGCAAATTGATAATCAATAGGGAGTGTACTAGATGGTAGCTCATGAGCAACAGGATTAGAAAATCACTTCTAATTCCCGAGGGTTACCCAAGAAACCTGAGGGGAAAAGTAGTCAGCCGCCCTCTGGGGAAACAATCTGTCAGTGGCAGAACAACAGCAGTTAGAAGAATGAGCTCCCGGCAACTGTTATACATATAATGGTTTAGGCCATCAAGAAAGAGTTAAAATCATTTGTAGTATATTTTCTTTAAGAAGACAGAGAAGAGAAGAAAGAAAAGAGCATCAATGAAGCATTAAAGAAATAAACAGGAGAAAAAGAAAATTCAGAAAGGGTCAGAGAGAAGCAGGGCAGTGTTAGACCTAACAAGTTCAATTAGAATTGCACCAAAAATCTAAGATGTACATAATGAGAAAAAAGCTACATGAAAAAGTTATCATTTCATATAACATCCCCCTTTATGTTAAAATTTTATGTTTGTTGATGATTTAAAATAAAAAATAATACAGTAAAGTATATAATATCCTTTAGAACAAAAGATATAACAGTTTTCTGTCACAAAGGTCTAACCATCATGTCTTCAAAATCCTACTATTAAGAACAAAGTCACAGTTTTTATTGTATCAGGCAAAGTAGAAGGCCTAGAAAGGCAATACTGAAATTTTCCAGAACTCCTCAAATCACATGAGTGGTTAAGCAAGTTACACACACACAAACACATACACACACATGCACACATACACACCACAAATACACATTTGTCTAACAATGGTTAAGACCAGATCTATTTATTTATAAGGTTGACCTTGAGTAATATTGATAGATTTTTTAAAATGTACAAAAGAGGGCATATTTTGAAGAGTTAATGATAACAGTTCATTGGTCTGGTCTTTCTCTATTGTATTGATATAAGCATTTAGAGATATAATTTTTCCTCTAACTACTGCTTTTGCTGCACCCCATAAGTTTTTATATATTATCTCATTATTATCATTCTCTTTAATGAAATTGTTTCTATGATTCCTTCTTTAACCCACTCATTCCTTAAGATTAGTTAATTTAATCTCGGATTAGTTTTGTTTTGTTTTTGGTCAGGGCAATGAGATTTAAGTGACTTGCCCAGGGTCACACAGCTAGTAAGTGTGTCAAGTGTCTGAGGCTAGATTTGAACTTAGGTCCTCCTGAATCCAGGATTGGTGCTTTATCCACTGCGCCACCTAGCTGCCCCCTCCAATTAGTTTTTAAACTGTGTTTTCATGGTCCCTCACTGAATATAATTTTATTGCATTATGATCTAAAAAGGATGCATTTGATATTTATGACTAAGAAGCCTTTAATGCCCTTATATATGGTCAATTTTTGTAAAAGCACCATACACCACAGAGAAAAAGGTGTATTACTTTCTTTTCCCATTCAATTCTCTCCAGATATCTATCATATCTAGCTTATCTAACATTTAATTCACCTCAACTTTTTTTTTTTTGGGGGGCAGGTCAATAAGGTTTAAGTGACTTGCCCAGGGTCATCAGCAAGTAAATGTGAAGTGTTTCAGGTCTTCCTGAATCCAGGGCCAGTACTTTATCCACCTGCTCCACATAGCTGCCCCCTCAACTTCTTTCTTTCTTTCTTTCTTTCTTTTTTTTTTTTGGTTAGATTTATTTAATTCTGAGAGAGGAAGGTTAAGGTCCCCCACTATTATAGTATTACTTCTATTTCCACCTGTAAATTCATTTAAATTTTCCTTTAAAAATTTAGATGCTATAGCATTTGGTACATATAGGTTTAATATTGATATTGCTTCATTTTCTATGGTATTATTTTCATAATGTAGTTTCCCCTGTTTGTCCTCTTTTAGTTAGATCTATTTTTGCTTTAATGTTGTCTGAGATCATGATTGCTACCCCTGCTTTTATTTTTTGCATCAGCTGAAGCATAATAAATTCTACTACTCCAGACCTTACTTTGTTTTTCTATGTGTATCTCTCATTTTCAAATGTTTCTTGTATACAACATATTGTCAGATTCTGATTTTTAATCCATTCTGCTATCTGTTTCTGTTTTGTGGGTTAAATTTCTTCATATTCACATTTTAAAGTCATAATTACGTAGTTGTGTATTCCTTTCCATCCCATTTTCCCTATTATCCTTCTCACCCTCTCTTTTTATCCTAACCTTCTTCTAAGTCTAATTTACTTCTACTACCTTCCTAATGCACACCTTTTTAAAGAATCCCTCTATTAATCCTTCTCTTTACCCCTCCAAGTTCTTAATCTACTGACCCCTCTAAGAATTATTCCCTTATCTCTCCCCCCACATCCTCCAACTTCTTGATTTATACATCCTTCTAAAAGTCCCTCCCTTATCCATCCCCTCCCCTCCTAATTCTTTATAAATTTAGTAGACTTTTATACCCTTCTACATGTATATGTTATTACCTCTTTAATCCAGTTCAGGGGCAACTAGGTGGCGAAGTGGATAAGCACTGGCCTTGGATTCAGAAGTACCCTGAGTTCAAATCCAGCCTCCAAACCTTGATACTACTGCGTGACCCTCATTGCCCTCACAAAAAAAAAAAAAAATGCTTATGGGGCAGCTAGGTAGCACAGTGGATAAAGACCAGCCCTGGATTCAGGAGGACCTGAGTTCAAATCCAGCCTCAGACACTTGACACTTACTAGCTGTGTGACCCTGGGCAGTCACTTAACCCTCATTGTCCTGCAAAAAAAAAAAAAAAAAAAAAAGCCCAGAATGCAATGGAGAATTTGACATGTAAGACCTAAAAGAAAACATAGGTAAACATTATGAACCAATTATAATGAACCAATAAGAACAAACTATTTACTTTTTATATGGAAAAATGTTAATGATAGTCTTAAGAATGTTATCATTATTTGGGTAGTTTGAAAGAACACAGAAGATTGGGGTTGAGTAATGATGGGATGATTCTAAAAAATAAAATTGGATAGAGAGAGGTAAAAATGGAGCAATTATTTCATACAAACAAAGGTGAATGGAAGAACCAAATAGTGGTGGAGGGCTGATAGTGCTGGTACCTTATTTTCATCTAACTGGATTTTTTATTTGTTTTTGTTTGTTTTTTTGGCGGGCAATGAGGGTTAAGTGAATTGCCAGGGTCACACAGCCTTAACCTTATAAGGAATTCCTGTATACTTTTGGATTTTGCATGGTATATCCCTATAACAGAGTGGTTAGTATTCTAGAGTGATCAGTTTTCATCTGTCACAAGACCAACATCAATGAGATGGGGTCAGTGTGGTGTGGTTAGAGACCCCAGAATTAGAAGTCCTAGAAACTGGGTTTAATCACAGCTCTGCCTTTTACTAGTTATTTGATCTTGGAAAAGATCAGTTTAAAAATCTTTCAGCCCGAATTTGTTCATCTCTAAATGAGATGTTGGTCTAGGTAGCTTCTAAGGTCCCCTTTCAGCTCTAAATCTATGAACCTAAGAGATCACAGAGCAGCAAAAGTATAAAGATATTAACTATGGACTAAATAACACTTAACCCTAAAAATGTGTTTTTGATGGCCTGGAATTGGTGAAATTTAAAATATCAGAATGAGATCAATAATAGTTCATTATAAGAAGCAACTGACTTTAGTTAAACCATGCTGTAATCTTTTGAGGCTATCTATGAAGGAATACAATAATAGCTCTAGTGTGGCATGTGAGACCCAGTTTGACCATGCTCTGCTTTTCCCTTCAGTTGTCAATATAACTAGTTACTTCAGAACAAGAACCTTAGCCATGAATGAGTAATACAGAAAAGGGTGACCCACTTCTTATCTTCTATCCCTCCTTCTGGTGATTGCATCAGCCTCTGAATTCTCCTAGCCACCCAGAGCAATGAAAACTTTGGAATCACCAAAAGTACACACCAATGCCCCTTATGATCCAAAGTCCAGGACTATGGTGGGGTCCTGAGCTTATGGCATGCCTGGAGGCAGCCAGGTGGCACAGAAGATAGAGCACTGGGCCAGGAGTCAGAAAGACTTGAGTTCGAATTCAGCCTCAGACCCTTATTAGCAATTTGACCCTGGACAAATCACTTTAACCTCTGCCTGCCTCAGTTTCTTCAACTGTAAAATGAGGATAATATATCACCTACCTCCAAGGGGCTATTGTGAGGATCAAATGAGATAAAATTACAGTGCCTGGTATATTTTTGTTGCTTTTCAGTAATTTTTCAGTCTTGTCTGATTTTTTGTAACTCCATTTGGGTTTTCTTGGCAAAGATACTGGAGTGGTTTGCTATTTCCTTCTCCAGCTCATATGAGGTTGTATTTGAACATGAAAATGAGACTTCCTGACTCCAGGCCTGGCATTCTATCCACTGTACCATCTACTTGCTCGGGTTTAGTCAGTTTAATACATAGCAGCCACTATATAAAGGCTAGCTATTATTATTAATATTATGTACATAATCATACAGGATACCAGAAAAGAAAGGGATGCCTATCATAAGGAACAATGGTAAATCTTTTCAAGAAGCTGGCTTTGTCAAGGTTTCTCTCATGCTGCAGATGACCAGGTTCAAAATTCTGAAGGAAGCATCCCAGCTTCAATGAGAAATTATCAGGCTAGAATAATTATCTAAAAATTTGAACTTCTTACTTTGTTGTATAAATGTCTATATTGGGAAATTTATGGAAGAATGGGCTATTTGTGACAGTTGAATTGACTTTAATAGCTGGTGAGTGTAACTATTTCTAAATATCTGATAGGTTTGTTATGAGAATCAAATGATTGAATATATGTAAAACACTTTGCAGGCCTTAAAGCCCTACATAAATATTATTTATTATTATTATTATTACTATGATTCTTACTGTTTTAGATCTGTGGAGACAAATTCTAAAAGACATTTACTTTAGTTTTTCTCTTCTAAGAAAAAAAATAACCTTTGGGATGGAAAGGCCAAAAGAAAAATGGCTAAGTTAAAAAGTCAAGTCAACAAGGTATTAAGTATCAACTAAGTATAAAGCGCCGTGCTAAGCAATGGGGAAACAAAGAAAGGGGTAAAAAACAAGCCTTCTTTTCAAAGTATCTTAGTGGAAACAACATGCAAACCATTATGTACAAACAAGAGTATGCAGGATGAAATTTGAGATAAACCCAGGATTGAGAATAAGGAGGATTGGGAAGGCAACTTGATACCCAAGAAAAGGAGGAAGATGGTAAAAGAGGAAGATTAGATCCTCAGGTACAGAAAGAACTGACAAATGTGATAAATATGAATGCTGATCAGTGATTACAGACAATGAGAGCAGAATTATAGGATTAGGGAAGGGCAAATGTCATCCTGATTCTTTAAAAAGGAGAAGAAAAATAGAACCTTCAAACTACAGACAAGTGAGCTTCACTTTAATTGCTAGCAAAATTCTTGAACATATTAAGGAGATGATTAGGAACATTTATGAGAGGAATAAGTGATGGGGGAAAAAGGCAGCACATCTTCATCAAGAAAAGATTGTGCCCAAACTAATATAATTTATTTTTATGATAGGGTTACTGCACAGGTAGTTCAAGGGAACCTTATCAATACAGTTAGATTTTAACAAAACTTTTGACATAGTCTCTCATGGAATTTTTGTGAAAAAGATAGAGGGCTGTGGGCTCAAATATAGTAGATTTAGGTAGATTCTGTATTGACTTGATATCATCTTATCTAAAAACTATCTGGGTGTTTTAGTACGCTGAAAACTCAGTGTAAATCAGTGGGATATGGCAGCCAAAGTTTGTTGTTGTTGTCCTCATTGTCAATCATTATTGTCATTGCTGTTGTTTTAAAAAGGGAAATCTTGTATGGAATTGAGAAGCATAACTGACAGGAGTTTGTAGGCGCTGAGATGATAAACCTGCTATGTTATGTATTATGTCCACACAAGGCCACAGCCACATCAAACCATATCTAGCATATTAAATTTTTTAGGTTTGGTTTGTTTGTTCGTTTTTTTCTTAGCATTACATTTTAGGAAAAACAATGATAAGCTGCAGACCACCTAGAACAGAGCAATCAGAATAGAAAAGGGTTTTCAAATAATGCCTTATAAGAATCAATTGAAGGATTTGGAAATATTTAGATCTGAAAAAGAGAAACTTTAGTAGGGAAATGATAATTGTCTACATGAAAGATTGTCATGTGGAAGAGAAATTAGATGTAGTGTTTTTTGCAGAAGGCAACACAAGGAGGAATGGGTGAAAGTTGGATGGAGGCAAACTGAAGTTTGATATAAAGAAGTGTACTAACAATTAGGCTCTCATTCACCAACAAAGTCTTTGAGCAAAGGCTGGATGATCAGAGAGATTATTGTTTAGGTAAGGGATCAGACTGGAGGGCCTCTAATGTCCCTTCTAACTCTGAGAGTCTGTGACACTTTTTTCTTTGGAAGCTTTATATCACTGAAGGGTGAGAGGTCACTTCCTCGTTATGGTAAGTTCATATCTATAGATATTTCCTGGTTTCTTCATCTATTAAAAAACATGATACACGGAATGGACAATCTTTTCTGTAATTTTGCCAAAAATAGAACAGTGAGGCACAGAGATTCAATAAAAAACATGAATTCACAATGAACTATAATCAACTGGAATACTCCCATCACCACTGAGCAATAATCAGGTGGGACACTCCCACCCCCACCCCTTGAGGCTGCAATTCTTTTTTCCTCTTTGACAATGAGGAAATTCTCCTACCCCGCTGGACTCCATTTTTGCATCATTGACTCCTTTGACAACTACATTCTTGATATTTATACATATAGTCCAATGTAAAGTTTCCTAAAATTTTGTTTCAGTCTGGTAGCCTGTGGATGCTTCTCAGAATAATGTTTTTAAATGCATAAAATACATAGGATAACCAAGTAAACCAATTATACTGATATATAGTTATCAAAATATTTCTTTAAAAAAAATAATTTCACAGACCATAGGTTAAGAAACTTTGTTCTAGATGTTTTCAGTAGCTGTGGACTAAATAGTATCTCTCCTCCTAATTCTAAACCAGAGGTTCTGAACTTAGGACCCAGGGGATCCTTCATGGTTATGTGGATACATTTGAGGTGGGGAGGAGTTGGTAAACTTGGATGAGAAAAAAAAAAACCAATAACTTTATTTCAGTATAACTGGTTTGCTTTGCAATTCTATGTATTTTATTGTACACATTTAGAGATACTATTCTGAAAAGGGATCCTTAGGCTTCACCAGATTGTCAAAGGGGTCCATGAAACAAACAACAAATTTAAGAATCTCTGGATGAGACTATATGAACAGGTGTCAAAGATAAGGTCTGCCTTCTGATGATCCCAGGCCCAGAACCATTAGCAATAAACACTAGCACACCTGGACTCCTCAGCTACTGTGACATTTAACTATTTCAGTTCTGAACAAACTGGAATGCCCTTCAACTCCCACTACTCCTTAGCTATCTTTGTTCAAAAGCATTTTCTTTTCTTCACAGATACAAATTGTGAATTGAGGTATAAAATATGATTGTGATGTTCTCTATATATAAAATTAATGAGCATACTGATTCCGCTATTAGTTAAGCATACAATTTGAGTGTGTGTGTGTGTGTGTGTGTGTGTGTATGTGTATGTGTGTGTGTGTGTGTGAGTGCAGGGAGGAAGAATTGGAATACAATTTATAACAATGGAAATATGTAATCAATTCATTCAAGAATTTTTGAAGCATTTCCTATAAACCAGGTACTTTTTAGGCACTGAGGATACAAAAACAAAAACGGAAAACCCAACAGTTCTCCATTTTTAAGATGAAAAAATTGAGGATGATTGAGATTAATGTAACATACAAATGTAAGATTTGAACCCAAATCTTTCAGTCTTTCCCCTCTACCCATGATTAAACGATTAAAAAAAGGACTTTAGAGATAATCTAATCCAGGAATTATTAATCCTTTTTTGTGTCATGGACCTCTTTGGCAGTTTTGTGAAAACTTTGGACCCCTTCTCAGAACAATACTTTTAACTGTATAAAATATGTTGGATTAAAAAGGAAACCAATTATATTGAAATAAAGATGTAATTTTTTTTCTCATTTAAGTTTAGACACCTTCTGAAATGTATGTACTCATACTTTGGGAGTCCATGAACCCCATTAGGAAACTCTGATTTAACACCCTCCCCCCCACCACCTCCACACACATACATATTCTACAATGGAAAAACAGATTCAGAAAGACCTTCCCCAGTACAGCATTTACTTGTTTCCCCTTTCTATCACCTTTTTATGAAGCATTTCCTTTATGTGAAAACAAATCATCCTGATAAGAGATGTATCATATATTGAAGAATACATTTACAACGAATAAGTGGAGATATATTCTTTTTCAAGCACGATGTTGCTAGAAGAAAGAACAGAAATGTTTTCTTTCTATGATAAGATATACAGTGATGCTTAATATTAGAGTATTTGAGAGAGAAATGAAAAAGACCTGGGCCTTCTCATTCTGATAAATATAATTTAAATTGATCTGGACCTTGGTTTTTTCCTTTGTAAAATAGTGGGATTAGATAAAATATCTCTAAAGTCCCTCTCTTGCTCCAAGAGATAGATACAATGAGAATGTTCTATTACAAGAAAAAAATTCAAATATTATATATTAGAGTGGAAAAAGATGTGAATTCCAGAATCCAAGGATAGCTTCATAAACTTGTGTATGTTCTCTTTTGTTTTGGTTTTTGTGGGGCAATGGAGGGTTAAGTGACTTGTCCACTGTCATACAGCTAGTGTCAAGGTGTCTGAGGTCACATTAGAACTCAGGTTCCTTCTGAATCCTGGGCCAATGCTTTATCCACTCTGGCCACCTAGCTGCCCCTTGTGTATGTTTTTTTTTTCCCCCCCTGCCAAGGCAATGAGGGTTAAGTGACTTGCCCAGGGTCACACAGCTAGTAAGTGTCAAGTGTCTGAGACTGGATTTGAACGCAGGTCTTCCTAAATCCAGGACCAGTACTTTATCCACTGCGCCACCTAGCTGCCCCTTGTTCTTAATGCAATTTTCCTCTATGGAATTTTGAGTTGATAGTATAGGTTTATTTGCTCTTCAGTGGTATAGAACAATGTCGCTTCTGAATTTTATTTGCATATTTGCTCTTAATGGAGGGTTTATTATTTTTTTCAGGGGGGGGGAGAGGTTGAAAGCCCTAACATACCAATACCAGGAAGAAATAACAACAAAGTCATACTGCCAACAACTGTATAACTTTACGTTTGTGAGCTCAATTAGGGAGGGTGATTTTTTTAAACTATGAAATAAGTCCTGGAAATTTTATATTGTAGAAACATCTTTATGAACTTGAAAATAAAAATGAAAATAGCCATTCAACACATCAAATAAAAATATTTCTAATGCAAATAGAAAAATGAGAAGAAATAACCATATGAAAACATCTTGATTGGTTATCAGAGGACTGAATCCTGTCTGTTTTTCATGAAATACCTAAACTGCGTGATTATATGCCACACTCTTGGCTCACTCTCCAGTGCTTTAATTTAAGGTTGGATATTTGGCATTTTCCTTCTTTCAGGTTTTGTGTTTATTTGGTAGTTTTAATTTGGCAATTAGTTTGAATTAAGAAATGGTTTGTATCGTTGAATTAGCTGACTACAAACTGACCTAGCCTGATCCAGAGCTTCTAACTTCCTGACAGCAACCAAAACCAGTTAAAAGAACTTTAACCAGTTAAATAAGAATGGAGACCCAGTTCTGACCAGATGTTACCAAACTCCAGAACCTCCCCTAGCCTCTCTGTGAACTTTCAGCTGTTAAAAAACAACTTGCCACCATTGGGGGCAGCTAGATGGCGCAGTGGTAAAGCACCCGGCCCTGGATTCAGGAGTACCTGAGTTCAAATATGGCCTCAGACACTTACACCTTACTAGTTGTGTGACCCTGGGCAAGTCACTTACCCCCAATTGCCTCACTAAAAAAAAAAAAACAAAAAAGAAGAAGAATTAAAAACAACACTTGCTGAGCAGTTTCCCTGAGGGCTATGTTTCCCATGGGACTCCCTCCATGTTGAAGTGTATTTAACCCTGCCTTCTTCTACCGGTCTTGGCCACTATAGTACTTTGGTGCTGCATGGTAACCCCGATAGCAATTCTATTTGCTTCATTAAGAAGATCCTAGTTTTTGCTACTTGGCAGTTTTCTTATTTCCGGTTGATGGCATAGAATCTTGTGTTTTACCCAAAAAAAAATAACTTCCCTTGGAAAAGAAAAGCCATTGATTCCTACTATAACTGAAATAGATTTAAAGACAATTCTTAAACCCTAAGTTTGAAAAGATGTGATATCCAATAAATCACAGTTTAATCACTCCCACTTAGTGATAAAGACCATTGCTAAGGGCCAGTTCCACAATAAGAAAGTGGAAACTTTAAATGCCTAATTATTTAAAACAAAAGTAATTTCTTGGTCACAATTATCTAGATACTGTCTCCATTTTCAGTTTACTATTTCTAATGTAGCCCAGTCCTCATGTACACATGTCTTTAGGTGGACTGGTATCTGACCGACCTGCTATAAGGTTCAGTTTATTTTTATCAAACATTTAAGTCTCATTCTTAAATCTTTGCTTGATTACCCACCCCCCTTCATTTCAATATTTTAACTGTCATGGAAATCATCAATAAAACTACAGCCATATGGAGTAACAGAGTTCTTACTAAATTCCAGTCATCTGGAATTAAAAAAAAAAATTTCCCACCATAATGTAAAGAAAATTACCCATAGTCTGAAGTAGGATTCAGGTAAGTACTTTATAATTTTATTTTTAAATCACCACTGGGTCACCACCATCCTCACCAAAAAGATTCTAAATCATTTCAGCATTTATAATATTTTTCTGGTTTATCTTATTTGTTATAGGATTAATTCTGCTTGTATTAATTGTTTAAACATTAAGAAGTGACCAAAATATGACTATTTCCTCATTGCCTATACATTTACGAATCTTTTTCGATGCATGTCACATTTTTTCCTTGTGGACATGTACACATATTAACCATTTTTGTATTTCCCAAAGTAAAAAGAAATCAATGAAAATGATTCAAAAAACAATCATCTGCTACAGTTTCAGATACAGGTGCTATATACATACCTTTGTGTTTCTTCTGGGAACACAAAGTTCATAGACTATAAATATTATGTAAAGACAAATAATTAAGAGGATTACATGTCGATCTTCAATGTTCTGCCTATCCAAACAGCTAAATTTAAACACAAATTCTCATGTTGTTTAATAACTTCAAGCATGGAATCATTAGCCAGTCTCTATTGACTTTGGTTGCAGCTGTCCACATTTACATTAAAAGGACCCCCTTTCTAATGACTAACTCATTGCATCTCCATAACAACCACTGGTCTTTGCCTCCATCTAAACAGGCAAAGTGAAAAACACTTTATGAGTTACCTGAGAAATTGAGTAAAAAAAAAATCCTTAGGTCCCACAATGATTTTGAGGAAAGAGATTTGGGGCTTTCTGCACTGACAATTCTAGGGGATAATCTCTCAGCTCTCCCCTTTCCACTTCCTATGCTGGTAGAGCTATGCTGTTATCTTCACCAACTTGACAGAATAATGATACTTGTTCTCCCCAAACTCCATGCAGAAATACATATCAATATATAGATATGTATGAATGAATACATATATGTCTGTCTGTCTATCTAACCATCCATCCATCCATCCATCCATCCATCCATCCATCCATCCATCCATCCATCCATTCATTCCTTAAGTACCTAACCAACTACAGATTCCTTAAATCAGGCACTAGCATAGAGCAGTGCACACAGTAGGTATTCAATGAATGTTTGTTCAATTGGATGACAACTGTAGTAATAACGAATTTATTTTTAAAATATTATGATTCTAATGTTTATAGTTACAAAATATAGAAATTTAAGTATTTCTGTAGTCTAAAAAAAAAAGTCCAGCACTTTGCACAAAGGTTCTCTTTAGGAGAAAGCCAAGCTGAATTAATCCACACAAATCACTTGTCGGAGAAGTTAAAATAGAAATTTATAAGAAATACTGTTGTCCTGTTTCTAAAATCTAAGCACTAATAGAGTATGCGGAAATAGGGGATATAAGTTTTGTCATTAGATTTTAGTCCTACCCCCATCCCCACCCACCTCCTTGGTCATATTCATTCAATGAACACAACTCCCTATTTTCCCTCAAAGCAACTAGAAATAGAGAAACGTTGTACATGGTTTTAGGAATAAAGGCTGCTACCATAACAACACTTCCACAGATAAAACTGTTGAGACGCAGAGTTACTACACAACACCAAGCCTCTCTGTCAGAAGGAAGGAGAGTACTCACTATATTTTCCGATATTTTCTACCTCTCTCTGTCATTAAGCCAGAAGAAACCTGTTCAGTCTTAAGGTAGCCTTTAAAGTTGTTGTTTTATCTAGTCTTCTGTCCCAGGAAAGAACATTTTACCTTTGGAATAGGATTGGTGAGTCTATGTAACATTCAATTCTGCTACACAAGAAGAAAGAAAGCCATAGTTCGGCCACACGGATTGTCTTAAATCTGAGCTGGGGAATGGGGACCCTCTCATTGTGAAGAAAAATGTGCTGCTGGACTAATCTTAAGCATACCCCCAAACAAATTAGTAAGCTAAAATAAACAACCAATTCAAATACTCTTTTTTAAGATGTAAATAGACTATTATTTTCCTTATGTTCGACCCAAGCCTAAAAGTCCAAGTATTAAGCTGCACACAAAGTAAATATTGAGAGGATCATTGGCTCTGCGTCCTTGTCAATTTCCTGCAGGTGAATATCAAAGGAGCTGGTAAGAGACTTTGTATAAAAGGCGTGAGGTAAGTCTGAAGAGAGGGCTGAGGGGAGCCCAATTTCTAGGGGTGAAAGAACTAGGCTTAACAGAGGGGACCGCTTCAAAGGCTTTTTTTTTTTTAGGAAGAAGGTTGACAAAGGTGGGTGAGGGACAGGTTCATTGGGAAAAGTGGGGATACAAGCCGAGTGTCGGATGGGGAGTTCAGGGACAGCAGAGCTCTAGAAGATGAGGCTTTAAGTCTGCCCTCTCTCCTTTGGTGTGGGGGTGATGCGGGAGGGCAGTAAGAGCATGGGGTCGGTCCTAGCTCTAGGCTGGCGGGAGAGTCCCTTCCAAGCTGGCAAGTGAGGGTTCGGGGGCGGGAAAGAACCGCGAGCAAGGGCAGCTGAAGCAGCAAGCAGCTTTACCGCCTGTTTCCAGGACCGGGGACGTGCAAAAATGCTTCTGGTTGCTGACAGGTGAAGTGCAAGCAGAATCCCCCACTGCCTCCCCCCCCCCAAACCCAAGAAGCTGCGCGCCTCAGAAGCACTAGGACGCTCCGACGCCCTCTCCCAGACGCGGGGGGGTGGGCCCAGCAGGTGGTTTGAGGGGCGCCCTGAAACCCCTTCCTGGAGCCAAGGGCAAGCTCTCTCGTCCTCCTGGCCTCCCGCTTTACCCGCTGCCCCTTCCAGGTTACTCACCAATCCTAAGGGGAAAGCGCCATTGACTCGGAGACCGAGGTCTGCGTGGCGGCGGTGTACTGAGGGAGGCGCGCGGTCCAGCCCCAGAGGAAGAGGAGATCAGCAGCGGCGGCCCCGGAGATGGTGCTGCTGCTACGCGCGCTCTCGCTGCCCATCTCCGAGCGCCTGGGAAGCAGCGGCTACTGTGGGAGGAGGAAGGAGCAGAAGGGGAGGGGGACGGGAGGAGGGATCTGGGGAGAGGATTGGGGGGGGGGAGGAGAGCGCAAGCCGGGGGAGGGGGGAAATGTGCGCGGGAAGCGGCCAGGGAGGGGGGTTTTGAGGAGGAGAAGGGAGAAGGGGAGGAGGAGAAGGAGGGTCGAGAAGGATGCTCTATCTCCTCCTCCTCCACCTCCTCCCCTCTCCCGCCCCTCGGGTTCTCCCAGGCAATGCACAGGCCGGGGCTTCCCGGGCTTAGTTCCTGATGCTAAGGCGATGTCCTCAGCGGGAACGGAGCAGGCTGTGGTAGCCCCGCCGGGAAGCCGAGAAGCACTGGATGCACCCCCCTCCCCCCTCTCCTTTGCTGGAGCGGGTTCGTTCACACACACACACACACACACACAAAAGCCCCACAGCAATTGTCTCTGAGGCTCTGAGACTTCGTGTTGGTGTCACGCAAACGCCCACCCCCTTCCCCGAATAAGATCACATGTACATCTCTATATGTCTATGACCTACAGCTCATCCTTCCTCCCCAGCCTCCGTACGGGCTGCCCCAGAAAGAAGGCACCAGTCTGTAGGCTGGACTGACTGGGCTGTGCTGCGCTGCACTCCTAACACGCAACGCCCGCCCCGCAGAGCCACTGCCAAAGTGGAGGCGGTGGTGTTTGCTTAACCACCTCGTACTAGATAAAAACCCAGTGACCTGATTGCTTCGGACCATAGCTCCGGTGAACTGGGAAGGTCATGAGTATGAAGGGCTCAACAAAGTCCCGTCAGCATCCCACCCTCAGTGTCTCCGAACCCCTCACCTCTGTCTCTCCCAGGCGTTGTTGTGGCCCTAGAATTTGGGGCACCGTTTAACACGTTTAATTATAATCTTACTGTTTCTTCACTTTGCAGAGGTCTCCCCCCCCTCAATTTTATACCTCTGCTTTACAATTGTTCTAAGCTTTCCTAGTCCTATCTTCCTGTCCATTTGACTGTAAATCAAGCCTATGTGGGCTAGAAACACACACACACACACACATACACACAGGCACAGTTACATTTTCCCCATGTTGGAGGGAGGTTGAAGTCCACACACTGGGACTTATGAAAAACACAGAAGCATGACTGATTTTTGTGAAACATAATTTCATAATCTGCACCTGTTATTTTAAAGAGGTGGGAGGAATCAAGAAAGCAAATCAACCCTGGGTGAAATATAAGGGAGAAAATCCTGAAGAAAACCCATATTAAATAAACAGCACAACACCTAAATTAACATAATTACTGCTGTGAGAACTACCCCTGGAGAAAGAAAATTTTCATTAAATTTTCTCTGATAATAGTAATAAAAAACTTAAAGGGATTTTTATCATGAAAAATAAGCTTATTTCTTATCTGACTATACTGTCATGTTCAGATATGGTACAAAAGATGCTGGCCCTATACTGAAAGAAGTATCTCTATATCAAAATAGTAAGAAAAAAAGAAGCATATAATAACGGACATTCAATAGTGGACAAAGAACTTTGAGTTCTTTCCTTGGAAATTTACCTGGCAGGTAAAAATGATGGTGATGAAATATTATTACATGATGATCTTAATATATTTCTATATCTCTTAAGGCTATACATCTGTTATTACTAGAATGTACTATCTCGATGCTCTGGACCACGATTCCTCATTGAGAAGCAGAACAAGTAGGAAACTTGAAAAAAACTTGTACTTTTCGATGTTATAGACTAATTCAAGGTAAAGTAGAAACTACATCTACACCAGCTGCTAGTTATACACCTTTCTAAAGATACTATTGATGATCAGATAGATGTAATATTTGGCCTTATGAATTTCTGATTGTTTCCCTTATACAGGATAGGAACTTGTTCAGATGTCTTTAATGAAGTAGGGGGGCGGAGATTAATGTCAACTGACCAATTCTTTTCATGCCATTTAAGAATACATTTCTCAGTCTTTTTGCCTTAAGGTCCAATATTTAATAAATAGCTGATTCTTTGGAAATATTACTCCCATTAAACCCTATATTTACTCACCAAGCTTTCAAACAAATGTCAACTGAACAGTGTGTGGTATGTAGGAAAAGAGTTCAGGATTTGGAGTCTGAAGATAGGCTTAAAACTTGGCTCTGCTATTTACTTCCTTATGACATGGGTCAGTAAATCATTTAAACTTTCATGGTCTGTTTATTTTAAGGAGCTGGATTAGATGGTTTCTTCCTATAATCAGATTTATTGGGTTGGTCTAAAAATGGCAAAAAAATACCCCCTCAAAAGCTAGTGATAGGTTTCTTTCTTCAATATTTACTAAATTGTTGCTTCCCCAACTAAGACAGGAAGATGGTAAAGGCCAAACTTATGGAATCTGGGGATTGGTCAGTGAGGGTTCAGTCCTTAGAATACACACAGATTTGCCATTCTGCTAGGTTGCCTCACACAAAGCATGTACAGATATTCTCTGCCTGTTCCAATCCAATATGTGGAATTTCCAAAGCCCATTTCTGGCTATGGGTGACCAGGCAGCTAGGCGGCACAGTGGATAGAATGCTGAGTCTGGAATCAGCAAGACTTATTTTCCTGAGTTCAAATCTGTACCTCACACACTTACCAGCAGTGTGACCCTGAGCAAATCACTTAACCCTATTTGCCTCAGTTTCCTCATCTGTCAAATGAGCGGGAGAAGGAAACAGCAAACCACTCCAGTATCTCTACCAAGAAAATCCCAAATGAGGTCAACCATAACTAAACTAACAAAAGGCTATGGGTGACAGGAGCTGGTATTTTGTGATTACAAACTATTCTCATTGGCTATGGACCTGCAAAACACTTATAACTCAGAAGAAATGGAGCAGGAACTGCGTACACATATAAAAATCTCTGAGTCATTTTCCTTCCTGGTGATGAGGAAGGGAAGTTTTTTCTGTGAGCTGTAGGCAGGAGAGATGCCACTGACCAGTGGAATCAGTAGCTGGATTATAGTAGCTGAGAAGAGTAAGCACTTACAACCTTATTTATCCTTCCTTCTTCTGGAAGAGGACTATGATATTGGGGTGATGTCATGATTTTCACTCAATTGGATTTAAGTGAGGGAGGGCTGTGCAAAGTCCCCAACCTCACTCTTGGAAAGATATTCATCAGGATGACTGGAGATAGTCCCAGATGTTTTAGAGCAGTTGGGGTTAAGTGACTTGCCCAGGGTCACACAGCCAATATCTGAGGTGAGATTTGAACTCAGGTCCTTCCAATTTCTGGGCCAGTGATCTATCCATTATTTCACCTAGCTGCCCCACCTGCAACCTATGGAGAGCTGTGGAAAGACAGATAACCAAGGATAGCAGCAATTTCGAGGGATTGTGACTCTTCATGATGGAAAGAGGAGCCAGCTATGAACTCTACAATGCCATCCATCCTCAGAGTCCAGCAGAGAGATACGAGTGAGGGGAACTTCATGTAGACTCCACAAAATGAAGAAAAGGATTTCTGGAGTCAGGAGTCAGGATATGCTCTTTTCACCATTTTCTACACATGTGACTCATTACCATTTTTTAACTTTGAGCCCATTCTCTCAGGAAACTTATGTGTACTATTGAAGAGTGCATCCCAGTAATGGAAAGGATTACTTTAATAACTGCTTTTCTTTAGATGCTTTTTTCCAACACATCCCTCTTGTAAAAACTAAAAGACTTCAACTAGCAGATGGATAATGGGGTGCACCCCAGTCAACATTCATGATCAAGATTGCTAGACACCCTGGGCCCTCTGAGTTATCCCTAGAACCTCAAGGAGAGTGGTGATTAGCCATATTCCGGTGAACCAGCCTGCAAGTAGAAGTGACCATTTGGGGAAGTAGAGTAGAATGGACATTACCATTGCTTAAAGTAATAGCAGGCTTACAGTACCCTCCTGTCCCATTTTGCCCAAACAGAATTTGAGATGGAACAAGGAGAAGAAGGATGAAACAACGCTTATTCTTTTTGCAACTGGGAAAACGTGCAGCTATGCAAATTAATCAGGGTTAAAAGAAAGCAATTGATCCAAATAAATCCAATAACATTTGTCCTATCATATTTTTATTTAATTTTTAGGAAGGTTTGTGTTTGTGGAAGACCATCGGGTGTATTTGTTATGGGCAAATGGCCTAAACAGTCAAAGACAAAGTTGTATAAGAGACTTTTATTTCATTCACCTGTGTCTTGTTTTGTTTTTATCTTTTTCATCTTCATCAACTTGAGGAAAACAAATTTTTTTATTCTATTATAGGTTTAGCTTCTCTTCATAATTTTGCCCCTAATGTTTTTTTTTACTTAATAGTATTTTATTTTTCCTAATTACATATAAAGATAGTTTTCAACATTAATTATTTTGTAAGATTGTGGGTTTCAAATTTTTCTTTCTTTCTCCCTTCACTCCCCACTTCCTAAGACAGCAAGCAATCTGATATGTTATACAGTACAATCATGGTAAGTATATTTTCACATTAGTCATGTTGCAACAGAAAAATCAGAGCAAATGAGAAAAGCTATGAGAAAGAAAAAAACAAAACAAAAAAAGTGAAAATAGTATGCCTCCATCTGCATTCAGACTCCATGGTTCTTTCTCTAGATGTGGATATCATTTTCTAACATAAGTAGTCTTTTGGAATTGTCTTGGATCATTGTATTGCTAAGAAAAGCTAAGTCTATCATGGTTGATCATTGCACAGTGTTGCTATTACTGTGTATAACATTATTCTGGTTCTGCTCACTTCGTTCACCATCAGTTCATGTAAATCTTTACAGGTTTTTCTGAAATCTGCCTCCTCATCATTTCTTATAGCACAATAGTATTCCATTACATTCATATACCACAACTTGTTCAGCCATTTCCCAATTGATGGGCATTCCGTCAATTTCCAATTCTTTGCCACCACAAAAAGAGCTGCTATAAATATTTTTGTACATGTGTGGCTTTTCCCCTTTCTTATGATCTCCTTGGGATATAGACCTAGTAGTGGTATTGCTGGGTCAAAGGGCATGCACAGTTTTATAGCCCTTTTTGCATATTTCGAAATTGCTCTCCAGAATGGTTGGATCAATTCACAATTCCACCAACAATTTTGCCCCATATGATTTAATCTCTGCAGAAAAGTTAAGGGTCTCTAAGAACATCCTGATCTAAAATTTTCTGAGTCTTCAGTAATTAAAACTCTAGTCATAACAATGTGATGGTCATTCTCCATGGCTACTATATGAGATTCTAACAAAATGGACAAAATTTCCTTAAGGGACTTTGATCAAAGAAATCCATGGTTAATTTGAATAATTCACCAATCAACTTAATTTATTTTTGTTTAGAGGGATTTGAAATACATCTTCCCATGAGTACTGTAAACTAGGAGAGTGATCCTTTGCTGAGATGATACAAAACTGATTAATTCTCAGTGAATGGGGCTGCCCCCAAGATGATGCTTCCTGAGAATTCAGGAGTAGCGATCTTGCTAGCATGTTCCCCACCCAAATCTGGCTTCTGTGAAAATGAACCAATAGAGCATCTTGTTCCCATTTTAGCTTCCTTTTCATCTTCTTCTGTTAAGGAAACATACCAGCATGCAGTGAAAGGATACCTGGTCTGGGACAGAGGGAAGTGTGCATGCTCACACATAATTTCACTTTACCCTCACCAATTCCCATTTCTGGAACTGGAAAGGACTGTTTATCTGAAATGGTTCTTTTAGCTCAACAGATAGCACGGATAGATTTTCTGCTGAAATACAGGTGAGTGCCTACTTGGCCAGGGTCAATGTTTATTAACTGAAAACTCCAATGTAGAAGAGTGGTTTTTAATTAGGTAGTTTTCTAGACACAGGAAAGGAAATTTCCAGTGTGACTTTGGCCTTAGGAGTTGCCTAGTGAGTATATTAAAGTTTGAAACTTTCTAATTTTGAGAGTTTGGAGATCTGACCTTTAGGAGGAGACTTCTTAATGTAGTGTGCACCCTAGAAAGGAAAAAAAGGTTCACTTCCATGGCCTTTACAACATCTAATTTGTAAAACCTGTGAATTACTCTGACACTCCAGATCCAATGGAAAAAGGATTACCTGTTAGACACCCCCAAAGTGTGTTGCTTTCTGAAAGGAATTCAAACTACGGACTAACACTACAATCCTGGAAGTACTGAGTAGAACATTGAGTGATTGAGATCCACTGAATTAGCAAAGGGTTGCCTTGATATCAACCTCAAATTCAATTCCCTTCCCAGGGAGCTGATGGGCTTTTTGAATGCTTTGCTTTTTCTTTATCTGTCAGTTATGAAGGCTTATGGAAAAATTATGTCAACATTTGGTTGCCCAGAGAAGTTCGTCAGTATTGTACGTCACTTTCACGATAGCATGCTTGCCCAGGTTCTGGATAATGGGCAATGCTCTCACACTTTCCCAATGGAGCGAAACAAGGCTATGTGCTTATCCCATGCTTTTTAGCAAAATGTTTTCAGTCATGCTGTCAAATGCTTTCAATAAAGACAAACACGGCACTAAGGTCATCTACTGTACTAAGGGTACAATCTTCAACTTGAAAGGTTACAAGCCAAGACTAAAGTGGAGGGAGTGTTTGTACATGATTTTTTTTTCCCAGATGATTGTGCACTTAATGCAGCCCTGGAAGCTGAGATGCAGCAAAGTATGGATCAATTCTCTGCTGCTTGTGTTAATTTTGGCCTAACAATTAACATTAAGAAAACACAGCTGGGGCAGCTAGGTGGCACAGAGGATAGAGCACAGGCCCTGGAGTCAGGAGTACCTGAGTTCAAATCCAGCCTCAGACACTTAACACTTACTAGCTGTGTGACCCTGGGCAAGTCACTTAACCCCAATTGCCTCACTTAAAAAAAAAAACACAGCTGTGGGGTAGCTAGGTGGCACAGTGGATAGAGCACTGGCTCTGGGTTCAGGAGGAACTGAGTTCAAATCTGGCCTCAGACACTTAACACTTACTAGCTGTGTGACCCTGGGCAAGTCACTTAACCCTCATTGCCTCGCCAAAAAAAAGAAAAAAAAAAGAAAAGTAAAAAGAAAACACAGATGCTCCATCAGCCAGGACCACACCATCCATAAGTGGAACCATCAGTTATAGCAAATGGAGAAGTTCTGAACACTCTGGATAAGTTCACTTACCTTGGCAGTATACTTTCCATTGATAATGAGGTTGACACATATATTGCCAGAGATAGCTAAGTATTTGGGAGGCTCCTAAGGAAAATATGGAAGAGAAGAGGTATTAGACTGACTACCAAAACTGAAGGTATATCAGAGCTATTGTGCTGACTCAGTGTTGTATGCCTGTGAAACCTGGACATTATACCAGAGCCATACTAGAAAACTGAATCAGTGGCCATTCGAATTGTCTTAGGAAGATTCGGAGATCACCTGGCAGGATAAGATAGCAGACACTAAGGTCCTGCTCTCAACGAAAACGGTATTCAAAGTCTACTGGCAGAGAGCAGAACACCATGGTACTGGCCATGTTGTGTTGAATGCCAAATGTGTTACTCATGCCTAAAAGATTCTTTTGTGGAGAACTCACACAGGCAAGCTCTCACATGGTGGTCAGAAAAAGTGATACATGGATGCTTGCAGGTCTCTCATAAAAACTTTGGAATTGATGTGCATGACATGGAATACATTGGCACAGGACCACACAGCATGGTGTGCCCTCATCAGAGAAGGTGCTATGCTCTTATGAGCAAAGCAGAATTGAAGTACCTCAAAAGAAACGTGAGATGAGCAAATTAGAGAATCTAACCCAAATGTTCACATGGACCAGTTTGTGCCTCATCAGTGTTACAGCATTCCAAACTCATATTGGACTGATCAGCCACAGTCAAATACACTGTAATTTGACTCTTAACATAGGTGATGTCGTTTTGGTCCTCCAAGAATGCAGGATAACAACCAAGCAGTCATCAGATTACGGGAACCCATAAATCTCTTTTGTCTTCTGAATTTCCTGTATGGTGAAATAAATGCTGTCGTACCCATATAGCATAGCTACCTTTTGATGCCTCATCAGGGTTGGGATCCTGTTACCCATATTTAGAGAAACATAGATATGACCCAAATGTATATTAAGAAATTTTCACAAAGCAGCCCTCTGTGGGAGTAAGCAACCAGTGAAAGGAAATTATTCTTTGGGTTCATCTCCTAGAATTGGATCTAGTATCATCCTATAGTTCTTCAATGAGCACTAATAGAAGAGAATGACCATGCATGAATTTTCTAGGTAGCTATGGAAATTCAGATGCCTGCAAAAACTCTTCAATACAGCCAGGCAAATTAACTAGGCTTAAAGAAATCAAACAGCTGACTTGATATTTGCCTTTCATCTCTTTTGCATTTTTTGGTTTTGTTTTTTAGATTTTGACTGGAGTTTTTATTTGTTGTTGGAGCATCAGGTGTATTTACTGTAGGCAGATGTATTTCCCCAATCTGGACTTGCTCTAGGAAGAATTGTGAACCATCAAAAGTTATTTTTTGGCAATCCAAAGCTCTCTTTTTTGTGCCTCTTTATTGCTCCATTTACATCATCTCTCTCCATTCTGTGCTCAGCATATCTACCCACTTTTCCCTTACAATAATTTGCCTTTTGAAAAGAGTTGATAAACTCACACTATGGTAAAAAAAAAAATGATGGATAAGGTTTAATAAGGAGAAGCTAGGGGTGAAGCAGATAGAGTGCTAGGCCTGAAGTCAGAAAGACTCATTTTCCTGAATTCAAATCTGGCCTCTGACACTTACTAGCTGTTTGATGCTGGCAAGTCATTTAACTCTCTTTGCTTCAGTTTCCCTCATCTGTAAAATGGACTGGAGAAGGAAATGGCAAACCACATTCAGTATCTTTGCAAGAAAACACCAAATGAAGTCATAAGAGTTGAACATGATTGAAAGTACTGAACAATAACAACAAAAGGTTTAATGTGTTACATCTACCATAAGCATTTGCATTTGGTCACAGGAGAAAGAAATTCAAGGGAGTAAATCTCTACTTGTGTAACTTTGTTCATCAGTTATGTCTTTGGGAGGAATGAAGAGAAGTCTCATACCCTACTCTTTTTTTTTTTTCATTTTTTTTCATACCCTACTCTTAGCCAGATCATGTATGAAGTAGTAGGAAAAGTTGAAAGTATGTATTACATAAGGTACAAAATACATGTGTGTATACACACATGTATATTTGTGTATTTATTATACATACAATATACACACACGTGTGTGTGTGTGTGTGTGTGTAATCTCAAAGTTCCATAGCTTGAATTGCACTAAGACTTTTGGGATGCCATGTATGTGTATGTATCTGTATGAATATATATGCATATATATGTATATAATACACATACCTATATATGTAGGTGTGCGTATGTGTAGATATATGCACATATATATATATATACAAACATGCATAAGAGAGGGTGAAGAAGGGGAAAAGAAAAAGAGGGAGAGGGAGAGAGAAGGGAAAGAGAGGGAGGAAGAGGGGAAGAGACAAGGGGAGAGAGAGAGAGAGATGAGAGAGAGAGAATTCTATTTGACAACCTTCTTTAACCAAGAAAGAGTACAGAATACTAGAGGGCATAAAATGGCTTCATTTTTGTTTTTTGAGAACATGACTTAAGAACTAAAAGGTGTTTTTCCATTGAGGCCAGAATAACTCACTTACTACCTATGAGACACTCCTACCTACACAAAATTGTTTTCAAATTTTAGATATCTAACAAAGCTCAGTCAGTGAATATTTGCACATTGAAAGGATAGGGAACATTGAAATAACAGATTTCAAAAGCCAGACTTTGATGTAGAAATCAAGGTGTGGCTAGATCCATGTACTCCTGAACCCCCTAAGTTGATTATGATTTCGAAGTGAGATATATTAAGAATATTTATAAAGTATTTTGTGCAAATTGACTTTTAAAATTGAAATGGTTCTTGAGTTATGTGCTAGTAGAATAACACAAATTGCACCAATTGTTTCATTTACATATCTAGATCTCATTGGGTTCATCTGAAGGGAAAAAAAAACCATTTCCAGTTACTAATTTTATTAGTTTACTTTTGTCCAAATCCTTCTGCATCTATAATCTGCATCTAGTTTGCAAGACTAGCACCAGACTTCCACAGTCCCTCCAAAAGGACCTCTCATGGGGTCATCATAGAAATCCATTTTAAATTTGCTTAAAGAATAAACTTCCTATTTGTGTTCATAAAAGCTATGTGTTTCTTATCTCCTTTCCTATTGCTTTAGGGTATCCATTATTTTAAAGTTTGCTGTTTAGTTATTAGAATGCTATTTTGCTATTTTCTAGTGGCATGAGCAAAAATGATTTTGTTGATTGCTCAAAGTAATACTAAGCTCAAATTATTTTATTTTAAATACCATTTGATTGGTTTTAAAACAATCAAAATTTTTTTCATTCATGGTACCCCTTATTCAAGTGTTCTATGCCTTTCCTTCCTCGATTTGGTGAAAGCAGAGTTGTGAAGAAGCATTATCCTGTAAAAACTTTTGGTTTCTTCAGTCACTACAATTCTGTAATTCCTTTTGGCTTTAAATGTTTGTGGGGTTTCTGTTTTAAAACATTGAAATATTTCAGAGCATAGAGCTTATTGACACTACTGGGTATAATAAGCCTCCAAGTTTGAAATGGACGAAAATGTCCTACTTGATTGCATAATCTTACGCCATCAAAATTTTCTTAGAAGGACTAATAGTCTTAGTGGGGACAGGAAAAATATCATAACATTCTCTACAAATGTGCTCCCTCTCCCTACCCCACTCTGATCCCCATTTCTCCCATTCTTACTCTCATAACATTTTATTTACATAAAATAAATTATTGTCCTGTTTAAATGTGTCCAAATTCTTAAGGGGGTGGGCATGTGTGGTATTCAGCTAATAATATTCTATTAATGTTTGATTTATGACCCCAAATAATATTTGTCTTGAAGGAGAATAAAAAAAATCCTAAATGCTTAGTGAACATAATTTTGAAATAAAAGCAAACATCAAGAATAAGACAGGAAAAAACAATAGAGATATTATTACAAAAAAAAATTACAACTATGTCAAATGAATATCTGCTATTCCAGGGGAGAAAAAAGATACTCTAAATGCCTTTTCAGTAGGATTCTTATTTGCTTTATTCTTCAATATATTTCAAGGTACCATGCCATATGAACCTGAAACAAATTGATTTATGTCTTTTGCAGATTCATGAGCTTTTCTTTTCCCAAAGTAGTCATCAAAATAAAGGGGGAATATGACTAGGATTTCAAAGATTAGGAAAATGTTTTTATTGTAATTGTTATTGGATTTTCTTGAGGGCACCTTTGTACCCTATACATATTTGCACATTATGTGATAAGCTTAAAGTTCTGATTATTGCAGAATATTTGTATTTCAGATGATTGTTGAACTGTGTAAAGATTTTCTGTTTGTTTGGTTTTGTTTTTGTTCTTACTGGTCTCATGGAGTGAATGTCAGATGAATGCTACCAAGCACCAAAAACCAAGATATGGTAGTAAGTAGACATATAAAGGTGTTTCAGAGAAACTTACTATTCCCTTTATGGAAGAGGGAGTTTTGAAAACTTATAAGCTATATTACCTCCTAAAAGAGTGAAATGTAGTAAGAGGAGAAAATAAGCTTGCAGGGAACTTGGGTTAATAGCTAGTTTAATAAAGCCACCCTCTAAAAACATTTGTAAATGAAAGCAGGAGGATAACAAAAATATAAACTTGAACAGCTCTCTAGCATTTTTATAGTCATATGTTTTTATTTGCCAACAGAGCTGTTAAGTATCATGGGTTCGTTGAGTTTTTCTTAGGGCAGCTAGGCAGGTAGATGGCAGAATGGATGGAGTGTTGAGCTTGGAGTCAGGAAGACCTCCATTCAAATCTGGCCTTAGACACTTATTAGTCCTTGACCTGTTTGCTTCTGATTCCTCATCTGTAAAATGGACTACCTCCCAGGGTTGTTGTGAAGATCCAATAAGATAATAATTGTAAAGGGCTTAGCACAGTGCCTATTGTATAGTAAGCACTATATAAAAGTTATTATTATTGTTATTGTTATTATTATTACTATAATAATATCCAGAATACTTCTTCTCTGAGAGGAACTGCTTCTTTCTTGCAGTGACTTGTGTTGGTTAAAAATCTAAATGTGGGTTCTAATCTGCACCCCCATTTTTTGGGGGGAAACTGGCTAAAATCACTGATAAATTCACCAAGAGTTTAGGCTTTTCAGGGTTTATTAAAGGATATAAGATAGTAAAAAGAGAAAGATTGAGAACAGATTTCTTATAGCATGGAAATCCTAGTCTTCCTAAATTCCCCTGTGAAATCCTGCCACAATGCCAATCTCTCCAGCTAAAGAGGAGCAAATTCCCCACCAGCGTTCACTTCCTCCTTCATGCCCTCCTCCCAGAAATGGGAGGTTCTTCAAGCTGATTGGATATTGTCATCCAAATTCATTGGTGCACTGGACCCAAAGGTGGTCTGGATGTCAAGTTCAAAGTTTTTAGTTTCTGAGAACAATACCCTCTTAAGTACCCTCTTAAGTACCAGCCAGATGTGCATACAATCTAGTTAACTGGAAGTAAGCCAGTCACAGCAGTCAGCCGCTCTCACCCAATTCAGTCAGTTTAGATCAATCTCCAGGTGGGCCCCTGAGTATCTGCTAAATCCCCTCATCTACCACATTCCATTATCTTGACACAGACTGACTATAATTACTCCACCTCATCTGTGTTCTTCCACCTGCCCTGCACCCCATGATGGCACAACCACTCAGAAGTCATCATCTCTTCCAATGCAGTTGTACCAAGAGCTGATCATCCTCTAAATTCCAGTCCTCACACTGGACCCTTTTTTGCTACCCCCACCAGCACATTCTTTTCTATAAAATAGGCATAATAATAGCACCTATCTCCCAGTAATATGTTTAGGATCTAATTGAATAACATAAATAAAGCAATTCACCAAACTTTAAGTGCTATAAACATGTTTTTATAATTATTGCTGTTATTAACATCATCTCCTAGTGGGGACAGGAAAAATATCATAACATTCCCTACAAATGTGCTTCCTCTCCCTACCCCACTCTGATCCCCACTTCTCCCATCTTTACTCTAGTAACATTTTATTTACATAAAATAAATTATTGTCCTGTTTAAATGTGTCCACATTCTTAAGGGGGTGGGTGCCACCACCACTCCCCTTTTCCCCCCACCATGGTAAAAGAATTCCTATTTTTAGCAATGATACCACAACCTGCCACTTTAGTGAGTATCTGATAAAATTTGTGAGTCTGCAGCCTTGCAAGTAAGATAAAGTTAAAAAGGATGGCCGGACTTGATCAAATACATAAGAAAAAATACTGTACATGTTTTTGAATCATTTTTTTGGGTGGGGCAATGAGGGTTAAGTGACTTGCCCAGGGTCACACAGCTAGTAAGTGTCAAGTATCTGAGTCCAAATTTGAACTCAGGTCCTCCTAAATCCAGGGCCGATGCTTTATCTACTATGCCACCTAGCTGGCCCTATTGAATCATTTTTGAAGAAAATATTCTAGACTAACAAAACGTCAGTAAACACAAATATATCCATAACCAATGAAAGCCAGAAAATGAGGAATAAGTATATAAAACTATGAATCCATTATAAACATAAGGTTTCTTTCTTTCTTTCTTTCTTTTTTTAAGCAATTGGGGTTAAGTGACTTGCCCAGGGTCACACAGCCAGCAAGTGTTAAGTGTCTGAGGCGGGATTTGAACTCAGGTCCCCCTTACTCCAGGGCCGGTGCTCTATCCACTGCGCCACCTAGCTGCCCCAAGGTTTCTTTTAATATACATTTAATTTTACATGGTAGTAACAACACTTGCCCTGCATGTAAGTCAATATGAATTTAAAGAATCTCGGAAATTGATTTTTAAAAAGAGATATCAAATTGAGGTTGGAAGAAGAAGGGTGAAATTCTGGAAAACAACAACAGCAACAACAAAAATTCCAGACAGAGATTCTACCAAAAAACAACAACAATCAACCAAACAAACAAAAACAACCAACCTTAAAGACATTAGAAATTTTTGATCCTCATCCTTATTTCTGAATCTTTATAAAATCTGTATGAGAATGATAGCAATGTGAAAAGAGTCAGGCTTTCATATATTATTTTCTATGGTAGACAGCATCTTTTTTTTTTTTCAGTGAGGCAATTGGGATTAAGTGACTTGCTCAGGGTCACACAGCTAGTAAGTGTCAAGTGTCTGAGGCCAGATTTGAACTCAGGTCCTCCTGAATCCAGGGCTGGTGCTCTATCCACTGCGTCACCTAGCTGCCCCAGACAGCATCTTTAACAAGCACACAACTGAGATTTAAAGAACAAAGATTGTGCTATTTCTATTGCTAATTTAAACTCATTTATAAACATTTTTTTTGGGTAAAAACAATATGTAACTTTTAAGGTTCTTGACAACAAGTATCTCCATGCATAACACAAAACCCTGACAGATGAGACCATGAAGATAATATTTCTCAATCACCTGCTTATGGTCAGCTGGTGTAAAAACTTTAAGTTTATAGGTTACTAGTGTTGGAAAGGATCTCAGAAATTATCTTGTCATTTAGTCCTTTCAGGTGTGACCCCAATTGGGGTTTTCTTGGCAAAGATGGAATGGTTTGCCATTTCCTTCTCCAGTCCAATTTACGTATGAAGAAACTGAAGGTAACAGGGGTAAGTGACTTGCCCAGGGTTAGAAATCTAGTTAAGTGTCTGAGGCCAAATTTGAACTAGGGGTTTCCTGACTTCAGGCCCAGTGGTCTATTCACTGGGACATATAGCTGCCCCAGAAATGATCTTGCCTAACCCTTACCAACTTCTCCCTCTTTCATTTTACTCAACCATAAAAGGGAGATCATAAAAGCACCTCTCTCACAGGGTTTTTATGATGATCGAATGAGGTGATATATGTAAAACACTTAGCACAGGGCCTGGCAAATAGTAGGTACTAAATAAATGTTTATTCTCTTCCCTTTCCTTCTTATTCTAAGGTGCTATACACTCATGTAACTTTGATGTCTAATCTTATACTGGTTTGGAGCCATGTAATTCCTATTCAGTTTGCTAATAATTGTTTTGCTTGTCAAGCCTCAACAGATTTCATCTTATTTATAGAATTCAGAATCGTACAGAAATATTTTGTAAGTAATTAAAGATTAGTGTGTCACAAAACTGTCCCCAAATATTTCTTCAGAGCTTTCTTGTCTACATTATTTGCTAAAAAGTCAAGTATATAATAATTTGAAGGATCTCATGTACTAGAGAAGAAAATAAATACACATGAGAAAATGAGAGAAATAGGCAAAACTTATGTGAACTGATGCAGAGTGAAGTAAGAAGAACCAGGATGTGGATGTGTGTGTACAACAATTCTGTAGTATCCAGCTCTATTTCTCTGTTCTTTACCTTATTCTGGTCAATATTATAAATTATATTGTGAATATGTTGTACCCAATCTTGGCCTCAGAGAAGAGATGAAGAAATATGCCTCCATTCCTTTCATTGGAGATGTAGGGGCATTGAGTTTATAATGCCAGACATGGTAACTTTCTATCACCTGGTTTTGCTTAATTGTTTTTGTTGTTGTTATTCTGGTAATTGGCTTCCCAAGCTGGCTCCAGCACACTTTTGTTAATAACAGTTTCCATGGGGAAAGTCCTCTTAAATTGTGACTGGGAGAATCAGAATCATAACTCATCCACAATCTCACCCTAGAACTTCCCTCAGTGCCTACGTCCTCCTCACATTTTGCCTCAATTTTGACTTCACCCTTCAAACTACTGAATGGATGTGTCGCACACAAAGAAGACCTGGGAAAGATCTTAGCTTAAAAGAAATGACAAGCAGATGAATTCAGAAAGGTCTGGGGAGACTTGTATGAACTGATGTATAGTGAAGTGAGCAGAACCAAGAGAAGGTTTGTGCACAAACATCAATATTATTTGATGAAGAACTGTGAATGAGAACAATTCTCAGCAGTGCAATAATCCAAGACAATCCTAAAGGACTAATGATGAAGCATACTATCTACCCCCCCAAAAGGAAGTGATATTGATTGAACACAGACTGAAGCATGCTATTTTTCACTTTTATTTTTCTTTTATTCAAGGTTTTCATATAGAAAATGACTAATATGATGTATTACATAATTACCACATATATAACCCACATCTGATTGCTTTTGGCATCAGGGAGGGAGGAAGGGGAGGGAGGGAAGGAGCAATAAAATTTGGAATTCAAAGCTATAAATAAAAATGTTTATTATTAGGAAAAAAAGGCCAAGGTCTACCACTATATCCAGAGCCATTGCCAGTTGTATTCACCTATGTGTTGCTACTGTTCTTCATTGACTCTGGAGGAGAAAGTGAGGCTGATGACTTTGCACAACCCTGCCTCACTTAAATTCTCAAGACATCAACCTCTTGATGTCATTGTTTCTTTTAGAGGAAAACAATGACAACAACAATGACAACAACAACAACAGCTCTTCATCTTGGAACATCTATTCACTTTGTGTTGGGCACATAGTAAGCGCTTAATAAATACTTGTTGGCTTGCTGCCCAGATTCCACTGAGGATTTCTTCTCTCCCTGCTCCCTATCCCCAGGGAAGAAGGAGAAATAGATCAATAGATAATCCTTAAGTGGGGATTGGGCTTTGTTAAATGATCACAAAAAGTAGGCTCTGGGTTAGTGGGCAACCAACCTTGTTCAAATGTGAATGAGATGAATTCAGTGTCTGGGTGGTATAATATAATATGTAGTCTGGAAGTCAGGATGACTTGAATTTAAAACCAATACTTAGTAGCTGTGTGACCATGAGCACATTATTTACCTTTTCCCAGCCTCATTTTTCTCATCTGAACAATGTTAAAAATAGGGAAATAATCAGGACCTACTTGATTGGGAGAGTCAAATGAGTCATTGTATTAATTTAAAGTGCTTTGTGAACCTTAAAAATTATAGATATGTTAGGTATTCTTAATTATATAGATTATCTCTTCCTGGTTTTGAATTATATTTGGAGAAGGGATGGTGGGAAATGAAAGAGAGCACAGGTTAATATCTCAATTAATCTCAGTTTTAGTGAGACTTTCTTCCTCAATTCTATAGTGAATTACAGGGGGTTTTGTAGAGTACGACCAATTCAGATGCTTTCTAGCATTTATTCTATCTTTTCTAGCCATGGACATTTTTCTATACATATATTTTGTGCTGAGAAAGTCTAGGGCCAGATGAACAAATGGCTGATTTTCTGTCTGCATCTGAGCAAAAGTCTGATTCCTCCAAAAATTCTGAGTCCAGAGTATATGAGAATGCTTTTTTTCCTTAAATAGCACTGACAAAGAACTACTGTGTTCATATGCTTACCTTAAATGAGATTTTTGGGAAAAGATCAACCTTTTTCTTTTCTTTTTTTAGATCTTGATGTTTTATTTAAAATGACTATAATAGTTGGCAAGATAACAATTTGTTTTGATTAGAAATAAAGCAAATAGGCTGATGGTAGCCTTGGCATCCCAACAAGTTTTAACCAAAAATATATTAAAAATAATCAATAAGTACACAATCTAGATATGTAGTATTTATAGCTAAAGCTTAAAACTAACTAACTTACTAACAAGTAGACTATATATATGTATATGTATATATGTGTGTGTCTATATCTATCTATATCTATACTATATCTATATCTATATCAATATCTATATCTATATCTGGATATTCTTGGAGAGGAGCAAGGGGAAGAGGAGGATTCTTTTTCATATCTTCTCCCAGAATATTTCTAGGAGGGTTTTTTGTGTGTGTGTGCTTCAGGAAGATAGTCCCACTGCCTTATTCTCATCCTGTTCCCAGCTCCCTGATATTATCTCTGGCTATTGATAGAGAAGCAGTATGGTCTTTTGGGCAGCTAGCTAGCACTGTGGATAGTTCACGGGGCTTGAAATCAGGAAGTCACAGAAGCTGGTCCTCCCTTTTGTTTTCTGAAATATTATTATGAGATTCCTCTTCGTCACATTAATATCTCACCCCCACCAGATAAATAGGAGTTTTATGGGAGGATCAATATCAAAAACAGTTGTAGGACCCCATGAATTGAAGGCATTGTCCACTATACTGTCTCTCCTTGAAATGGAAGGACGGAATCATTTAATAAATTGAAAGAAACTAGTGTCTCCTTTGTGACCCTCAGAATCTGATCCAAAGAGTTTTATGAAACATTTATTAGGCACTTACTTTGTTCCAGGCAGTGGGTTGAATACAAGAGACACAACACAAACAAACCCAAACCCAAATAACTGTTCCTAATCTCAAGGAGTTGACACTCTAAGATGGGAGTTGGGGTTGGGAGGGGAAGGTAAAAAGATATTATACAAACAACTGCATACATACATACAGGATATTTATATTACTGAATGAAAGAAATCTCAGAGGGAAAGGCCTGGGAGAATCTCTTGAAGAAGTTGTCATATTTAAGTTGAGTCCTGAAGGAAGTCATGGAAGCTATTTCTCCTCCCTTTTGTTTCCTGGTTTCTCTGTCAATAACAGTGTGTTGGTGAGTGTGAGTGAGTGTGTGTGTGTGGGGGGGGGGGGTGAGCATGGAAAGATATCCTACAGAAGTTGGGATGTTAGCTGAAGCTTCCAAAAAAATCAGGGATTCTGGCAGAGATGAAGAAGAATGTTCCAGGCATCAGGGAAGCCAGTGAACATGCATGTAACGATTGGAATGACGCCATCTGCTGGAGACTTACTGTAGAAGAGTTCCGCCCATGAAGTGAAGGTCTTTGAGGGCAAGACCAGGAGTCTTTTCTTTGGAAAAGGAAGTGACGCGGGCTAGTGGGAGGAAGAAGGAAGAGACTGGCGCTTGGTCTCGCTCTCTTTCCTGAGGACGCTGGTGGAGAGGGGAGCTAGAAATGTGTTCTCCCTTTAATAGATAGGAATCTAGGCCTTTTCTTCTCTCTTTACCAAACTCTTATTCTCCTTAATAAATGCTTAAAAGTCTAACTCTTGCTAAAGCTTATAATTTATTGGCGACCACTCATTAGATATTTTAGACAGTTTAGCTAGAATTTTAGCCCTTAAAATGCAAATGATATGGAAGATATGAGGGAAAACTATAAGACCAATGTGTAGAATATGAAGAATGTAGTAAAGTATAAAAAGACTAGAAGAGGTAAGGTTGTGAAGGGCTTTAAATAATTGATCCTGGGAGTAATAGGGAGCCACTGGAGTTTTATTGAGGAAGAGAGGGAACATGTTCAGATATGTCTTTTGGAAATATTAGTTTTGACAGCTTATGGAGGATGAAGGCATGTAATGAGCTGGGAAAATATTTTTTAAAAATTTAATAGTAGATACATTCATCATTACCACAATGAAAATACTGATGCTTTAACATCATGAAGAACTTAACAATTGTTGGATGTAGCAGATACTACAATGATGGTGTCCAGCAGTCTTTCATTCAAAGACCTCATTTGCTCTTTGGTTACTTTCTTCTTTCCCTTTGACACCTTCCCAAAAGGCCCTCAGTAAGAACCTTAATACTTTCTCCTACCTACCTCTCTACACCTTTCCACTCAAGAAGCATCAATTGAGCCACTCAAAGAGGTAACTCATGCTCCGGACATTCATTCATTCCACATATATTTATTGAGAGCCAACTATGTGCATGGTAACTTCCTTTTGCCCAAACAAAATAGGCCAATCCTGTCTCTTTTATCTAGCAAATGTCAGCTTAGAAATTCAATTAAATTTTTTTTTTCCTAAAGCCTAAGAGTAAGGACTCTGGTGGAGTCCTCAGAGCTACTGTCCACAGCTGCTGCTTGCTGACTCAACTGCTCAGCTGATAGTGTTGGAATAGTCCCTTTCCCGCCCCTCATCCATTCACTTGTCAAGTTCTGCCAATTCTAATTCCCTAGTATGGCTTGCATCCCTCCCCTTCTTTCCATTCTCATTTGCCACCACCTTAGTTCAAGCTGTCATCACTCTTTACTATTTTAATAGCTTTCTTACTGTTCTTCCTGCTTCTAGCCTTTATCCTTTATAATCAGTTTTTCCCACCATTGCTGAAGAAGGTAAGGCTTATAAACTATGGGCCATAGAGTTTGACTTCTACCCCTGACAAAATTCTAGACTATACTAGTAAAGGAATAAGCTGTGCACACTTAGAAAGGAAAATAGTGATCACTAAAAGCCAGTACGGCTTTATTAATAATAAGTCATGCTAGATTAACCTAATTTTCTTTATGGAAGGTACAGGAAATAGGGAAATTCTGAAAGATTTTTTAAATGGAAAGATATGATGCTATGATGCACAAAAGATTCCTCCTTCAATTTCAACTATAGCGGTGACCATTGCCGAACCTGGCCAGAAAAAAATGGTATACAACATGTCACAGGGGAAAGAGGTGGTGGGGGTCCTAGGTATTCCTCTTTAAAGACTTACACCCTCTCCCACACAATCTGATTAGAATAAAATAATCTTTTATTTAGGTTCTAGAGAAAAGGACCAAGAAAGAAGTCAAGGACTTTTCTGGAGGGGAGAAAATGGCTTAGAGATCACATGATTCTCTGAGGCACATTTCTCTTCAAACAGAAGAAAGGCAAAAACTTTTATAGATTGTAGATGGGGTGACTACCACCTAACAATGGAAAGTTCCCTTTGGGAGTGGGGAAAGCTTCCTGAGAGTCATGGGGATGTTCTTTTGGAATGATAGTCCTGACTTCTGGAGTTATCTCTGTCTCCTAGCACAGATAGTAGCCGTACCTAACTGACTTTCTTGCTACAGAATTTAATTTCCTCCTACTTCTTGGGTATGTCCATCCTTGTCTCCTGATCTCTAGTTGACCAGTTTCCCAACCCCTATGTCACAACATCTGCTGTAAGTGGAACTAACTTATTGGTAAAACCTGTCTACAACAAAGCATCTAAAACTGTGGGTTTTGACCCAATATGGGGTTGTGTAACTGAATGTGGGGGTCACAAAAACTTTGGCAACAGTAAAAGGTTATGTATACTTATTTTATGTACCTATATATCTGAGTCGCTTAAAAATTTCTTGAGAGAAAAGGGGACATGAATGGAAAAAGTTTAAGAAGCTTGGTCCACAAGATTTATGTTATACCCTAAGGCAGTGCTGTCAAACCCTGCCTTTCCCCTAAAAGGCCTAGGGGACACATATTGACTTAGAAAACCACAAACTAACAGTATCTGTGTTGTATTTTTATTTATTTTGTTAAACATTTCCCAATTACATTTTAATCTGTTTCTAGTTTTTTATACCTCTTCCATAGGGCACATAACTAAAGGTAATCTGAATAAAAGGACTACCTTAATGGATTCATTGAAGACTCTCTTCACAAAGGGTGAGTGATTGGTAAATTCTCTGTAACTGTGTTCAGTTTCTAGGGTTTTTGTAGGATTTTAATCCTGTTTCTGAAATCACAAGTTCCCCCCATGTAAACTGTACTGTTTTCAATAGAAGTTTTTTTTTTTTTTTTTTGCTTTACAGATATCATCCCTTCATATTCAGTTCAGACCTGTGTCTCCTGTGAATCCCTTACCGAGAAAGTTCTTATGATTTTGAAATATTATCTTCCCATGTAGTAATGTAAACAGTTTAATCTTTTAATATCCCTCATGAAGTCTTTTTCGTGTTTACCTTTTTATGCTTCTCCAGGGTCTTGTATTTGAAAGTCAAATTTTCTATTCAGTTCGGGTCTTTTCATGACAAGTGCCTGAAAGTCCTCTTTTTATTGAAGTTCCATTTTTTTCCTCTGAAAGATTATACTCAGTTTTGCTGGGTATATGATTCTTGGCTGTAGTCCCAGTTCCTTTTCCCTCTGGTATATCATATTCCATGCCCTCCAGTCCTTTAATGTAGATGCTCCTAGATCTTGTTTTATCCTTATGGAGCTTTACAGTATTTTAATTCTTTTTTCTAGCTACTTGCACTATTTTCTCCTTGACCTAGGAGCTCTTTAATTTGGCTATAATATTCCTGGAGGTTTTCCTTTTGGGATCTCTTTCAGAGGTGATCAGTGGATTCTTTCAATTTCTATTTTGCCTTCTGCTTCTAGAATATCAGGGCAATTTCCCCTGACAATCTCTTGGAAGAGGGTGTCTAAACTCTTATTTTGGTCATGGTTTTCAGGTAGACCAGTGATTTTCAAATTATCTCTCCTGGATCTATTTTCCAGGTCAGTTGTTTTTCCAAGGAGATATTTCATATTGCCCTCTATTTTTTATTCATTTGGATTGCTTTACTGTGTCTTGGTTTCTCATAAAGTCACTAGCTTCCATTTGCTCAATCCTAGTTCTTAGGCAATAATTTTCATCAGACAGCTTTTAATCTCCTTTCCATTTGGCTTTTCAAGCTATTGACTTCTTTCTCATAGCTCTCCTGCATTGCTCTCATTTCTCTTTCCATTATTTCCTTCACCTCACTAAATCTTCCTTCTATCTCTCCTACTTTCTCTTCAAAGTTCCTTTTGAGCACTTCCATGGCCTGAGACCAATTCATATTATTCTTGGAAGCTTTGGATATAGGGGCCCTGAGGTTGTTATCCTCTTCTGAGGGTGCATCTTGACCTCCCTTGTCACTAAAGAAACTTTCTATTATTCTCAACTTTCTTTGATTCCTCATCTTGCTGTTTTTTACTTGACTTTTAGCTCCCTCTTACAGTGGGACCTCCTTGTAAGCTACACTGTGTCAAGCTTTAGAGCATTCCAGGTGTTTTGGTTTGAGGAAAGGCAGGTTTTTTCTCTCACCTGGCCTGTTCTCTGTTCTGAAGATAACCTCAAGCTAACTTGCTAGTTAACCAGCCAGCAGAATTCTGTGGTGGTTTTTAACTTCAACGAGCCTGGGCACTTCCCCCACCTGGCCCTTTTGCCGCTCAAGATTTCTTCCTGGTTCCCTGCTGGGGTGGGATATCTGAACTCCTCCTCAGGTCCTGCAGACCCTGTGTTTTCCACCCCCTGGGCCAGCCATTCAGCCCTCTCACCTGACGTTAAGCTTAGTTCCAGAAGACACTGGTGGTGGCGCAGTGGATAGAGCACCGGCCCTGGAGTCAGGAGTACCTGAGTTCAAATCCGGCCTCAGACACTTAACACTTACTAGCTGTGTGACCCTGGGCAAGTCACTTAACCCCAATTGCCTCACTAAAAAAACCAAAAACAGAAGACACTGGTGCTTTAGCTGATTCAGAGACTGGGGGTAAATTTCCCTTGTGCAGCGTGTTTGGGGTCTGTGTCAGCGTGATCGGTGGTTGGATTCTACTCGCAGCCTGGTATGGCCCCCTTTAATCTGGAAAATAATCTCAGTGTCTTTTTGTGGGTTTTGCAGATTCAGGACTTATTTTACTGCTGTTTTGGGGGTAATTATGTCAAGAAATCTGTGTGTTTAATATCTTTCCTCTGCCATCTTGGCTCCACCCCCCTCTTCCAGAAGTTATTTTTTTCTACCATATTTGTGGTCCTCCTCATTTTGGTTCTCCTGTGATTCAAAAGTTTTGGGTGACTTTTGCTTGTTGAAATTCTTCCTTTTCTTTAAGACCCAACTTTTGTTGTGTCAAGGGCTAAAATTCTAGCTAGTCTGTCTAAAATATTTAATGAGTGGTCACCAATAAATTATAAGCTTTAGCAAGAGTTAGACTTTTAAGCATTTATTAAGGAGAATAAGAATTTGGTAAAGAGAGAGAAAAAGGCCTAAATTCCTATCTATTAAAGGGAGAGCACATTTCTAGCTCCGCTCTCCACCAGAGTCCAAAGGAAAGAGCCCCAGAGTCAGCGCCAGTCTCTTCCTTCCTCCTCCCACTAGTCCGCGTCACTTCCTCCCGCCAAAGAAAAGAGTCCTGGTCTTGCCCTCAAAGACCTTCGCTTCATGGGCAGAACTCTTCTACAGTAAGTATCCAGCAGGTAGCGTCATTCCAATCGTTACAGTCCCCCCTGTTGTTCCTCAAGAAACAAAATGTTTCCTTGACGGAACAGTAAAAAGAATATAATAACTATTGCTAACTAATAATATGTGAACAACAATATAGAAAAGGAAGAGAGGAAAGTTTTGTCCAGAGGGGCGATTTTTTTGTCCTCATGAACCAACGCTTTGACATTAGTCTTGCAAAGGGAGGGCCTCTGCAGAGAATACATGTTACAGATGGTTTATATTATAACAGAAAGAGAAAAAAAAACAACAAATCAAAACTGTTCATTTAAAGTCTCTGAAAGTCTTTTCTCAGATGTCCTCTAGGTGTAGTCTTGGAATGGAAGTCTTTTCAGGGGTTGATGTGTGGATGCTGGTAATCAGCCAGGAAAATTTCCTACAAAATTGAGCTTAACACAACTTTAAAATAGCTTTGTCAATAATCAAATCAAACAATGAAAGTTCTCAAAAACATGTCTAAGGGAATTCAGAATCTTAGTTGTTACACATGAAACATATAATAAAACAAAAATTGAAACATTCTTTAAAATTATATTACTATAGTCCCCCCTTATGGAGAGTAATTGAGAAGACAATTGCTGCGATATTAATTTTTAAAAATAATTTTTATCTTTGTTTCATCACTTTTTGCATCATCTGCCTAATTATCCTCATGCCATTATGAGAAATTAGAAAATCTAATATAATTGGTAACAGGTGTCAAGGCCAAATTCAACACTGTTATCTATCATGACACCTGAGATAATTATGGGGGTTACCATAAAAGAACAGAGAAATGATGGCATATGAGCATTCCCACACTTGAGCAATATGTACTGCCCATACAGTATGCCAGGCTTAAAATAGGTGGATGGAATATATGTCCATGCCACCGAATATATTGGAAGAAACTGAGTCAGACTTAATCAGATGCATGGGATTGAGATGTCCATGGCATCAGGCATATAGGAGGGAGAATAGAAGCCAGGTGTAGAAGTGAGATGGGTGGGATCAATACTTCCAGCCATCTGTACAGTATTGTGGGGAAAAAGAGAATAAAATATTAAACCAAGAGAATCCAACCTCAACATTTGTCAAAAGCCGTTCCCTTGGCCATACCTTGACTTTATGCATTTCTCCCCTCTTGTGACAGTTCAGTGTCTGCTCTTGCATGTATTCCTCTTGTGATTGGATGGCATCTTGGCCAACTGGCATCTGATAACTCAGAATAAAGGCAATTAATGTCTTAAATGATAAATTCCCATAATCCAAATCTCATATGGATTTAAAAATGAGGATAATAAATGATTGCAAAAAATGCGAATACGTCTTGACTCAAAATATAATATATAATTATGCAACAATTTCAAATAATACCCTTTTTTTTTTACTTAGTATACAATTACTTTTGTGAAAAATCAGAACGTATTTAAATACAAGTTAAAGCACAACAGAATCTCAAAGAAAACTTTTACAAATGTTCCCCTCTTTTTTTTTTTTTTGGAATATGCTTATCAAAAATAATACTTCTAGAATCAATTTACACTTGCCATGGCAACCAATTTGCCAAGGAAATGCTTTAAAGAGTTTGATTAAATAATCAGTTAAGAAAAAATAACAAAAACAAACAACTCAGAATATGGGAGCACAATACTCCTAGAATTAACATTGTATTATGAAATCAAAACCATGTTTCAAAATTAGATAGATGAATGAATAGAAGAAAATACACGTGGAATAATAAAAGACAATGAAATTCAAACTAAGGAAGTCTAAATGAATGTGAACTTAATATTAATAAGAGTATTATAAAATATAAACTTGATCACATGACTATAAAAAGCTTTTACAAATATTCTCCTTGTTTTAAAAACTAAGTATAAGACACAATCTCAAAAGCATGAAAATCTCTATGAAAATAAACTCATACCATTAATTTCAAAATGTATATGTAATAGCATAGAAATCCTATGTAACCTCTGAACTGACATTAATACTCTGAGTAAAGTTAGAACACTTTTGATTCCGATATCTAAAATCCCCAACACTCATATCAATACTTTGCTGCTTACTTCTACATTTCTCTAAAATATATACCCTTCCATGGCAAAAGAAGTGGAGTCTTGAACTATGTTGATGATTGTCATTCTTATTCGGCTTAAGTTTTTCTTCTTTAACCCCTCTATATTGTCTGTCAGTCTTTTCACCATACAAATGCTTTCTAAGATTACTAATTAAAGACAAAAGCAGGTTAGCAAAATTATGAACAAAACGAGCATATCTGGAATTTAAAGAGTTTTCTAAGATTGTCTCAAAAACACAGCCAGGCCGGGGAAGGGCTGAGCCTGAAGCTGCAAATGCAGGTAGAAAAAGTTGAGCATGAGCATTAGATCTCTGGACTTCCCAGGCCGGGGAAGCAATGGGCTTGGCCATAGGAGGAGTAGAGGGTGGGGTCTGGAGAGGAGGGGAGGGACCAGAGCAATTTGAATCAGACTTGATTTTGAACTCAGGCCTGGATTCCTCTTCCCCCACTTTGCCTCCAGGTGCTAGGGGATTAAAAGCTTCTAGAGGGTGGGTCATTGCCTCCAGGCATGCAAAATTAAAGCAACAATTACTGTTAGAACTGGGAAAAGCTGCGGGAATCTCTACAGGTTTCTCTGAAAAAGCATGGTTGGGAGAGGGAGAGATATTTCCTTGTGTGAGTAAGTTGCTGGCTCTTTTAACAAAAATAAAAAGAAAAATAGAAAATCCACAAAAATAAAGCATTAACATGATCTTATCTCCCATTTGTCTGGTTAAACAGACTAAAATCAAAAATAGGGTAATTAGGGAGTTTAAAAGGTCCATTTGAAAAAATTTAAAGGGAAAACACAGCCAGTACACCAGTACTTAGCAGTTAAAGGGAGAGGGAGGGGAAATTTCTTACCCAACCAGAAGATCAGAAGACTGAGGTTTAGCTTTCCTCTTCGTGGTCAGCCATCTGTCAAGGGCTAAAATTCTAGCTAGTCTGTCTAAAATATCTAATGAGTGGTCGCCAATAAATTATAAGCTTTAGCAAGAGTTAGACTTTTAAGCATTTATTAAGGAGAATAAGAATTTGGTAAAGAGAGAGAAAAAGGCCTAGATTCCTATCTATTAAAGGGAGAGCACATTTCTAGCTCCGCTCTCCACCAGAGTCCAAAGGAAAGAGCCCCAGAGTCAGCGCCAGTCTCTTCCTTCCTCCTCCCACTAGTCCGCGTCACTTCCTCCCGCCAAAGAAAAGAGTCCTGGTCTTGCCCTCAAAGACCTTCGCTTCATGGGCAGAACTCTTCTACAGTAAGTATCCAGCAGGTGGCGTCATTCCAATCGTTACAGTTGTTAGCTCCACTGTGAAACTTCCCTGAAATGATTTCTTCTCTCTGAAATTTCATAATACCTCACCTGGATCTCTCCTTTTAACTTCACATTATGCCTCATACCATAGTTATTTGTCTGTATCTTACCCCTATTAAACTGTATACATTCAACCCAACAAATATGAATTAAAGCACCTACCATATGCAAGGCAATGTGCTAAGTTCTGGGTACAAAAAGACAAAAAAGTAACAGTTCTTGCCTTCAATGGGTTTATTATATACTGTTTGTAGGATATAACATATATGAAGGCAAGCAAAAATAAAGTATATGCAAAGCAGTACAAAGTTATATCAAGAGGAAGAAAGTAGTAACAACTAGGGACATCAAGAAAGCTTGTGTGAGATGTGACACTCAAGCTGTGCATTGGAGGAAGTTAGACATACAGGAAGAAGGCTTGCATAAAAAAAAAAAGAAAGCATGAAAGAAAATAAGAAGTGCATCTCAGACAGACGCAACTACCTGTACAAAGATGTGCATTTGTGACATGGAATGTCATATGCAGGGAGCCATAAGTAGGCCAGTTTAACAGGTCAGAAAACATAAGAAATGGAGGAATATGAAGTAAGATTGGAAAAGAAAATAGGAGTCATATCGTGAAAGGGTTTGGGTGTCAGACAAAAAATTATAGTCTTTATGGCTGGAAATTAACCTTAGAGATCATCTAGTCCAGTCCCCTAACTATATTGATAAGGAACCTGAAGACCAGAAAGTTTCAGTGATTGCCTAAAGTCTCCCAAGTAATAGCAGAGGGTGGATTTGAATCCAGTTAATTTTAATGACAAATTCAAGATTCTTTCTACTATATGACACTCATCTGATTTATAATAGCTTTCTACATTTTCTTTTCAATTCTGTACTTGATACCATGCAATTTAGTCTTCATGCTCATTGCTTTACTCTAACTGTTCTCTCAGGGGTTACCAGTGACTTTCTTTTGTTTTACTTCGTTTTTGGCAGGGCAATGAGGGTTAAGTGACTTGCCCAGGGTCACACAGCTAGTAAGTGTCAAGTGTCTGAGGTTGGGTTTGAACTCAGGTTCTCCTGAATCCAGGGCCCATGCTCTTTCTGCTGAGCCACCTAGCTGCCCACCAGTGACTTTTTTTTTTTTTTTTTTGCAGGGCAATGGGGGTTAAGTGACTTGCCCAGGGTCACACAGCTGGTAAGTGTCAAGTGTCTGAGGCCGGATTTGAACTCAGGTACTCCTGAATCCAGGGCTGGTGCTTTATCCACTGCGCCACCTAGCCGCCCCCTCCACCAGTGACTTTTTACAAGCTAAAACTTATTAACAAGTTTCAGTTATTGTTTTTCTGCAGTCCCCACTCTATTTGTCACACTGTTGACCATCATCTCTTTTTATACTTTTTAGCATCAGTTCCAGACACTAAGTATGAGTGGTTCTCATCTACCTTTTTTGGAGACAAAGCAAAACAATTTGTGTTCACTTTGGTGACACATATGAAAGATCTGTACATATTTGTTTTCTAAATATATAGAAAGCTTGACTCACATATGGCACTGATAGGTATCTGGGATCCAGCCAACTTTTCTCAAGACTTCAAGTTCTACCTTTGTGAGAATGAGGAAGAGAGCCTTGTCTATCTGAGAGAGGTATTGGTTAGAAATATATCTATAGGGAGCAGCTAGATGGCGCAGTGGATAGAACACTGGCCCTGGAGTCAGGAGTACCTAAGTTCAAATCCTGCCTCAGACACTTGACACTTAATAGCTGTGTGACCCTGGGCAAGTCACTTAACTCCAATTGCCTCACAAACAAACAAACAAACAAAAGAAATATATCTATAAACTACATCTTGAATATTGGTGGTCTAGTGATGTAATTCTTTGGAGCTCAAGATAAATATCACTTTTACTGTTTGCTTTCAAGGTAAGAGTAATACTTATCTTACTATCACTAACTTAGCTCCTTCCTATCAAATGCTGTTTATGTAAAAGACCATTACAAATAGCTACCATACTTCAGTGTCAAAGAAAACATTAAGCAGAAATTTGGTAAATCATACATTTTAGAATAGGCCAAAGAAAACATAAGAATAAAGGAGATCTTCAGCTCAAAAAGGGAGAGAGAAAACAATCTTACTAAAGTGAGTCTGCATTTAGCAGTCTAGAATTATTGTTGTTGTTCAGTTGTTTCAGTTTTCATGACCTCATTTTGAGGTTTTCTTCTCAAAGATACTGGATTGGTTCTCTAGCTCATTTTCCTCATGAGGAAAGTGAGGCAAATAGAGCTAAGTGACTTTCTCAGAGTCATACAGTTAGTAAGTATCTGAAGACACATTTGAACTTAGGAAGATGAGTCTTCCTGACTATAGGCCCCACAGTTCATTCACTGTGCCACCTAGTAGCCCCTCTAGGATTGTAATCATTAGAAATCAAGGGGGGGGGGCAGCTAGGTGGCGCAGTGGCTAGAGCACCGGCCCTGGAGTCAGGAGTACCTGAGTTCAAATCTGGCCTCAGACACTTAACACTTACTAGCTGTGTGACCCTGGGCAAGTCACTTAACCCCAATTGCCTCACTAAAAAAAAAAAAAAAAAAGAAAGAAATCAAGGAGGGGTGGTGGCTAGGACTGACCTTGGATTCAGGAGGACCTGAGTTCAAATCCAGCCTCAGACACTTGACACTTACTAGCTGTGTGACCCTGGGCAAGTCACTTAACCCTCATTGCCCCTAAAAAACAAAACAAAACAAAAAACCAACAACAACAACAAAAGAAATCAAGGGATATGTAGGAGGTGGCTCCACAGGGGACACTAGAGTCTGCCATCTAAGTCTGAATTTGTCTTTCATGACCTCCTTTCTTATGTTCCCCCTCACATAGGTACATAGCGGTACAATAGAACACTGTCAGCCAATCAAGAGTCACATCTCCCTGTACAAGTACAGGAAAATTCCCTAACTATACCAGTGAGGGTGTTACATGTATTTTTTTTTTCTGATTTATTCTTAACTAGCTATCACTTAGAGTTATTTCTTGGGAAGATTGTAGGTGCTATGTGAATATGAATTTACTTTACACAATTCCCCTCTGCCTTATACTTTTATTACTTAAAGAGTTCATCTGTTAATATAGTTTTTAGTTACCACCTATTTGAAGTTCTATATATCTAGTCATTCTCCCATTTCACTGAAAGAGCTAGGGATTCAGAATCAAAGAACAGGGACTCAAGTTTTGACTCTGTCATTTTATTGCTTGGAGGACCTTGGAAAGTCATTTTTAGTCTGGATCTTAGTGTCCTCATCTGTAAATTGAAGGATTCACATTACCACCCATTCCAGTTCTAAGTCTGTGATTCTGTGCCCTCACATTCTATTTATATAGATATTTATAACAGAGAGCCACCATTTGAATACCCTACTTCCACCTACAAAAAAGATGCCTTAATGATAGCTCACTTGTTCCTACCAATCCTCATTTCTATGACCATTTTCAAGTTTTTATAATATTATTTTAGTCCATAATTAACATTACATAAATCTGGGAGTTTAAAATAATCACCTGGAATGGAGCTTTATAATTTAAAAAAGTTTTGAAGTAGGTTGGAAGCTTTTAAAAACTTATGCTACAAGAGATCTTAGATGAGGATGTATACTATGTGGTCAATAAAATGGTAGTATGTGTTCTCAGCATATTTCCCTTAACTCAATAACCCAAAATGATGATTATAGCAATAACCTCCCCCCCCTCCAAAATCTATAGTGATTAAAGCTGGATCTATAAAATGAGAAGACAGAAATACCACACAAGGTAAAAGCCTCTTGAAACATCTTCAGAAAGCTAAATACTTAAATCTTCTACTTACCCTATCAACATCCAACCTACACTGTGTATTGGGCAGAGCCAGAACAAGCAACCTGACAGGCTTGTGCTTTGAACTCCCACTATGTTAGTCCCTACCAGATTCCTATTACAGTGGTAATTCAATCTCACTCCCCTCTGCACTAACACATGAACGGTAAAAAATATTGATTCTGCCCATCCATGCAATGGAAAAGGACTACAAGTAAAAGGGAGAGGGAACAAAGATGCAGCAATGCACACTTGGATAGAGGGGAAGCAGCTTCTCTTCCCAGGAGAAAGGGAACCAGAATGTTAGCTATAGATTGTCTCTTCCTCTTCTCTACATTAATTTCCCATCTTCTAAGTCAGTTGTGCTGAGCATGCTTAACTTTTGGGGTTTGTGTAGAAGAAAAACAGACCAAAGAAGCAGAAGGAAGGAGATGAATGATGACAAGAAAAGTCTGAGACAAACTACAAGGAGAAGAAGAAAATCACTAAAAGGTAAAAATAAGAAGAGGAAAAGCCTAGTTTCCAAGAACTTAAACCAGCAACAAAATTCATAGAAGACAAGGGTAAACAAGCTAGAAATTTTTAAAAGCACAACACTTTCAAGGGAAGTAAACCAAAAGTTCACAGTGACAAGGAAAACAAATATGCAGACTTCACAGTTTATCAAACAAGAGCAATAAATTATAGAATGATTAAAAGAACCAATGAAGATAAAGATATTAGATGTAAATTAAATTGGAAATCAGAATTCACAAAAATGAATAAATTGAAATAAACAATATACAATTTAGAACATAAAAGAGAATGTTCCCTAGATGTACATCATGAAAAAGAGAATGGCAAATTCAAACATGAAAACTATATAAATTGAAGATAATTTGGCAGAAAAGAAGCAAAAGACAAAAACTTTGAAAGAACATATGAATGCTATATAAGGCAAAGTGATGAGGGACAAATACAGGATACCCAAACATAATATATGGATCATAGTCCTATAGTAAAAAAAAAACCTGATTAATTTGAAATCCTGAATAACACATTTCAGATAATATTACTAGAAAACCTCCCAGGAATTTTTGTTTTTAACAGTTGGAAAAAAATGATTGATCAGATCTCTAATTTATCAATATGAAAGCACTCTAAGCCAGAAGTTGACATTTGAATGAAATTTTCAAATTGCAATAGTAGATAATGATTTTTTCAAGTTTCTAGAGAAAGGCCTTCAGCTGTGAAAGAAAAGTCAATTAGAATCATTGAAGACGACTTTCAATCTATTAAAAATTGGAAAACTGATTGCAAAAAGGCAAAGAAGATCAGCATGTACTTCCAAATGAAATTGAGACAAGCCACCAATGAAAAGATAAAGAGTTGGTACATGTGTATTGTCTTTTAAAACACAAGTTTCATTTTTTGATATCACCACAATTCCCCCCAGTATCTCTCTCTCCCTGAGAGCTATCTGATGTAATGAATATTTCAAAGCAAAAAAGAAAAGAGAGGAAAAATTTGTATAAATGATCAACACAACCCATAATTCAGAAAATACATGCAGTCTTCAACATTGGTGTCGCTCCCACTTCTGCAAAGGGTTGGGATGTGTGTATTTTATTATATCTCCTCCTTTGAACCATGTTTGCTTTTTAGAATTTTGCCATATTTTTTCAATTGCTTTGTGCTCATTCTTTCAATTTATCTTATAGTTATTATGTAGATTGTTTTATTGGTTCTACTTGTTTTACTTTATATGAGTTCATGTAGAATAACCTATGAATCTCTGTATTCATCATATTCAACACAGTAATAATATTCCATTACATTGATGTAACACAATTAATTAGTTTGGCTGTTCCCTAATTGATGGGCATCTACTTTATTTTAAATTCTTTTCCATCACAAAAAAGTTCTGCTATCAATATTTTGGTGTACATGTAGACTTTTTTCTTATCAATATCCTCCTTGAGGTAGAAGGTAAATAATTGAATCTCTGGGTCAAAGGTTATGAACACTTTAGTCACTTTATTTTCATAATTCTAAATTGCTTTCCAGAAGGTTTTACTGATTCCTTTCTCCATCAACAATATACTAATGTGCTTACTTCCCGATATATCCCCCCAAATCGACTATTCTTTGTTTTGTCAACTCTGCCAATTTGCAGATGTGAGGTAAAACCACAGCATTGTTTTGATTTGAGTTTCTATTATTATTAGTGACTTGGGGGCATTCTTTCATATGATTGTTAATAGCAACACTTCTTGTAGGAACTGTTTGTATCATCTGACTAGTTATTAACCCTGTTTGCCTCAGTTTCATCATCTGTAAAATGAGCTGGAGAAAGAAAATGACAAACCACTGCAGTATCTTTGCCAAGAAAACTCCAAATGGCAACATGAAGAATCAGACACAGCCAAAATGACTGAACAACTACAACATACATGTAAACACAAATATATGTATATATAAATATCTGTTAATTATTTATATATCTTAGACACCAAGCCCTTATCAGGGAAATGTGATTAATTTTTCTCCCATTTGATCATATCCCTTTTATCCTAAATGAAATAATTTCAATTTTGTAGATTTTCAGTTTCCAGTAATCACAATTATCTACTTTATCATCTATAATTGAATCTATCCTTGTTTGGTCAATAATATATCTCCTACTCATAGCTGTACCAGGTATATAATTTGCTTCTCTTCTAGGTTTTTTCTTCTTAATACTAAGGTCATATATACATTCAGAATGTGTTGAGGAATATGGTATAAGGGGTACCAACTCCTTAAGTCAAATTTCTACCAAACTGCTTTCCAGTTTTATTAGTAGTTTTTGATCAAATAAAGAATTCTTTCCTAAGCAATTTATATGTTTTGGTTTATCAAACACTGGATTATTGAGTTTGATTGTTTCTGCTTCTCCCTTATCTAGTGTATTCCACCAGATAATGATCTACCTTCTGTTTTTTTTAAATACCATATTTTTAAAAATTGAACTGGCACTTTTATTAAATGCTTATTTAACAGGTCAACCTTGCTACCCCTCCCCCACCCCAAACCCTACAGTTTCTTCTTCTTTCCATACTGTGTATAGGTAATGACAAAAACAGCTATTGACAAAGCTGAATAGAATAAACCATTTCAAGGGAGTATAGCTAATAGCAGCTTAACTTTTTTGTTTGCTTTGTTGATTTTACACACTCACACATGTATAAATGTGTGTATATGTATATGTATGTGTGTGTATACACACACACACACACAAACTCTACAGATCAAACAATGGTTTAGACACACTAAAGAAGTTGGAGTGAGATCTGACGACAGGCACTCTCAGGAAACAACATAGTTGAGTTAAGCTGCTTCTGGGGCCCTCATTGCCTCATCTTCTGGTCACTGGTTGAGTCTTGAAGGAGAAACTTGCCTAATGCCAAGGAAAGGGACAGGAAGTACTGCAGTGTCATGTTGGAAGGGTTGTACACAGGAACTAGCAGGCAGGAAAGTGACATCCATTAGACATTGCTCAGACTGGCCACCCCAGGGAAGACTTTGCCCTTCAGAAACTCTAGACTGGCAGCGCCTCCAGTGCTCACATGGTTGATTTTGTCTTCAGTGTTTCATTTGGCACAGCAAGTGGCAGTATCCTCACTACCTATAATAGTGATATAGCCCCGTTGGTGGCCTCCACCACGTTGTTCATTAGCTCTGTGATTCCCCAAGCAAAGGCTCCCCACTCAAATACTCCAGTGGGTCTGTTCCACACAATCTGTTTGGAACACAAACAGTTTCTGTATACTTCTTGCTGTTCTTGGGGCTGTCCAAACCCATCCATCCAGCAGGGATGCCAGAGGCCAATGTGGTTTGGCCAGTCTTGGCATTCTCATCAAACTTGTCCACAGGCGAAGTGATCTTGACACCATTCTTCTCAGTCTTGACCATCAGGATTTTGACAGTCTTGGCCCCCTCTTCATCAAAAAGAGAAATTCCAATCTCCATGTTGTTACCTTGAAGAAGGTGCTACCCTACCTCAAAAGCCTCCTTTCCCATCACCATACCAGGTGGTTTTGATGACTACTGCTTTATAATAAAGTTTGAAGTCTAGAAGTTCTCTTTTCCCTTGATCTTTCCTATTTTTATTATTTCACTTTGTATTACATATATTTTTCCAAGATAATTTAAGAATTATTTTACTGAGTTCTTTAAAATACTCCTTTGTTACATTGGTTGGTATACCATTAAAAGTATTCCAGTATATTACTGTTGCATATGGTATTTGTCTTTAGTTTTAGGTAAATATTTTTATGATACTAAAGAAAAGTTTCTTACATGGCTATTCTTTGTAGAGTTTTTTTCAAAACCATTTATCAACAATGACTGTTGTACTTTGTCCAAGGCTTCTTCTGTATCTGTGGCTTTGGATGTTTTTGTTATTAATATAATTAAATATGGGTTTTTTTTGTTTTTGTTTTTTTGTGGGGTAATGGGGGTTAAGTGACTTGCCCAGGTTCACACAGCTAGTAAGTGTTAAGTGTCTGAGGCTGGATTTGAACTCAGGTACTCCTGAATCCAGGGCTGGTGCTTTATCCATTGCACCATCTAGCTGCCCTTCTTTTTTGTTTTTTGAGGGGGCAATGAGGGTTAAGTGACTTACCCAGGGTCACACAGCTAGTATCAAGTGTCTGAGGCCGGATTGGAACTCAGGTCCTCCTGAATCCAAGGCCAGTGCTCTATCTACTCCACCACCTAGCTGCCCCCCTAATTAATTATGTTTTATTGTTTTCTTGGTGTTAAACCTTCTTTACATTTCTGGTATTAAAACACACACACACAAAACAACAACAACAACAACAAGAACCTTGATCATGATGAATTATTTATTTGATGAATCACTATAGACTGTGTAATCCCTATCCCAAAGTCCATTGATATGAGACTCTCCATATCGGGAGAGATAACTGCCTTGTCCTGAATGAATGGTAGAGTAGAGTTGATGAAAGAATAGAAGAGCTCTAGCTTTCATCAATTCTCTTCAGGACTCTTCAAGCTTCAAGTCTTCTTTGAGGTTCTAATTGCTTTGGGTGTTTCTGGCTTCCAATTTCAAGAGAGCAGATAGAAGAGTTCAACCCCACTTTTGAGTGTTGACAGAACATAGTCTGGAAAGGCATGAGTGGAAGGGGCAGTCTCTATCATATCCCTATGTCCAACTATTCTACGGACTTTAGGGAGTTTTCCCTTGGGTGAGATCAAGGAATCTTTCTAGACTGAACTGAGTTACCTCAATCCCCAATGAGAGAGCTCCTTTACTCTGTATTGTCTGGTATATCTTCTCTTGTTTGTATCTTCTCTGATTTCTGTTTTGCTACTGATTTGGATAAATGGGTTTTCTTTGTTATTCACTATGTGTGTTCATTGTGGAATTGGTATTAAGTTAGAACCTTGGATGTGGAGCTTAGGGCTCTACTCCCCACCACCCCCATAACAAATTGATCATGTCTTTCCAGAGTAATTCTATTTCTTCTAGTTTTGTTGTGAGCTCACCTTGTCTGCTTTTTTCCTGTCCTCTTCATTTTAATAAGAATCCTAAAGGATGATCAACTTTATTATTTAAAAAAAAAAAACAACTTTTAGTTTTATTTAATATTTCCATAGATTTTTAGTTTCTAATTTATCTTCTCTAATTTTTAATATGTTCTCATTTTTGTTTATTTTAGGTTTATTTGTTGCCTTTCTATTAAATTGAATTTTCAGATCAATCCTCTCTTTTCTATTTTGTTTATATGTATATGTGTATATATAGACATACATACACACATATATGCATGTATATATGACTTCCCCCTTTAAGGGCTGCTTTAGGCCATAGCTCAGAAATTTTGTTAGACTGTTTCATCATTATAATTTTCTTTCAAACAACTATTAATTATTTCTATATTTTGTTCTTTGATACACTCAATATTTAGAATTTCATTGTTAAACATTTATTTGGGTCTAATTTGTTTTAGTGCTCTCTGAACTGATTGCTATTTTTAGTATTTAATGGTCTGTAAAAGATGTGTTTACCGCTTTTCCCTTTTCCCTTGTGGTTGTAATATCTCTGTACAGTAATATGTTGTCATTTTTAAAAAAAAGTTCCATGTGGTATTGAGAAATAGGTATATTTTTTCAGTCAAATTTAGAGATTCCATAAGTCTTTTTGTTCTAGTTTCTCCAGCAATTTCTTCAGGTTTATATTTTCCATTTTGTTTATATTTCTGATAGACATCTAAAACTGAGAGGAATATTGAAATTTCCTTGCCACTATTGTATTACTATGTCTTCTTCAATTAATTTTTCCTTTATGAATTTAGATGCTAAGTCATTTGGACCATATAAGTTTAATATTGGTATTGGTTTGCTTCATATGGCTTCTTATAGCATAATCTACTTTCTCTTTCTAACTCTTCATATGTTGTCAGTGTTTGTTTTTGTGATGTCTGATGGCATGAGTGCAACTCTTGCTTTTTGCATTCACCTGATGCATGGTACATTTTTGCCGCCCTTTATTTTTATTCAATATATGTCTTCTTTCAGTTGGATTTCTTGTATGCAACAGATTCACACACACACACACACACACACACACACACACACACACACACACACACACACACACACACACACACACCCCAATGTCACTCCTTTTCATTTTATTGGATTACTTGATCTATTCACATTATGAGGATTAGCTTTATCGTTTCCACCTTTTGTCTCTAACATGATTTTCTTCCAAGTTAAGATTTTTCCCTCTTCCTCTATAAATTGGGTGCTTTTGTCTCTTCAATTCTTTTAGCTTAGTGTGGCAAATAAAAATTTATGTGGTTGCCCTATAATTGTCCCAAGTGTTAAGGAATTTAGCTGGGATTTATAATATATTTATTACATAGAAATTAGAGGCTACTGCACCATTTGGGGGGAAGTAAGCATTTATTTAAAGTATTTTAATATCAGTAAAGAGATAGAGCACATCAGTCAGAAAGTTAAGAAGCCCTAGGATAGAGGGGAGAGAGCAGAGTGGGAGAAAGAAGAGGCTGCCAAGAGAGCGAGAGACCCCTCTCCAGGGTTTTTAACCTGTCTCAGTTAGAGGTGGCTCATTCCACCTTGATCCAGGCTAATTGGCTGGTAACATTTCAAGTCCATTGATTGATATGACTTGAAGGTGGTCTTAAGTTAGTTAACTTCCTTTAGTTAGTTAGGAAGGTCAATCTACATTTCATTTGAAATTCTCCTAACTCTGGGCTGGCCCTGCAAAATCAGTCAGAGTTCCTGTGTAAGTGTGTGTGTGTGTGTGTGTGTATCTTTGAGTCCCCAAAATACCCTATTATTATTAATAATTTTCTAACATTAGTCTACTTTAAACCAGCCATATTCCCACTGGTTTTTTTCTCTCACCCTCAAAACTTCACCTCCCACTTGTTTGTCAGTTATTTTTCTTTCTGTCTTTTATCTTTTAAAACATTCTCTACTTCTTTTCTCCCCCTCTATGTTAAGTAATCTAGAAACATCCTCCCATTTTTACTTTCTTTTAATTTGTTTTATCCTTTTTCTGTAAGGGATTCCTTTCTGTCATTCTTTTCCTTATCATTCCTTTCTTTCTATTCTAGACTTTTTTTTCTTTGATTCATCCCCCTAATGCTTATTTAATCCTTCTTTCATCTCTATATCCTTGTGAAACTAAAGCTTCTGAGCTAACCATTTTGGGTTCCTCTTCCATACAGTTTATATGTTATTGACTTATAGATATAACCCTGACTCGCCTTTCCTGTCAGGCATCACCCTTAGAAATATCAATTCCTACAATTAATAGAAAGAATATTGCTCGCTAGTACGAATTGTCTTATTTTCCTGAACATATCCTGAACATTATTTTTCAGTTCATTATTAATCTTTGTCCTCCTGGTAGTCATTCCATAGAATAAGAATGGGTTACTATAAAGTCACAGTGTACCTAACACCCTCAAAAAGCAAAGAGCTATTCATCTATAAGAGAAGCCTTTCATAGTCACAGCACATTTTCATCTCTCCTTTACTCCGTGTCCCTCCAGATATATCTATTGACAAGAACATTTCATACTTACTGATAAACTGCTCTGTAATTCTTTCAAATGATGGTATACATTAATGTCATTTCAAGGGCTATATGCATTTATGCATCTGATGCAATTAATTCCTTTCTGCCTACTTGGCTTCTGGTGCTGCCACAAACCTTGCTTTAGGGACTGCACATTTCCTACTGGTGGTTCTCTGAAGCACAATGTTTAAAATATTAAAAGTGATTATTCAAAAAGAATGGTTGAGGGGCAGCTAGGTGGCACAGTGGATAGAGCACCAGGCCTGGAGTCAGGAGGACCTGAATTCAAATCTGACCTCAGACACTTAACACTTACTAGCTGTGTGACTCTGGGCAAGTTACTTAACCCCAATTGCCTCACACACACACACACACACAAAAGAATGGTTGAAGTAAATTGTTTCCTCAGAACATGGTTACTAAAAACCCACAAAGTTGTTTTCTATAATAATTTATTAGTTTGACAAATGTTCCTTTAAGAAATGTTTTTTTAAAAATTGTTTCCTGTATGCAGAGTACACTTCTAGTGACTGGAAGAGATACAGATAAAATCACACAAGGTTTTGGCCTTCTTGTACCTTACAATCCAAGTAGGGGGTTCAAACAACAGAGATAAGTAGTATATAAAGTATCACATGATAAAGTATTAGAGTATCAAAACAAAGTGCTGAGATCAGTGCTATGGGGAAGATTGCTCTCAGTTTGGGAGTGGAGGAGGTGATGGGCATGTGTGGTAGACCAAAGAATATTTAATGGAGGAAGTAACAGTAAAGTTGACTTTAAACAATGGGTAGAGGAAGAAGCAATGTAGTTGACTTTAAACAATGGTTAAAAATTAACAGGTGAAGAAAGGTAGCAAAAGCATTCTATAATGGTGACTGCAAAGTGTATGTAAGAGAAAAAGTTCAAATAGAGTAGATAATAGTTCAGAGTTGGTTTGATCATACAGTATGGAGGGAAGTAATATGAAATAAAAGTAGACATTACAGAAGAGAAGCAGCAAAGAGGTAGAGAGAGAGGTAGAGGGCACCAGATATTTGAATAGTAGAGAGAAAAGAGAAGAGGAAGGAAGAATCAAGAAGTCATTTAAAATTGGATTCTACACAAGACCACCTTCTATACAACGTCTTAAAAGGAAGCCTCTCATTCCAGGACTTTAGCAAGAATTTGTTAATTATTGATCAAACAACATTGAGAAAACAAGTAAAAAAGATTTCAATAGATAATCTCCTTGATATATACTTGTTAAGGATCCCAGGCTGACCAAGTCCTGGAGAATAAATGTTTTACATCAATATTCATGAGAGAAATTGTTTTTTCTCTTTTTTGACTCTCCCTATTTTAGATAGCAGGGCCACATTCAAAACTTATAATAAAATTAATTTTTTTAAAAAAAGGTTTATTTTAGTAGACCAGGAGAGAAGTGAGGAGGGGTGACTTTGTGCACATATGAGGACATGTTGTGATGTTGTGAAGGTAAAAATAATAAGATTTGGCAGCAGATTTTTAATGTAAAGTCATTGAGAATGAGGAGTTGAGGATAGCACTAAGTATATAAGCCTGGGTGATTGAAATGGTGTTGGTGTTCTTGACAGTAATAGGAAAATTGAGAAGATGGGAGAGTTTTAAGGAAATAAATTCTTTTTTTTTTCAGGGCTATGAGTGTTAAGTGACTTGCCCAGGGTCACACAACTAGTAAGTGTCAAGTGTCCGAGGCCAGATTTGAACTTAGGTCCTCCTGAATCCAGGGCTGGTTCTCTATCCACTCTGCCACCTAGCTGCCCCAGGAAATAAATTCTTGTTTTGCATGTGTTGAGTTTAAGATGTCTCTAGGATGTCCAGTACCAGATATCCACAAGGCAGGTGGTGAAGTAGAACTGGAACTTAGGAGAGAATCTAGAACTAGACAGATAGAACTAAGAATAAGATACATAAAAATGAAAGTTGAATCCATGGAAGCTTAGAAGACCACTAAATCATAGAGCAAAAAGAGAAGAGGGCCCAGGACAGAGCCTTGGGGAGCAGGTGTGGTTAATGGAAATTAAATGAATAAAAGTCAACAAAGACCTAGAATGAAAGGTCAAAGAGTTAGGAGAACCAAGAAAAAGTAGTGTCATGAAAAACCACAGAGGAAAGAATAGTTGGGAGGAGAAGATGATCAAAAATTTCAAATGGTATAGAGAGGTCAAGGGAGATGAGAATTGAGAAAAGGTGATTAAATTTGACAATTAGGAGAACACTGGAGAGTAGTTTAAGTTGAATGATGAAGTCAGAAGCCAGATTGCAGAGCTCTTGGAAGCGATCGTGAAGGGAAGATATGGAGACTCCAAGGTTTGAAAGTTTTCTCAAGGAGTTTAGCTGTGAAGGTGAGGAGAGGTATTAGATAATAGTTAGTTAGGATGGTAAAGATCAAATAAGGATTTTTGGGAAAAAATATGGATTTGTCTGTAGCCAGCAGGGGAAAATTCAGTAGAGAGGGAGAAATTGAGGTTAAAAGAGAGTTGGAATGATAATGTGGGCAATAATTTTCTGCAGAAAAGGGAAGGAGATGGAATCAAGGGCATGTGCTAAGAGTTGGAGTTGTCAAGGACAATCACCTCTTCATTTGAAGCTGGAGTAAACAGGAAAATAGTGAGGAAGATATCTGAATGATGTGAAGTGAGAAGAAAAGGAGAAGAGAATGATCTTATTTTTTTGAGTGAAATATGTAGCCAGATCCTCAACAGAGATGTGAAGAGGAAATCCCATGGCAGCCTGGAATGCTGGCACATAAGATAGAAATTTGCATGGCCGGGAGCCATTGAATATAGTTTCTCACACAATAGTTATCTGACTACACCCTAATATCTGACATTGTTTTTAAGCAACATTAAAATCATAGAATGTTCAAATTGGAAGTTATCTCGAAGATGATAGCAATTCGATCCTTCATTTTACTCATGAAGAGACTTAGATCTAGAGAATTTTAATGAATTGCTTCTAAGGTCATGTAGTTAGTAAATGTTACAACAGGATCTAAAACTCATGCCTCCGGGCTTCCTGTCCAGTGTCATTTCTACTATTCACTAAGTAGCAGCATAGATGGAACACTGGACCTAGTGTCAGGAAGTTCAAACCCATCCCCAGATAATTTCTAGCAATATGATCTCTGGCAAATCATTTAACTTCCATCTGCCTCAGTTTTCTCTTCTGTAACATGCTGATCATAATAGTGTGTACCTACCAGGGTCTTTGCAAGAATTGAATGAAAGAATATTTATGAAGTGCATTACAAACTTTAAAGCATTACACAAATGCTAGATAGCATTAATAATGACAAAAATAATGATGATTCTACATAAGTGGCTAAAAGGAAAGTTAAAAATAATAAAAATAAAATCATTAAGTGCTATGTGAATTTTTAGCTAGAAATGTCTTTCAGGAATTAGAAGAATTTAGTATTTTATTCTAAGTATGCCAATTAGAATAGGAGAAGCAATATAGGATAGTGGGTTGATTTCTGGATTAAGAGTCAGGATGAAGCAGATTCAAATCCCACCTCTGAACCTTATTAACTATGTTACTATTAGGAAATCATGGCTTCTCCAAGCCTCAGTTTCTTCAAATGTGAAGATAATGTGGGGATAAAAATATAGGATGGACCAAAAGTCATGGAGTCTGGTATTTTAATAACTTTTTGAAAATTATTTTTTCTTTATTTCTTGCCATTTATGAGATTTGATTTTTCACACATAATGTAAATGCATTTCCTATATATACTGTATATTATGCTATGATATCATTAATTAAAAACAAAAAACAATGGGGTCATTAAATATTCATGACTTATGGCCCACCCTATATAATATCTATAGGACCAATCTTATATTGCTCCCAATGAGATAATGTATATAGAGGACTTTTCAAAACAAAGCATTATGGTTTTTTTTGTTTGGTTGGTTTTTGTTTGTTTATTTTTTTTTAGTGAGGCAATTGGGATTAAGTGACTTGCCCAGGGTCACACAGCTAGTAAGTGTTAAGTGTCTGAGGCCGGATTTGAACTCAGGTACTCCTGATTCCAGGGCCGGTGATCTATCCACTGTACCACCTAGCTGCCCCTAAAGCATTATGTTTTTATTGTTGTTGTTTTCATGACCTCAGGATACAACATTGCCAGACACTGCTCTCACTTTTCCTGACTTCTAGTGGCTCCTGAGATACCATGATACCTCTTGGCTCTGTTGCTGGAAACCCCAGCACACAGCAACACTGCCTGCTTTGAGACTGGGCAGTCAAGGGCTTTGCCTGGACCTCCCCGCTTCCTAAGACTGTAAGCAATCAGCTACATGTTATACATGTGCAATTATGTGAACCATTACCACATTAGTCATACTGTATAAGAAGACAGATAAAAGAAAAAAGAAAAAAAAGTAAAACATAACATGCTTCAGTCTGTGTTCAATCAATATAAGTTCTTTCTCTGGAGGTGGATAGTATACTTCATTATTAGTCCTTTCAGATAATCTTGGATCATTGTATTGCTGAGAACAGTCAAGTCATCCATAGTTCATCATCAAACAATATTGCTGTTACTGTGCACAATGTTCTCCTAGCTCTTCTCACTTTACTAGACATCAGTTTATATAAGTCTTTCCAGGCCTTTTTGAAATTGTTCCTATTGTCATTTCTTATAGCACAATAATATTACATTATAATAATGTACCACAGCTTGTTTACCCGTTCCAAATTGATGGGCATTCCTTTGATTTCCAAATCTTAGTCACTACAAAAAAAGCTGCCAAAATATTTTTGTACAAATAGGTCTTTTTCTCTTTTTGGGGGATGTCTTTGAGATATAAACCTAGCAGTGGTATTGCTGGATCAAAAGATATGCACAGTTTTATAGCCCTTCACAATTGCTCTCCAGAATGGTTGGATCCATTCACAACTCCATCAACAGTGGATTAGCATCCCAATTTTCCCACACAGCCTTCAACATCCAATATTTTCCTTTTGTGTTATATTTGCCACTCTAGTAGTTGTGAGGTGGTACCTCGGAGTTGTTTTAATTTTCATTTTTCTGATCAATAGTGATTTAGAGCATTTTTTTCCATAGGACTATAGATAACGTTGATTTCTTTGTCTGAAAACTGCCTGTTTGTACCTTTTGACCATTTAGGGGAATGACTTGCATTTTTATACATTTGACTCAGTTCTCTATATAGTTGAGAAATAAGGCCTTTATCAAAGATATTTGTTTCAAAAATTCTTTCCCAGTTTTCTGCTTTCATTATGATCTTCATTGCATTAGTTTTGTTTGTGCAAAAGCTTTTTAATTTTATATAATCAAAATTGGCTCTCTATATCTTCAGGATTTCCAATTTGGTGTTTAATTTGGAATTTTTAATTTGTTCATTTTCTAGTTGTTTTAGTTGCTCAATTAATTTACCTGCTTTTCCTCTATTTTATTGATGTAAGCAGTTAAAGATATAAAATTTCCCCTAAGAACTGCTTTGGCTGCTATTGTCTCGTTGTTATTTTCTTCAATGAAATTATTGATTGTTTCTATAATTTATTTTATTATGATCTGAAAAGGATGTTTCCTATTTCTGCTTCTCTGCACTTGGTTGTGAGGTTTTTATATCCTAATACATAGTCAACTTTTATGTAGGTGTCATATACTGCTGAGAAGATGGTATATTCCTTTCTATTCCCATCAATTTTCTCCAGAGATCTATCATATCTAACTTTTCCAGAATTTTATTCACTTCCTTTACTTCTTTCTTGTTTATTTTTTGGTTAGATTTATCTAGAGGGGAAGGTTAAGGTCTCCCACTAGGATAGTTTTTTAAATCTATTTCCTCTTGTAACTGATTCAATTTCTCCTTCAAAAATTTTGATGCTGGGACGGCTCGGTGGCGCAGTGGATAAAGCACTGGCGTTGGATTCAGGAGGACCTGAGTTCAAATATAGCCTCAGACACTTGACACTAACTGTGTGACCTTGGGCAAGTCCCTCAACCCTCATTGCCCTACCAAAAAAAATGCTGATGCTATAACATTTGGTGCATATGTGTTAAGTATTAATATGACTTCATTTTCTATGGTACCTTTCAGCAAGATATAGTTTCTTTCTTTATTTCTTTTAACTAGATCTATCTTTTTCTTTTTCTGAAGTCATTAATGCTACTCCTGCTTTTTTTGCTTCAGCTGAAACGTAAAATATTTTATTCCAACCCCTTACCTTTAACCTGTGTGTTCTTCTCTGCTTCAAATGTGTTTCTTGTAAACAACATATTGTAGGATTTTGTTTATTTAATCCATTCTGCTATCTGCTTCTTTTAATGGGGGGGGTTCATCTCATTCACATTTTTTTTTTTGCAGGGCAATGGGGGTTAAGTGACTTGCCCAGGGTCACACAGTTAGTAAGTGTCAAGTGTCTGAGACTGTATTTGAACTCAGGTACTCCTGAATCCAGGGCCAGTGCTTTATCCACTGGGCCACCTAGCTATCCCTCCATTCACATTTATAGTTATGATAACTGTTTATTTCCCTCCATGCTATTTTTGCCTGTTTATTACCTCCCTTCTTACCTCCTACCCTTTCCCTCCTCACAAGAGTTTTATTTCTGATCGTCACCTCCCCCAATATCCCTGCCCTTACCAGTCTCCCCTTTCCCTTCTATTATCCCCAACTCTTTAACCTCTCCTCTTTTGAGAATGACACTTCCTGCAAACATCTTTGAGGCATTATTTTTCATTTCTGTAACATGAGCCCTGTAATATGAGATGACTAATTGTAGCATGAAATGATGTTGCTTGTCAAATTTGGATTTATGATAAAACTAACTCTTTGGACTCCTTCATTTGCTTTTTCAGGGAGAACCTAAGAGCCACCCTTCCATTTAATAGCAAATTCCATTTGTATTCTGGTGTCATCCATAGTGAAAATGTCAGGATGATATGATTCACTTCCTCCACAAGTATGTTTATTTGCTGGTCACTGGGTCAAGGATCTCACATTTAGACTATATGCAACTGTTAATGTTAACATCTGATCTGTACCACTTCCCCTCCCCTATGCCTGTGCCTTTTCTATCATTCTTCTACTAATCACTGAAGAAGTGTAAAGGGGCTACAAAGATTGAGGGTCATTATTATTTTCTCTTTAATCAGTTTATCACTATGGGACCAGTCTACTAGTGTTAATGAACCTCTCTGTATTTATGTAGGCTGGTCTTAGGAAAACAGTCACCAATGGTCTGTTTTCAGTAACATGCTTGAAGCCTTTGAAACTTAGGAGAGCCTGTCAGAGTTTTATCTCTACTTGCATAGCCTTTGAGAATCTAGGGCCACTTTTCAGAAAAGATGAGGCATTTGATTAAGACTCTAGGGGAAGAATAATCTTATTAAGTAGAAAAGGGTAGTGAAAATTCTAGGCCAGTAAAATATTTATACCCCATTAGCAGGCTTTATGTAACATAATACTTTTATATTCTCTTTAATTTGAATAATTTTTAATTAAATGCTGACATCAATTGCAATTCTGTTTTCCTGAAACTACAGATGAAATCATAAAATTACTTTGCTTTAAAAAAAATCTGCTAAAAGTAACAGAGTCAGAAATAGTTTCAACATGGATAGAAATCAACATTCCAGGGTAAAAATGAAGACAAAAATCATTTCTTAAAATTCAAAATTGACAAAAAGAATAGAGATCCGGCGTGTGGTTTTGTGAGTATAGGGTTCTCTAAGATGACAGAACTCCTTCTAACCATGAAAATTGGCGCTTTATCTCTAACCTACCTTCTTAGAAAGATGCTTAGATAAGTGAGAAGTTAAGTGACTTGCCCCAGGTCATATAGCCCACCAGCTGGGCAGTCTTTGGAGAAGACTCCTTCATGCCTCCAGGAAATTCATCATCTTTTGAGACTGTATCAGCTTTGGTACTTATATTTTATTAGTATCCTCAGTACCCCTTTTCCCTCTGATAAGGGCAGAGCAAAGAACTTAGAGAGCCTTTATGTAAAGATAACTCCCAGGAAGCCAGTCTTCTTCTTCTTCTTCTTCTTCTTCTTCTTCTTCTTCTTCTTCTTCTTCTTCTTCTTCTTCTTCTTCTTCTTCTTCTTCTTCGTCTTCTTCTTCTTCTTCGTCTTCTTCTTCTTCGTCTTCTTCTTCTTCTTCTTCTTCTTCTTCTTCGTCTTCTTCTTCTTCTTCTTCTTCGTCTTCTTCTTCTTCTTCGTCTTCTTCTTCTTCTTCTTCTTCTTCTTCTTCTTCTTCTTCTTCTTCTTCTTCTTCGTCGTCTTCTTCTTCTTTGTCTCCTTTTCTTCGTCTTCTTCTTTTCTTCATCTTCTTCTTCTTCGTCGTCGTCGTCGTCGTCTTCTTCTTCTTTGTCTTCTTCTTTTCTTCGTCTTCTTCTTTTCTTCATCTTCTTTTCTTCTTCTTTCTTCTCCTTTCTCCTCCTCCTCCTCCTCCTTTTTTTTTAAACCAGCTTTCACTTCTTGGACTCCATCATTCCCTGAAGCAGGTACCTTCTTCCCTGTCCTCCCCTAACCAATTTTTCCTTTTTTTAGTGTGTTGTCTTCTTCCATTAGATTGTAAGATCCTTGAAATCAGAGACTACCTTTATTTTTTTCATATTTGGATCCCCAGCATTTAGGACAGTGTCTGACACATAGTAGGTTCTTAATAAATGATTATTTACTGACTTTGTCAAAGCCAATATTTTAGCCTAGTTTTTCCTTGCTCTAAAACCTGTTATTTATAAAATATGACATGCTACCTCTCTAAAAGAGATAAGTTCCCTTTAAATTCAAACGGATTGACTTTCACTTCCTGATCAAACTCATAGTATATATCATGGTTTGTAAAACTTGTTATTGTCATAAGTACAGGGGAAACTGGTAGTGAGAAATCTTTTCAAAATGCAGTTTCATTTTTTGTAGACATTTTATTTGGGGATTACAATCTTGAAACTACTTCAGACTTTGACTCTACTTGACTATAAATGACACTTTATTCTACTTGAGTTCAGAATGGCAAGTTCTTTACCTTGAATTTAATTTACTTTAATGGGTCTGAAATTTTCTTTAGTCTTTTCTAGCTTTGCCTCCTCTAAATTTATACCCCTTCTTATGATCTCAGTACAATGATTATCATATATACACATCATGTATACATTTCTGGAGAGTATGAAGACTTGGAAGCTGGAAAAAGTAGCCTACCGTATGCTTTGGGCAGCAGAGATTTGTGATGACTTGTGTCTGGCAGTTAGGTTCCTCTATAGTGCTTCAGATAGTGAAATTGTGCCTCAAGGTAGACACTCTTTACACATGCAATAGGAAAATTAAGGGGAGTTATGCATGTATGTAAAAAAAAATCCCAGGAGCTTGTATAAACAGTATCTTTAAATCTGATGATGATAAACAAGCTTCATTTAATTAATGCCAAGCAGCTTTCCAAACCATGTACCTATCTGTTGTTGTCCTCCTGAATAAAGGGAAACAATCTGCATTTGCTTTAAAAGCTTTATAATTTTCTGTTTCTAAATATCTAATTATTTCTTCTTCATTGGTAATGTGTTTTCCACTTTGAAAAACATATTAAGCCAACTATTAATTTTAATTTGGTTGACTTCTCTACTCCAATAGAAAGTTGTTGTTCTCTCTAATTAGAACACAAAATACTCTTTGCTTTGGTGTAATTCAAGTTATTTCCCCCCCTCCCTTTTCATTCATTTCTGAATGTTATTTTAGTCTTACTACTTTTCCAGAATTTTGTCAAAAATAACCCTGAGATGCTTATACCTTGGAAACCAATCATCCCAGAAATAGCCTAAAGAGAACATAAAGGTGTTCTGAGTTATATTCCCCAGATTAACATGGGGTTCAGCAACTGGTAGGAGACAATTCTTCATGCTGCCCTTTTCTTTTATACTTGTGAAATCCAGAAGAAGGCTAAATGGTCCTTATCATTGATTTAATCTCTAGCTCTGCTTAGTTATTTATATTAAAGATGTGATGTAAAATCTGCACCTATGATTTTATTGTTATAGGATTCACCCTGTGGAGAACTCCCTCTACAAATACAGGCTCTTAGCAATTTAAAGTCTTAAGGATTTGTCTAGGGTAGTAAGGGATTAAGTGACTTACCCAAGGTCATGGACCCAGTATGTGTCAGAGGTGGGAAATGAAACCAGGCTTTGAAATTTGGTCTCTACTATGCTCTCCTTTTTCTTTTTCTTCAAATAGAGTTATAAAAGGTGGACAGGCATGGACTTGGTATATAATCTGAATACTTGATATTGATCAATATTAAATCAGAAAGAGAAAATTCAAAATTAGAAAATATTTGAACTAAATTATTAATTAACAAAAATTTTATGAGTTTTGATTTTTAAGTAAAAATTGAATCCTCTAGTCTTAGACTGGGGACTCTTGAATCTAAGGATTTCAAGACTGTCAAAAATTCGGCAGGGTGCTAAGCGAATGCCCAAAGTTTTTGGAGAAAAACAGTGGGGAAAGAATAAATAAGTTAACACCAATTTAAAAAAAAACAACACCTAATAATTTGTCTGTATTTACTTGTCCATTTCTCTAATCAATAATGATTGAGAACATTTTTTTCAAATGGCTGTAGATAGCTATGATTTCTTCATCTGAAAACTGCCTGTTCATATCCTTTGACTATTTCTCATTTGTGAAATGACTTGTATTCTTGTATATTTGATTCAGTTCTCTATACACTTTAGATATAAGGCCTTTATCAGAAAAACTGTCTTGGGGCAGCTAGATGGAGCAGCGGATAGAGCACCGGCCCTGGATTCAGGAGTACCTGAGTTCAAATCCGGCCTCAGATACTTAACACTTACTAGCTGTGTGACCCTGGGCAAGTCACTTAACCCCAATTGCCTCACTAAAAAAAAAAAGTGTTCTCCAGCTTTCTGCTTTCCTTCTAATCTTGTTTTCATTGTTTTTTTTGTGCAAAACCTTTTTTAATTTAGCGTAGACAAAATGATCCACTCTGCATTTCATAATGTTCTCTATCTCATCTTTGGTCATAAATTCTTCCCCTCTCCACAGTTCTGGCAAGTAAACTATTCTTTCCTTTTCCAATTATGTCTAGATCTTGTATCCATTTTGACTTTACCTTGGTGTATGGTATAAGATGTTGATCTATGCCTAGTTTCTGCCATCTCAGTGACGTTCTTGAGACAAACAATAGTAGATATGAAAAAATTAGTTATGTATTATGAGAATTTCTCATTATTTTATATTTATGAAGCACAAAATAATTGACTCAAAAAGAGCCATTACTCTTCACATTGCTTATATGTATATGTATATTTTATCCCATCATGTAGAAATATTCATTTGAATGTGCTTTCCATTATTTCCATCCACAGCTCTTTTGGTACTGGATCAATATGGAAGAGAAGTCATGAGGATAATGGGAAGGCACTTGAGGCAGAGCAACCAATTAAGACAATTGAAATAGTCCAGGTGACAGGTGACAAGGGTCTTAACCAAGATAGTGCCTTTGTGAGTAGAGGCAAGAGATGTTGTGGAAGTAGAAACATTAAAATATGGCAACCAATTGCCCATATGGGGTAAAGGACACTGAAAAATCAAGGATAATGTCAAGGTAATGAATCTGGGAGACTAAAAAATAATTTTCCTTCAACAATCAGAGAGGCATCCTGTTGGAATGGGGAGAACATGCTGAACTTAGAGTCTATGGATACCTGAGCTGAAATCCTGCCTCAGACACTGAAAAGCTTACTCCTCTTTGCTCTTGACCTTGGCAATTTTACTCACACCCTTGGTTTACATTACTAGCTCTTAGTTAGCCGACTTCCAAATCTATATTAATTTTTTGGCCTTTCTGCTGATTTCAAGACCTGTTTATAGGAATTCTCTCTCTAGATTCACCACTTGCCCTCATGCCTCCCAGAACCCTTCCATTTTATTCCTTTACTTAAAACATTTTACTGTTTCCCCTCTACTTTTTTTGTGGGGCAATGGGGATTAAGTGATTTGCCCAGGGTCACACAGCTATTCAGTGTCAAGTGTCTGAGGCTGGATTTGAACTCAGGTCCTCCTGAATCCAGGGCCAGTGCTTTATCCACTGTGCCACCTAGCTGCCCTTTTCCCTCTAACTTTTTGAGTAAAATTAAAACTACTCTGCATGGCATTCAAGGGCTTCCACAATCTGGTACCATATTATCTTCCAATCTTTTTTTCTTTGCATTGATTTCCTTTATAAACACCATTGTCCAGTCATACAGTCATATTCATTCAAATTGGAATATCCATGTTCTCTACACATGTAATTTGATTTCATGCTTCCATTCTTTTCTTTCCATGGACTCCTATGATTTTAATAACTTCTCTTTCCATTTTTGCCTATTGAAGTCCAACTTATCCTTTAAAACTCAAATGCTATTGTGCCACACTCTCCCTACCTCACCCCAGATTTCTCTGATTCATTCTTTCCATAATGATTTTTACCCATAGATCTCAGATCATACTATGTTTGTAACATTCTCATGAACTTATCTTATAATATCATTATGGTTATTATTATTATTATTGTTGGCATATTTTTCTTCTAATGGAATATACATTTTTTGAGAAAAGGAACTTATTGTTTAAATTATGTATCTCTCTGATGCCTACTAAGCAATCTGCATACGGTAGGTACTTAATAAATGTTTCTGTTGTGTTACATTGCATTGGAATGCCTTCCACTTCCAGTAGGATTAACCTAGGATGAAGAAGTATCTGCTTCTATTGGATAATTTGTGTCCATAAGATTTACCAAGATCAAGGTAGGTAGATATCCAAAGTTGAGTTTGTAGTTTAAGTGGATGAAAGAATAACATTGGTTGATGGCAAAAAGAGGATTTGGTTCAGACAGAGGATCCTTCACTAGAGAAACCTTGTTTTCCTTCAACCTGTCAGCTTTCTGGGAAGTTGGCCATGCAGTTGACCCAATAGTACATTATAGACCACAGTGCAACTGTTCTTTTTTGGCAAGATGCAACCCACTAAGTGGGTGTAATTCTGGCCCATTCCTACTGAAGCTATAGAGATTCTTCTGCATTAAAAAATCGGATGATCAAGATAAGTGCTAGATTCAGTTTCTGGTAAGTCTGTAATGTACCTGGCCATATATTAAGGTGGGTTTTTACACAAGCACACTATTGAGATTTTCACTTAAGATCATGTTATGAAAGGTCATAGAGAAGTCAAGTTCTCCCATAGGAACTCCAACAAATATCCTAAAAGTGCTCCAGAAAGACCAATGATAATTCTTTCAATGAAATTTTTTTCTCACTTAATAAAGTGACAAGAAAATGAAAACTTTTTTAATATTTTGTTGCCTTTGTGACTTACCTGTTATCATCCATTATTTCATTAAATAGGCTAAGGAAAATCAATTGATCAGTGATGTACTTATCAGCTCTCCACTGAATCCTTACCCCTTCTTCTCATCACAAAATATTGAGGGATCTGCCAATAACCCATAAACAAATAAGTTTTAAAAAAATGGATAGGTGTTAGAACTTTATTTCTGTTCATATACATGTATATATGTATGTATGTATGTATGTATGTATGTATGTATATATGAATGATTCTGTTGTCATCTTAAAGGTATTACTTAGGATTGTGGAAAATTCAGTATGTTTTTGTATAAGCCTACTGTATCAATTTCCTATAGCAACTATTAGGATATGAAGTTATATATGAAGTTAGGGATCATTTTCAATCTCTGACTCTGTGTGGGGTAATGACAACACAGTAAGACACGAAAAGCTTCATGAGAAGCAAGTTTTCTTGGCTAAAAATGTGTGGAACATGACCATATGAATTCAATGGTCCTTAGAATTTTTTAATATGGCCATTTATTTTTGGATAATAAAATTCCAGTTGTTTCATCTTCTTATACCTGGAAAATGTAGGATAATGCATCAGATTAGCTGATAAATTTTCTAGATTATGACACAAGTTGGTCTGTGGAGGGGTTCCATCTTTATAGAAATGCTATTTACTTAATTTGACATTATGGAGATTTCTGGATGAATCTACCATGAAATCTAAAATTAGGAAGCATAGGCATTCCTTGGGAATGATTTGGATATATTTGCATTTGTATTGCAATTGAATTTTGGAGTGGGATAATAGTAAGGACAAAATTAATATACTTTAAAAAGGCTTTTGGTGGGCTATGAGTTACATGAATGAAGTAAATACACATAAAAGGATATCTATTAAAATAGTGAAATAAGAACTATAAATGAATGACATATACTTCAGATATACTATATAAAATAGTAATGATGACATATGTACATATTATATATATGTATGTATGTATTTCAACTCATCATTTTTTAAAGTACTTACTATATGCAAAGCAATATGATAGGCTTTGGGACATAAGATGTTAAAGAATGTGTGCAATCAGTAAGGTTACTACTTCCTATAAAAGGAGTATAGGATACATATATGAGTGTAATTTATGGCACTTGGTCAAAACTATTTCATGTGAATATGATTTATTTGTATGATATGTCCCAGTTCCTAAAGGGAGAAAATGGAACCCAAATTAAGGAGGTGCGACTGTCATTAGAGAGGCAATGCATGAACAGAGTGGTCTACTAAAAACAATTGCATTTAATTCAATGATATGCTAATATTTTCTACATTGGAAACCAATTACCTGCTATGTCAGGAGTGACTACAGAATGAAAAAAGAAGTCTTGGTGCCTCATGGGAATAATTTACACAAGAAATATCGGTAAAACAGAATGAAATCATGTTTTGTTGCTTATTATCTGTTTCTTCTTGGGCAAGTCACTTTAACTTTCTGGACCTCAGTTTCGACTTGTATTAGATGTTTTTAAGTAAATTCCTGCTCAAACATAACAAAACAAAAAAAGAGTCTGTAATAATATCCAGTAGAGACCCAGAAGTGCTGACCAAATAGATCATCTTACCTATGGCAAGGATAGCATTGTCTTCTGAAAAAATTAGCACTGTTGAAGAAAGGAACTCCCATGCCTCTTGTTGGTGATATACAAGGCCTATTAACAATGAGACCTCTGTAAAGTGGGAATAATTCAGTAGAATTCCTGGATTAAGGCAGTAGACCTTGTAGAGATAGCTCAGAGGGAACTTTGTGAAGACAAGACTCTCAGCAGTTATTGGAAGTGAAACTGGGGATAATCAGATGAACATCTTTTGAACTTTATGTCACTAAAATTGATTTTTTATAAAAGTTAAGGTACTTTTTGGTATTCCTTTTCTTCAGATAAAACTTTCTTCTGATAGATTATAAATCACTAAGCATGTCAGTGAGTAGTTAGCATGAGGTCAGATAAGTGGTCAATGGCAAGATTTCTCCAGTTCTTTGGAGTGGAGGCTTCTGGTGAGTGAAGTAACCCCCAAAGCGTAACTAAGGGCTTTTTGGTGTCATGAGTCATGAGTTACATATGTTCATAGATATAACATATATAATAGGTAGAAATTGTATGAAAAAATATCCTCAATCATCAGTTTAGAAATGTCTCTTTTCTTTAACAGATAAATTGAAAGAAACTAATAGGTAACCATTACCATATTCCCTTATTGGAAAGTCATTCATTATTTTCATGACATTGCATACATGGGTGATACAATACAATAGAATACCTGCCATTGGTATCATACTTCCAAAATAATAGTCCCATCTGTGGTCCTTCATCTAACATCACACAGACAAATCAGCATGTGGTTCTCCATAACTCTGGTTTACATCTACAGAACTATAGCAATGTTCTCATCCATAGCAACTGAAGTTCACAGATGGATGCATGATTGCTCTAATGTTGGGCCATGCTCCTCTCTGGTGAATTGGAAAGTTGCCTTACTCATTTGGAAAGCAGAGAGCCATTCACAGTTACTTCATGTCTGCACCATTAGTTCAGATTGCATTGGCAACTCTGTTTTGGCGCATTGTGTGCAATCTCTTGTGTTTTCAATGCAAATTCATATTGCCACTTGGTTGAACAAAGCATAACAATAGAACAAATACACCATCACACTTTTTCACCCCCTCACACTCAAGCTGACTTTGTTTATGTTTATAATTGGCTATTTGCTCTCTAGAAGTAAAAATTAAGGTGACATAAAAATGCAAATATTTAATTAGACCCCTTATAATCAGGGAGTTGTTTATATTCATAGTGACATATAGAACACTATTTAGAAGAAGCTAATGGCAGTAATATTAGAATATACAGCCTTCCTTAGATGGTCACATCCTTCTGAATACTCTTCACTGTAGTAACCTGGGTATACTTGCAAAATTATCCCCTTCTAACAAAGATTACCATATATACAAATAGAATTTGGTGCAATAGTAACTCTCTTATAGAGTTCATATTATTTTGAGATAATGCCTTATCAAAGATGTGGCTTTGGAACAATGAAGTAGGTGCATTTTATTTGCTTTCTTTTTCTTTTCAGAATTTTCAAATGCGGAGAAGAGAATGAGATTTCTTTTGAAGTATATTAAATAACACCTCCTCCTCCTCCTCTTTTTCTTCTTTTTTTCCCTCTTCCTCCTCTTCTTTTTCCTTCCCTTACTCCCTCCCTCTTCTCCCTCCCTTTCTCTCTCCCTTCCTTCCTTCCTTCCTTCCTTCCTTCCTTCCTTCCTTCCTTCCTTCCTTCCTTCCTTCCTTCCTTCCTTCCTCCTTTCCTTCCTCCCTCCCTCCCTCCCTTCCTTCCTCCTTCTCTCCCTCCCTTCCTTCCTCCCTCCCTCCCTCCCTTTCTTCCTTCCTTCCTTCCCACTCCCTCCCTCTCTCCCATGCTTTCACTTATATTGAGAATTCCTATTGTGGAAACTTCCTCTACCTTTTCACCAATGTAGTTCATCCTCACTCCTCCACATGTTTCAGAGTTAAAGACCTTTGTGGTGGGGAGTACTGAGGTTAAGGGACCTGCTAATGGTGGCACAGTTACTGTGTGTCAGAGATAGAATTTTCCATCCATGTCTGATTGAATCCATTGACTTTAACAAACTTTCCAATAAAGGCACAACTGAAAATGACAAACCCAACTAAAATATTCAAATTCACATAACTTAATTTTTTGTTTTTATTTACTTTTTTACATTACTTAAATTTTTAACATCACTATGATTCTCTGATAAAAAGAGATTTACCACTGATTTCTCCATTGAATCCAAAACATATGCTCTGTGGAAGAAATAATACATGCTATAAAATTAACCTCAGAGTGCCCTCTTAACAAAGGATCAAGCACTTAAGGTCATTAGTGATTTCTTCCACATTATGTAAACATAGTGAAAGCAATAATGAAAGACATATAGCCTTCTTTATAAAGATTCTGGCCTTCTCATTTTCCCTTCAGCAATGATCAGTTTATATAGAGAGATAGTATGCAGGAGATAGATGTCTTACTCTTATGTCATGGGACCATTTATTTTATTGCTTTAAGTTCTTTTTCCTGTTTTCTATTAGCAGTCACATTTTCTTCCATGGAAAAGAGAACCAGTTGAAGCTTTGTATGTGAAGGAAATATTGCTCATAAAATCACAAAAATGAGTATAACTAGATTCTTATGAAGGGATTTGTAGTAGGATAGAGCAAAGAGCTTAACATAATCATTTTGTTCCTATGTTTTGTGGTCCAACACTGATAGATCAGTAGAAAGGAAAATTGAAAGACTGTTTTCAGTATTTGAAAGACTGTTTTGAGATTAAAATTATGCTGTCCCTTGATTTATTTTCTGGGTTTTTATTCATTAAAGAAGGCTCAGGTCTGTGTAGGAAGACACCATTCATATCTGAATTTGCTTTGCAAGAGCTGGGGTCCATTTTATTTCCTCCTCAAGATTGTGGGATACAATGGAGAATTGGGGAAATTTTTTTTCTTTAATGCTATCAGGTTAGGTCCTTACTGGTTTAGCTCCTTACATTGGCTGTGCCTCTCCTTCTCCCTTAGCCACTCAAAGTGTCTAGCACTTCAGTTTTATTTAGCCACTTAACACCAATTGGCTTTTTACAAACAAATATTTACTTTGAAGATAGAGCAATAACAATAGAACATTTTCCCCAGTGCCTCAGGGGCACACTTTCCCTTATACCACTTAGGTCTCTGGAAAGTGGGTTCAGCCCTAGTGTAGTTTCTAAATATCATTAGCCTATTGGCTGCTAGCTGCCCTGCATCCACCATGTCCTGGCTTTCACCCTAGGAGGAAACCTGATGGTTGCATTCTGTGAGATCAGCAACATTTTCTGCAATTATATCAGCATCATGTGCCAGGCAGAGGATCCAGCTCTGTCCTTATCAACCATCTTGGGTGGTAACGACTTGCTGCTGACCATGAGAAATCCTCAGATGCCCTTAGAGGGCCCAGAATCTGGCACATCTGATAAGCTAAGCTGAATTATTGAACTCCTGGAGAAAGATGGACTCACTTCTCAGGATATCATGAGGGACTCTATCAACCTTGATCATGGTGGCCCTTTCAACTAGGATTTCTTAGATGACTCAAGGTTGGCTACTCTTTATTATAAAAGTAGCTATTGGTCAGGGGCTCCTCTAGACAACTTAGATGTGTCCACTTCAGGGGCTGGAAACATACAGAGCCCCACTCAGACCCTGGTGGAAGTGGCATGGATTTGGTTTCCATAAACATACCCTTTCTCTAAGAAAGGGTACCTATAATTTAGATAGAGGAAACAAGGACAGCCCCCAAAACTGAGCAAGAAGGCCCGAGAGTATCTAGAGGGGAAGAAGAAAAAATGTACCCCAAGAGGTACTCGCCTGTGGGATTTTATATGGGACATTCTCATCTACCTAGAGTTCAACAAGGTCCTCGTGAAATGGGAGAATCGGCATTAGGTATCCTCAAGTTCCTTTGATCTGAGACTGTGGCCAAGCCGTGGAACAGAACTCAAGCAGTTGGAAGGAGGAGGTGGTCATCTTAAGCTGGAGCAAATCAAGAAACTTATCTAGGAACTTCGAAGAACAATGAGTTTGCCCCTGGACTAGAGACTTATTCAAACATTGCTGGACCCCCAGTCTTTCAATCCCCTTCGGGGGGTGTTGTTGGCAATGGAAGCCAGTGAGTGTGCTCCAGTGGGGTAAAGCTGAACTTTGGCCTTCCAGGATTTGTTCTCAACAGTTGTCATGTGATATGGAAAACTTGGGGCCCTTCCTTCTCTCTTTCTTCTAGGAATTGCAAACTCTCTGAATGAACTGAAGCCATGTTGTTGCTGACTGAAAATGTGAGGTCTCTCTGAGCTCGGATCCTGGATGTCAAATGGGAGCCAAGGACCCTCTTCTCTAAGAACCCTGTATTGACAGTCACTGGGGGGTAATGAACAGCCTCTGAAGAAGGCCACAGAGAGAAGAGGCACCTTGCCTCCTGGCCTGCCTTTTCCTATGCTTGGACTCTGCATCATGGGTCACAGCGCTCACTAATTTATGTGTTTTAAGTGCATAAGTCGGACATAGAAATCTATGTTTTTCAATGATACTCCTCCCCCCACTCCTTGATCTCTGTCTAGGTGTGAAGACAAAGACCAAAGTCAATTGTTCTGAGGTCAGTGACTACAGAGACTTCAGCTATAGCTATTTGTAGCCCTCCCCTGGACCTTCCTTTTGCTGCAGGGGATTGTAGTGGTGAAACTAGTTCCCAGGACTCCTGGAAACTTTTCTTGTCTCCAGAATGGATCAAGAAGAGTTACGATAAAGGATCTTCTGGGTTTTTGTTTAAAAACCAAAATACCATTAACTCTATCAAGCTCATGTCTAAATGTGACATCACTGCCAAGAAAAGCCTCCATTTCAGATGCCGCTGGACTATATACTTAAAATTGTTGCTTACTATAGTCAGGGCATTGATGCTGGACTGCCTGCAAAACTCAGTATGAATTTCATTCTAGGTATTGGGGTTCCCAGTGCTTGCTCTGATCTAATTTTCTGAAACTTACCAAGTCAGAGCCTACAGACTAATCTTTATTTAAAAGAAAGGAAAAAAAAACACCCTACAAAACACTGAGTCAGGCAAAGAACTGAGGCCTGTATTTGCTGGACCACATTTTGGCTTCAGAGGGAGAGGGCCCTCGGCCTCTCTATTTACATCATTATCCCACATTAGAATCCATCAGAAAAGGAGTCAACATAGAAAACAGTGAAACATGGGGGCAGCTAGGTGGTGCAGTGGATAAAGCACGGACTCTTGATTCAGGAGGACCTGAGTTCAAATCTGGCCTCAGACAGTGACCCTAGGCAAGTCACTTAACTCCCCCATTGCCCCACCAAAAAGAAAAAAAAAAAGAAAGAAAAAGAAAGAAAACAGTGATCCACCAATAGAGGGGGAGAGGATGACTAATAATGCTTTTTAAAAATACCTTTTCATCCAGTAAAAGAACTTTCTATTTACCACATGGTTAGCTAAATGGATCCAGTGACAGAATGTCTATGTATAGTGCCTATTCTTTCCAAGACCAAATCCATTATATGTTATCATGACTCTTCTCAAAACAAGTTCTGCAGCCTGCTCTATGTAGAGATTTGTGTTAGAGATATTCTGTGCATTTTGTCAGCCCATCATAACGTATGTTTATACCAAAATTAGAAAAATCTTCACTATTATTTCATCCCAATTGTTACAGAAAAAATTATAAACAATAGTTTGGTGAAAGGCTGCTATTTTGTGTGTAAATTATAGGAACAATTCAATAACTGCATACCTTTTAAGTATCAATTAGTCAACCGACAAGCTAATAGGTTTGTGGCTATAAAATTTTGGAACTAATATCACAAGGTAGATATAAAAATCAAATCAGTCTTGTTACTCTCCATCTTTCATTTACTTGTTATGCCTCACACAATAGAATATGTGCTTCCAGTTTATTTCAGGAACAGATAACCATAAAAAGTAATGACACATCTGTTAGATGGGTATACAAATCATCTGTCTACCTGATTCCTCTATGTAGCTTATTATAGAGGATACTACTGAAGTTGGTATATATGAATCTTTAAGCCTTTGAGGGGAATACAGTATATCTAAAATAATAACAATATCTAGTAAATAATTTAATATTTCGTAAGCATCCTAGAGAAGTTAGAAACTGTTGGTTTAATTACACTGATTTTAATTATGAACTATAAATCCAATCCAATCCAAAAAAAAGATATTCTGATAGACTGTAAACTTTTTAAGAGTAGGGATTGTTTCAGCTTTTAAAAAAAAATTTATTTATTTATTTTTTCTGTTACATGTAAAGATAGTTCTCAACTTTTGTTTATACAAGCTTTACAATTTCAGATTTTTCTCCCTCCCTCCCCTCTCTCCCCCTCTCCTAGACAGCAGGTAATCTGATATAGGTTTTTTATATATATACACATATATATATGTATATATATTTATATATATAATAACATTAAACAAATTTCTGCATTAGCCATGTTATAAGAGAAAAATCAGAGCAATGAGGAAAAACCTCAAAATAGAAAAATAACAGCACCAAAACGAAAAGAAATAGTATGGTTCATTCAGCATGTATACTCCACAGTTCTTTTTTTTTTCCTGGATTTGGAGATCCTCCTCCATCATGAGTTCCCTGGAACCCTTCTGTACCATTGCATTGGTGAGAAGAATATAGTCCATCACAGTAGGTCAACACACAGTATTGATGATACTGTGTACAATGTTCTTCTGCTTCTGCTCATCTCACTCATCATCAGTCCACACAAGACCCTCCAGGTTTCTCTGAACTCCTCCTGTTCATTGTTTCTTATAGCACAATAGTATTCCACTAATTCATATACCACAACTTGTCCAGCCATTCCCCGATTGATGGGCATCCTTTCAACTTCCAATTCCTTGCCACCACATAAAAAGCAGCTATAAATATCTTTGTATATGTGTGTCCTTTTCCCCTTTCCACGATCTCTTTGGGAAAAAGACCCAAAAGTGGTATTGCTGGGTCAAAGGGTATGCACAGCTTCACAGCCCTTTGGGTATAATTCCAAATTGTTCTCCAGAATGGTTGGATCAGTTCACAGCTCCACCAACAATGTATTAGTGTTCCAATTTTTCCACAGCTCCTCCAATATTTATTATTTTCCTTTTTTGTCATTTTAGCGAATCTAATAGGTGTCAGGTGGTACCTCATAGTTGTTTTAATTTGCATCTCTCTAATCATTAGTGATTTAGAGCATTTTTTCATATGGGAATAGATGGCTTTGATTTCTTCATCAGGAAACTGCCTGTTCATATCCTTTGACCATTTCTTAATTGGGGAATGACTTGGATTCTTATAATTTGATTTAGCTTTTATATTTGTGTACTTATTGCCTTGAAGAGTACTGGTGCCTAATAAATAATAGGTGCTTAATAAATGTTTGTTAATTGATTAAAAATGTTTTGTTGAATCATGGAAGCATTTTTGGAACAAGAACATAGCCTCCCAAGATGATCACTTTAAAATAAGTCCTTTTATGACTGACATGTAGCAACTTTGTATATATTTGATTTTTATGTGCCTCAATTCTTTTACTGATTTCTACTTCTGTTACACATATAAATTCAACTGAAAAAATCACTATGGGCCAAACAGCAGCTAGGTGGAGTAGTGAATAGATCTAGGACCTGGAGACTTGAATTTAAATTTGACTTCAGACACTTACTAGCTGTGTGACCCTTGCAAGTCACTTAACTACTGCTTGCTTAGGTTTCCTAAATTGTAAAATGAGAATAAGAACACCTACCTTGCAGGATTGTTGTAAGGATCAAATGAGATATTTGTAAAGTTTCTTAGCACAGTGCCTGGGACATAGTAGGTACCTAATAAATGCTCTCATTCCTAACAGATATATTACAGAAAGATATGATCATAGTGTAACATCCTCACTTGTTGTCCCCCCCCACCCCCAACTGTAGGAGAGGAGGGAGAAGAGAAGGTGGACTGCTGATTGGAAGGAACAAAGAGGATAAATAATACTTCTTAGTTCCTATAAAGGATTAGGAGTAGGCTTTTGTTTGCAAAACTATAGCAGACTCATAATAATTATAGGGAATTCTCTCTACCCAATGAAGATTAGCAATTTCTCATCTTAGAGAGTTGCCTAGACTCAATGATATGAAACTCAAATGGAAGGGGATCTGAAGACCCTGTATTGATTTAGAAAATCACTTATTAACAGTATCTATGTTGTATTTTTACTTATTTTGTTATACATAAACATTCTGGGGGGCAGCTAGGTGGTGCAGTGGATAAAGCACCGGCCTTGGATTCAGGAGGACCTGGGTTCAAATCCGGCCTCAGACACTTGACACTTACTAGCTCTGTGACCCTGGGCAAGTCACTTAACCCTCATTGCCCTGCAAAAATAAATGAATAAAAAATTTTAAACCCCTTAAACATTCTGGTTTTATAGTGGTTTATGAACTGTGTTGAGACTTTCAGTGTCTAGGAATGTGATAGAGTTTCAACTACTCAACACATGTTACCCCTACTCCTACCTCAGAAGTGTAGGCAACCTTAGATTGGGGACTACATTCAGACAGGAAACTATGGGAGAAACAAATGCTGAAGGTTTTGAGTACTTCAGATATCATAAGCTAATTTATCCTCTATCCAGAGAAGGTGGTACTTTGTCAGTATCCAATAAGAGGGTGGGATCTCTAAATGGTAACTGAGCCAAGTAGGACAGAATAGTCCATCTTCCCTATATAGACCAGAAGCCATGAGAAATACTAATTTTAGTTTGATCTGGTTTGGTCATGCTTATGCATAGCCTATCTGGTCTTTAGCATTCATTGCATTCAAAGATCTTCACATACATGCTTGGGATGAAGGGACATAAAACTTGGACACCAGGACAAGTGTGAACTTCTTTACATATCTGAGGTAGCAGGAGCTCACATTACTCACAGGGAACTTGCTTTATGGAATGAACAGTTTAAGTCCTTTGGGATGTCTGACACAGACTGCCTTGCATATATTTTTGTATTGAATTTTCTGAATGCATAGACATGATTTTCCCCAATAGAATGTAATCTGCTTGAGGGCAGGGACTACACAGAGCCATGAAATTATACAATAATATAAGGTTTCCAAGCAGACTCTACATCCCTCTCCTCACAATTGCACCCTTTTAGCATCACTTAATCCATACATTAACCCTTTCTAGATGGTGATTCCTCAAAGTCGAATCACAGACCTATAGAATCTCAAAGCTAAAAGGAATCTTAGATGCTCTTGAATCCAATGAACCAGAACTTGAATAGTATTTTTTTCTATAGCATAGACAATAAATGGTCATCTATCCATTTCTCGAAGAATCCTAGTGAAGGAGAATCCACTGTACTATTTTTCATATGAGATTCCCTATTCCCAGTGTTCCTTAAGATCATGGAGTATGAACTAGTGGGCCAGATGAGGGTCACCTAGCGTCAGACGCACATTACATTATATACATTGTATAAACTATAAAAACCCTCTAGTACTTACTACAATGCCATATACCTGGATAAACTCCATAAATAGTTGCTAGTATTGGGGCAGCTAGGTGGCTCAGTGGATAAAGCACTGGCCCTGGATTCAGGAGGACCTGAATTCAAATCCAGCCTTAGACACTTGACACTTACTAGCTGTGTGACCCTGGGCAAGTCACTTAACCCTCATTGCCTTGCCCCTTCCCCCCAAAAGTTGCTAGTGTCAAAGATGCTGATGCTGATTAATTGAAATGTATATAACCCATTAAAGTTTTTGATACTTTATATCATTTGAAACTCACTAGGACCTTGTTTGTTAGGTGATACAGGTATTATTATCTCTGCTTTGCAGGAACTAAGGCACTGAGAGGCTAAGTAATTTGCTCATGGTCACACAGCAAGAGAAAATCTGAGGAGGGATTTGAATAGAGATCTTCCTGCCTAGAGTCCAATACTGTTCATTATATGATGTGGCATTTCTTCTGAATGAGGATACAGATAATTATTAATGATGATGGTGATGAATAGAACAACCTTGGAATCACAAGCATATTTCATTGCAGCATGGGCCCCCTCAAGATGACTTTTAATGTATTTTTCTTGTTACTTGATTTCCATGTTGCTACTGCCACAAGTGTGGGCTTCTTAATATGATGGAGTCCAAGTATTACTGGATAATTTGTAAATAAGACAGTGAATATGATATTACTAGGCAAACTGGTTATTGCACAAGGAATAATAAATAGGCTTCTGACTTGTTCTAGTACTTAGGCAAAATATGTCCAGGGAAAAGAGCTGCTTTCACTAATGCTAATCTACTCATTGTCAGTAAATGACTTAGAACTGAGTGAATCACAGCCAGAAGACACATTATCTGTTCACGGACTACAGATGGCAAAAATGTTTGGTTAATAGTAGTAGATTGTAGTCTTTTGAGAATACTAAGCAAACCTAATATGACTATAGAAATAGAGGACTTTTATTGATTGATCAACACTTGGACTATAGAGTGTGTGTTGAGACTCCAGTGAATTCCCCCAGTAAAAAAAAAAAAAAATGGGGGGTAAAAAAAAAAAAAGCTCTTACCTAGGAGTCTCCTGGTACAAATGTTCTATTGCAGTGTTTAGCATGAGTAAGAGCCACATGTGAATTTTGCATTTCTTTATATTGAATTTGAGTTTCTTCCTACCTCATTCTCTTAGAATTTTCATCTTCCTTTAGGGCTTAATTTAAATAGACCTCCTTCATGGGCATTTCCTGATCCACTCAGCAGCTGTTGTTGTCTTGACTTATGCTGAATTGGATTTGTGAGTGAGTGAGGGCTCTGCAAAGTGACCAATCTTGCTCTCTCCTCTGGAACCATCTAGGTCCAATGGCAAGATACATACCAGGACAACTGGAGATGGCCTTGTATTTGTTTTGCATGTATTTGTGTTGCCTGATGAAAGAGTTTGGGGAAAAGCCCTTTTCAGATTTTGATTAGCACAGTTACAAATGATTGCTCCAAGATTTTTACAGAATAGATATTAGAGACAGTTGACTAACTTGCTTGATTTGGCATTTTATCTCTGTGTTTTGAGCTACAAACTCATCTACATGGAAAAAATGGAAGAGAGTTGGTCTTTTAAAAACTGGAGAACCCTGAAATCCTAAGAGTTATTTGGTGATTATTAAGCAAATAACAATTTCCTGATTTATGGCCTAGCCTTCAAAAAATTCAAATGTGAAATACACAGAATAATGATCTAAGCTAGGTTAAGATCTCTCACTAACAGGCTCAAATCCTCAAAAAGGAAGAGGTCCAAAGAAAAGACCAACCCTGAGGATGTGAAGTAGCTGGAATGAGCCTGCTCTTTGTTTTAAAGAACTCAGTACCTGAGGCTGGAGAACCTCCTGCTAGGGAAATGAAAGTATTAGTAGTAGCCAAGACTTTGAGGGAACAAGACAAGAGAAACTTTTTTCTTGTCCTAGAGAAAGGCTTTTTTCCCTGCCTTTTCTAAAATAGCTGGGAAAGGCTTATGTTCAGGTTTTAAGCTAAGAAACCATGGCAGCACCAGCTTTCCCCTGAGGCAGAGATATCTAAGGATGTCAGCTGTGCCAGTAGTCGGGGGTGGTAGAGACTATAACTAAGCATTGCCTTTTAAAGTAGCATCTTGTTAGAGACCAGTAAGAAGCAGTCCTGTTTAGTAGAGACCATGAAACCAGTGGCCCCAGTGAGAACAGTATAATGCTACTAGTGACCCAAGTAGGAGTAGTGTAATGCAATGGTACTACTGTCCCCAGTGGGAGCAGTATAGTGGTACCAATGGTCCCAGTGGGAGTAGTGCAATACTAGTGATATGTGTGTGTGTGTGTTTCATTGATCAGACTGATTGTGAGTCATCCCAAAAGAATAACAAGACTCAGTGACTCAGTTTCCCAAGTTTTATTGAAAGACTGTTGACCACAAGGAAAGTACCAGAAAAATAGAAAGGTATCTCTCCAATAGGGAAAGAAAAGACAGTTATATTTATAGTATGGCTCTCCTCTATAACTGACAAATGTTAATACCCAGAAACTAGGCCCGAGAATGAAAAACACAGGGACACTCTAACTTTGGCAAGTATAGGTAACATGCTCAGAAAAGGCTAAATTTGTATCCAGATTCACCTTATGATGTGTGAACCCCTAAACACATCTCATAAAAAGGTACCCAACTCACGGTTTGGCTTAAGCCTCCAGGAACTCCAAATTAGGATAGGCCCTCCCCTGTACCTCCCTAAGGTGGAGATTATTATAATGAGACTGATAATCAATTTATCAATACTATAAATATAACTGTCTTTTCTTTCCCTATTTGAGAGATATCTTTCCATTTTTCTGGTACTCACCCTGTGGTCAACAGTCTTTCAGTAAGACTTTGGAAACTAAGTCACTGAGTCTTGTAATTCTTTTGGCATGACTCATATCAATATGATCACCTTAATTCCATCCCGCATCATTGGGAGTGATCCCAGAGGAAGCACTACAAAGGTACCAGTGGCCCCAGTGGGAGAGGTATAGTGGTACCAGCAGCCTTAGTACAATGTACAAAACTAGATGACTGTGAGAAATGGGTAATTGTCTCCTCTCAATGTGGATATAACAGTCAGTCATACTCCCCTGACCTGTTTGTAGGACAAAGGTCTCAGATCCTCTCCTCCCCCTCAGGTTAGCAAGGTCACATGGTTCAAGGAGCCCTGGTCTCAATTAGGTTCTCTCCAGAGTTCTGTCCATATAAGGAAGTATAAGGTCCACTCCTGAGTTATGCCCATACAAGGAAGAGGGGTGGGAATACTGTGTTCCGATTAGCTAGTTTTTGCGAGTAGATTGTAACCCTGACCAGTGATGAAAAAGGGGAAGGTCCATTTGCGCTAGGGACTAGGATATAAAACAGGGCCTGAGAGCCCCCTTTTGGGGCACCCACTAGCTGCACACTAGGATGCCTCCTTCTCATGAGAAGAAAATAAAGCCTTTGTCATCTCGCTGCTGAGTTCCTGAGAATTATTGAGAAGAGGATGAATTTTTCCCTCACAATGACAAACATCAGAAGGCTAGCAGCTTTGAGAGTGTGGGTTATACCTCTATGCTTGTGCCTTGCTTGGCCACATATATTTCCTATCTCTGTATCCCTCCTTGGGTGCAACTTGTCCATGCTTGCTACTCATGTGTGTGCAAATTGCGCATATGCCCTTGTACATGGTGTGTTTTGAGTGTATGCCTCTCCATGTGTGTTCCTTATATGTGTTCATCCTTCCCATGGATGATGTGTTTATTTCTGAGAGAGTGCATGCTCAAAGTTTATGAGGAAAATGTTTTGTTGCTACTTTCCTTAACTGTGCAATTCATTAAATGTCTTTCATTAAACTATGTTCATTGCCTTACTATTAAATATAAACACATTCCTGAATGCTCATGAGCTCCAGTTTTAGGGGATGTGGATATATTAAATATCATGAACCTAGTGTAGCTGCATGATAGTGACTCTGCAAGTCAAGGAATGTCTCCAGGCTGAAATGTCTGCATGCTGTTTCCCCCAGGAGAATGGAAGCTGATTGAGGGAAGGAACTGTTTCTTTTTTGCATTTCTATCTCCACTGCCTGGGACATAGTAGGGCCTCAGTAAATGCCTTTTGGATGATTGATTGGTTGCATATACTAGACATCAGCAACATTGCTTTTTAAATATGAAGAGAGTGAGGAAAAGAGAAGACTTTTTTATGTGTGAAGAAGAGGCTCTTGTTTCTATTCTTTGAAGAATATGGAATCAAGACTAACTTTAGGAATTAATATAATAATGACTGCTAAGAAAACCCAAAATTCACCCCCACCCCAATTCACTGGCTGATGTCTGAGATTGCACTGATAGAACTTTAATTCCAAATGTTAAGGTTCCTATCATTTGCTAAACTGCTGGATAGGCCCTCAAGGGGAAGATTTATGGGAAAACATGACTTGAATTGCATAGTATGAGAAAGCTTAGAGGTTGCCATCTGTATCTGTGGAAGGTACACGCATGTGCGCGCGCGCGCACACACACACACACACGGATAAAATAACAGATCTTTCAAAGCGTCAAGTTACCCCTGTTAGAATGCAAATAGTACTAAAATGAGTCTATTTGTTAAGCCAGTCTCAGTGCTTTCTACTTTTTTGGTAACTATAGGTTCTGAGAGCAATTTTGATACCAAGATAGAAACAGGAAATTTGAGGTATGAAAGAAAAAAAAAGTTTGCTTGTTTGATACTGTGTAGTTCCTAAATATGCAGTTACAGATGAGAGCCTGCTAGAGTTACAATGCACCTTAGCAATCATTTTTGTTCTGTATCCTCAGCTTATTAATGAAGAAAAAGAAGCCCATAGAGGTTAAGTGGCTTGAATCCAGGCCCTTTGGCTCCAAAGTTCTCTCCCCTATATCATGCTAGGAATTTTCTAAGTCATAGGTATACTCTCTTTTTAAATTTAAAAATTTTATTTTGTTATATACTTCACTTATATCAACAAAGAGACATTTCAATGTCAAAAGAAAAGGAAAAGAGGACTGTACATGAAACTGTGAATCTTTACTATATATACTTTGTTTTTGTTTAATGTGCATATTAATGTTAATATGATATTGTCAACTCCATTTTAATTGACCTTCCATTCCCTTTTATTTATTTAAAAAAATATTTTCCCTATTCTTTTCATTGCTATCACTATCCATCCACACACACCTCCATATATGACCTCTTCCCTTAATAAAAAAATCCTGCCTTTTGAAAAATACATACAGTCCAGCAAAACAAACTCACATGTTTGCCAAATATGAAAATATATATATATATCTCATCCTGCAGCTCTAGTCGATCAGCTTTCTGCCAAGATGTGGGGAAAATGTTTCATTATTAATCTTCTGAGGTCATGATTGATCATTACATTGATTGGAGTTTTTAAGTCTTTCAAAATTGTTTTCCTTTATGATGTTGTCCTAGTACAAACAGGTCTCTTCATTCTGCTCACCTCACTCTGCATTGGTTCACAAAAATCTTGTCAGGTTGCTCTGAATCCACCCCTATTGTCTTTTTAAAGGACATAATAGTCCATTACATTTGTGTACCATAATTTATTGTGCAACTGCAGGATGTATGGGTACCTACTTTGTTTTCTGAGTTTAGTGACTTCTTGGGTATAGTTTGAATTTAAAATGTTAACTTTCCTGGAAGATTTCACTGATACACAGTACAATCAGCAGCACATTAGTGTGGTTGTCCTTCCATAGCACCTACACTCTCTTTCTTCCAGCTGGATTCCTCTTCACCCGGATTTTCTGTGGAAAGGGAAACATGGTAACCTACCCAGTCAGATATAAAACCTTCCTAATGTTATAGCCATGGCCCAGGATTCAGAGTCAGCCTGAAAAAAGCAAAGCCCAGAAAAATGAATTCCATCAAATATTGAATGAAAAAAAAAAGTCCACAACAGAGAGTGGGACTTTGTAAACTCTGATAACTTCCCTTTATAGTAATCCTTCCTGCGGCTGTTTGCTTGGTACTCCCCCCCCTTTTTTGGTACCTAAATATCTGGAAAATGGAAGGGAAAACCGGCTATAGACTAAACAAAAAGATACTATAGACAGAAGTTGCATATGATTTAAAAGAATATTAAATCTAAAGCTGTAAAAGACTTTAAAGATGATCTAATCCAGAGGTGTCATGCTTCTGCACAACTCTCAACTAGATTAAATTGCAATTGAAAATGTTCAACAAAATAAATAAAAATACAATGCAACATAGATAATTCTGATTTGTGGTTTTCTAAGTCAATATGAGGTTCAATATGACTAATTCTTTTCTATTTGAGTTGGACACCAAGGATTTAGTCTAAATGTTTGGTACATATGGGTGTTCAGGGAATACTAGTCCCTCTGGTGTGAGGGCTGCCATCTTTGGTATCCAACTTGTTACTCAACTCTCACCTGTGGTTCCAAGAAGCTGTAGCATGCACAGAGGTCACACTCTGATAAAAAGTTTTGGCAGATGGGCTAAACCAGGTGAAGAGTAACTGAAAGCTCTCAAACCCATTGGTGAGTTAGAAGGTATCTACCCCAGGCATGTTCCAAGGGCTATGAAGGAGCTTGACGCAGGTGCTGTGGAACACTTCAGACATCGAAGATGCCAGCCAAGGTCACCTACTGCATCCTGGGCCTTTGCTAGTCATTTTGATGTTTGTCTTGCCACTGGATTTCAATGAATATGGAAGAGAGAATGAGGCCAATTGCTTTAGGCAACTGTGCCTCACAAATCCAATTTATGCACGAGTCAAAAGACTCATTTTTCCATAGCTCAAAGTCCTTTGGCAACTGGCAAGTTCAAAGCAGCAGTTGTGGATACACTAGGAGTTGTAATCACAACCCTGTACAAAAGGGGTCCAAACCACAGGGTTGTCTTCTCACTGGACTGAAGCAGCAATGGGATTGGGCAGTCCTTTGGGTGTCTGAGCTGTACTGTTCACCTTCTAGCATGAGAAAGGGGCTATAAAGGTGTCCTAAAATTGTCTGCTTCACCCAATCTAACCCTGGTCTGCTTGCCACAGCAGGCAGGGATTCCATCTGGTGGTCAAAATACAAAAAAGTGTACAAAAACTTTTGCAAATATGATTCCACTCACTGTTAGTATATGGGATGTGTGCATGCTTATAGACAAAATGAAATTCTGTAGTAGTCCTAAAAGATGAATAGCTCTTGTCGTAAGAGAACTCAGCAGGCATCACATCCAAATAGCAGCCCTGAGCAAAACAAGGCTGGCAAATGAAGGCCAGCTCACTGAAATCAGAACTGGATGCACATTTTCCTGGAGTGGCCACAGTGATGGGGAACATTGTGAAGCTGGTGTAGGTCTCACAGTCAAAACTAATCTAGTCAACAAGTTTGTATGCCTTCCCAAAAGATTTAATGACAGGCTCATGACCATACAATTGCCACTTGCAGGAAAGTGTCACACCACCATCATCAGTGTCTATGCTCCCACCATGATGAACCTTGATGAGATCAAAGAAAAATTCTATGAATATCTGAAGACCCTCATCATCAATGTGCCAGAAGAGAATGAGCTTGTAATTCTGGGTGAATTGGACACCAGAGTAGGCACAGACTATCAGAAATGGCAAATAGTCCTTGGGAAGAATAGAGTTGGAAAAAACAACAGCAATGTTCACTTATTACTGAAGACTTATGCATCTCATGATTCTCATCTTATCTTCTATTTACCTAACAGAAATAATACTTTGCAAATGCACCCTTCCAGCAAACATCTAATAGACTATGTCATTGTAAGGAGAAGAGACAGACAGGATGTGAGAGTGAAGAAGGTAATGTGTGGTGCAGATTGCTTAGAGAGAAAGCAGAGCCCACACATGGTTGGCAACAGTGGAGCAGAAAAGGAGCGGGCAGCTTTAGGAGATTTGGTGTGCAGCATTGTATTTACTCATCTGGGTCATAACACTAGCAAACATCTGGACTGTGTGATGAAAATTATGGGGAAATGCACAAGCTGCTAAGCAAAAAACAAGAACTCCATAGGTTTTACCTGCAGGATAGTTTGTTTGTTTCTAAGAAGGAAGTATTTAACTCCACCAAAAGTAAAGAATAAGTGAAGCACAGAGAGATGCAGCATTCTTGGCTAAGTAAGAAGGCAGATAAAATTAAATTTTATGTTGATAGTAACAATCCAAAGTGCTTTACGATGCCCTGAAGGCTATTTATGGACCAAAGACTTTCAGTGCGCCTCAGCAACTCAGCATTGATGGAACTACATTGGTTAATGATAAGGACATGATCCTGGAGATGTGGGCTGAAGACGTCCACAGCATTTTTAATAGACTGTCATCATCCAATGCTGAAGCCATTAACTGATACCTTGGGTTGAAGTCAATCCCTCTCTAGCTGAACTTCTAACTGAAGAAATCTTGAATGTCATTAGGCTCCTCTTGTGTCAAAGTGCCTGGCATTGATTCTATTCCAGCTGAGATTTCCAAGGTAAGGGTTTCCATTGCTCATATTCTGACTGAAATTTTTGGGGTTATATGGCAAGAGGAGGTTATCCCCCAGGAGTCCAAGGACTCCTCCACTGTCCATCTCTATAAAGGAAAAGGAAAGTTTGTCTTGTGACAACCACAGTGGGGGAACAGGGGAAGCTCTCTTAGTCATTACTGGCAAGATTCTTGCCAAAGTCCTACTTAATAAGTTATCCTTTTCTTAGAAGATGGCTATCTACACAAGCAACAGTGTAGATTCAGAAAGGGACCAGGAATGGTCAATATGGTGTTTGCATCATCACACAAATCTAATTGGTTAGCATTATTCAAATCTATTGGTTGACATGACTTGAAGGTGGTCTATATTATAATGAACTCTAGAGATGACATCAGGAAAAGAAGTGCAAAACCCCTCATTCAAGTTGTTCAAGGTAATGTCCATTATCTAGGTGTGGTTTAATGCTACCAGTCCTTCAGCAATCTAAGCAAAAGAATCTATCTCCATTCCTCTTGTTCACTTGGGTTTGTCCCAAATGAGATTTGGTTAGGCCTTAAGGAGGAATTGACTTTCTGGAGTGGGTCAGGGGAGAGAAAGAACTGATCCCTAGGTCCCCCAAGAAATTGATTATTAATAATTTTTTTTCACATATTAGACTGTCTGCCAAACTGAAGGTCTGCAGAGCTGTTTTGCTGACCTCATTGTTTATGCCTGTGAAACCTAAACCTATACTGTTATCATGCCAGGAAACTGAATATCTTCCATTTGAATTGTTTTAGGAAGATTCTGAAGATCATCTGGCAAGATAAGGTACTGGACACAGGATACTAGTTGGTAGTGGATAGAGCACTGACCCTTGTAATATGCTGTATGTTTCAAGTTTAAATTTGTTATATTTTGAAGAACTCTCACTGTTTAATTTGATCACTGACAATGCTATACTAAAGGTTGGCAGAAATCCAGCAGTTAAACAGCTAAAGAAGTAAAAGTATCCAGAGACAACCAGAATCCAGACCAGAATCCAGACTCCCTGATGGCATCTTAACACTCAATGAAGACAAGATTCCAAGGACTCCAAATGAACATTTTTGTTTCTTCCTTCTGTTACTGTATACACCATCTGTAATATGTATCTTCTGCAGAGGATTTCCCTCTCTAGACATTGTCAAAGTGTGAGTCCATGAGGAACTGCCCTGCTGGACAAAATTTTCCCTCTCTCCCTTTCCTATTGTTAAGGGCTAAAATTCTAGCTAAACTGTCTAAAATATCTAATGAGTGGTCGCCAATAAATTATAAGCTTTAGCAAGAGTTAGACTTTTAAGCATTTATTAAGGAGAATAAGAGTTTGGTAAAGAGAGAGAAAGTCATAGATTCCTATCTATTAAAGGGAGAGCACATTTCTAGCTCCGCTCTCCACCAGAGTCCAAAGGAAAGAGCAAGAGAGCGAGCGCCAGTCTCTTCCTTCCTCCTCCCACTAGCTGGCGTCACTTCCTGATGCCAAAGAAAAGACTCCTGGTCTTGCCCTCAAAGACCTTCACTTCATGGGCAGAACTCTTCTACAGTAAGTCTCCAGCAGGTGGCGTCATTCCAATCGTTACACTATATTGTTATTAGCATATTGTTTGTTAGCATAGGTTCTGACATTCTGTTATTTTTTATTGCTTCATGTGAGGAAACCATGTTTCTTCACTTGAAGCACAGAGGCAACTGTGAGAATTGGAATACCACCCCCTGCTGGAGAGATATTGTAGGGAAGCCCTGCCATGACGAGAAGCGTAGTGAGGACAAGTCAGGTGTTCTTTGGCTTCTGGAAGCTGGCCAGCTTGCATTTGTAGAATCGCCTGTTAGTTCTGTCAATCAGGGCTGCCAGCCAATTGGCTTGGGGCTGTGTATTGGGACAGCCCTGTTTCCTGGGGGAGACGGGGCTTCTGGGAGAGAGAAGGGAAGATAGCACTCACTCAGGCATGCGTGAGAGAGGGAGAGAGCCACTGCTGTGGTGGTGAGTTTGTGTTGTTTAGGTGAGGCTAGCTCAACTGGAGGCAGGTTTGGGCTGCCTGGGGCATTTTTACCCCAAAGATTTAGATTCTAATCATCTGGGAAGTGGGTCATATTTTTTTTCCTTCCCCTATTCCCTTTCTCATTGTCCCTAGTTCTATTAACCTCACTTGTATTTTGAATCTGTTCCCATTAATAAAACCTGTTTTGTTTATTGAAAAGAGGCTGTTAATCTCCTTTCTTATCTCAATATTATGGCAAGCCACCCAATTAACTCTCTCCATACTAAATTTGGCCCTTACACCCTGAAGTCAAGAGGATCTGAGTTCAAATTCAACCTCATATACTTGACATTAACTAGCTGTGAAACCCTGGGCAAATCACTTAACCACAATTTCCTCAAACATCTGGGTCCATCTCCAGTCATCCTGGTGTATATCTTGCCAATAGACCCATATAGCTCTGGAAGAGAAAGTGAGGCTTGTGACTTGCATAGTCCTCTCTCACATAAATCCAATTCACTGCAAGTCATGACATCACCTCCTGATGTCATGGTCCTCTTTGAGAACAAAGAACAAACAACAACAATAATCACTCATGTTTATATAGTGCTTTAATATTTGTAAAGTCCTTTTTCCTACAATGGACCTGTGTGATTGGTACTATTGGTATTAATGTTGTCGGGGCCAAATTTTAATTGTGGAGTGTTAGTTAGGTGACTCGCCAGAATGTTGGGGCAAGGAAGGAGATTAACAGCCTCTTAAAAAACAGAACAGGATTTATTAACAAGAACAAACTTAAAAACACAAGTAAGATTAGTAGAATTAAGGGAAAGGGAAAAAAGGAATGGGGGAAGGAAAATAATACAACCTGAATCACACCACTGCCCAGGGCTCAGCAAAGCATACAGCTATGTCCCATCTCTTTCCAGCTCAAATGCCAGAATGGCGAATCTCCTCCCTTCCTCTTCCCAACAGACCCCAGGCTGTCCACACACAACCCCAAGCTAATTGGCTGGCAGCCCTGACTGACAGTCACATGACTGCCCTCACTGGGCTTCCAGTCATTATTATTTTGCCAGGCCCATGTAGGCATCAGGGAGTGGTGATGACATGAGCTGCTAGTGCCATAGAGACAGCTCCAGTCAGTGGGTGGAGCACCACGCCAGTGCAGAGGTGTGGCATCTGAGCCCCGGGCAAATGCGTGCCAGGTTTTTTTTTTTTTAAATTCTAGCCAAAAGATGGGGTCATAAAAGCCTCAAATCACAATTACAATATTAAACAACATTTAAAATATGAGGATACTAAGGTTTTGAAAGTTGCTTGTTTGCCCAAGTTGGCTTGTTAATGCCAGAGCTTGGCATTCACCACTCAGGCTCCTGATTTAAAGTCCTGAACTCTTTCTGACCATTTGACTCCCTGATAATCTTTAGTAAAAAGTGAAAGATTGATATCGTCTAAAGATAAAACAGAGCATAGCTACACTATTGTAGTACCATAATTTGTCTGGGACTGGGGTCTCATCAATGTAAGTACTCCCTTGAACTATGAAGATTGCAAATATGTCTTCCTTCTCATCCTGTGTGGCTCTGGCCCATGTTCTCCCTCAAACTCTCTATTAGAGTTTCATCCAAAGAGCTGGGAAACCTTTTTCTACATTAGAAGTCAAGAATATATCCATCTCCATCTCCAACTCCATGTCTATATCTATGTATAGCCGTAGGTATAGGTATAGCTGTAGCTATATCCATCAAATAAGTGATTGAGTGGATAGAGTGCTGGGCCTGGAATCAGGAAGACTCCTCTCTTTGAATTCAAATATGGCTTCACACACTAACTATGTGATCCTGGGCAAGACATTGAACCTCATTTGCCTCAGTTTCCTCATTTCTAAAATGAGCTGGAGAAGGAAATGGCAAACTACTCCAGTATCTTTGCCAAGAAAACTCCAAACGGAGTCAGAAAGAGTGAGGCATGATTCAGCTGATTTAACAACGACAACAATATCTACATAACCACATATGCACGTGTGCGCGCGCGCGCACACACACACACACACACACACACACACCCTGATATGGATAAAATAGAAGATATATGGATAGATAGATATCTTTATAGATAGATAGATACACAGAGGATTCCAAAGGAAATCAATTATATTGAACATATCCACATATATTCATAAACATTCTTGTTAATATGTATATGTTTAATATAATTGTTTTCTTTTGGAATCCTATTTATTTTATGCATTTAAAAACAATATGAGAAGGGGTCTATAGCTTTCACCAGATTGTCAAAGAGGACTGTAACACACAAAAAGTTAACCTCTTCTCTCAATCTCTGGACATAGCATGGATACTTATAAAATATCTTTGCCATGCTCACTCCATGGTAGAACCCTCCCCTTCCCCTCAATAGACATTGGCCATGGCCAATACAGCAATCTGTTGCTTGACTACACATGCCTAATAAGTTTTATTTTTGCTTTTCTTTCTTTTGCTCTCTGATCTCTCTCTGATGATACCTGTCATCTTACTTCTCTTGCACAATTTTTCATTAGTAATATGCTACAGCTACTTTGCTCCCCTTGTCACCAATATTCCTCTGCAGCTCTCTTTGTGTGATACTCAACTCATTCTTTGCAGACCATTGTATTTCATGACACACAGTCACTTAGGATCACTAGAATCCAGCTCTTAAAATGATAGAACTTTCTTTCAGAGAGAAGTTTGGCATCATTGATGGTGCTGAACAGCTTCCTGAAAGCAATCTATCGTGCTTGCATCCGCCTCTCCAGTTCTAGGCCCAATTCATTGTTACTCTGTACTGTTTGTCTAAGACTTTATGTATTGACTAACCAGCTGATTATCCGATAGTGTATCATTGTCTAGACAATAGACATTCTTAGTTCATAAGGTCTTTTCCATGGCAGTTAGATAAAATTATTTTGAATATAATTGTCTTTTTTGAATTGTGGGGATTAAAGGTGAGGCACCCCCACAATCGGGAAAATCCACGTAAATATTTTGGCCCTCCCTTCATACCAGGGAAGAAGTTTGAATTTTTTCTTTTTCTTTTTTGGGGTGTTTACAATAGAATTTTTTGTTTTGTTGTTTTTGGAGGGGCAATGAGGGTTAAGTGACTTGCCCAGCGTCACACAGCTAGTAAGTGTCAAGTGTCTGAGGCTGGATTTGAACTCAGGTCCTCCTGAATCCAGGGCCAGTGATTTATCCACCATACCACCAACTGCCCCCTACAGTACCTTTTTGTAAAATTTGGGTTAAGTATTTGGCCATAGGGGCTATGTCATCTGCTGGCCTTTGTGTGTTGTCTGTGGCTTCTGCAAAACTGTCCTAAAATTCCCATTTAATTTCTTATGCTAACTCATGATATAGTGAAACTGCAATGGGCGAAGCTGTGATGTGGAAGGGATAAATATAATTATATATCTCATTTAGGAGGCTCTATAGTGTTCTGGGTTTTGATGCAAACTATAGAATTCCTTATGGATTGTGACATCCTCCCTATGATCCTGTTTACACATCAAAGTAGGTTGATTCTACAACTTTAAATGGGCAAATGAGAGAGATGATGCTATTCAAAGTGCAATATTTCTTTTTTTTCTTTTTTTTTTTAAAGTATTTTTGTTCCAAATTCTTTCCCTCCCTCTACCCATTCCCTCTCTACAAGGGCATTTTTTTTTAAGCAGAGAGGCTTTATTTCATAAAAATTCTTGTTGATTCATCAATTGACTGGCTTTTGAATCAGGAATACCTGGCTCTAAAGTCTGTCTGACACATATAGGTATAGCCATAGACAAGTCACTTAAAACTCTTAGTAGCCCAAGCAGCTCCTTAAGGTAGTAAATTACAGAAGAATTGTTAATATGCATTGTTGGAACAAGTTTCCCACACCAAGTAAATCACAAGTTTGAAATCCTGCCTTACTCCCCAAAGTTACTAAAGTTGATATTACTCTAGTATTTCCCATGAATTTTTCATTTAGTCATAGAGATATTTAGAATAAAATATAATGAACATTTCCTTTTAGCAAAACCAAAACAGGTTGTGTTTTTATGTAATTCTACAATAATTCTTACCTTAATTAATAGAATAAAAATTTAGATGAGATCATTTTATTGTATGACTTTTGTTCCTGATCACTATTTCATCAGTTAATAGTTTTGGAAGTTTGATAAATTAGATGAGAAAGTTCTAGGCTTGAAAATTATTTGTTTTGTCTTTAGAAGGAAGTATAAAACAGGACTTTCTTAGAAAGATGGCAAAATTAAACATTCTAGTCAAGCCCAGTACACTAAGGGTCAATTTAGGAACAATGAAGAATGCTAGATAAAAATAATATTCAACAAAAATGAAAGAGAAACATCAGTGAATGCTTCCATTCTGTCTAAAACTTAGTTTAGAAATGAGGGCCAAGATCATCAGTTTTCTTATTCCAGGGCCATACCACGAGACAAGATAGAAGCTACTAAGCTCCTGGCAGTGGCCATTGCAAGGGATGAGGAAAATCTAGTTGATTTTGGTTTGACAACATTTCTTACATACTTTTTTCTAATCTTTCCTCATATGACCACCAGCCTACTGTGCAGGACCTTACTGCCACACACTTGTACTAGTATCATAGCTTCCTAATTGGTCTCCCTGGTTCCAGTCTCACCCCTCTTCAGTCCATCAATCATACAGCTACCAAATTGATCTTTCTAAAGCAGAGGTCTGACCCTGTCACATCCCTTCTCCAAAAGCTCTCGTGGCTCCAAATTGCCTCTAGGATAAAATGCTAGCTCTTCTGTCTGACATTTAAAGACATTTACAATGACTAAACATATTTCCCATTACTCCCCCTCAATCACTATATGTTCCAGACAAACTGGAATACTTCCTGCAGTCTATACATGACATTTCACCTTCACCCTTCATGCTGTAGTTGAGGCTGACTCCATGCCTGCAGTGTTCTCCTCACTTACCTATTGAAATTTCTAGGCCTACTAAAGGCTTGTCTCTGGTGCCATCTTCTACAAGGTGCTATACCTGGTTCCTCTAATTATTAATACTCCCTTCCTCTCAGTGAAATTAATCGGTATTTTTATTCACATATGCATGTATATTGTGTGTGTGTGATATTTGTCTGTGTAAATATATCTTAAATTGAATGTAAACCAGAGATGATATTTGAGCAGGGAGTGATATGAGAACTTGTGCATTAGAGAGAATATTTTGGGGGCAGCTAGGTGGCGCAGTGGATAAAGCACTGACCCTGGATTTGGGAGGACCTGAGTTCAAATCTGGCCTCAGACCCTTGACAATACTAGCTGTGTGACCCTAGGCAAGTCACTTAACCCTCATTGCCTCACCAAAAAAAAAAAAGTATAGGGGTTGGAGAGAATATTTTGGCAACTGTTTAGAGGATAAATCATAAAGGGAAAGACCAGATACAGTCTTTTATGTCTATTAGGCCATCGTTACAGTAGTCCAGGCAAGAGGTGGCAAGATCTTGAATTAAGAATAATAACAGTATAAGTGAAGCAAGTAGGAGGATAGAGTGTTGCCCCTGGAAGACTTGAGGTCAAATCCTGGGCAAGTCACTTAACCCTATTTGCCTCATTTTCTCCATTTCTTATTTTAATAAGCTGGAGAAGGAAATAGCATCTTTGCCAAGAAAACTCCATATGGAGTCATGAAGAGTCAGACAGGACTGAATAACTGAATAACAATAAGACAGTGTAAGTGGAAAGAAGGCAATGGATTTAAGAGATATGGAGTTTTATTGTGTATAGTGCATGATTGTATAGAAGCTGATGTTGTATTGGTAGACCAGTTGTGGTGGGAATTGATATCCCAAACTCTTTGCCCTTCTGCAAGTTAAATTAGTTTTTTTCTTAAAAGGCATTGAAACAATCCTCCAAACTTAATTGGCTCAGGGGATTAGAGACTTAGAGACATCACTCCCTTGTTGCCCAAGTACAAATAGACTTCTGGCTTCTCTCTGATGCTTGGGCAGATCATTATGGTCAATTCAGAAGCAGGAGAGTTTTATTCATTTGAATCAACCTGCTGTGTCCTAGATGCATATATAATAGTTACCATAATTAGCTCATTTTAAACCTGGGGGTAATAAAATGACCCTTAAAGTCAATTTGATTAGGAGGTCCATTAGATTCTTTTAGGGTATATACAAGGTCAAAACTACTTTCACAATATTATTTGCCTATTAAATATTCTTCTTTTCTAACTTCACACATTTTCAGGGCCAGATTTTCTTCATGTACTCAAACAAAACAACAAACTATGGCAGATTGAATACAGAAGCAGATATGAGAATCTCTCTCTTCTATTAATTCAGATATTAAAGAAATTTGCAAGAAAGGTAAAATATTTCCATTCTTCTCACTAAATTTTTGGAAATTGGTCAAACAGTTGGACAACATTCAAATTGAGTGAACAAAAATTATTTTAAAATAGTTTAATAATTTTAAACATTTATCAGTTTTGATTTCTAATATAGTATTAATAGATACACCCAACATTAATGAAAGCTCTTTGTTATCCTCAACAATTTTTAAGTGTATAAAGGGGTCATGAGACCAAAAAGTTTGGGAGTAACTTATAGTGGAAATGGCACTGGGCATAAGTCAGAAGATCTAGATCTGGATTGAAACTTTGCTTTTTACTTGCCAAAGTGAGTGTATCCTAATGAAGGGAAAAGAGACATCCTCCCCCCCTCCAGGAATTCTACTCTTGTAAAGGATTAAAAAGGGAAGAATGAAATATTACCTCAGGGCTATACTTTGGGATGTAATATTTTTTTCTGTTTTGTTTGATTTTAGAGAAAATAGGAGAAAAAATACACCAAGAAAGAAATGAGGAAGAACTTACTTATCATTATATATATACAAAAATATACACATATTCATATACATATATAAATATATATGTATATACATATGCACCCACACATATACAAATTCCATAATAGATAAATGATCAAATATATGAACAAATGGTTCTCAAAGGAATAATTGCAAAGTGGACATGTAAAATTGAAAGCTGACAAGAAAAAATGCTCCCAATCACTAATAATAAGAGGAATACAAATCAAAATAACCCTGAGGTTTCATTTCACACCATACAAAATGGCAAAGATCACAAAAAGATGGGAATAATCAATTTTGTAGAGTAATTGGAAAATAGGCATACTGGTGTATTGTTGGCGGAACTGTGAACTGGTATAACTATTTTGGAAACAATTTTGGAATTATGCAAATAAACTGATTAAAATGTCCATACAGAGAGATCCCATTAGTGAGTTTATACCCCAAAGAGGCCATTGATAGGAAGGCCCTCACATACATCGAAATATTTATACCAGTCCTTTCAGTGATAGTAAATAATTGGAAACAAATGATATGCTCATTTATTAAAGAAAGACTATATAAATTGTGGCATGTGAAAATAATAGAATATCAATGTACTGTAAGGGAAGATGAATATGATAAATACAGAGAAGCATGGAAAAGTCTACATGAACTGATGAAGAGTGAAGTAATCAGACATAAGAAAACTATAAATCATTACCACAACAATGTAAAATGAACCCCCCCAATCAAAAGTTAATGTTGCAAAAATATAAAAAAAAAACAAGCATGGTTTGAGAGAAAATGATGTGAGAAAACACTCCTACTCCACCCCTTTGTAGAGATGGGAAGTCCACAAATGTTGCACAGTGCATATATTTTAGAATTTTGGTGGTATATAGATCAGTTATGCTGTTTTTTCCACTCACTTTGCTTCTTTAATCCTTAAAAATACTATTTGTTGTATGAGATGACTCTTTAGGAGGAGGAGGAGAGATACTAGGGGAGACATTTTTGTTGTTTAGTTGTTTTTCAGTCATGTTCTTGGCAAAGATAAGGAGTGTGTTGGCATTTTCTTCTCCAGATAATTTTACAGATGAGGAAACTGAGGCAAATAGGGTTAAGTGACTTGCCCAGGGTCACACAGCTAGCACATGTCCTCAGGCCCGATATGAACTTGGGGAGATTAATTTTCCTAACTCCAGGCCCAGCACTCTCTATGCACTGCATCATCTAGCTTTCCCACTAGGGAAAACTATAGTGATGTAAAAATCCCAAAATATATCAATAAAAATTTATTTTAAAAGCATATAAAATGAGAGGGGGTATGGTTAAAGAGGGATTAGTCGTGAACAAAACCAACTTCTACTACAGAGGACTAACAGTAAATGTAGTATTAAAAGGATAGAAAGAAAGGGTAAGATACTGTGTCCCTGTCTGCTTTTAAAATTCTCATTGTTGGGGGCAGCTAGGTGGTGCAGTGAATAAAGCTCCGGCTCCACATTCAGGAGGACCTGAGTTCAAATCCGACCTCAGACACTTGACACTTACTAGCTGTGTGACCCTGGGCAAATCACTTAGCCCTCATTGCCCCACAAAAAAATAAAATAAAATTCTCATTGGTTTTTTCATGGTTGGGCTGTGTGTGTGTGTGTGTGTGTGTGTGTGTGTGTGTGTGTGTGTGTGTGTGATGTTTGTGTAACAGTGGGGAAGGAATAGGAAGAGTATAGGAAGAAGACGGAGTCACTAATAACATGTGTTGCATCTTTCATGAAGAAAACAGATTTTTCAGAACCAAAGGGTCTTTATAAATCATTTAGTCCCAAACCCTTCAATTCATCGATGAGGAAACAGACCTAGACAGGTGAAGTAATTTGATTAAATTTACTCAAATAGTAAGTGACATAGGATAAATCTGAATTCAAGTCTTTTGATTCCAAGTTGAATCTTGCTAATATAGTATGTTGTCTTATTAAAATACTATAGAACTTTGGACTGATTTTCCTGCTTTATGTAGTATGCTTTTATTTGATGGCCAAATACTATGGCCTTGAAGCAGAGTGGAGCCCAATTAAAGTCATTATAGATCTAGATCAGCAGATAAATTTGTAGAACAAACAGAAAAAAAAAATAGGAGCAGCCTTTAAGTCTCCTTGTGAACATAATTAGATTCATGTTGCCAGAGAAGGTCTAAAAGATTGATCCTTGATAAATCAAACTAAAGAACTTCTGTTTTGTGCTTTTTGAATTTAGTTGGGCCCTTAGAAAATAAAATAAATAATTTTTATTATTGGGTTAATCCCTCAGCCTGTAAATGCTTTTCTCTTTTTATGAGCCTTGTGGGAACCAATTTTTAATTGGGGAGTGCTAGCTAAGCGGTTCGCTGCAATATTGGGGCAAGGAAGAAGACCAGCAGCCTCCCTCAAAACAGAACAAGACTTATTTTAACAAGAACAAACTTAAACAAAAAACCCACAAACAGGATCAGTAGGATCAAGGGAAAGGAAATAAAATGGGGAAAGAGAAATTATAATACCTGAAAAAATACCACCGCCCAGGAATCAGCTGAAAATACGCAGCAGAACACCTGTCGCTTTCCAGCTTCCACCTTGAATGCCCAATTCTCCTCCCCCAAACCTAAAACACCCCACACAGCCCCAGCCAATGGGATGGCTGCTCTGACAGTCACATGACTGCCCTCACTAGGCTTCCAATCATTATAATTTTGCCAGGCCCATGTAGGCGTTGGTGAGTGGTGATGACTGAGGTGCCAGAGCCCTGGCAATGGCTACAACCAGTGGGTGGAGCACCATGTGGTTTGCGGAGTCCCAGGCTAGTGCGTGCTGAGGCATAAAAACCTCAAATAATTAATTCTTTACAGCCTCTAGTCTTACCCCTTCTTTTACCAAGGACAGATTCTGCTTTCAGTTATATGGAGCTCTTAATATTCCTATTAAAGCCAATATAATGTTTATCTAGGTTAGTAGACTAGATCTCTGACCTGAACTTCCTTTAAATGTTTTTATCCTTAACATCTTCTGGATTTACTAATTCTATCATGAATTCAAAACTCTTATGGAGAAATAATGGGTCAGATATTAAGGGGACTCAATAATCCTGGACAATTTAGGGACAGTTATACCTTCAGAACCCTAGAGTACCACTTGGTTTACTACAGAGGGATAATTAAGAATCATTGAAATGTACAAAATAAAATTTTTTTTTGGTGAGGCAACTGGGGTTAAGTGACTTGCCCAGGGTCACACAGCTAGTAAGTGTTAAGTGTCTGAGGCTGGATTTGAATTCAGGTCCTCCTAAATCCAGAGCCGGTACTCTATCCACTGCACCACCTAGCTGCCCCCTATGATTCATTTATCTTTAGAGAATAGTTTACAATATGAGGAATCTTTTACATTGTAGGGGGTCTAATTAGTGGAAAAATGAACTCATTTTTTCTTTAAAATAAATTTTACTGGGATCTTTTCATTCTATAATGCCTAAATCTCCCCCATATCTGTTTTCCTTCTTCCTCCTACAGAGACATCCTTCATAATATTTTTAAAAGAGAAAAGGAAAAGGGGAAAAAAATCAGCAGAATAAGTCAATACATTAAAAAATATGAAAGTATATTCAAAGTTCTACAAATGTGGACCCCTCCCTCTATAAATATTTTAGGGAATATCTTTTCAAATATCTTCATTGGGGCCAAGCTTGTTCTTTATAATTTTGCAATGTGCATTTTTAATTGTTTAATGGTTACTGTTCCTTCCATTTACATTGTGGTAGTCATTGTGTATATTGTTTTCTGTTCTTGGCTTCACTCTACATCAGTTCATTTATTACATGTATTGCTGTATTCATCATATTCATTTTTTCTAATAGCATAGTAATATTACATTATATGCATTTACCACAAGGTTTTTAAAAAGCAATTTCCCATTCAAAGAGCATCTACTTTGTTTCCAGTCTTTATTGTCACAAAAAGAAATGATAAAAGTATTGTTTTGATTTGCATTTTTCTTTTCATTGGTGATTTAGATGACTCTTTTTTTATTTTTTATTTTTTTACGAGGCAATGAGGGTTGTGACTTTCTCTGGGTCACACAGCTAGTAAGTGTCAAGTATGTGAGGCCAGATTTGAATTCAGGTCCTCCTGAATCCAGGTCCAGTGCTTTATCCACTGTGCCACCTAGCTACCCCTTAGATGACTCTTTCTTATGGTTGTTAGCAGTTTGTAATTCTTTTGAGAATTTTTTGTTCATATTCTTTTGATTTGCTAAATGGTATGAGGACCATTTTTTTATAATATAGCTTGAGGTCTCAAAGAACTATTACCCCTTCATTACTGCTTTCCCCCTTCTATCATTTCCTTCTTATTATTATAGAATTTGATATTTCTAAAATATGTCTTAAATCAATTTATAGTTTATGGATGGGCAAAGAATTTTTTGAAAAACATCGTTTTACTATGATATTTTGATTATGTCTGTGTTTATATGATGCTAAAATAACTGATTAATAGTGGGAAAGCAGGGGAAAGGCAGTCTCTACTCAGTGCAAATAAAAGTGAAATGAATTGTTGCCTTCTTTGGCAACATGAATCTAATTATGTTCACAAGTAGATTTAAAGTCTACTCCTACTTTTCTGTTAATTTTATAAACTTATCTTCTGATCTAGATCTATGATGAATTTAAGCTTCATGTAGGTACTATATAAATAGAATTGTCAGTATTTTTTTAAGTACCACACTGAGGCAATTTGAAGTTTGATGTCATTAAATGTTTTAGATCTTTAAAACTTACTGATATATATGTAAATAAAAATAAACAAAAAAACTTGCTGATAAATGTAACATGATTTTGCAAAATAATCACATAGCTTATTGAAGAAGTAATTATATGGGGTTCAATTTCAGAAGCTTTCATAAGCATCTGAAAGTACTCTTAAGTTTGAGCTAATTTATATGAATGATTTTGACTTAGGAGAACATCCTGTATGGTGCCGGGGTAAATATCTGATAGATATTTCTTATGCCACTTCTCATGAGTAGGTAATAATTAGAAATAAATAGGAACAGATGCCCACCTACCACACATTGATCCATTATCTTGCTTATGGCAAGCAACTTTGATATTTAGAAATTGTAGTATTCAAGTTTTGTGACTGTATAGCACCTCTGAGAGAACAAGCATGTTCACATACATACATACACACACACACACACACACACACACATGCAGTTTTTTTATGCTAGGGAGTATCTTGAGATTATAAAAAGCATTGTGTAATTTCTAACCCACTCTCTTCCTCCTATTCTAGTCTCAGCTCCTAATACAACTATTCTTCCTCCAGAGATGCCCTGAAGTATCAACTCAATAGAGAGGACATATAACTGCATGACTTAGGCTCATTCTGATAGGATTACTTCCTTGAATGACTGTATAATTTTGGAACTGACTGAGGAGGATCTGGACTATTCTTGGGCTTGCTATAATCAGGAAAATGTCATCTGCAGAAAAGGAACTCCTAGAAGTCTTCATCATCAGAGGGAATCCCTGTCACATATAGATTCTACAAAGGTCATTAGGACAATGGCAAATACCTTTGGTAAACATATACCTACCGATTTTACACCTAATATAATATCAATAACCAGATGGTCACTGAACAGAATTTACTCTGAGATTGAAAGAATCCTTCATGATCCTAACAAATGCATAAAAGACTTCTCATTGGGAGAGAGACTCCAAGACTGTTTTGTCTTTTATCAAGTTTAATATTAATCAACCATATAATGAATAAAGTGGGTTTTGTATTCCCTATTCTTTGGGTTAATTGTGTTACTATGAAGATTATGTCTTCTATGGTAATTATTTTTTGACAGTATTCTTCCCTCATTATGTTTTCATCAAGGATAGCCTCGATAAGTTTTTATATCAGTCTCATAAATATTTTATAAAGATGAAAAAGCAGGCAAATGAATCAATGAGAACTTATTATTGCTTAGTATGTGCCAAGCATTGTGAACATTTGAGGATATAAACAAGTCTTTTCACCCAAGGAGCTTACAGTGTATATGGAAATTACATGTAATTAGCTTACATATATGGATACATGTATGTATGTGTGTATGTATAAAAATGAATACAAAATAACTTTTTTGGGAAGGATTAGCATCTGAGTGACCAGGAAAAAGTCTCATGTAGGGTATAACACTCAGTATCTGAAGGAAAATAGATATTCTAAAAGACAGTGGTGAGGTATTAGGGCATTCCAGGTATGGTTGATAGCTTGTGAAAAGGCATGGAGATTAGGGATGGAATTGCATATGTGAGGAACAAAGAGAAGGCCAGACACTTTGGCTAGACTCCAGAGTTGTATGAAAAGGAGTGACTACTTTATATTGCTCAAATCTTTGCAAATGATAATAATCATGATCAATATCTTAGCATTTTTCTATTTCCCATTTTACCCATAGCTAGCTTATTTTAATACATCATGTACAGACTATTGTAATCATATGCAATATCTTTTTATCCTTATTCTTTCTTCTAATTTGAAGTTGATTTGACCTTGACTTTGAACAGACTACAAAGATATCTGATTCTGATATAAATTTCTTATTGATAATCAGTCCTTTCCTATTAATTAAATTATAGTCAATTTCATTTTGTGGTATTGTTTGATGTTTATTTCAGTAAGCAACTTCTGAAACTTTTATTGAAGAAAGTATCTATTATATATAGTAGTCACAAAACTGTTACTGTGTACAATGTTTTTTTGGTTCTGCTCACTTCACTCTGCATTGGTTCATAAAAATTTTTCAAAGTTTTTTTCTGAAATCATCCTGCTTGTCATGTCTTAAAGCACAATAGTATTCCATTACAATTGTTTACCACGACTTGTTCAGCATCTCCTCCATTTCCAATTCTTAGCCACCTCAAAAGTAGCTGCTATGAATATTGTTGTATAAATAGGTCCTTTCCCCCCACTTTTTTTTTAGTCTCCATGGGATACAGATTTAGTAGTGGTATTGCTGAAACAAATAATATAAACAGTTTGGTTGCCCTTTGGGCATAGTCCCAGATTGCTTTCTAGAAGGGTTGGATCAAGTTCACAACTCCGCCAACAGTGAATTAGAGTCCCAAATTTTCCCACATTCCCTCTAGCATTTATACTTTTCCCTTTCTGTCATATAGCCAATCTGATAGGTGTGAGGTGGTTCCCTAGTGTTGTTTAGATTTGAATTTCTCTAATCAATAGTGATTTTGAGAATTTTTTTCATATGATCATATTCACTTTTCATTTCTTCATCTGAAAACTGCCTGTTTGTATTATTTGATTATTAGTCACTTGGGGCTTGATTTGTATTCTTATAAATTTAACTCAGTTCTCTATATATTTGAGAAATGAAGGCTTTATCAGAGATACTTGCTGTAAGAATTCTTTACCAGCTTTCTACTTCTAATCTTGGCTGCTTTAGGGGTGTGTGTGTGTGTGTGTGTGTGTGTGTGTGTATGTATGCAAAATCTTTTTAATTTAATATAACCAAAATGATCCATTCTGGATCTTATAATGTTCTTTGTCTCTTTTTTGGTCATAAATTCTTCCCTTATCCATAGATCTGATAGGAAAACTATTCCATGCTCCCCTAATTTGCCCATGGTATCCTTTATGTAGAAATTATTTACTCATTTTGACTTTATCTGAATTGGCCTGTTGCTGAGCAATTAATGTTTTTCCAGTTGTTTAGATCTGACTTTATTTGTGTGAGAAGTGTTTTGTAATAGTTCCTGGGTTTGTATTGGCAGGGAGATTTTTTTTAATGTAATAAGCATTTTTATTTATAGTTTTGGGTTCTAATTTTTATCACTCCTTTGCCCCCTTATCCCCCAGGCAGCAAGCAATCAGATATGGGTTATCCATGTATGATTATGTAAAACATTACCATATTTGTCATTTTTTATAAGAAAACTTGATTAAAAGAAAGAAAGTGAAAAACAGCATGCTTCAGTCTGTTTCATTATCAGTTCTTTCTTTGGAGGTGGATAGTATGCTTTATCATAAGTCCTTTGGGACTGTCTTGGATCATTGTATTGTTGAGAATAGTTAAGTCATTCACAGTTCTTCATCAAACAATATTGCTCTCTGTGCACAATGTTTTCTTGTTTCTGCTCACTTTACTATAGATAATTTCATACATGTCTTTCCAGGTCTTTCTGAAGTCATCCTGCTTGTCTTTTCTTATGGCACAATAATATTCCATCACCATCATCTACTTATTACTTTAAGGAAAGTTCCATTTATTCCTATTCTCTCTAGTGTTTTAAGTAGGAATGGATGCTGTATTTTGTTGAAAGCTTTTTCTGCATCTATTGAGATAATCATGATTTGTTAGTTTTATTACTGATATGATCAATTATGTTGATAGTTTTCCTAATATTGAAGCAGCCCTGCATTCCTGGTTTAAATCCCACCTGGTTGTATTGTATGATCCTGGTGATATGTTGCTGTAATCTCCATGCTAATATTTTATTTAAAATTTTTTCCATCAGTATTCCTTAGGGAAATTGGTCTATAGTTTTTTTTTCTCTGTTTTCACTTTTCCTGCTTTAGGTATGAATACCATATTGTGAAATGAATTTGGCAAGACTTCATCTTTGTGTATTTTTCCAAATAGGTTATATAGTATTGGAATTAATTGTTTAAATATTTGGTAGAATTCACTTGTGAATCCAGATGTTACTGGGGATTTTTTTCTTAATAAATTCATTGACAGCTGCTTCAATTTCTTTTTTTTCTAAGATAGGGTTATTTAAGTATTCCATTTCTTCTTCTGTTGATTTAGGCAATTTATATCTTTGTAAATATTCATCCATTTTACTTAGATTGTCATATTTATTGGTATATAATTGGTCTAAATAGCTCCTAATAATTGCTTTAATTTCCTTTTCATTTGTGGTGAATTCATCCTTTTTGTTGTTGATACTAGTAATTTTTTTTTCTTTTGAAAAATAAAAGTAACCAATGATTTATATTTTTTTTCCCGAAAAACCAGCTTTGTTTTATTTATTAGTTCAATGGTTTTCTTACTTTCAATTGTATTAATCTCTTCTTTGATTTTTCTGGATTTCCAATTTGGTATTTAATTGGGGATTTAAAATTTGTTCTTTTCCTAGTTTTTTAAAATTTCACAAGGCAAATCAATTCATTGATTTGCTTTTTCTCTATTTAGAAATATAAAATTTCTTCAAAGTACTCCTTTGGCTACATCTCAAATTTTGGTATGCTGTCTTATTGTTGTCATTCTTTTTAATGAAATTATTAATTATTTCTATGATTTGTTCTTTGATATACTCATTCTTTAGAATTAGGTTATTTAGTTTCCAATTAATTTTAAAAAATTTTTTTTGTTTTTGTGGGGCAATGAGGTTTAATTGACTTGCCCAAGGTCACACAGCTAGTAAGTGTCAAGTATCTGAGGTCGGATTTGAACTCAGATCCTCCTGAATCCAGGGCCAGTGCTTTATCCACTGTGCCTCCTAGCTGCCCCCCCAATTAATTTTTAATCTATGTTTCCACCACTTTTATTGAATGTAATTTTTATTGTGTTATGATCTGAAAATAATTCATTTAATATTTCTGCTTTTCTGAATATTGGTTGTGAGGTTTTTATGCCCTAATATGTGGTCAATTTTTGTGTAGGTGACATGTATCACTGAGAAAAAGATGTATTCTTTTCTATTTCCATTTACTTTTCACCAGAAGTCTATCATATTTATCTTTTCCAAAATTCTATTTATCTCCTTAACTTATTTTTTGTTTATTTTAAAAATTAGATTTATCTAGTATTGAGAGGGGAAAGTCGAGGTGTCCCATTAGTATAGTTTTCTGTCTATCTTCTCTTGTCACTCATTTAACTTCTTTATTTGGTGCATATGTGTTTCATATTCGTATTACTTCACTCTCAAGGTACCTTTTAGCAAGATGTGATTTTCTTCCTTATCATGTTTAATTAGATCTGTTTTTGCTTTTGCTTTGTCTGTGATCATGATTTTTATCCCTCCTTTTAAAAAAATCTTTAGTTGAAGCATACTAGATTCTGCTCCATCCCCTTACTTTTATGTTGTGTGCATTTCTCTTATTCATATGTGTTTTTTGTAAACAACATATTGTTGGATTTTGGTTTCTAATTCTGCTATTACTTTCATTTTATGGGTGAGTTCATCCCATTCCCAGTTATTATTACTTTCCCTCTATGCTATTTCCTCCCTCCCATTTATCTTTTTCTTTCTCTCTCCTTTCACCCTATCCTTCCTTACCAGTGTTTTGCTTCTGTCCACTGCTTTCCCCAATTCACTCTCCCTTTTATTAGACCCCCTCCTTCTTTTATCCCTCTCCCCTCCTACTTCCCTGTAGAGTAAAATAGATTTATATAGCCAACTGAGTGTGTATGTTATTCCCTCTTTGAGCCAATTCCACTGAGAACAAAGTTCAAAGGTTACCTGCCCCACCATTTTCCCCTCCACTGTGTCTCTGTGTCCCTTTTATGTGAGATAATTTACCCCATGTTACCTCTCTCTTCCTCCTTGTGCCAGTGCGTCCCTGTTTCTCACCCCTTAATTTTTTTTGTATATAATCCCATCATAGTGAACTCATACCCTTCCCCCATCTATGTAAATGCTGCTTCTAATTCGCCTAATAGTGACAAGGTTCTTAAGAATTGTATCATCTCCCCCTATAGGAATGTGAACAGTTTAATCTTATTGAACCTCACATGCTTTCTCTTTCCCGCTTGCCTTCCTATGTTTCCTTGTGTCTTGTATTTGAAAATCAAATTTTCTATTCAGCTCTTGTCTTTTCATTAAACAATGCTGAAAGCCCTCTATTTCATTAAATATCCATTTTCCTCTTGCAGGATTATACTCATTTTTGCTAGGTAGGCAATTCTTGGTTATAATTCTAACTTCTTTGGCTTCTGGAATACCAAATTCCAAGTTCTTTGATCCTTTGATGTAGAAACTGATAAATCCTGTGTAATCCTAACTGTGGCTCCATGGTATTTGAATTGTTCCTTCTGACTGCTTTCATTATTTTCTCATGGGTCTGTGGGCTCTGGATTTTGCCTATAATATTCCTGAGAGTTTTCATTTTGTGATCTATTTCAGGAGGTTATTGGTGGATACTTTCAATTTCTATTTTTCCCTCTGGATCTTGGATATCATAACAGTTCATTTTGATAATTTATTTAAAGATGATGTCTAGGATCTTTTTTTGCTCATAGCTTTCAGGTAAACAAATAATTCTTAAATAATATCTCCTCTATCTATTTTCCAGTTCATTTGTTTTTCCAATGAGATATTTTCCATTCTGTTTTTTTTATTCTTTTGATTTTGTTTTATTGTTTCTTGATGTTTCGTGTAGTCATTAGCTTCCACTTGCTCAATTCTACTTTTTAAGGGATTATTTTCTTCAATTATCTTTTGTACCCCCTTGATTTTTTATTTTATATTAAAGTTGGCTTTTGTTCTTGGGTTGAAGGGGGCACTATCCCATTCTTCAGGTTTTTCATGGTGCTGTTTCAGAGCTAATTCAGGGGACCTGTAAATTATCAGTTTTCCTAAGGGGTAATGTTCTAAGGAAAGGTATGGTCACTGCTCTTCTAGCCTGCTCTCTGGTTTGTGAGTGAGCACAAGCACTCTTTTCCACCCAAGACAACTTATAAGGTCAATAGGAGGTAGAAAAGTATGAGATGTATATAGGAAACACTGATTGGTCTTATTTGACTAGAACAAAGTATGTATAAAGGGGGATAGTGTGAAAATGTAGAAAGATAGAATGTTACCAGGGTTTAGGGGGCAATGAATGTCTACTTTAAACTTTACTGAGAAGGTGATAGGGAACCACTGAACTATTTGGAGCAGTAGAATGGTATTATGAAAATTTTCAAATTTTTATCCACAGCTGTGATTTCATCAGTATAGGGAATTCCAACTGTTGAAATTCTCTCCACTAAAGCAGATCAGAAATTCTCTACTTTATAACTGTAGAGTGTTTCTTGGGATACCAAGAAGCAAAATGATGATCTTATCATCACACAGCTAGCATGTGTCAGAGTCAGAACTTGAACCCAGGTATTCTTTACTTCATGGTTAGGTTTTTGTCCACTACTTGATGCCACCTCCTGACTTATTCATAAATAAAATTAGTTTGGTATCAATGAATAGTTGATTGGAGATGGGAAGAAAGATAAACTATTATTTGTTATTTCCATTGTCTAGATGGTCGTTAATTGTGGTCTATGTTTGAGCAGTGGCAGTAGAAAAAACATCAAAAGTAGATTCTAGACATAGTAAAAGGGTAGAATGGACAGGATTTGGTGATCAATTAGATATGATTGGTAAGAGAGAATAAATGGTCCAATACTATTTTTGAACCTCAGGGAATGATGATGCCTTTGACAGAAATGGAGAAATTAGAAGGTGCTTTAGTTATATTGGAGGAAGATAAGTTCTGAAAAAATTGAATTTAAAGTGTTAATAAGAGTTTTTTAGATAATGTTAGATAGACAACTGTATATCTACAGCTCAGATGAAAGATTAGGTAAGGCTAGAAATACATAATTTAAAGTTCTCTCTGTAGAGGTGATAGTTAATGCTGTATAAATGAATGTGATTTTGAAAGGAAAGATTATAAAGGAAGAAGAGGAACTTTGGGTAGCCACCCACCTTACAAGTTCATATAGAATGTGAAGAAACATTAAACAAGATCTATAAGGAACAGCTTGAAAAGGATTTTGTTGTTGTTGTTCAGTTGTGTCCAACTCTTTATAGGCTCTTTTTGTGTTTTCTTGGCAAAGACCCTGGAGTCAATATTCAACTTCTCTTTCAGTTCATTTTATAGATGAAGAAATCAAAAGAAGCAGGATTAAGTGACTTGCCCAGGGTCACACAAGATAGTAAGTGTCTCAGGTCAGATCTAAACTCAGGAAGATGAGTCCTCTTGACTTCAGCCTTGGCTTCTATCCACCACACCACTTAGCTGCCCAAATTTTACCTTCAGAATCCCTACAATTGATCAGCTAATAGTCTTATTATATTCAAAGAAGATAGTCATGACCTGTCTTAATGAAGTGATTCTGGCTCTTTGATAATTTTTTCCTTTTCTAGAAGATCATTAGACATCCCTTTAGTACTATCTTTAGGAACTTTTCTAACATTACAAGTTAAATTCACTGACTTAATTTACAAATCACATTTTCCTTCTTTGAAAACCAGGACTTTTGCTCTTTTCAAGTACTTCAGCACTTTTTTTTTTTAAAGTGAGGCAGTTGGGGTTAAGTGACTTGCCCAGGGTCACACAGCCAGTAAGTGTTAAGTGTCTGAGGCCGGATTTGAACTCAGATACTCCTGACTCCAGGGCTGGTGCTCTATCCACTGTGCCACCTAGCTGCCCTGTACTTCAGCATTTCTAATATTTGCAGTAGTATTTCAGGGATTTATGTAGTACTTCAACAATCCCATCATCTCAGTTGTATTACATCTGATGACCTGAATTCAGCAAAGGAAGCTAGGTAATTTCTTAGTGTATCTCTATACTTAGGTTTCAACTTCCTATTGGTCATTTTTGTTTTGTCCCTTCCTATTCAAAGGTTATTCATCTTTGCAGAGAAAACTGAAGTAAAATAAGAGTTGAATACTTCTGTGCCTGGCACATAGAAAGCACTTAGTAAAAGCTTATTGATTGATTGGTTCTGCTTAATAATATATATGATGTGATAGAAAAGGGGCTGGATTGAGAGTTAGTAGATTTCCAAGCCCATCCAGCCCTTAATTATTTGTGTGATGCTGGGAAAGTCACTTTGACTTTCCTAATCTATAAAATGAGGTTGGATTAAAATATCTTGTTTTTGTTTTTGTTTTGTTGGGGTTTTTTTTGTCTGTGTGTGGGGCAATGAGGGTTAAGTGACTTGCCCAAGGTCACACAGCTAGTGTCAAGTTTCTGAGGCTGGATTTGAACTCAGGTTCTCCAGAATCCAGGGCCAGTGCTTTATCCACTGCACCACCTAGCTGCCCCCAGATTAAAATATTTTAAAGCTCCCTTCTAGCTCTGAAATTCTCTGAGTCCATGGTTTCTTAGCAAATTTCACTTAAAATTTTATTTTAAAATTTCATATAGTATGAAAAGACCCACATTATTTTTACAATAAGTTTTATTGATAACTCTCAGTAATTTCTGGCTTCCCCTGTACCCACCCACCTCTGACCTCCCATTTGCAGAACTCAATTTTTTTTCTTTTAACAACACAAAAATCACTTAAGGAAAAAGTAAACCTGATAAAACGATCAATTCTAGCAATGTATGTGACATTGTGCCTTCATAACTTGCAATCTTTCTGCTAATAGGATAAGGCTATGTTTCATTATTTTCCCCTACAAAACCATTCATTACCATTTTTTCTTAGGAAATATTAATTTTAAAGCAAATATAAAACAGTAAATACTATATGATCATAGAGCTTCTAAATGCCATGTTCTTACCCCTGACCAAGTTTCTTCTTAATGACATTTATTAAAACAAATTAAATGCAACTTAAAAAAATTTGTTTGTGATTATGTTCCTCCTTAGAGTTGTTCTCAAGTAAGGCATAATATCTCAAAAATATAGTCTTTTGGGGGCAGCTAGGTGGTGCAGTGTATAGAGCACCAGCCCTGTAGTCAGGAGGACCTGAGTTCAAATCCAGCCTCAGACACTTAACATTTACTAGCTGTGTGACCCTAGGCAAGTCACTTAACCCAAATGCCTCACCATCTATCTATATCTATCTATCTATCCCTTTGGGATAAGATTCCCACACGAAATTGATGTCTACTGAAGTAAATATAAACCACTATTTTGCCTCAGGTTTTTTTTTTAACCTAATTTTCCAATTGTCTCTATAAGATGGCTACTTTATCAGAAGGTATTATTTGATTGAAATACAAGTTTCAACTGATATAACACTGTGAATTGCTGTGGAGTTTTCTCTGTCAGACAAAAAAGCAATGGGTTCTTATCTCCCTAGGGGTGGGAGAGACTGGAATAAAGGGTGGTAGTTCCTGGAGCTAGCTCTGTCCTGATCTGATGCTACTTACCTCTTTAGGTGTGTCTGTTCTTTGGTTTAGTTTCTCAAGGAGAAGGTTCTTTGATTTACCCCAGAGAACTTCTGGGGTGCTAGGTCCATAACAGGTTTTGAGTTTTGCTGTATACCTTATAAAGCTTTGGTCAAGATAATAGTTTGCATTTATAGTTCTTTAGAGTTTGCAAAGTGCTTTACAAATGCCATCTCATTTTATCCTCACAATAATCTGAAGGAGTAAATGTTATTATTAACCAAATTTTATAGATGAGGAAACTGAGGCAGAGCTTAAGTGACTTCCTCAGGATCACACAGCTAGTGACTGAGGCTATTTTAACTCATGTCTTCCTTCCTCTAGATCTAGTATTCTCTCTACTGTGACATCCAGAAGCTATGTAGAGTCCTTTATACCTGTGTAAGGGTGACTCTGCACATGTATTACACCTATTTCTTTCCCTATTTTTTGTAGTGGGCATGTGATCAATTAATTTGGAATCCTCTTTTACCCATTTTTTTTTTTGTGGGGCAATGGGGGTTAAGGGATTGCTCAAGGTCACACAGCTAGTGAGTGTCAAGTGAATGAGACTGGACCCAAACTCAGGTCCTCTTGAATCCAGGGCCGATGCCTTATCCACTGTGCCACCCAGATGCCCTTACCCATTACTTCTTAAAATGATTGATTCTTTATCTCTAACTTTTCATCTATGCTGCATAGCAGTCAGCAAAGACAAAGACACAATCAGCGCTTGTGGTTCTTAGGATTTATTTTCTTTTTTGGAAAGCCAATATCTGTTTTCCCCTTTAGTGATACACAAATCCTATTTTCCCAGCCATGAATGAGCTCTTAAGTGCACCCTGTGGCTACAGGGAAATGAAGAAGAGAAATGAGGCAAAGGGTCTAGGTCATTGCAGACAAAAGCCCAGCATTTCAGGGAAAAGTAGTTCTGGCCCCCACTGTTTAGCTTTGCTGGTCCCATTGATCATATTCCCTGGGGAAAATGGCTCATTTTGCCTATAAAAGTAACAGCTTAGTGTGTTTTGTAACATAATGACTATAGTAGTAAAGTCTGCTCCTCATGTCTAAATAAATTTGAGCATGATCAATAATGCTTCCTGAAGAGCATTGTGAAGTAATGGTACTAGACTGCAACTTGGGAGACTTGGTTTGGAGGATTGGATCAATCACACATTTATTAAGTAACTGTTATGTGACAGTCATCATGTTAGTTGCTGGGGGTAGAAATATAAATAGTGAAAAAAGTTCTATTCTCAAGAAGAGATAAATCATGCATACATTGGTATTCATAAAATATATACACATGTGTGAATATATGTATATATGGATGTGTATATATACACATACATATATATGTATGTAAATCAATTTGGGTGGTTGCTTTCATTCTTTGGGCCTCAGTTTTCTCATTCTTAAAATAAGAAGGTACATTAAAGATCTTTGATAAGGATTTGATATCTGATATATTTAGGGAATTACCATTAATACATAAGCCCAAGAATAGTATACAAATAATTTTTGAAAGAAAAATTGAAAACTATTAGCAACCATATGAAAGACTACTCCAGATTGCTAATAATCAGTGAAATGAAAATCAAAACACTACTGTGGTTTCACTCTTAGTATCCAGGGATTTGACAAATATTATTACAAAACATAGGAATAGTCGATGTTGCAGAGGTTGAAAAAAGACAAGAACATAAATACATTATTGGTGGAACTTGGTAAATTGGCCCAACTATTCTGGAAAGCAATTTGGAATTATGCTAAGAAAGTGACCAAAATCGTGTATTCCTTTTCATCCCAAATCTCCACTGATAGACATATGTCCCAATAGTCCCATATACATAAAAATATTAATAAGGTCATCAAAGAACTGGAAACAAAATAAATGCCCATTGATTGAGTAATGGTTAAAAAACCTTACAATATGAAAATATGATAACACAGCATAAGAAATATTGAATATAAAGAATTCAGGAAATCATGGGATGCCTTATATGAATGTATGTAAAGGGAAGTGAGTAGAACCAAGAAAACAATATACATATGCTTACAATGATGTAAATGGAAAGAACAGTCATAAAAAGCAAGAGATGGAATACTGTGTTACTGTAATGATCAATTAGACCACAGGGAAGAGATGAATAAATACATCTCCTTCCCTTCTTTGCAGACATGAGAAACCAGGGGTTTGGGGCATTGCATGTACCATTAGACCAAGTTGATAAATGGGTTCAATTTCCTGAATTTCTATTTTTCTCTTTCTCTTTTAGTACTTATTACAAATGATGTCTTTCTACGTAGGGAAAAGGGTAGAATAATGGAGGTGGTATATAATCAAAAGAATCAGAAATTAAAGTAAAGTAAAAACAATAGATATCAATAAAATAAAATAAATTAAACAGGGCTGAAATATGTTTTCTGAGGTCTTTCCAAATCTAAAATTCTATGAGTTTTCTTCTAACATTCCTTTTTTAAAAAATTATAATCAATAAGGCTTTTAGCCCAGGTAGTTTATTGGTCCAGTGCTTCAGACTTAGCCTTCCATCTATCATTCTTGCTTACTTACTAGGCAGATAAAGAATTAAATTGGGAGACTTGAAATAGAGAGACTAGGTGAGAAAGCTAATAGCTACATCATTCTCTGTTAAAGTACCTTATTGAGGGAAATCTTTCCAATAGCAAGTAATTAGTGGCATGTTGTATGACTGGAGTTAGAAACCCTGAAATCAACTCCAACCTTAGGAAAATCATTTGCCCTCCCTGGGCCTCAGTTTCACATTTGTAAAATTAGGGAATTGGACTAGATGGCTTGCAACATCTTTTCAAATTCTAGGTTTATGGTCCTTTGTTAAGGAGGGGATTTCAATTCAGTTTAGTGAATTTCAATAATTATCTACTATATTCAAGAGTTTGCCTAGAGTTCTAAGGAAACATAATGATGACAGACAATGTCTACAAAGTTTCAAAGATCTGGAAGGAAACACTGATAATTGTCCAGCAAAGGTGAAAATCTTCAGCTATCTGATTTTGTTTAGGCTAAACATTTTAGGTCATTGACTGGATTTCATGAATAATAGATTCAATCGGTCATCAACTAATTACTAAACATCTACTATGTACCAAGCAATGTGCTAGACACTGGGGATTCAAATATAAGTAAATCCTTGTCTTCAAGGAGCTTACATTCTAACTGGGTAAGACAAGACATGAAGGAGAGCTAGAAGGAGGAATAAAGAATAAACTAATATGGACATTGTTGAGATGTGCCTAGATTCTCTACAATATCAGGTAAAAATCCATGTTTTGGGGCAGCTAGATGGCGCAGTGGATAAAGCACTGGCCTTGGATTCAGGAAGACCTGAGTTCAAAGCTGGCCTCAGATATTTGACACTTACTAGCTGTGTGACCCTGGGCAAGTCACTTAACCCCCATGCCCCCCCCAAAAAATCCATGTATCAGAGTAGGGGGGTCAAGCACCAAGAGGTCCTAAGCCTGGAGTCCAGGTTTGTTATGGGGGATGAGGTGGAGATGAGAATGATGGGGAAAATGCAAGCAGCATGGTGAAGAGATGGCTCATGAAAGAAACAGGGAAGCTTAGAAAAGGGATAGGATTGGGAGTAAATATGAGTACACGTTCTGAACATGTTGGAATTGAGAAGTCTCAGACATTCATTTTGAAATGTTCAATAAGCATTCATAGTACATTATAAAGCTTAGGAGGTTGGATACACACACATTTCTATACATATTTGCATGTAAATATTATTTATATATGGACATATATTTATGAGTCATATGCTCAGCACAGTACTTGGAACATGGTAGGCACTTAATAAATAATACTGATTGATTGATGGATATGCACAGAGATAGATGAGATTACCAGAGCTGATGAGGTCACCAAGAAAGGGAGTATGAAGAAAAAAACAACAATGTCCTAGATAGAATTGTGAGGAAATACCTAATTAGGGGATATGGTATGGGTATCAATCAGCAAAGGAAACTGAAAAGAGTGGTCAAAGAAGTAGTAGAACTAGAAGAAATTGGTTTTATAAAAACCCAGAGAAGAGAGTTTCCTGGAGAGAGAATAGATACCAGTATCACACACAGCTTAGAGGACAAGAAGGATTAAGACTAAGAAAAGTACAGCAGATTTGACAATTGGGAAATCATTAATATTTTTGGATAGAGTGGGTACAGATGAATAATGGTGTCAGAAGACATATTGAAGGTTTAGAAGGGTGAGTAAAGAGGACATGGAGGCACTGAGGGTAGGAAACATTTTCAAGGAGTTTAGTTGAACAGGGGAAGAGAGATCTGGGACAAACCTGAGGTGATGATGTCACCTAATGAAGAGGTTTTTTTTTTTTTAAGTATTGGGTAAACTTAGATATGTTTGAAGATATTAGGGAAGGAGCTAGCAGATAGAGGAAGGTTGAATATTTGAGAAAGAAAGAGGGTGAATGAAGGGGCAATATGCTAGTGAAGATAGGAGGGATGGGATAAAGTGCATATGTAGAATTGACTTTGGTACAAAGAACATTTTATTATCAGACACTAGAAAAGGAGAAAAAAGTGTTTGTGTGTGGGGATGATGCCAAGAGTTTTTGAGATAAAGAGAAGGGGAGAAGGAACTCAAATCAAATGTCCTCAAATTTTCTAGTAAAGAAAGAGATGGGGCAGCTAGGTGGTGCAGTGGATAAAGCACTGGCCCTGGATTCAGGAGGACTTGAGTTCAAATTTGGCCTCAGATACTTGACACTTACTAGCTGTGTGACCCTGGGCAAATCACTTAACCCTCACTGCCCCCCCCACAAAAAAAACACAAAATAAAAATAAAAATAAGAGAGAAAGAGGCAAGGTCCTCAAATGAGAGGAGAATGGGAAAAGAAAATTGTGTGAGGCTTGAGGAGAAAAAAGATTTGGAATAATTTCTGTGGAGAATGAGATAGAGAACTAAGTAAGAGGGAATAAAAGTATTGTTTTGATAACCCATTTGGAGTTGGACAACATAAATTTACAGGGTACCCAATCAACACAACTGTTGACTTCAAGCTGTATTCAGCGGCACAGCAATAGGCATGAAGGTGGCAGATAGTGGAAGTAATCCAAGGCTAGGGTTTGGCAATGGATCAATAATCATAGGACAAGTGAACAAGGGATTTCAGGATAGAAGACAGTGTGCAGTTGAATTGGCTAATTATAGGATCAAGATTGGGAAGGTAAGTACTGGGCTGGGTGTGGAGTGTTTCAGTCAGGTCCCTACAATGTCTAGCACATAATAGATATTCAGAGGCCAAGAAATTTAGGTCTTAGGGTGGGGGGAACCTTAAAGATCTAGTTTAACCCATTTATTGTTTAATTGAAGAAACATAGGTCCATAGATGTTCAATGACAGAAGGCCATATAGCAAATGGTTATGAAAAGTAGAGTTAGAAGCTGGATCTCATGACATATATCCACTTTTCTTTATCATGATACCTCTTATGAGTTGCTTAATTTTGTTTGTCTCAATAGCCTGAACTTATTTTTTCATAGATTTTAAAAATAAAATTCCTTTTGAACTTTACAAAAAAACTTTGGTGACTAGGAATGTCTTTTTGGGGCTCGATGTGACTTTCTATATTAGTCTTATCATATACAATGGGGCATTTTACATGAGGTCACATGGGAATGAAACTTCTCTTTTTTTTTTTTCCATAGTGACATGGCAATGTTTGAAGCTCTGTGTTATTCCTACCTCTACAAATTTACAGGGTCTGTTGCTTAATAATTGTCCATTTTTACTCAGTGAGCATGTGGTAGAGACTACAGAGATCAAGTCTTCTTGCTACCCCATGCACAATTCTATTTACTTTCCCCCACCTCAATCCTTGCTGCATCTCAGAAACACAGAGATATATGCAAAAGTAAAATGTAAGAACTAACTAGACAAGACTTTTTCCCAAACACCCATCACTTTGGCTCAGACACAAAGGAGAAAGGGAGGATTCTCTCCCTCTCCTTTGGTCACTTTAAAAAATTCCATATAGATACAAAAGAATATTTTGACTACAAATGTGAATTGTAGGGTTTCCATGTAAAAATAAGCAACTCACAGATTTCAGACTTTGAATTCCTGTTGGATATTTTAAACAAGTGGAAAGTCATTTTCTAAGCCTCTGGGTGCATGTACATAGAACAGATACATCGAAATATTTTTAATTTGAAACTTGAATTTGTAGTTTTAATTTGCCAATCCTCCTACACCATGCAAATGTCTAACTAAATATATGGATAGTGTATTATGCCTTTAGAGCCAGAAACCATAAGCTTTGCAAACAGGAGATATGGGAATCCCAGAGAATAGAGACTTATTTTCTCTTCTTTTTTTTCCATATGATCACATGGCAAAATATCATCTGGGAAGGGACATTCATGTTAGTTGATTTCAGTTTTTATGATCACATCTTCTTCTCCCTATCACTGCTCATACATAGCCACATGTACATCTTTAGTGTCTCTAAAATGCTTAAAACCCAGATGGGAGATTGTTCAAACTACAGACTTTGATTTAGATACAAATAACAGTAGGTAACTGAAAAGTAGAGTATAATTAAAGGAGATGAAGCTGTTGTATTGTTCATTAGCTGAAGAGCCCAGGTGTTTTTCAAGGAAGAAGCAGATTTTAATATGACATACACCTGTTACTACTTTCATTCCTTCCCAATTCCAGTCCAGGGAATGTTTCTTGACAATTTTGTCTACACTCCCTAACTCTCCAATAATTCCCACACATAATTCTTACCTTATATTTCCCCTATTTTCCATTTTATTTATTTTTTGACTTGACCCATAATTTCATCAGTGTGAGGAATGTCTTGTCAATGCAGATCAGTATCTTTTCTGCAACTTCAGTCTTAGAGAATTGACTGGGTCCTTAAGAGGTTAAGAGATTTGCCCAGAGTCCTAGCATGTATCAGGGATGTGACTTGAATATATCTTGGTTTCTTTTAGGCTAGTTCTCCAACCATAATATCATGCTGCCTTTCCTCTGGGACCAAGAAAAAAATCATTTAATGTGAAAAATTCAAAATTGTGAAAAATTACAATAAAATTTTCATTCTATAGGTCTTAGAATTATTTTATAATATAATCAGAGACCACAAAGAAGTGAAACCTTATAGGTATATCAATATATAGATAACTCTGGAAGAACTAACCACTTTACCATCAATCACTGCCATCTTCTTAAAAATTTTTTTTAAAATACTGAACATACATTTCCCCCTCCCTCCTTCCCCCCATCCACTGAAAAGAAAAAAGAATGAAAGAAATACAGAAATCCTGTATCATATAAGCACAGTCAAGTAAAACAAATACCTACATTGCTCACATCAAAAAATGTATTTCTTATTTTGCATATTAGTCCATCATCTCTCTGTCATGAGATGGGGCAATGCTCTTTAAGTGTTCTCTGGAATTACAATTAATAATTTAGTTGATTATAGTTCATAAGTTTTAAGTTCCAATGTCTTTCAAAATTATTTTTTATAATAGAATTTTTTTCTGGTTTTGCTCACTTTACATCATTTCATAAAATTATTTCAGTATCTTTTTGTAGTCATTTTCCTCCTTACTTCTTGTAGCACAATAGAATTCCATTACATTTATATATCACAATTTATTCAGTAATTTCCCCAAGTGATGGGCACCCCCTCAGTTTTTAGTTTTTCAACATTGCAAAAAAAAAAAAAAACAAGAAAGAAAACCTGCTACAAATATTTTTGTACATATAGGATATTTTCCAGTTTCTTTGATCTCTTTGGAGTAGGCCCATCAATGGTAGACCTGGGTCAAAGTTTAGTGTTTTGTATCTATTTATACATAGTTCTAAATTGGTTTCTAAATATAAGCCGTTGCCCAATTGATGTGTTATTTCATTGTCTGCTTTCAGTATTTTTCTATGATTCCTAAAGGTCACACAACAAATAAGTGTCTGGGGTCATATTAGAGCTCAATTCTTCCTGACCTCTGAACTTTTTCTACTTTACCACCCAACTGCCTTTTGGGAATTTCCCGTTTCTGGCTTCTTTTGTATATCGGCTGACATTCTTTCTTTTGGTTTAGCAGCCTAGTAAGGGTCTCTTCATTATTCCATAATGCAAGTCCCCTCACACATAAGTCATACATGTTCCTAGTGCTCCCAAGCAATTGACAAGAATCAGGGCAATTATGAGCATGTGGGATCTTGTGCTACATTCAATCTAACGATGCCATCCCATTTTCTAGTTACCAAATTGTATTGCTATTCAAAATGTCTCTATACTTTAAAGTAGTGATTTCCATTTAGGGGTTTATGAATGCTTTGTGGGTTTGTCATGATGGTTCAAGGAGTTTGCATTTAAAAATCTTTAATGGCATCTTAAGCAATAAATAATTGCTTAATAATAATTGAAGTTATGTTATAAATATGTTTTTTTCTTCATGAAAACAAGCACATGCAGGTTTGAAGCATTACATATTTATTTCTGCAGTGATTTGAATTCCTCATGATTATGCACACAACAATTTGGATATTAGCACTGCAATTATATCAAACTCTAACAGCTTCCCACTAAGTGCAATGTGCTCTTGCAGTTTCTCAACCTATCATCATGTGGTTTCCAAATCACCACAAGGATTTGACATTTCAGCACAAACCATTGGATGGCTAGACACACGTAGAACCATCATTTTCATTCGGTAGAGAGCACCAGAGTAGCTGGCTCGTTCCCCTCTTTTATCCTATAATTGTTCTTCATCAGCTGGGTAATCATGTGACTAAGATATTATGAATGTTTGCATTCTTGCAGCACAAATGTCAGGCTGTTTGAAAACCATGAGCACTGGGCATGTGCCATCTTGAAACTATCACAGATGTCCTGTAGTAACAAAACTTATATTGCCCTCTCAGTACGGTAAAAATGTTGCTTTTCAATTTAAAGGTATTCTTCTCTTATATTGTTATTGTTTTACCTAGCAGAATTTTAAATGAGCTGTTTGGCAACCCTGGTCAGTCATTCAGTAAAGTTTCTGTGAGAATGAAGTCCATATGTCAATGGTGGTAGAGAAGAAAGACACATCTGGAGACATTCTTTCTTTATAGAGATTGGCTTATATAAATACTGTTTAAAATGAAGTGAAATTGAACTTTAAATTCATTTGTCTTTTAACATAGTACTAATCAGTATCCATTAATGAAAAAAATTATATGGTAATAAGCTATTTATCATTATTGACAGGTTACATAGCTTAAAATTATATATAGATATATATGTATATATGTATGTATATATATGCACACACACATGCACACACACACACACACACGAGAACTTGTGAAATACTCCAATCATTTTCTATCACATATTTTTATGAGCAAGCATTTTCATTTTCTTCTTCCATAAAATCAAAATACATAAAACCAACAGATTTAAGATTGTGCTTGGTATTGAGCCAAATATTGTAAAGTTTTGTTAAATAAAATGCTTAATATTGAAATTAAGTGTATATATGATTATTGTATTTTCAAGCTAATCATCTTCTAAGGTATAACTTATTTCATTAAAGTGTTATATACATTCAACAAACATTGCAAAATAAATATAACATGACATCTTATAGATAATTACTGTTATGCTATTAAATACTATAATACTCAATACACACAGATAAATACTAGCAAAATAAATATGAAATCTTGCAGATAAGCTACTATTACATGTTATTGTACTATTAAATATTATAATACTAAGCTGTGTGACCCTGGGCAAGTCACTTAACCCTCATTGCCCTGCAAAAAAAAATATTATAATACTATATAAATGCAAATAAATACTCATAAAATAAGTAAATATATCTTGAAGATAATAGTTACTAATAGTAATTATCAACAGTGATTATCAAATAGTAATGGTTACTATTATCTGCAACATATCATATATTTATTTTGCAATTGCTGGATTGATTCTTTTAATTTTCACAGAATGTCCCACATAATATATTTGTAATTATTTTATAATTAGACTTTTATAATTTTATTTTTAGAACTTTTATAATTATGGGAAGAATAATATTTAATAATGAAATAATATACATTTTAATTGGGAGCTTTTTTAGACAAGATAATCATTGTAGTTATTATAAGTACTTAATGAGTAAATTTAAAAGAAAATAATAAGTTCTATGTATATTAAATTACCTTGGGGTTCATAACATTTTTGTTTGTTGAAAGTATTTCAGGGAACAACAACAACAAATTAGAAACCATTGATTTAAAGGGAATTATTCCCTAATAATCACTAAGTACTGAAGCTAACCTTTCCTACCCTCTGGTTAAGCTCCTTTATTTTGCATATGAAGTCTAGAGAATTTATGACATATCCAAAGTTGTACAGCAAGATAATGGTACAGTTGCTATCTTGATTTACATTCCAATGCTTCTACCAAGCTAGTTGGAACGTTCACTCATTGAGACAAACCTCAAGACTTCAATCATCACAAACAAATTTATTGAGTGCTATTCTCTGAGTGACATTAGAGTGTGTGCTGCAAGAACACATGATATGAATATTAGACATTTCTAGAGGAAGTTTACCACCTATAATGAAATTGTTCTTCCCTAACTATTGATGGAAATTATACCCTATCAATTCTATGTGTGGAATGCAGTGCAGTCATAAATTATATTCTGTTTTTAAGCAGTGAGTATTGATAGATCACCCCTCCCACTTCCACCCCATTAACTTGCATTTTTACATACACATTTATGTAATATGTATATAATTTACACGTGTGGGCTACTAGGTGGCACAGTGGATTACATGACCCTCTTGGAGTCAGGGAGACTCTTATTCCTGAGTTCAAATATAGCTTCACTCACTAGCTGTGTGACCCTGGGCAAATCACTTGACCCTGTTTGCCTCAGTTTCCTTATCTGTAAAATGAACTGTAGAAGGAACTGGCAAACCACTCCACCATCTCTGCTAAGCAAACCCCAAGTGGTGTCATGAAGAGTCAGACATGACTGAAAAATGACTGAACAAAATATACATGTATATATGCATACATATGCACACACATACACACATATATATACACATACATACATACATTCACACACAAATCTATCATCCATCCATCCATCTATCTTCATATTATCTCCCTTGCTAGAATATATGCTCCTTGAGGTCGGAGTATTTTGTTGTTTTTATTTCTATGCCTAGCTCCCAGCATGGAGTGGACAATAAATACTTGTTGATTTGATTAATTAATATTGTAAAATTATAAGGGGCTTCTGATATACATTTCCCTGGTCATATTTATGGGGACAAATGATTCATCCATTTGTAAATAGTTAAGTGGATAGAGTTGACAGCTAGCTAGGACAGTTGAGGATATTTTAATTTAATCCAGCTAAAATCAGATCTGGTCAGTTCACTCTTAATGGGAAATGCTAGAAGGTACACCAGCTTGGAAGCAAAGGCTCATAGGATAAAAAGCTAGAAGGGGCCTTAGAGATATTCTAGTCCCACCCTCTAATTGTACAGATGAGAAAACAGATTCAGAGAGAGAAAGAGACATACCCAAAGTCACACAGCTACTCATAGGAAGGAACAGAAATTTGTAATTTTAAGGTAAAAATATTAATGAAGGGAACTCATTGTCCTTTTTGGATTCAGAACCATGGGTGTGACATTTATTTTAAAAAAATAGGAATGGCATTTTTAGGAATTAGATTTATTTCTTTACCTCCATAAGATCTCAAATTTAGGCAATCTTGGTTTTCTGATTGTAATGAAACCTGTGACCAACTAGAAAGCAGGATCAAATGATTTTCTAGGACAATTTTCTGGACTTTCTAGAATTTTCTAGTGGTGACAATAATCATTAAAACAACAATAAAATAAAACTTCATTCTTTGAATTTGGCCCAGAAGGACAAAAGGAACAAATGCTTGAGACTCTCAGTAGGTGATTTAGACTTCTCAATTAGGAATTCAATCCTATTATAGAAACCTTATTTATAGAATAAGTAAGGAAGGAAACAAGCATTTATTAAATGCTTTCTATGTACCAGGCAGGCTAAGCACTTTAAAATTATTGTCTCATTTGATCTTTACAACAATCCTAGGAGGTAGGTGCTATTGTAGGTGCTGAGGCATACAGAGGTTAAGTGACTTTCCCAGGGCTACACAGTAAGTGTCTGATGTCAGATTTGAACTCAAGTCTTCCTGACTATAGGTCCAGCACTCTACCCACTGTGCCACCTAGCTGATTGATGATTAGAAGCTTTCAGAATCTTTTCCAGATTACAGCTGGATGCTTTAAGGTGAAGGGAATTTATTTTTTTACTTTCTAAAATGACTCAAATAGTAAAAAAATATTTTCATTATTAAAATACCTTCTTTAATAATGGATGATATTACATACTTTTAGAATATTATATTACCAAATCATCGTTCTTTCCATGGCTTTAATCACCACTTTGTGCATTTTATGTTAAAATACATCATCTGAAACTCATTATATTTATATTTTATAGGCACATTATGACCATTTGTATTTTGAGGATATCAATAGAATAATAAACCTTAGCATTCTACACAGCAATTTGGACACTTGAAGTTATTGCTGCAGCCAATTAGATAGCAAATAAACCTTTTCAAGGTACAAACATCTTTAATTAAACAACTATTCTTAATTTAATGGAAGAAAGCATAAAACATAATATGGAGAACTACAATCATCTTATTAATAATTTACTCAGAAAAATCAGTGATATAAACTTTCTTTTAGGTCCAATTTCATTGTCCATTTCACTACTTTAAAGCATTTTGGTTCTGAATACCAGTCAAGCTAATGTATGCTTTTCCTCAGCTCCTTTAATTTTTCAGCTGCCAACACTCCTTTTTCCATTTTCCAATCTAATTAATTTTTTTTTTTTAGTGAGGCAATTAGGGTTAAGTGACTTGCCCAGGGTCACACAGCTAGTAAGTATTAAGTATCTGAGGCTGGATTTGAACTCAGGTACTCCTGACTCCAGGGCCGGTGCTCTATCCACTGCACCACCTAGCTGCCCCCCATTTTCCAATCTAAATTGGAATCCAGTCCAGACCTGTGCCCCCACTGACCTTCCAACCTTGCAATTCAACTTGCTCTGTTATCCAGGAGCAAATACCTGACAAGATTGGTTATCTGGAAAAATACTTTCTGAAATCACTAAGAACCAATTAATTATAATTTATATTTCTTTGTTTTTGTATATAAGTAACAACTAGTATCTAACACCGGTCCTAACCCTGGTCTGGAGAATAGGTCTGCTCAATCCAATAATAACTGGTCAATATTTAACTTATTCTTGTCCTAGAGAGAAGAAAGCATGGCTGTCAGGTGGTTAAAAGACAGGTGGTAGGATAAGTAATGGGCATCTTGTCCATAATCAGTCCAGGGAGAGGTCGGCACTTCAAATCAGGTCTAGACCAGAGAAAAGAGATAGGACCTGAGGCTCTATTGGGAAGCCATGACTTCCTATATAGTTCACTGTTTCCCCAATACTAAGACGACTTCTTTCCCTCAAAATTTTCTTTTCCTGGGCTTCTCAAACTTTCTTGAAATGGTTGTAGTCACTCATGCTTTGTTTTATTTCTTTCCTTCTTCCTTCCTAACAATAGGATTGAGGGAAGCTCAGAGTCAACAAATATATGGAAGGATTTGTTTCCTCTTTTCCTGGTCATTTGTTTATCCTGATTCATGAAACCTGGGGATGTTTTTCTAGAAGTGCTGGTGTTATTTTGTTCCAGTATCTATCACCTGCCCCAGGGAGGCCAGATTTCAACAACCTGATTGAAAGACCACCTGACTAGGAAGCAAAAATCTTGGCTTTATTCTCTATTTCACTATCAAGTCTAAGGGCTCTGTAAAATGAAGGGATGCGGCAAGATAATTTCTAAGGTTCATCTTAGTTCTAACAATCTAGGATATTTAGCTTCTATAATTCCACTTTCTCTCATATTCAGTTATAGAAATGAATGATCATTTCTCTATGATCTTGGTCAAGTTATAGAGTCACTTCTCTCTGGAACCTTAGTCTACTCTTTTGTAAAATGCTCGAACTGTTCTAAATAACCTTTAATGCCCTGTCTAGCTCTAAAATGATATCTGAAAGGTTTGTCAAAAGTTAGCTTCAAGCTCTCTTTCAGCTCCCTTTCCAAACACTTCTAATTCAGTATAATATGGAATTAACCTTAGCTCTGGACCAAGAAGACTTGGGTGAAAATCCTACGCTTGATGCTACCTATTTGTGAAACCTTGGAAAAAAAATCACTTCACTTTTTTGGCCCTTTATTTCCTTCATCTATAAAAACGAGGGGATTGGACTGGATGGTCTCTGAGGTGCCCTCTTGCTTTAGATGTATTATTCTATCCATTGGATACTCTGGGCAAAGCTATGTACTTGGTGTGAAGATACCAGCAAAAACAAACAAAAATGAAATACTCCTTGCTTTTAAACCCTTATATTATAATGGGGGCATATATTTTTTAATGTAAAATAAACACGAAGCAGAATGTGTGTGTGTGGGGAACACTAGCAACTGGGACAATCTGAGCTGAGCCAAGATAGGAGTAAGGGGGTTCCAGAGGTGTGAGTGAGGAAGGAAGACATTCAGAGAATGTGGGGGGTGGGGAGCCCTGCCTGAGCAAAGACATGTTAGAAGGAGTTAGACTATTGCATGTAATTTTTTAGATTTGTTTGTTGAGTGTGACCAAATTTGCTTTTGGGGGAAGTAAAATGGTATAACTTTTCTTATCTAAATACAGAGAACAAGAGGGAAAATGTCATATAATGTGAAAACCTATGATGACTTTGATATGTAAGTATACAGAGATGGTAAAATGTAGTTGAAAAAGACTTGGATAAATACAAAATTAAAAAAAACACACTAAACAAACCCTGAATCCCCTACTCAGTATTCTCAAATGTATGTGTGCTCTGATTGATTTGGAAGTTCCTTTCTGTGCTACAGATCAGAACCCATTGATGTCCATTCTACTTGCACAATTCTTGCCCATGTCTTCCTATAATTTCAACCCAGGTGGTTCACAATTACATGCTAGCAAAACAGAAGATTTGAAGAAAATGGATTTTTACCTACACATTAGCAGAACATGAAACACAGATTTTGACCTACCTAGCCTCAGAAATTGAAAATGAACAAAACCATTAAGGAATTGTGAAAAGGAAAAACAACAACAAGAACAACAAAGCTCACCTCCAGATGGATTAACAGATGAATTTTACTAAACATTTAAAGAGCAGTTAATATTTATTTTATGTTAATTATTCTCAAAAACGGAGAAAGAAAACTCTACCAGACTTTTTTGGGAGACAAACGTGACCCTAATCCATAAACCATGGAGAGAGTAAGCAAACCAATGTAATAAGTGAATATTCACAGAGAAATTTGTGAAATAAATACTAACTGAAAAAACTATAGCAATGTATATATGTGTGCATGCATGCATGTGTGTCCAAGAGATCTTTGCATCTATAGTATAAATCTAATTTGGTAGTAGTGATACACACAAACATACATACACATGTATATATGTAGTACCACTACATGTAGTTATACATCTAATTTGTATATATTCATAATTTGTAATTTCTAATTTGTAGAAATCTAATCTGGACATAGTACTATACATACACAAATGCACATATATGTATGCACACATACACATGTGGTTATGAATGTAACACTATGATCAAACTAGACTTATAGATACAAAGATAGTTTAACGTTAGAAAAACAATTAATATAATTAATCATAATAAAACAAACAAACAAATCCATATGGTTATATCAACAGTTGCAGAGAGAACCTTTGAAAAAATCATTCATATTAAAAATTCTAAAAGGCATTAATATTGAAGAGGCGTTTTTCATTATGGTAAAAAGTCTATATTTAATACCAAAAGCCAGTATTATTTGTAACAGAGAAACATCACAATCTTTCAAAAAACAGAGGGGCAAAGCAATGATGTTCCTTTCCCTCACAATTATTTGACATAGTCTAGAAATTCTGGTGGTAGCAATTGAAGTAGAAAAAGAAATTAAAAGCACAAATTTTGGCATAGAGGACATAAAATTATTTCTATTTGTAGACATGATGACTTACTTAGAAAACCCCAGAGATTTTGCATAGAGACTCCAATGATTGAGTCAATGAATAACATTAGTAAAGTAGCAGGATTAATTCACAAAAATCAATCGCATTTCTACAAAGCAATAACAAAAACCAAGCGGCAATAATAGAAAAAGAATCCCATTCATAACAACTACATAATTCACGATCTCTCGATCTCTCTCTCTCTCTCTCTCTCTCTCCTCTCAACTCTCCCCACCCCCATTTTCTCTGTGAACAATCTCTTTGCTGAAAAATGGCAGAAAAAAGGAAATTTTTATAAGGAAATCTAAAAAAAAAAAACCAAAAACAAAACTTGAAGCACAGCCTTTCAGACTTTGAGATAAAATGCTTGACAGACCCAGACTATATCGTAATGACCAGACAGAAAACTTTCCCTCAGATGAATCTTCTGAGAGGACCTGTCTGAAAGAATAAAGACTAGAATAACCAATGTCTTAGGGGGCATTGTGGTTCACCAGCTTGTTTGCATTCGATTATTTTTAAGGGTTTAAAGATTGTAACAGAAATTGTAAATCAAATAACTATATGGAGTCAATGGAAAGATTTTATAAGGACATCTGAGGTCATACCTAACAGAAAGGTGGAATTGTTGAGTTAGAGACGAATTACTGTTTATGAGGCATTAGAAGTTGCAGGATGATAGAGAGGAATTTATAGAATAAATTTGGCAGGATAAAGAACAGAAAAGAGGAAGAATATGAATGCACAACAAGTCAGGGACAGAAGATACAGGATCTAGGAGGAAAGCTGGCTACTAATGGCAGAATACATAAGCTGATAACAGGTGAACTGATAGGAAGGCTTGGTAAGTGTTGTATTGGGAGTTGTACTCATAGAAAGATAGGTATTGTTTTGCTTAGAGTGCAGACCTACTACTGTGTGGGGATCTCTCCAGAATTATTTCTCTCTTGTTTGTCTTTCATTCTTAAGGAGGACCATGGCGTTGTGGGTGATGTCATGACTTGCAGTGAATTGGATTTAAGTGAGGGAGGGCTGTGCAAAGTCACCAGCCTCACTCTTTCTTTCAGAGCCATCTGGGTCCAGTGGCATGATATACATCAAGATGACTGGAGATCAGGCAGCTAGGTGGTGCAGTGGATAAAGCATCAGCCCTGCATCCAGGAGGACCTGAGTTCAAATCCAGCCTCAGACACTTGACACTAGCTGTGTGACCTTGGGCAAGTCACTTGGCCCTCATCACCCCACAAAAAACAAAAACTAAAACTAAAAACTAAAAAAAACCAAACACAAAACAACACCAACAATAACAAAAAGATGACTGAAGATGGCCTCAGATGTTTGAGGCAATCATGGTTAAGTGACTTGACGGGGGTTACACAGCTAATAAGTGTCAAGTGTCTGAGGCTGCATTTAAACTAGGGCCCTCCAGATTCCTGGGCCAGTGCTCTATCCACTGTATTACCTAGGTGCCCCTATTTCTCTCTAGTGTTTTTTAAAGCCAGAAACAAATTTCTGAGATGCATAAGTTGTTCTCTACTGTCTTTTTTGCTTTGAGAGAAAGAAACAGAGAAGGGAAAGTGTCTTCGCATCTGATTTTGTTTGTTTGTTTGTTTGTTTTTGAGAAGAAACCTGGCTTTCTGAGAGCTGATTGGACAAAGCAAAATCTACTATTTGAAGATCTGTCCAGGTATAGGTTTCATGACCCCTATTATAACCCACCAATTAAGAGGGAAAAACTCCTCAGAAACTTAGAGTAGATCTGAGGAACTTAGTAGTCTTCCAGTTTAAGGGAACTATTTGTCATTAAAAAAAGAGTTGACACTTTCTCAGCATTCTTCTGTGGCTGTATACCAGAAGAATTTGTCAAACTTAGGTGACCTGATGGTAGCAAAGAAACATTTTTATTCAACAGGAGAGCTGTGGGGACCAGAAGGGGAGCAGATAGAAGAGAAGCAGTTGTGAGACCCACTAGCACTGGCTGAGAAGGCGAACTGCCAGCTAGAGAACCACCCACAGGACAGGTGCACCTTGGCCAAGCCATCCCAACACAGGGAGCAAGTCTAGGACTGTGAGGAATCCAAAAGCCACAGAGTCCTCAGAGCAGAAAACCAGTGACCAGGATCCTATCCCACAGCACAAGAAACTTGCAACAGTGGCCTCTGTGCCCCAGGAGCAGACCTCAACTTTGAAAGTAAAAAAACAAAACAAAAGAAGCCACAATATGAGTAAGAAACAGAAAAGGGCCTTTACCATTGAGAGCTTCTGTGTCGACAGTGTAACGATTGGAATGACACCACCTGCTGGAGACTTACTGTAGAAGAGTTCCACCCATGAAGCGAAGGTCTTTGAGGGCAAGACCAGGAGTCTTTTCTTTGGCGTTAGGAAGTGACGCGGGCTAGTGGGAGGAGGAAGGAAGAGACTGGCACTCGGTCTGTCTCTTTTCCTGAGGACGCTGGTGGAGAGGGGAGCTAGAAATGTGCTCTCCCTTTAATAGATAGGAATCTAGGCCTTTTCTTCTCTCTTTACCAAACTCTTATTCTCCTTAATAAATGCTTAAAAGTCTAACTCTTGCTAAAGCTTATAATTTATTGGCGACCACTCATTAGATATTTTAGACTAGCTAGAATTTTAGCCCTTAACAGATGGCGACCACGAAGAGGAAAGCTGAACCTCCCTTCCTTTCCAGACCCCACCCTCTACTCTTCCCATGGCCAAGCCCATTGCTTCCCCTGCCTTGGAAGTCCAGAGAACTGATGCGCATGCTCAACTTTCTCTAACTACATTTGCAGTTTCAGGGTCAGCCCTTCCCCAGCCTGGCTGTGCTTCTGAGACAACCTTAGAAAGCCCTTTAAATTCCAGATATGCTCGTTTTGTTCATAATTTTGCTAACCTGCTTTTGTCTTTAATTAGTAATCTTATAAAGCATTTGTATGGTGAAAAGACTGACAGACAATATAGAGGGGTTAAAGAAGAAAAACTTAAGCTGAATAAGAATGACAACCATCAACATAGTTCAAGACTCTGCTTCTTTTGCCATGGAAGGGTATATATTTTACAGAAATGTAGTAGTAAGCAGCAAGGTATTGATATGAGTATTGGGGATTTTAGATATCGGAATCAAAAGTGTTCTGAATTCACTCAGAGTAATAATATCAGTTCAGAGGTTTCATAGGATTTCTATGCTATTACACCTACATTTTGAAATTAATGGTATGGGTTTATTTTTATAGAGATTTTCATGCTTTTGAGATTGTATCTTATACTTAGTTTTTAAAACAAGGAGAATATTTGTAAAAGTTTTTTTATAGTCATGTGATCAAGTTTATATTTTATAATACTCTTATTAATATTAAGTTCATGCTCATTTAGATTTCCTTAGTTTGAATTTCATTGTCTTTTATTGTTCCATGTGTATTTTCTTATATTCATTTGTCTATCTAATTTTGAAACATTGCAAGATGGTTTTGATTTCATAATGCAATGTTAATTCTAGGAGTATTGTGCTCCCATATTCTGAGTTGTGTGTTTTTGTTATTTTCTCTCAACTGATTATTTGATCAAACTCTTTAAAGCATTTCCCTGGCAAATTGGTTGCCATGGCAAGTGTAAATTGATTCTACAAGTATTATTTTTGATAAGCATATTCCAAAAAAAAAAAAAGAGGGGAACATTTGTAAAAGTTTTCTTTTTTCAAAAAAAAAAGTTTTCTTTGAGATTCTGTTGTGCTTTAACTTGTATTTAAATATGTTCTAATTTTTCACAAAAGTAATTGTATACTAAGTAAAAAAAAGGGTATTATTTGAAATTGTTGCATAATTATATGTTGTGTTCTGAGTCAAGATGTATTCACATTTTTTGCAATCATTTATTATCCTCAATTTTTAAATCCATATGAGACTTGGATTATGGGAACTTATCATTTAAGATATTAATTGCCTTTATTCTGAGTTATCAGATGCCAGTTGGCCAAGATGCCATCCAATCACAAGAGGAATACATGTAAGAGCAGACACTGAACTGTCACATGAGGGGAGACATGCATGAAGTCAAGGTATGGCCGAGGGAACGGCTTTTGACTAATGTTGAGGTTGGATTCTCTTGGTTTAATATTTTATTTTATTTTTCCCCACAATATTGTACAGATGGCTGGAAGTATTCATCCCACCCATCTCACTTCTACACCTGGCTTCTATGCTCCCTCCTATATGCCTGATGCCATGGACATCTCAATCCCATGCATCTGATTAAGTCTGACTCAGTTTCCTCCAATATGTTCGGTGGCATGGACATATATTCCATCCACCTATTGTAAGCCTGGCATACTGCATGGGCAGTATGTATTGCTCAAGTGTGGGAATGTTCATATCCCATCATTTCTCTGTTCTTTTATGGTAACCCCCATAATTATCTCAGGTGTCATGATAAATAACAGTGTTGAATTTGGCCTTGACATCTGTTACCAATTATATTAGATTTTTTAGTTTCTCATAATGGCATGAGGATAATTAGGCAGATGATGCAAAAAGTGATGAAACAAAGATAAAAATTATTTTTAAAAATTAATATCACAGCAATTATCTTCTCAATTACCCTCCATAAGGGGGGACTATAGTAATATAGTTTTAAAGAATGTTTCAATTTTTGTTTTTCATGTGTAACAACTAAGATTCTGAATTCCCTTAGACATGTTTTTGAGAACTTGCATTGTTTGATTTGATTATTGACAAAGCTATTTTAAAGTTGTGTTAAGCTCAATTTTGTAGGAAATTTTCCTGGCTGATTACCAGCATCCATACATCAATCCCTGAAAAGACTTCCATTCTATGACTGCACCTAGAGGACATCTGAGAAAAAACTTTCAGAGACTTTTAAATGAAAAGTTTTGTTTTGTTTTTGTTGTTTTTTTCTTTTTCTCTTTCTGTTATAATATACACTATCTGTAACATGTATTCTCTGCAGAGGCCCTCCCTTTGCAAGACCAATGTCAAAGCGTCAGTTCACGAGGACAAAAAATTGCCCCTCTGGACAAAACTTTCCTCTCTTCCTTTTCTATATTGTTATTAACATATTGTTACTTAGCATAGGTTATTATATTCTGTTATTTTTGACTGTTTCATCAAGGAAACGTACCGTTTCTTGAGGAAACAAAGCGGGGAACTGTAACGATTGGAATGACACCACCTGCTGGAGACTTACTGTAGAAGAGTTCCACCCATGAAGCGAAGGTCTTTGAGGGCAAGACCAGGAGTCTTTTCTTTGGTGTCAGGAAGTGACGCGGGCTAGTGGGAGGAGGAAGGAAGAGACTGGCACTCGGTCTGTCTCTTTTCCTGAGGACGCTGGTGGAGAGGGGAGCTAGAAATGTGCTCTCCCTTTAATAGATAGGAATCTAGGCCTTTTCTTCTCTCTTTACCAAACTCTTATTCTCCTTAATAAATGCTTAAAAGTCTAACTCTTGCTAAAGCTTATAATTTATTGGCGACCACTCATTAGATATTTTAGACTAGCTAGAATTTTAGCCCTTAACAACAGGGAATACCAAAACACAAATTCAGATGAGGAAAATACTCTCAAAATGCCTACATGGGAAGCCTCATGGTGGAAGATGAATTAGTCTCAAGACCAAAAAGCCTTCTTGGAAGAGCTCATCCCTATGAGGGAAGATAATACTTTTAACTTTTGAGATATGTGTCTCTATTAGGTTATAGTTACTAAATAGACTTTGATGTGATGATATAAAGAAACTTAAGGGGAAGCATAAAAGGATACTAGGGGGAGGAGAGGTGAGGTGAGGTAGAATGGGCTTAACTACATCATATGAAGAGGCACAAAAAAACCTATTACAATAGAGGGAAAGAAGGGAGGGGTAAGTGCTGTTTCAACTTCCTCTCATCAGATGAAGTTTAAAGAGGGAATAACATATAAACCCATTTGGATAAAGTAACTAAGCTTACTCTTTAAAGTAGTAAAATAGTAAGGGGAAAAGGGTGGTCCTGATAGAAGGGAGGGTAGAAGCAAGGGAGGAGAGGGGAAAGAAAAGGGAGGGGGAGCTGATAAAAGGGAGGGCACATTGAGGGAGGTAGTGGTCAGAAGCAAAACACTGATGAGGAGGAATAGGGTGAGAGTAGAAAAAAAGAGTACAAACAAAGGGGGAAAGAAGATGGACTGTGAATATGAATGGGATGAACTCTCCCATAAAATGGAAGCAAATAGCAGAGTGGGTTAAAAACCAGAATCCTACAATATGTTGTTTACAAGAAACACATTTGAAGCAGAGAGATACACACAAAGTAAAATTTTGGAAAAGTTAGATATGGTAGATGTCTGGAGAAAACTGAATGGGGATAGAAAAGAATATACCTTTTTCTCCTTCGTACATGGCACAGACTCAAAAGTTGACCATATATTAAAGCAAAAAAACCTCACAGTCAAATGTAGGAAGGTAGAAATAGTAAATACATCCTTCTCAGATCATGATGCAATAAAAATTACATGTAATAAAGAGCCATGGAAAGATAGACTGAAAATTAATTGGAAACTAAATAATCTCATCCTAAACAATGAGTGGGTCAAACAACAGCAATAACTTTATCAAAGAGAATTCACCACCAATTGAGTGGAAATTAAAGCACTAATTAAGAGCTATTTTACTCAACTGTATGCCAATAAATATGACAATCTAAATGAAATGGATGAATATTTTTAAAAATATAAACTGCCCAGATTAACAGAAAAGGAAATAAAATCCTTAAATAAGTCTATTTTAGAAAAAGAAATTGAACAAGCCATCAACGAACTCCCTAAGAAAAAAATCTCCAGGGACACATTGGTTTACAAGTGAATTCTCCCAAACATTTAAAGAACAGTTAGTTCCAATACTATACAAATTATTTGGAAAAATAGGTGAAGAAGGAGTTCTACCAAATTCCTTTTATAACACAAATATGGTGTTGATACCTAAACCAGGCAGATCCAAAACAGAAAAAGAAAATTATAGACCAATTTCCCTAATGAATATTGATGCAAAAATCTTAAATAAAATATTAACAAGAAGATTACAGCAATTTATCAGCAGGATAACACACTACGACTAGGTGAGATTTATACCAGGAATGCAGGGTTGGTTCAAAATTAGGAAAACTATCAATATAATCAACCACATCAATAACAAAACTAACCAAAATCTTATGACTATTCCAATAGATGAAGAGAAAGCTTTTGAAAAAAATACAGCACTCATTCCTATTAAAAATACTATAGAGCACAGGAATAAGTGGAGCTTTCCTTACAATAATTAGTAGTATCTACCTAAAACCATCAGCAAACATTAGATGTAATGGGGATAAGTTAGAGGCATTCCCAATAAGATCAGGGTTGAAACAGGGATGTCCATTACCATCTCTATTATTTTATTTTATTTTATTTTGTGGGGCAGTGAGGGTTAAGTGACTTGCCCAGGGTCACACAGCTTGTAAGTGTCAAGTATTTGAGGTCAGATTTGAACTCAGATCCTCCTGAATCCAGGGCCAGTGCTCTATCCACTGCGCCACCTAGCTGTCCCCTATCACCTCTATTATTTAACATTTTACTAGAAATGTTAGCTTTGGAAATAAGAGAAGAAAAAAGAATTAAAGGAATTAGAATAGGCAAGGAGGAAGCAAAACTATCACTCTTTGCAGATGTTATGATTGTATACTTACAGAATCCTAAAGAATCAACTAAAAAACTACTTCAAACAATTAACAACTTTAGCAAAGTTATAGGATACAAAACACATCCACATAAATCATCAGCATTTCTATACATGACCAACAAAGCTCAGCAGCAAGAGATAGAAAGAGAAATTCCATTTAAAGTAACGGAAGACAATATAAAATACTTGAGAGTCAGGAACTCTATGAACTCAATTACAAAATGCTTTTCACACAAAATCAGATCTAAATAATTAGGAAAACATCAATTGCTCATGGATAATCTGAGCTAATATAAGAAAAATGACAATTCTACCTAAATTAATATACTTATTCAGAGCCATACCAATCAGACTACCTAAAAATTATTTCAGAGAGCTAGAAAAAATAATAACAAAATTCATCTGGAAGAACAAAAGGTCAAGAATATCAAGGGAACTAATGAAAAAAAAATGCACAGGGAGGTGGGCTAACCCTACCAAATCTGAAGCTATACTATAAAGTGGCAGTCATCAAAACTATTTGGTACTCAGGATTAATGCAGAAATAGGATTAATGTTATTATGTGTATATATATGTGTGTGTATATATCTATATCTATATGTATAGAGATATATAGACATAACCTATATCAGATTACCTGCTGTCTAGGGGAGGGGGGAGGGAGGGAGAAAAATCTGAAATTGTAAAGCTTGTATAAACAAAAGTTGAGAACTATCTTTACATGTAATGGAAAAAATAAAATACCTTATACATTAAAAAAAAACTATTTGGTACTGGCTAAGAAATAGAGTGGTGGATAAATGGAATAGGTTAGGCACTGGAGACACAGTAATAAATGACTATAGCAATCTACTGTTTGATAAACCCAAAGACTACAGCTTCTGGGATAGGAACTCAGTATTTGACAAAAAGTGCTGGGAAAACTGGAAGACAGTACGGCAGAAACTAGGCATAGACCAATATCTGACACCATATATGAAAATAAAGTCAAACTGGGTACATGATTTAGACATAAAAAGTGATACCATAGGGAAATTAGGAGAGAAAGTCATAGTTTACCTCTCAGATCTATGGAAAGGAAAACAATTTACTACCAAAAAAGAGATAGAGAATATTATGTAATGCAAAATGGATGATTTTGATTACATTAAATTAAAAAGATTTTGTACAAACAGAAACAATACAGCCAAAATTAGAAGGTAAGCAGAAAGTTGAGAAACTATTTTTATAGCCAGTGTTTCTGATAAAGGCCTCATTTCTAAAATATATAGGGAACTAAATCAAATTTACAAAAATGCAATTGATAATTGGTCAAAGGATATGAACAGGCAGTTTTCAGATGAAGAAATCAAAGCTATCTATTGCTGTATGAAAAAATGCTCTAAATCTCTATTGATGAGAGAAATGCAAATTAAAACAACTCTAACTCAACCACTTCACACCTATCAGATTGGCTAAGGTGACAAAAAAAAGAAAATAATAAATGTTGGCAAAGCTGTGGAAAAATTGGAACACATTGTTGGTGGAGTTGTGAATTGATTCAACCATTCTAGAGAGCAATTTTGGAACTATGCCCAAAGGCCTATGGAACTGTGCATACCCTTTGACCCAGTAATACCACTACTAGGTCTGTATCATAAAGAGATCATAAAAAAGGGCAAAGAACCCACGTGTACAAAAATATTTATAGCAGCTCTCTTCGTGGTGGCTAAGAGTTAGAAATTGAGGAAATGCCCATCAATTGGGGAATGGCTGAACAAGTTGTTATGAATGCAATGGAATACTATTGTGCTGTAAGAAATGATGAGCAGGCAGATTTCAGAAAAATCTGGAAAGATTTAAGTGGACTGATGCTGAGTAAAATGAGCAGAACCAGGAGAACAATGTACACAGCAACAGTAACATTGTGTGATGATCAACTGTGATAGACTTAGCTCTTCTCAGTAGTGCAGTGATCCAAGGTAATTCCAAAGAACTCATGATGGAAAATGTTCTCCATATTCAGAAAAAAGAACTGTGGATTCTAAATGAAGATTGAACCGTATTGTTTTTACTTGCAGATTTTCCCTTTTGTTCTGATTTTTTTTCACAACGTGACTGATGCAGAACTATTTTAATGTGAATGTACATATATAACCTATATCAGATTGCTTTCCATCATGGTGAGGGGGGAAGGAAGGGAGGAAGGAGAAAAATTTGGAACTAAAAATATTATGAAAACAAATGTTGAAAACTAAATTTACATGTAACTGGAAAATAATAAAATAATTTTATGATTAAAAAAATTCAATGATGTTACTAAGACAGATTTAAAAAAGTAAATAGGAAGGCAGCTAAATGGCGCAGTGGTTAAAGCCCTGGCCCTGGATTCAGGAGTACTTGAGTTCAAATCCAGCCTCAGACACTTAACACTTACTAGCTGTGTGACCCCGGGCAAATCACTTAACCCCCATTGCCCTGCAAAAACAAAAAACAAAACAAACAAAAAAAAGTAAATAGGAGGCCCATTTATTGGGGCTCACATGCTACAGTGCCATTTAGTATAAGTGAATCCTCTTCTCTGCCCAACAACACACACCAGGGTTTTTAACAGGACACTGAGAGAGCAACTTCTGTAAATCATAGCTTTAGAGAATTGTCTGGGAGTCCTTTGAGGTTATGTGATGTGCTCAGGATCACATAGCTAGTATATGTTAGAGGCCAGATTTAAATCTAGGACATCCTGACTTCAGAGTTGGAGATGTTTTAGCTCTGGCTGTATTGGGTGTATTCTTTTGACATACACTCATGTTGTCAATTTGTAAAGGTCATGACATATATAATGAAGCAATTTCATTATCAAAATTGTTCTTATGTGTGTCATCAGAGCTTTTCAACAGATGAGGACTATCACCTTTCAAATAATAATATAATTAAAAAAAGAAATATCAAAGAAATACAATAAGCTAAAAGCACTAAGGATTTGGAATAAAGTGGTACAAATAAATTATTATTAACTAATTTATTCTTATTATGTACAGTAAACTGGCCTCTGACAAATTTTTATTGTTTATAGCTGACAATTGGAAATAGAACTTAATCTAGTGATTTTATCTTGACTTTTAGTTTTCAGGTCAAATCCCAAATCCCAAAGGTTGATCTTTGTGAACTTCAAATTAGTTTTTGTTTTTGTTGTTGTTGTTGTTGTTGGAGATATCTAGTATTATCATGGTGAAGTCAACAAAATGAGGAGTTAATTGGTGAGACACTTGAAAACATGTGGATACCTGATCAGGATAATGTATAAAAGGATATTTTTGATATTAATTTGAAGAAAAAGCAGAATATGCCTAGGGAGCCAGAGGTAGTGAGGATACCACACTATAGATCTCACACTGCCTCTATATATGCAAAGCCCAAGTCCATTTGTTGGGAGTGGGTTGTAGGTATTTTGCTATAGAAAGAAAATTCTTATTTTTTCCCCTAGTCATCATTCTTGACAGTAAACTAGTCAAGGGGCCCAGAGGGATATAAAGAATTTATTATAGTAATATGTTCTATTGCTATAGTGGAAAAATACCAGTAATCTTAGAAGTTTTCCAAGGTAAATCAGGTAAGGTAATATAAAAAAATCGTCTCAGAAAAGAATATGCTTTCTGAGGCACACTTTATTTTTAAAGGACAGCTTGGAAGATATATTGTAGAATTTCCTTAAATCTTGAACATTTGTACAGAGACTATAGGCATGCGTTCATGCTCAGAATTGAAAATAAACTTTGGATTGCAAAATCTACATAACATTTCATATTTATATATAGTTTTCATTTCAGGGTGACAAGAGCTTCTTTAAAAAGAGGATATTCAAATGTACATTGTTGTGAGGAAAATGGCGAGTGAGAATTTCAGAAGTGGGAAATGAAGCTATCATGCAATAGCTTCCTTATCTGTAAAATGAGGGGGTTGGACTAGAAATTGTATCGCCAAAATATCTTCCAGCTCCAGATTCTATGATACTATGTATGATGCCATTGGGAGATCTGGGATTACAGCCCAGGGATCTCATTTCAATGGTTCTTTTCCTAAAAATAAATTTTGTTTTTGTGCCCCTTATCAAAATAGGTTTTAACTCCTCATGGAAGATCTTAGTATTTTAAGTATCTCAGTAAAATGTATACGTATTTTATAGGAATTTCCTAGGGACAATGACTAATTCTGACAATACAAGATTAATCACTCGTAACCAAGACTTTTTAGTCATAGAAGGCTGAAAATTTGAAGTTCTACAATATAGATTATGTGGAGTCTGAGTACCTGCTCAATTCCATGTGTCATCCCAATCCCATATACATATGAGATATTTTATATATCTATGCAGACAATTACGTTAAATTCATTTTACTGCCACAGGAAAAAATGTGAAGGGTCACTTAGCATAATTCAGTTTTGGAAGAGTGCTCTGAGAGCCAATTTGTTCAGCCCATATCTGATTTAACTGCTACCCCCTTTCCACTCCTCCAACCCCCCTCCCCAACATCCAATTTGCTAAATAGAAAGAGGACTGCATTTCAGAGATCTAGGGTTTGAACGCTGGCCCTACTACTTACTACTTGTTTGAAAAAGTTAATTAACTTTTCTGGGCCTCATTATCATCATGGGTAAAATGAACATTACTTCCAGCTAGGAATCTATGTTACCTTTATTCCTAACAAACCTCTGCTTGAAAAATTTTCATTGGTAAGGAAATCATGACTTTCTGATACATCTCTTTCTGCTACTAAACTATTAGAATAGACAGGATTTTCCCCCCTTGGCTCAATGTGAGCCAAAAATTGTTTTCATTCATCCTAATTCTGAATTAATATCTTGTCTCTCAAATCTGACATTCATTCTATTTTCCACCTGCACATATTCACATTAGAGGATTTGGGGAGCAAAGAAATAGGACTTTAGAAGCCTTGAAATTTAAATTTAGCTTGGTATTTGTGAATCGTCCCTGAGATAGAGTTTAGGGATGGGGTGTGAGAAATTTAGGAGGACTTGAGAAATTGAATGAGAAGTAGAAGACAAGGCAATGATAGAGAAGACTCAAGAAGGAAGATTTAATTAGAAGGGACTTGGGTGAAAGGGGGAAGAGAAGATAATGGGAAGACTCCAAGAGATATAAGTAAGAGCAATAGTCAGAGAAGAACTTAACCTAAAGGAGGAGGACCAGAAGAGAAAGAGAAGAAGATAAACCAGAGAAGGTGAAGGAGAAAGAAGTTGCTAAAACAGGGTAAGAAGTTTGTAACACAATAGAAGAGAAGTTGGTTGTAATTGTCAAGGTGCCATAAAAGTAAGATATTGATGAGATAAGGAGGTACTAAGTAGGTAAAGCCAAAAGTAACAACTCCAGAGTTGAATACCCCAAACAAGCAGATAGAATTATTTTATCCAGCTATTGGGTCTTAAAATTGTAGAACTTATTCAAAATTCTTTTATCTTCTCAGAAAATCAGTCTTTACTGTTTTGTTTTTGAAGGGTACTGAGGTGTGGTTTTAACTCTTATATAACTTGTAGTCTTAGAGAATTGCCTAGGGCACTGAGGTATATTAAGTAGTCTTCTATTCACTGCACCAATGATCTCCAAAGTTGGGGGGGTGAGGCGCTGTGACCCCTTGGAGACCTGTGTCATCACATCAGGGCAGGATGGGACCTGACTCAAAGGGATATATGATCAACTGATTAGAAGATGGGAAGAAAGATGGCATCCTACCGGCCTGTTAATAGCCAATCTTAGGACTTATCTCTACCACCCCTCAAATCAGCCCCTTCTCTCTGCTATGTAAAATTCCCAGAGCTTTCTACTATCTGAGCCTGGTGTTGGCCCCTGGGAGACTTATTTGTTGTTATTCAGTCATATCAGTTGTGTCTGACTCTGTGATCTCATTTGAGGGTCTCCTGGCAAAGAAACTGGAGTGGTTTGCCATTTCCTAATTTCACAGATAAGGAAACTGAGGCAAAAAGGGTTAAATGACTTGCCCAGAGTCACATAGCTAGTAAGTGTCTGAGGCTGCTTTTGAACTCAGGAGGACTTCTTCCTGACTCCAGGCCCAGTACTCTTTCCACTGTGCTACTTAACTGCCCTACCTGACTCAGTAAGCATTCAATATTGACTCTAGTTGGTATAAGACAAGGCAGCCTTTTTTTAGACTAGATGTTGAAAGTTCTATCTAGTATACCATCTAGCTGCTTGGAGGACTTATTACCTAACCATATAACCTAAACACTCCAGCAGTTAGACAGGTGACAATAGGAGAAGTCCAATCCACACTCTGCCTCCCATATCACCCTATAGCTTTTGTAGCCACCCTCAAGGGGCAGATACTAAGCTTGGTGACAGTCAATGGTAAGCACTTTTTATTTTGGACAGGACAGAGTGAGTCACAATAATGAGCTGGCGTGGATGAACTGTGATCTATACCACAAATATTATGTTTATCTTCCCACTCCCCCCCCCCAAACTTCCCCAACAAGGTCAAGGCCATCATTATCCTTTTGGTCCTCCCAGTTCTCATAACCTCAGTTATTATCTTTGACTCCTCACATTTCCTCACCCCATATCCACATCTAATTTCATTCGGTAGGCAAATCTTTTGAGTTCCACATCTATCCCCTGTTCTGTACTGACACAGCCACCACCCTTCTTCAACCCCACCCCCTTCTCTTACCTGTACTCTTGAAATAGGTTCTAACTTCTCTTCCTGCCTCTTCTCTCTCCCCACTGCAATCCATCTTCCACACAAATTTGGTAGCATTTTTTCCCCTAAAGGGCAGGTCTGACCATGTAATTCTCCTACTCAATAAACCTTGGTGGTTCCCTCTTGACTTAAAGATCAAATATTTAATTTTTAACTAAATGATTTTAAAAAATTTTAATCTTATAATGTGCACAAGCAGTACAGTTTATCATTTCAAAATAAATGAATTGGTAATGCATATGATCAAAAAGTTTAGAAACAGCTCCCCATCATCACATTGTTTCTCTTTCTTGTTAATGCTGATTTATCATCCAAAGAACCTGAATCATTTCACAACTGGTTAACCATACAACAAACCAACCAACCCATACTCAGCAGGGATTAAGCATTTTCAAACTCACTGCACAAAGTACAGGATGGAGAAAGAAGGGCCCACTTTGGGCGAGCAGCAGCTGTGGAGCCAGCCTCTGAGTTCTGTGATAATCACCTCCTGTGAATCATCCCAGTGCATGCGCAACCCTGGCTGAGCCCAGGGAGCCTTGAAGCAAGTCCATCTGCTCTTCAGTCAGCGTTCTCTCTTTATCAGGGTCACAATTTGTGTCAGCTGCAGCAGCTAGCTGCTTTTTGTGTGTATGGATAAGATGTTCAGGAAAGAGGGGTTGCAAGGTGGAAAAGACAATGGGAAATGTGACTCTGCAGGCTGCTTAAGGTACTCTAATCATTTCCCTGGGGATCAAGAACAGGGCTGTGAAATGGAAATATTTTCTTAAGAATGACACTTTTCATTGCAGAAAACAGTTTTGCTCTTCCTCCTTTCCAAGTACTGCACATATTTTAAAACAAACAATATTCAATTTATAAAACAATTTTAGAATTAGCGCAGTTTAAAAAAATTACAATATCACATTTACATACCATAGCAATGTTTACAAAACACTGCTCATTAAGCTGTGAAGGATGCAGTGTGGACATTAATTATCTCCATTTTATAAATGAGGAAACTGAGATCATTGGTTTGTCAATGTCCACAGTTAACAAGGAAGGGCTGGAGTTTGCTATTAAGAAGCCAGGTTGGGGCAGCTAGGTGACACAGTGGATAAAGCACTGGCCCTGGATTCAGGAGGACCTGAGTTCAAATCTGACCTCCAATATTTGACACTTACTAGCTGTGTGACCCTGGGAGAGTCACTTAACCCTTATTGCCCCACCAAAAAGAAGAAGAAGAAGAAGAAGAAGAAGAAGAAGAAGAAGAAGAAGAAGCCAGGTCTTCTGAGTATAATATTATCTTTATGCTGTACCCCAAGTTTTAAAAGTATATTCTGCTATGACCAATACTATAAGTCCTACTTCGAGTAGCCAGAAGAGTTCTATGGCTAGATAAGGATATGGTGTTTATTGGCGTCCATGTATTTTAATGAACCTTCTTCTTGTGGTCATGTTCTATCCAATGTCTTTGCAAGGTGGGAATTGGTGCCCTTCTTTTGGGTTGCCTATTGGAGACATTTCCCCCAGGTTACTGAAAAGCAAGAGCCTAAAAATAACCCCAGACTTTTGTGCCATAGCAGTTTCTATCTGGGGTCTATATACTTTAAAAAATACATTATGTTAACTATTTCAATGTAATTGGTTTCCTTTTTATGTATGTTGTTAATTTGAAAGCATTATTCCCAGAAGGGATCCATAAGCTTTACTAGACTGCTGGAGGGAGTGGAGTGGTCCATGACACAAAAGAGGTTTAGAATCTTCATCCTGGCTCCTGAACTACACCAATAGACACCATATCCTGGAGCTGGATTCTTGGAATGCTCCTGACTACTCAAAGTAGGATTAATAATATTGGTTATAAGGGGGCAGCTGGGTGGCACAGTGGATAAAGCACCAATCCTGGATTCAGGAGGACCTGAGTTCAAATCTGGCCTTAGACACTTGACATTTACTAGCTGTGTGACCCTGGGCAAGTCACTTAACCCTCACTGACCCACAAAAAAAATTAGTATTGGTCATAGCAGGGTCATGAAGTGGGCTTCAGGAACCTGGAAGGTAGATAAAGACACAAATAAGGCCATGGCATCCTGTAATGGATGACTTCCAGGCTCTCTGCATACTTAAGAAGCTTGCTTCTATAGTCTATCAGCAGATCTCAGGTGAGTGTTCAAGCTGAGGAGAATAAAGATACATAGCTATTAAAGGATGCAGAGCAGGTAATGTTAAACATCATCTTCACCTGACCTAGTGGATCCATGCTTCTAAAACTGTAGCACACAGTTCCTTAACTGATGATTTTATTTTTAATTAGTCAGGCGGAGGATACAATTATCTTGAAGGAAAACCATTTGCTAGAAAAGCATAGTAAGAATTTGTATGTCCAGTAAAACATTCCTTCCCTGTTCCTCCCCCCTTCCCCAATAAACTTGGGATATACTTTAATTCAAACATATGTCATCAGTGGGAAGAGTGAGCAAATACAGAGATTAAGTATGATGGACCATCATATATAGATAAGCAACTCACATTGATAATGCTACAGTACTCCCAATATTCTCTTGCAATGACCCCTATATTGTTCTTCTCTGGGTTAGATATCTTGGCTAGTTAAATCGATCTGCTAGATTAATGGAGACCTGCTCTCTGCTCGACACCTTGTTTTGCTTAGTTCATGGGTCCTACTCTCTACTGGACACATCCATCCATTGGCTGACAATAGTTTCCACAGACTCTAGCTTCTGGCTAAGCTGAAATCCTTGGGTGGAACTCTGGTTGGCCCTTTCATCAAGAAGCCCAAGCCTTAAATTGAGGGTATGCCCATCAATTGGGGAATGACTGAACAAGTGGTGGTATAAGAATGTAAGACACGATGAGCAGGCAGATTTCAGAGAAACCTGGAAGGACTTACATGAACTGATGCTGAGTGAGATGAGCAGAACCGGGAAAACAATGTACACTGTATCAACAACATTGCGTGTTGATCAACTGTGATAGACTTGACTCTTCTCAGCAATACAATGATCCAAGAGAATTCCAAAGGATTCGTGATTGAAAATGCTCTCCAAATCCAGAAAAAGAACTGTGGAATCTATATGCAGATTGAACCATACTGTTTCAACTTTTTGTTTTTCTTTTTTTGAGATTTTTCCCTTTTGTTCTGATTCTTCTTTCATAGCATGACTAATGCAGAAATATGTTTAATGTTGTACAAACATAATGTATATGAGTTTGCTTGCTGTCTTGGGGAGGGGGAGGAATGGGCAGAAGAGAGAAAAATTTGAAACTAGAAATGTTATAGAAACAAATGTTGAAAACTATGTCTACATATAACTAGAAAATAATAAAATACATTAATGATTAAAAAAAGAAGCTCAAGCCTTTTTCTAAGATGAGAAGAAAGCTTTCCCATGTGCTGCTCCCTCAGCTTTGGCTCTGAGGCTTGCCAAATCTTGAAGGCCATAATCCCAGTTTCAGGTGCCAAGCTCTCTCCCCTTGAACTTCTCTCTAATAAAGGATGTTGAGGTTCAGGGAACAATGTTCTTGAATATCCCCTCTGGGTCACATGTCAGTGTAGATCTTCTAAAATCATGTGCTTCTGCTATGAGATTCTGAAGGAGGGAGGAAGCAGAGATAAGTCCCCTTCCTTCTCTTGCTGCAGCTTCTAGATGGGCTGGCCTCCACCCATTCTCTTCTTTGTTTTTAAACTATATCTCTTCTGCACAGTTAAGTCAGCAGGGAGAAAAAAGGGACAACCACGGACAATTCTATTTTTCTCTGCCAATCTTCAGACATGTTTCCTTAACTTTTGTATAAAAATGCGCTACTCAAAATTTAATGCCCTGAATTTCACCAGTGGGTTTTGGTAATTCCCCATGCTCCCCCCAAAATCTTTAATTTAATCAATAGATCAGAAGTTCTCTGATACCCCTACCCAAATGTTTGTAGATTGATTGACTGATATGGACTAATGTGAAATGTCAAGAAGTCATGTTGAAATGGAGATGTCTATTCATTTGTTCAATTAGCAATACTTTTCAAAACTAATCAGGTGAATTGCCAGAGAGATGTACATGTCAATCAAGCTAGACATCCTGGCATTATTCAAATTGAGTCTGGTTGCCTAAGCAATCTTGTCAGATTTATGGTAGATATACTTACTGATTGACAAATGTTAGCAGCTGCTTTCTTAGATAATTGGCTTGGTCATTCTCCAACTGAAAGCATGGTTTGTTCCTTTTCTGCTGGCTTTGGAGCACAAACTCTGCTGTTGTTTTGCCTCAACTCACCCTTTTCAAAATAATAGAAACCATTTCCCTGAAACTTTGTGCCTTCTAATCTCTCCCATGGCCTTATAAGCCATGCCAAATACAGCTTTGTGGGTCCTACACATTCATAAAGAAAAGTAATTGTACTTCATCAGAACTTCCCCAGTGCCTACCTCACATCCTCTTGTAAGGCACAGAGACAGCAGCTGCTGTGATGTCAGGGTTCCCTGGTGCCCTGTGAAAGCATCACTGATATGGTGCAGATAGCTAGATTTTCCTTCTCTCCTTCCTTTTGTGGACTTCTGTTCAAGCTACTGCTGCTCATATCTTTTTATTCTTCTGCAATTTTCCTTTTGTATTTCCTCCACTGCTTCCCCAATATTTCCCCCTTCTTTTATCCTTCTGTCCTCTATCAGATCACACTTTGTCCTATACCATCTCAACAGTAATCTTTGTCTTCTAATCTGAGCTGCTCCCCTGTTGCAGCTGCTATTACAGGGCTCTATTGCCATCTCTCTTTTAACCTTGCCTCCCTTTTTATTATCTGAGGCAACAATATTACAAAACTAGCCCTCCCCATTGTCCTCTTTTTTCTTGCAGTAATTTTTCAAAAAATCACTCACTATTATTTTATGGTGATGTAGGATCTGCTGCCTCTTCTTCCCTTCAGATGTTCCATAGTAAATCTGGAAATTTACATGTAACCAAAGAGCTTGAAAGGTACCATACTTAATTGCTATACAAGCTAACCCTTGCAAAAATAGTGCACTAAATGGGATTTCAAAGATCACAGGGTGTCTATAAACCAATAAACATCATTCTCAGTCATATCTCCTTTAAAAATAATTCGTGAGAAGGGGAAGCTAGGTCACACAGAGGATAGAGCACTGGCCCGGGAGTCAGGAGGACCTGAGTTCAAATCCGACCTCAGACACTTAACACTTACTAGCTGTGTGACCCTGGGAAAGTCACTTAACCCCAATTGCCTCACACACACACACGCAAAATTTTAAAAAAAATTCATGAGAAAGATTATCTCAAGACACATAGGTTCAATCTGAAATTGCACATTTTATGATTAACCCCAGCAACATACCATCATTGGAGGCATTCAAATAGAGGCTGGACAATCATTTGTCAGGGTTTTATAGAGAGGATACTTGTTCAGGAATGGTTTTGACTTAATTAGGAGTTCTTAACCTGGGTCCCATGGATAGAGAGTTAAGGACAACTTTGAATTTGGATGGAAATTTTATATATCTGTATCTCCATATATCTTTATATACATATATATCTCTTTATTTTCACTAATGTCTAACTGAAATGTAGCATTTATTTCAATTATGAATGTAGGAAACATGCATTATTCTGAGAAGGGGTCTATTTGCTTCATCAGACTGCCAAACAGGTCCATGTGGCAGCTAATTAACAAAATGGATTGAGCTCTGGGCCTAGAGTCAGGATGGCCTGAGTTCATTTTTTTTTTGGCTAGGAAAATGAGGGTTAAGTGACTTGGCCAGGGTCACACAGCTAGTAAGTGTCAAGTATCTGAGGCTAGATTTGAACTCAGGTTCTCCTGAATCCAGGGCTGGTCCTTTAGCCACTGCACCACCTACCTAGCTGTCCCCAGGATGGCTTGAGTTCTAATTTGACTTCAGATACTTACTAGCTGTTTGACCCATGGAAATTTATTTAACTACTGTCTGCCTCAGTTTTTTTCATCTGTAAAACTGGGACAATACATCCTAGGATTGCTGTGAGAATCAAATGAGATAATATGTGTAAAGTGCTTAGTAGAGTGTGATGAACATAGTAGGTGCTAAATAAATGCTTGTTTTCTTCCTCTAGGGACACAAAAAATGTTAAGAACTAGAAGAACACACAAATCACTTCCAATTTTGAGATACTATAATCTTGTGATATTAAAAGTAAAGACATTGAGGCCATGTCATGCTACATAGAATACATGAATTCAAAGTTTATGTATGTTACATTCTGTAAGTCTGTTTGATTCATGTTTGCTATATTTCCTTGACTAGACTGGAAGTTCCTAAAGGGTGTGCCCCTTGCTTCTTTTTATTTTGTATCCATCTAGGCTACTTAATAGAAAATGCTTAACATTATGAGGCACAGATGCCCATGTGAAGTGCTGCATTTAAAATTATCCAATGATTGGCAGAGACTATATTACAGTTTGCATAATTAAGAGCAATCAAAGATTTTAAAGAAAATGTGGGTTCCGACCTTAATTAGGTGCCCACATTGCCAAAATTTTTCAGATAACTGTAAAGCTGTCAGCTGTCTGCATCGCTTGGTCCTGAGAAGAAGAGTACGAATTCATAAGGCGATGCTCTTTTACACATGGCAAAAGCTATTTTATTTCATTAATGAAGGGCAAAAAGGATAGATATCTATCACTACTAATGTAAAAGGTACCTTATAATCTAAATGATTTATGTTTTAGGGTGACAACTAGGTTCTCTATTAAAGATGTCTAACCCTTTAATATTCATTTAACTTTTGGAGACATACGACATGGAATTGAGTAGCATAAAAGTTAATGAGAAACAAATGAATGTGGAAAAGATTTATAATTTATAATTAAGTGCATCTAGAAGGAAGTACATTCAGTACAGTAAAGTTAAATGTTAAAACAAGAAATTTGTTATCAAAGAGAGTGCATGCTATTAAAAATAAATGGCATGACACTGATTTCTAAAGGAGGTAAAAATCTCTGAAAGGAATATCAGAGATTTCTTCTAAATGAAGACCACATTGTGCTGGTATAACTCAGTAAAGAGCAGTGGAATTAAAACAGAGCTGAGAGATTGGCTCTAGTATTGTTGAGGGTAGGTTTAGACATTTTGAAAGTGAAAGTCTCTGAAGTCTTTATTCATGCAATCATAAACTTCAGAGTTGGCCATTAGGCCAACTAAAGGAGCTATAAGACTGAGGGTGCCTCTGATGGAGAATGACTTTAGAGGCCATTGAGTTCAATCCCATTATTTTATAGATGAGGAAATAGAGAGGTTAAGTGACTTGCCCAGGAACACATAGCGACTAAGCATCTGATTTAGGATTTGAATCCAGTTCTTACTGATGCCAAATACAGTGCCCTTTCAACTGCACCATACTATCTTTCTTTCTTTTTTTTTTTTAGTGAGGCAATTGGGGTTAAGTGACTTGCCCAGGGTCACACAGCTAGTAAGTGCCAAGTGTCTGAGGCCGGATTTGAACTCAGGTACTCCTGACTCCAGGGCCAGTGCTCTATCCACTTCGCCACCCAGCTGCCCCACCATACTATCTTTCAAAGCCTATAGCACTTAGTATTCCCAGGCAGTCTCTCACCCAAATACCAACCAGACTCTGTCTTATATAGCTTCTCAGAGGTAAAATGGATTCAGCGTTGTCTAAACACAGAGTATACTTTGAAACAAACTGTTTTAGAAATTGTCTAATCCTATCTGTACCTTTAAAATTCCTTAAGTTTGCAAGCATACACTCCCACTCCCCAGATTAGTGTAACAATAACAATAAATAAACATTGGGATCAGGTTTTGCAAATTAAATTTTAGTTGTTTTATCCCTTGCTGCATCTAGTTGATTACTATGATGAGGAGGATGCACATCTCTACACATGTACGTACATGGTAAGATTCTGTTATTTTATATATTTTATCTGATTGAGACAAAATAAGATAGTGGAAAGAACATTGAATTTGAGATTGAGGAAAGTAGGTTCAAATTCTAGTTGTGACTTATTACCTGAGTGAATTTGAAAAAAGTCATTTCCTCATCAGTAAAATGAAAGGATTAGAGAATTAAGAAGCAGCATAGCATAGCAGATCAAGTTCTGACCCTGGGGTTAGAAAGACCTGAATTCAAATCTAATGTTTGACATTTAATTTACTCTGTGTTCCTGGAAACATTACCTACTTTTTAGGACTCTCAGTTTCCTCATCTGTAAAATAATGGTGTTAGACTAAATGATCTTTAAGGTCCATTTCAAATCACCGAAGGTCTTCAAGAAGAGGATGGACTTTGTAGGGAAGATTTTTGTTGTAGTCTGCATAGGATTTGATGTTCATCAAAGTCTCTTCTATATATCAAATTTTGTGATTTAATGAGTCATTATAAAATTAGAAATGTGTACTACAAGCAGTAATAAAATGGTGCTTACAAATGCCCCCAATTGCTTTTTACATATTAAATAATGACAAAGATAAGCTTATGATAAAATAATACTAATCACAATATGTCACAAACTAAAATGCAAAATAACTAGTTTTATTTTTTACTTTGGCAAGCTCAATGAAAGGAAAAAAATAAACAAAATAGGCTCCATTGAAAAGTCACTCTGTTTCTAATAAACATGATTCTATAGAGGGTTAACATGGTAGACTTCCCATATGCATAGTGATTTGAGGACCCTCAAAAGGCTTATATTCCCCAAATATATCTTTCATTGGCCTGATATTCCCAGTTTTAGAGACAGGGACATTGTCTCCAGAAGGCCACTGTTTAAAATGAACACATTATCATTTTAGCATGGATTAATGAATTAGATTAACTCCTTGATACCTTGGGCACAGAGGAGATGAAGCAAATGACAAGTAAGATCCATTCAGGTAGAGGGTAACTTGAAATGATAAATACTGGCTGGTGACAGCTAACATTAGGGCTTTGAACCGTGAGGTCCATGAAAGCCTAGATTGAAGGTCCTAGCATAAGGGGAAAGAGCACAAGACATCTTTTGAAATGGGGCATTCCTAATAATGTGCATCTGTTGTGTAGCTGTTGGATTGTAGAAAGAAGAGCCTCAGAAATAGGGGAAAGTATCCTAGCTCAAGTCTCAAGCCTACCACTTACTAATCAATCTGAGTATGGGCAAGTAAATTCTGAGCCTCACTGAAAAGTGGGGAGGAAATTACTTGGATTGTCCATCTTCCAGAGATGCTGAGAGAAAAGTAAGTAAACTACTGCATATACATATCACATTACTTTAGAAATGAACAAAGTGACCTGGAGGAAGGAGAAAGAGACTTAGGAAGATGACAGACATTAACAGTAAATAGTTAATGAGGAACTGTTTGCTACAATATTGAATCCTGAGGGATCAGAAAAATTTTTCAAGGATCTTTTGCTGCTTATTAAATCTGTTGCCTCCTTTATAAATTGTATTTTGGCGAATTTATGAGTTTTGAATAACTAATATGGTCTACCTGGACTTCAGTTTCCTGCTGCTTACCCAGCCATGAAAGTAAATGGCCTGAAGGAGTGATTGCCCCTTTCTAGGCAACTATTAAGTGGGAAATGACTTGAATACTCTAATGATGGAGGCTTCCTAGGTAGCTGTTAGTGCAGCATCAAAAAAAAAAAAAAAAAAAGGGTCTGTTTGAGACACTGAGTTGCTAAGACCGAAGTGATCATGATAAGAGTCAGTATTTGTACATCAGTGCATCTGTGATTTCTGATTTGGGTACTCTTTTACTGACACGGGTCAAAACCTATCTGTGCCTGCTCTTCCTGTGACATATTTGTCCCTAGTCATAATAACTGACATTCAAACAATAATTTAAAGTTTATGATTTTTAAAAAATTGAATTTATGCAAGATAGTGTTGAATGGGGGTGGGGTGGGATAAGAGCCAGAAAGAGATATGCACAAGTATTGACTCTAATGGGGGCAGCTAAGTGGTGCAAAGGATAGAGTGCCAAGCCTAGATGCAGGAATACTCATTTTCTTGAGTTCAAATCTGGATTCAGACACTTACAAGCTGTGAGACCCTGGGCAAGTCACTTAACCCTGTTTGCCTCAGTTTCTTCATCTATAATATGATCATGAGAAGGAAATGCCACCACTCTAGAATCTTTGCTAAGAAAATCCCAAATGGAATCACAAAGAGTCAGACATGACTGAAACCTGCTCATTGATTCTAACATGTACTGGCTATGTGATGCCAAGTAAATCACTTAACTTTTCTATGCTCTAAGCAACTTTCTAAGATAAGTTGCAGAGAAGGTTGGACTGCCTTGGAGAAGGACTTTTCTCATCTGGAGAATTTTCCACAGCAAATCAAAAGAAAAACAGAACTAGTCCCTATCCTTTAAAGTGGTTGTCATGGTATAAGACAGATCTGGCTTCTAGCCTTGCTCAAGACTTTGTGTTCATTGAAAAGGCTCCTAAATCCAATGGAGTCAGAATGACCTTAGTTTCAATCTGGCCTCAGAAACTTACTAGCTATTTATCCCTAGGCAAGTCATTTGACTTCCATCTGCCTCAGTTTCTCATCTGTAAAATTGGGACAATAATAGCACCTACCTCTTAGGATTAATGTGAGGATCAAAGGAACTAACATTTGTAAAGTGCTTGTTACAGTACCATGAACATAGTCAGTGCTAAATAAATGCTCATTTTCTTCATTCAGTGACACAAAAAACCATTAAGACCTCTTGACTAGAATAACACAAAGATCATGTTCAGTTTTGAGATGCTAAAATCTTGTGATATTGAAAGTGGACACTGATACCATGTCATGATACATAGAATATATGAATTCAGAGTGTATGTGTTACTTTATACATTTCTGTAATTCTTTCTGATTCATGTTTGCTTTATTTCCTTGACAAGACTGGAAGCTCTTAGAGGTTATGCCTGTAGCTTCTTTATTTTGTACATGCTAGTCACTTTGGACATACCAGTCACTTAATCTTCCACAACAACCTAGGATATAAGACAATATGATTGATAAGGATGTTCTGCTTTACAAAATCTGCATTAAGGATTATCTACAATATAATTGTAAATTAAATTGAAAAATTTTAAATTTTAAATTTTAAAAGCTGTCTCTTTTCCCAGGTTCCCTCTTATGCATTCATTTCATTATTGACTTGGAAGATCCCAGCAGGGTTTTCACAGACTTTGTTTACTTCTTCATCTTTGGTGAAAGATATTAGACATAAATTGAAATGAACTATTCAGTAGTATGTTTCCTTTTGTTTATCATGGGACCTGAAGACAACTGGACCTAATCATGCCTTTAGGTACTGATGAAGTCAACAGCCAAACTGACCAACTAACAATTCCCTGAACTTGGCATTATATGGCTTGTTTGGTACCTTTTCATAGTCTATCTCATGCCTCTAATATATTCTTGCCCCACCTTTGCCTCTTAGATTTCTTAACTTCTTTCCCTGATCAGCTCCAGTCACTTTTTATATGGTCCCTCCTGAGCCCTCCCCCTTTTCCCATTGTTAATGACATTTCCTTCAAATTATAATGCATTTACTTTGCATTTCCCCATCAAATGTAAGCTCTGTAAGGGCTTGTTGTTGTTTTTTGTTGGTATCATAAGCACCTACAATATTGTAGGTGACCAATAAATAATTGTAAAACAGAATTAACTATTTTCAATTTCTTTAAAAAGTTTTTGGACTTGAACAGTGATTTTGTTGGTGTGAAGAAATCTCAGTAAAGAACTTCTAATAATGTGGACTGGTCCCTTTGCTTCAAGTTCTGTTGTATATAAGGCAGCACAGTGAATACAGCACTGGTCCTAGAGTCTGGAAGCCACATTCAAATCTGGCCACAGATGCTTACTAGTTGTGGGATACTGAACAAGTCATTTAACTTGTGTCTGCCTCAGTTTCCTAAACTTTAAAATGAGATAACAGCACCTACATCATAGGGTTGTGAGTATCATATAAGATTATATTTGTAAAGGACTTAGCATAGTGCCTGGCACATAGTAGGTGTTATGTAAATGCTTTTTACCTTCCCCCTACTGTTAGCTATCTGTTCTTCCATTTAAACAAACTACCTGTCTGCCTATCTATCTTTTTATCAATCTATCATCTATCTATCTACCATTCATCTATCATCTATCATTTATCATCTATCATCCATCCATCATCTATGTATCTATGTATCCATCTATCTATCATCTATATAATTTATCATCTATCGACATACACACATATACCTATATACAGTGTAATGTTTGGAGTGACGCCACCTGCTGGAAAGCTCCAACATGAGGAGAAGGCCTCTGAGGGCAGGACCATAAGACTTTTCTTTGGCTTCAGAAAGTGACATAGGCTAGTGGGAGGAAGAAGGGGGAGGCTGGCACTCTGATTCGTGCTCTTTCCTGAGAACTTGGGTGGAGCAGGAAGCTAGAATTGCCTCCCCATTTAATAGATAGATGAATCTAGGCCTTTCTTTCTCTCTCTCTTTACCAAATTCTTATTCTCCTTAATAAATGCTTAAAAGTTTAACTCTTGCTAAAGCTTATAATTTATTGGCGACCACCCATTAGATATTTTAGACAGTATAGCTAGAATTTTAGCCCTTACAACAGATATACATATACATATACACATATGTTTATAAGTGCCATACCCTTGTTCTTGCTGATGTCTTTCTTACTTTGAGCTACTAAGCTTACAATATAAATATTGGAAAATGTCTTTTAACTTCTAAGGCAGCAGCAGGGATCAAAATCATTCCCTATCCTGAGTTAACATAAGTGAAAAAAACCCCATCACTATATGAGAGAGAATTCCCTGATAGATAGATAGGTAGGAAGATAGGTAGGCAGCTTAATGAATGTTTTGTCTATCTACATATTCATATATAAATATACATATTGATATTCTCACCAGAAATAAAACCAGAAAGGTATATATGTGATATATATATAATATAATATATGTAATTTCTATAAATATATAAAAATAAATTATGAATATATATGAATATACACATATCAGAAAGGTATATATATAGCAGAAGGCATATATGTATATACATATATGTATACATATTCCTTTTGTTATCTATCACCCATGTATCTATCTCTCTACCATCTATCTAGCCATTCCCCCATATATATATATATACATATATATACACATACACATACATATACCTATACACACATATATCTATCTTCTGGTTTTATTTATGTATATATGGTTTATATATATGCATATGTGTATATATGTGTGTGTGTTTACACAAACATACACACACACACACCTTCTGGTTGCATTTCTGGTGACAGTGTCAATATGTATGTGGTTCAATTTTTCCAGTAGACATCAATCCTTTGACAAAGAGTTCATGTTTAGAAAACCAAGAATTAATTATTGTTTATAGATGTTTTTAAAGACTGATTCTTACATTTTCTTGACTGCACTGAGCTCATCATCTTCATCTCTTCTCCCTCACTTTAGACTCACTCATGAGTCTCTGGGATCTCATAGATGAACTTGTCTATTATCTTGTCCAGCATTTGGCCTTATCAACGTTTCCTGGACATCTGCTTACCAGGCTAACTTACACATAGCAAGGTCCTTCCCCTATTTCCTCTTGAGCTCTCCTTTATAATTTTCCCCCCAGTTAGAATATAATATGCTTGTATTTTTGTCCTCAGTTCTTGGTATATACTAATAGACAAAGAATCATCTCCCATATATTGATGTTTTTTTCACTTATGTTAACCCAGGATAGGGAGTCATTTTGATTCCTGCCCCTGCCTTAGAGGCTAAAGGGCATTATTCCAGTATTTATATTATAGGTTTAGTAGCTCAAAGTAGGAAAGACATCAGCAAGGACAAGAGCATGTCGTTACAAAATGGCTCCATAAGAAACCTAATCAATATAGTAACAAGTAGCAAAATTAAATCTCATGCAAAAATGCAAGTTTACTAGTCTTCATAGACTTCAAGGAACTGGAGTATGGTGTAAAGAGTAGTAGAATAGATATTCAATTAAAAGTTAAGAGACTAGAGAGCTATTCCCAGTTCTGGCACTAATGACTAGAGTGACAATGAGATAGTCATTTAGCCTTGGTGAGTCTCCATTTCCTTAGCTGGAAAATGAGACTTTTATTAGTTGATCTCCAAATTCCCTTCCTGCTCTGAAATTCTATTAGCGAATATTTCAGAACTCCATCCCACCTCCCAAAGTGATGTGGGAATGCAATCAAAGTACCAGAAAAGACTAAATAATAAAGTTCTTAAGTGTTTTGCATCTATAATATTTATTACTATGGTTTCACAAACTTGTGAAAGAGAATTGCTCCACCAATAATGACTCTGCTTCCAAATAGATGTGATCTGTCAAAAGGTGATGATACAAGGTCCAGAGTTGTACATCAGGGGAAATGACTGTAGGAAATAAAACAGTTTAAAAGTTTAAGACATTTTCTTGAAATTCCTCTTTGAAATCAGCAGAATCATAACAATGAGAGTTGGTAAGAAAACAATTAAATCAACGTTTGTAGATGATGAGACAACACAAATTAAATCACCAGGAAAGATTAATAATGGGGTACTCAGTCAAGAAATACCTTGGTGGTGCAGTGGATAAAGCACTGGTGCTGGAATCAAGAGGACTTGAGTTCAAATCCCACCTCAGACACTTATAACTGTGTAACCTTGGGCAAGTCACTTAATGTCAATTGCCTTAAACATCTGGGGCTGTCTCCAGTTGTCCCGATATATATCTTGCCACTGGACCCAGTTGGCTTTGGAGAAGAGGGTGACCTTGCACAACCCTCCCTCACTTAAAAATCCAATTCAGTGCAAGTCATGACATCATCCAGATGTCATGGTCCTCTTCCAGAATAAAAGACAAACAACAACAACCTTGCTCAGTTCCCAAGCTGTTATTGGGGTGAAGATGAGGAAAACAGGTCACCGTACTTTTTTCCCCAGTGCTTTTATTTTTCCTGATTTTGCATTATACAATTAAAAAGGAAGTTTAAAAATGGGAGACATATTCTAAATACAACATAGTTCAATACCGGTGGGCCAATATACAGGATATAATATAATGAGACACATGTTGAGACAGCTACAACAATCTATATGCATTTTTATCAACTTTAAAGTTTCACATATATGAGTTCCCCCAAATACGATTTCATCTAAAATCTGAATTTCATTATATATATACATACACACATATATACATATATGTATATGTATATATACAACACACACATATTTGCATATATGTGTGTGTATATACATATATATATATTTATATATAAGATAAACATAATAACCTTCACAGTGCTGAATACAAACCAATTTGATAGCAATAACTGGTTGTATCTTTTATAGGCTTTTCACCTAGTCAAAGTATTATTTTATGAACAGTATTTATTCTTCTTTTGATATTTGATAGAACATTCATTAGACTTCAGGTGATTACCAGAGTGAATAAAGGCCAAAGGAAAAATCTATTTTTTTTTCAGCTAACTCTATATAAAATTTTTTTCTTTACTCTAAATCATGCTATTAATTCTGTCCTTTTCAGTCCCTAACACATCCCCTGCATGTAAGCTTCTTGAGAGTAGAGACCATTTCATTCTTTGTGTTTTATTCATGCTTAATATGAACTTGATATTTAATAAATTCATATTTGATTGGATATGAAGCCAGATGCTTTCTAATTATTTATGCTGTTTGTTTTCCAACTCTTCCCAATATTGAGAATCCTTTTTTTGTTATTTTTCTACTTTGTAAGTTACTGGTCTGGTGCATTGGGTGGTATATAATACATTATATAATTATATAATATTCGGTGCCCCACAAAGGCTGGGGGCAAAGACAAATTGAAACACACACACACAAACTCAGAGTCTATTGGATTGGCATTATATGGTCACATTGTGCACACTAGTGAACAATCTTTACCATCTTATTCTATCTAAGATCATCACAGCCTTTTAAAGATTTCTTTTAGACCTGGATGAGTCTTAAGAGGTCACATGAGATAATGTAGGTGAATGCATTTTGTATATTCTAAAGTACTATTACAATTTGAGGCATTATTAGTAATGACAGAATAAATATATAGGGAGAGAACTACATAGTGGGCGCATGTTGTAATTTCTAACCTCGTCTTTCTGAAATGCATTAGCTCACCTTTTTGCTTTGGCAAGTAGATAATAGCAAATGCAAATGAATCTTTCTTGGATGACAGGAGATCTTTCAGTGTCTCTGACTCATCATTCTGGACATCAATTCTTCCCATCCGATACTGTAGGTAGAAAAGATGTAGAGGTTTGAATTGAATATGTACCTACCTTAAACTATCCTGTAGAAGTTTAAAACTTTAAAAAAAAAATTTTAATGAAGATACTGAAGCAAGGAGGGTAATTTTGAGATTCAGATCATTTCTTGGGGTCTGAGGAGTCCTGGACTGCATCAATCTTTCCAAGCAACAGTAGCAAAAAACCCAGAACTATTTACCTGTCCCTTCCCACAAGGGTTCCTCTAGATGGAGGGCAGATCCAGCCTGCTCTCTGATTGCAGAATGGCTGGGGACTACAGCAGGGTCCTGCTGGAGCCATTCCAGGAGGCCCCAATGGCCAAAAAAATGAAGCTCCAAAATAGATCCATACTTTGGCTCCTGTATCACCATGATGAAAGTATAACAGGCAGGCCATGAAGCTTCCCTTGAGGGAAAATGATTTGTTGTCAACATGGGAGGTAGGTTGATGAAACGTTTGCAAGCAATGAAATAGCTGTCTTTCTCCATTAGGGGTGGCAGGAAAAGATCATCCTGTGGCGGAGCAATCAGTGATAGGGATGGTCCCTTGGAACAGACAAAATGAGCTGTTTGAAAGGAAAAGAAGACAAGATAGAATCAGCAACCGGCCATGGGCAGAAACTCCAAGCACTATGGAAGGAAACTTAGCAGCATGGTCACTGTGTAAGGAAACATGGATGTACTCATTCAACCTTGCATCGTCAATTTCTCTGCCACTGAAAATGAATTGGAACCTAACCAACAGAATCTAGTTATGATTTTTTTTTTACTGTAGTCTACTTTTTATCAGGGAGAACCAACTGGGGACTAAGTGAGTTTAGATCAGAAGTTTAATTAAATGAGGTGATTGAAAAACAAAACAAAACTCAGAGTATGTCTAGGGGTCAGTATAGATTCAGCCCAAAGTCCTACATCTTCTTTGCCTATTGTATTAGGTAGAAAGAATTTAAGTCCATAACATGAGATTTTGCCATTTTTATTATCTGTTCCCCAAAGCAGAAAGATGAGCTGATGGATTTTAGAAAGTTTTATTCTTTGTTTCTGTGACAAGGTTTGAAAAAAAAACGTGCTTACTGTGTAGTTTTATTGTTGTTGTTCTGTCATGTCTGTTCATGTCGTGACCCCAATTTGTGGTTTTCTTGGCAAAGATACTGGAGTGGTTTGCCATTTCCTTTTCCTGCTTATTTTACAGATGACAAAACTGAAGCAAACAGGGTTAAATCATTTGTTCAGGGTCCCACAGCTAGTAAATGTCTGAGGTCAGATTTGAACTCATAATGAGGAGTCTTCCTGACTCCAGCCCAGTCCTCTATCTACTGTGCCACCTGGCTGTCCAATTAGCTAAGATGAGTATGTATCATATATGCTTTCTGTTCTTAATAGAATGTGAACTCCTTGAGGGAGAAGACTGTTTCAGTTTTGTCCTTTTTTATCTAGTGCTTAGCATAGTGTTTAATAAATGTATGCTGATTGAAAACTAAAAGCTTGATAGCTTCATATTGTTAATAGGATTATAGACTTAGAATTTGAAGAAACCTTAAGTAATATATCAAAGCTAGCAAGTGTCAGACCTAGGACTTGAAGCCTGGTCTTCTGACACAAACCTTTCTATTAACCAACATTTCTATTCCTTTCTCTCGCTTTGGGCTTTCACTTTTATGTGCTCAATAGCATTACTCCTCATCTGAGCTATCAAGATACTGTTTGTGACACATCATAATATCTACTTGTCTCTACCAGCAGATATAGAAGAAAGAAAATTGTATTTGGAGAACTGACATTTGATATATAGATCCTTAAGGAATAAGAGAATCAAAGAAATAGAAATGAGAAACATTATAGAAAAGAAGATTGTACTTGAGAAAGTAGAGAAGCTGCATGCAAGCCTTGGAGTAGTTCAAATGTAAAATATGAAGAATTTCAATAAAGTGGATGAGATAGCAGGTTTTATGTGATTAATATGTGGAAAGTATTGCACCAAGCACTAGAGGGAAAACTCTTGTGCTCTTTTTTTTTGTTTGATTTTGCTGGGCAATGAGGGTTAAGTGACTTGCCAGGCTCTAGTAAGTGTCAAGTGTCTGAGGCTGGATTTGAACTCAGGTCCTCTTGAATCCAGAGCAGGTGCTTTATCCACTGTGCCACCTAGCATTGACTTATGTAGGTCCATGTGGTAACAATAACTCTTCACATTCTTTCATAGATTTTCTCATAAGACCCTTACAGGAAACTTGATGAAAAAAAAAAATAGAGTTCGAACAGATCCTGGAAACACAATGCAAATGTGTTTCCATTGTTTAGAAAGATATTCAGTCAGTCAGTCAATAAACATTTATTTGTTGCTGTTCAGTCATTCCAGTCCCTTCTGATTCTTTGTGACACCTTTTGGGCTTTTCTTGGCAAAAGATATTAGACTGTTTTGCCATTTCCTTCTCATTTTCCATATGAGAAGCTGAGGCAAACAGGGTTAAATCATTTGTTCAGGGTCCCACAGCTAGTAAATGTCTGAGGCTGGATTTGAACTCATGAAGATGAATCTTCCTGGTTCCAAGCCCAGTGCTCTACCCACTGTGCCACCTAGCTGCCCTCAATCTCTGGGGATACAAAAAGAAGCAAAAGACAGTAGGTTTTCTTAAGGATCTCACAAGTCACAAACATCTTCTAGCTAGACTTGGTCTTTATCTTTATTTTCTTATTCCTTATCCAATATTTCCCCTGATGGCACTCCACAAAATAGAGAATTGTGAACTCCTTGGGGACAGAGACTCTTGCAATTTTTCTTTGGGTGACCTGTACTTAGCCTATTGCCTGGCACATGGTGGGTGCTTACTACGTGATTAACGAATTGATTTGGAGAGTGATGCATTCATCCAAAGTTTAGAAAGGGTCTAGGAACATCATCTCCCTTATCTATTTACTCTTGCTCTCCTGAGGCATGAAAATAACTTTACTGTTTTTAGAGAACAACACCCTAGCTCTCACTTTACAATCAATAATCAATCCCTCCAGCTCTGTTTCACATATGAAACTTTTTTTTAGTGTCAGTTTAATAAGTCTCAGTGGAGAACGCTGTTAGGCCTTCTGGTTAACTGATTTCTAAGTTTCATGTGAAGACTGAATCCTTTCACTTCTGTCTAAACTCTCAAACATAGAGTAATTTCAGAGCCAAATTCTTACTTATTTCTGGATTTCACTGTTAAAAGCTGAAAGGAGGTATTGATTACTTTGAACTTTAATCTCTTTGCAAAACACCAGATTGTGCCCCCCCCATACTCTACCACCACACATTTCATTTCATGCTTTATCTGATGATAAGCCCTTTGCCATTATTTAACTTCTCCACCTGCTTACTAGACCTTGGGAGAACCTGATCCTTTCAATTTCTCTATGAAATAACTTCCCCTTGTTATTTTAATTAAAAAATCATATTCTAATTTCATTAAAGGCATCCATTACTTAATTTCATTTAAGCTCATTTTTTTTGCATCTGGATCTTGACTTCAAAAATTAAGAGCATATCTTTAGTTAGTTTGTAATTTATGGTTCAGTTTAATGAAGAACCAATTTAATATCATTAACTTATATACTTATATTTTTAATAAAGTCATATCTATATGCCACCAAATATCCCAAAGAAGAATCAAGTGAAACATTTGTATGTCTTGTCATTGAAGTAGCACACATATTGGCTGCATGACTGAAGGCAAGACGCTCAACCCAGGCAACTCTCTATAATGCAAGTTGTAGAGCTTGTGCCCATTTGCATAGGTAGAAATTAGGAAGATAGAAAAAATAGGTAGAGAGAGCATTTATTAAGTACTTATAATGTGCTAGGTAGGAGAAGTTTCTTTATTTGAACTTCCCAGTATCAATGATATCAAAGATTTGTCCCCAAACCAGACTCTAAAACAGTACTACACATTGTTTGGTGCATTTGCTGCAATATGTTTTTGCTTATTGGTATGTTTTCACATTAACACAATTTGACATGGGTTTACACATTTATTTCCCCTTTAAAATAAACACCTCCCACACTCACAATACCCTCTCTCACAAAAAAACCAACCCAAACCCCAAACCAAAATAAAAACCCTCTCCTTCATTTACATAACTAATTGGGCCATGTCTTTCTATATAATTGTCTTTCTACAGAAGGATGGGTTCATAGACAAAATGCCTTGACTTTACCACTTGGCTTTAAAAATAGATATAAATAGATTATATTGGTTGTCCAGATATATGAAACATTCTGGGCAAATTGTACAGGAGAGAATAATTTTAAAGGAATACAACTTTAAGGACATCATTTGGAATATTTATTATTAAAATTGAATAATTTGAATTTTTTTCAGCTTGCCTTCGTAAGTAGGGCAGCTAGGTGGTACAGTGGATAAAGTGCTGGGCTTGGAGTTAGGAAGACACATCTTCCTGAGTTCAAACCTGGCTTCAGATAATAGGTGTGTAACCTTGGGCAAGTTATTGAACCCTGTTTGTCTCAGTTTCCTCTTCTATAAAATGAGCTGGAGAAGGAAATGACAAACCACTCCAGTATCTTTGCCAAGAAAATCCAAAATGGGGTCACAAAGAGTCAAACATGACCAAACAATAACATTCTAAATCAAGAGAGATAAAATTTATCTTTGAATTAATATCTTTTCCAATTCTAGCTGAGGACAAGAATTGCTCTCCAACTGTCAGTTCCTTCCCCCCCCCCAACATGTTTTCAGATATCATCTGAAAGATGGGATGTATGAAGAGTTTTTTCACCATTTGCCCAATTCCACACTAAAACCAATGGGCCTTTCTCAGTCTGGAGGAATTACTTGGCAGGTGGGATGTGTTTTTAAATTCCATTATATTTAAAAACCTGGAACTGATTAATTCTACAAGATTCTGTCCCATGTCTAGCAAGTCTCCTCATACTTTAAACCCATCCTTGTGATTACCCCAATCCCTCTTATTTAAAGCCATAAGCCTCATGGTAAGTAATCATTTCTGATACATCTACCAGAACTTTCATCCTCTTCTATCTTGTTCCTACTTTTCTCCAACAACCCATCCTCCAAATACCTATATTTTCCTGCCTTGATCCTCCACTTTGCCCTATGAACTCCATATTCTTATTCCAATAGCTTTTACATCTTCTTCAATCTCTTCTACCTTAACCACTTTCGTCTTCATGTACTTACTGAAACCTAGCTTTCCCCTCAAGATATCACAATCCTCATCAGCCTCTTCAATACTGACCATTGTTTCTTTTCTCCTCCCACTCCAGTCCAACCCTCATCCTTCTCTTTTTCAGAAAGTGCTGTTACCGTTTCTCATGAAATTTCTCATTTTCCATACTCCACAGCTCCAAACTTCTGTCTTCATGCCTCCTCTCCTCCTTTCTATGCATCATAAAAGCTGAAGTGGCCCTCTTTCTTAATAAGGATAACTTAAAGTTTTGATCTTGCTAGATGGTTGTGCACAATCCTATCCTCTTAGGTATCCTGGAGGACTTTGATCTTTCTCTCATTTTTACTCTCTGAAGGCTCTCTTCTTTGTAAAAACATTTTTAGGTTTTAAGACCTTCCATTGACTTTGTGATATCCACAAAATATCATATATTTCAATTGTCTTCCAATGCCATACTCCTAAAATGAATAATCTACACTTGATTTTTATACTTACTTAAGACCTTGTCATTTCATTGCTGAAGTTCTTGGAATCTGGCTGCAATCTCCATAATTCTATTGAAAGTATTCTCTCCAACGTCACCTCTTAATTGCCAACTCCAATGAATGTTACCCAGTCCTTATTCTCCTTGACCTTTCTGCAACATTTGCCATTGGGAACATACCTTTCTTCTTTTTTTTCACTTGCCACTCCCCTTCTCCCCTTTTAGCTTCTGTGATAGTGCCATCAACCCAACTAAGTAGCTATCTAATGACTGCTTCTTGGGCTTTTTCACTGGTTCATTGGTTCATCTACCTCTTCCCATATCCTACACAATGCATATCTACCCTCCTTCCCCCCTTTCCCTCCACCAATACAAACCTCTTCTGTTCCCTCTCCAAATTTTCTTGTACATTTCACTTATTTCCATGACTTCGGTTATTATTTCATTTTCTAAAAAAAAATTTTATTTTCAATTTATGGAATAAAACAAGCATTGTTATAACAATATGATAAAAAGATGATTGTACCAGAAACTGCAACTCTATTATGTACAACTTGATATTTCTTTTAATACATAATAAAATTATCATGTAAATTTCTTTTTTTCCTTTTTTTCTTTCCACCACCCTATAGATGGCTACCATTTGAAGAACTCTCTACCTCCACAACTTTTACCTCAAACTCAATATTACCCAAACTGAATTTTTTCCCTAAATTGCCTATATTTTAATAGATAGAACTTTCATCTTTTCAGTCCCCTATGTTCAAAAACCCAGGAGTCAATTTGAACTGTTTTTCTTTAACCTCTCATATGGGCATGATACACTTGAAAGGGTGATTGATTTAGAGTCAGAAAAAAACTAGGTTCAGATCCTGGCTTTTCCACTTATTACTTTGTATTTTACCTCTCTAGGCCTCAGTTTCCTCATTTGTAAAATAAGAGTTGTACCTTTGAATTCCATTAAAGTTCTAAATCTGAAATCTTATGATCCTATTGGTTACCCAGTTTTGTCAAATCTGCTGCCATAATATTTATCACCTCTCTCCCCTGCTTTACACTCATACTGCCGCTATTCTAGTTTAAATCAATTAACCCTTTGTCCCAATTTTCAACTATAGACTATTGTAACATTCTTCTAATGGGTTGCCCAGCTATCAGTATCTTTCTCTGCAATCCATTCTTCACATAGCTGCCTTCCCCAAAATATCTTCCTAATATACAGATCTGCCTACTTTGCTCTCCTGCTCAAAGCACCTCAGTAGTATCCTTTTTCAACAGGAGTTAAGTACAAAGGAATTTCACAATTAGTCTATATTAAACACAATTAGATTAGCATCTTATCTTTTTCCTACGATTCTCCTTTTGTTCCATTAAAAAAAAGCCAAATTAAACAGTTATTCTTCAATGTCGTCTTGCCTCTTTTACCTTTGCACACTCATCCAGGCTTCTTTTCTTAATAGTCACACACTCCCTCTACATTGCCAACTATTGAAATCCTTCCCTTACTTCTTCAAGGGACAGTCCATGTTCCATCTCTTCCATAAGGACATCTCTGATTTCATCTTAAGCTAAAAATGATCCCTTCCTTTAAAATTTATTCTTGCCTTGTTGGGATATCTCCTTTATACTTAACACATTCTATCCTTTATTATGTTTACCTGCATTTATCTTATCAAATTCCCATCAACCCCCAACTAGATTTTAAGCTCATTGAAAGCATTGAAATAGTTCTTATTTTTATATATCCAGCATCATGAATGGTGTTTTGAAAATAGTAGGCATTTAACAAAAATTTTAAAAAATTAATTTGAATTTGCTTCCATTCTCTGAGTTTTGTCTGAACACAAAGACAATGTAGCACTTAACTTGTTGTGAGGATACAAGGAAAGCTGAGAAATGATATCTGAAAAATGTATTCTGGCTCATTGTAAATCATGGTCATGTTAAAATTACAAGATGGGAAAAGCATGATTAGATATTGGCTCATTTAAAAAAAATATCTGGAGTCCTTAGTGGACTACAAACTCCATATGAAGGAGCATTGGACTTGCCATCAACTGGACAGGGTTTGAATCCTCAGGAAATCACTAGCTAGGTGGCTCTTCACAAATCATTTTCTCTCCTCAAATTTAATTTTCTTCATTAACAAAAAAGGGTGTGTATGATCAAATAAGGTAGGGGTTTGAGAGGATATTTTAATTTTAGTTAGGGCAGAATATTCTTACTAACTCAGATGCCCTGACACAATTTTATTAATAGCTCTGTAGGCTGATGATCAATAATTTTCATACACATACACACACATACACAGACACACAGACACACAGATATATATATATATATATATGTATATATATATATATATATTTCAAAATCCATGCTCCAAGCTCAAAGACTATCATCACCTTCTGCTATTTAATACAGTGACAGGCACAGGGCCTCCTCCTCTAATTTCCAGAGTGATTCTGTTTGAATAGCTCTACGAGTTTCCTACCACTTGTTCTGTCCAAGATTCTATATTGATCTAGCAGGGATGGTCCATAACTAAAACATGACCTGATCCAGTTGTACCTGGAACAGTTTGTTAATAGCAAGGGGGGACTCCTGGGAAGAGGGCATAACTCCAATCTATCAAATTATATATCAACATTTTCAATACCTTCCTCTCTTGCTGTCACCCCATGGTGAACTGGCTGCAAAAGTGGATTTATCTTCGAGGGGTCAAGGATAGAGAACAATACACCAGAGCAGAGTTTCACATATTTTGGCGTTAGGACTCCTTTATGCTTTTAAAAATTATTGAGGACTCCCCTAAAGAGATTTTGTCTATATGGGCTTTATCTTTTATTTATTTTCTTATATTTATATTTGCCATATTGGAAAAATGTTTTAGTATTATTATGAAAAGAGTTTTGACTTTGAGGATCCCCTAAAGTGTTTTTGAGAACTCCCAGGGGTTCCTAGGCTACACTTTGAGAACCACTATACCAGAGCACTAGTTCCAAGAAGTGAGATTAGACTTGTTTTTCTTGGTCCCCAAGTGCAAAATTGGTAGCAATGGGTGGAAGTGTTCAGAGAACTGGATTTAGCTGGAGGTAAAGGAAAACTTTCTAATGATGTGAGTTATCTAAAAGTTTATTAGCCTGCTTCACTCAGTGGTGGTTAATTCTGCTCACTGGCGGTGTCCAAGCAGAAGATACAAATATTTATGAGGATTATTTGGATGGCATTATTTTCTTCATGAGGCATAGATTGGACTAGATGAACTCTGAGATCCTGTTGAGATTCTGTTGAGTAAGTAGAGCAATGTATCAGGGAGCATGTTCTCTAGAAAACACTTCCAGGCTCTCAGTGTGTTACTCTAAGAACTACATGTTTAAATGGCAAGCAAAGAACAGTCATTTTCCCAAATCTAATTTCAACTCCTCTTAGTTAAGAAATGCACTTTTCCATATACTCATTGGTTTCACACCAAGTAGAAATCTTTCTGGACTTCATTACATCCAGCACTTATTAAAGCAAAACCACTTCATGTTCTATCAATGAACTGAATTGAACCAAATATGAGGATTTGTTCAGATGAACAAAATTAAGTCACAAATTCAGTAACAGCCACAAAGAGAAACCCATTTATTTGTAGCTCATAAATGTTTGATTTTGCTTTCACTTTGTAGCAGATGTTGCAGAATTAAACCTAATAGTTATGTGGTTTTGTAATGTTGTTTAAGTGCTTACATACTGGTTCCTTTTTTTTCTTTAATAAACCATATGGTTTTGCCTGCAAACTCAGTTATTCTGAGATAGAAAAATGCAGTACAATCAGAATACTTTTTAATACACTTAGATACATGGGTCTAAAATATGCTTGTTTGAAGTTGAGTCACAAATATCCACATCAGTAATTTAAATTTGAAATTGAAATACATCTATCTATCTCTGTTTATCATATATCTATCTGTCTATCCATATACATGCATACATGCATATATGTATATATATCTGTATACACACATTATCTATCTATCTATTACCTATCTTAAGATCATTTCATCAATTCTGATTTGTATCATTGGAGGGAATCCAGATTATTGATGTAATGAATTATTCTTGATGTTTCACTTAATCTTTCTAAATTCTAAATCTTCAATATGGTGAGATCGGGTCCCCATAGTTCAGTCTGTGGAAGACATGCTATTTTTGTTGTGTGTTTATTTTATGTCCTGATACTTTCCTAATGGAATTGTCTCATATAGTTTCTTTGCTAATTCTCTGGGGTTTTTAAAGCAATGCTTCATGTCATCAGCAAATAGATATTCTTGTACACTATGTATCAAATTCCTTACCAAATCTCACCATTTCTACCTTTACAGTATCTCTAGTTTAAGGCACCTTATCTCTATTCACACAGCCACAACCCTAATTTAGGCCCTTATCAGCTCTTTCCTGGACTATTTTCTATAAGGTCACCTTTTGAATATGTTCATGCCTTTAACTGCTCTTATTGCTACGACTAACACTTTCAGAACTCTGTTACATAACAGGTAAAGGGAACTTTATTTTCCTGCTCCTGTATTTATTGGAATTTTTTTTTTAGCACCACTCAGTGAACAAACATTTATTATGTGCCAAGCATTGTGCTGAGTGCTAGGGGTATAAAGAAAAACAACAGCCCCTATCCTCAAGGAGTTCACATTGTAATAGGGAAGACAACATGTAAATAACTATACTATATGCTATACTATATATAAAACCTATATACATATTTATATAGTACATACAGTACACATAGTATATGTATGTTTACATATGTATGTATACACACAAACATTGAGAGACACAGAGACAGAGACAGAGAGCGACAGAGAGAGAGAGACAGAGAGAGAGAGAAGCAATGGATGGTGATCTCTAAGGGGAAGGCACAAACAACACCCTGGGCACCTGGGAAAGGCTTCCTACATAAGGTGAGCTTAGAGCTGAGTCTTGAAAGGAGTCAGGGAAATGAAGAGACATAAGTGAGGAGGAAGAATATTTCAAGCATAGAAGACGTCCAGAGCAAAGACTAGAGAAACAGGAGATGGGATGTTTTGAGTATATGTCAGTAGACCAGTCAGTAAAGCAGGATTATAGCGGGCAGGTAGAGGAGAACATTAGTAGGATAGCAACTACCTAGACTGTTTTTGTCTGAATCTCATTTTTAAAAGAAAGATAAAAGTAATGATTTAAATGATAAACAACAACAATAATAAAAATTGGTATTTAGATAATGAGATACCATGACAGTAGAAAGACAACTGTCCTTGAAGCAAAGAAAACCTTCTTTCTTTCTTTTTTTTTTAAAGACCTAATTTCAAGACCCACCTTTGATTTACACTGATCATGTGACCCTGGACAAGTTATTTAATCCCTCATTGCCCAAGGCATCTCTCTAAGTCTTTAAATTATGGAAAAAGCATTGACTTACATTTGGAGAGGGAGCTTCCTTATCTCAATAACAGTGAAGTCAAAGGTCTATAATACTTTAAACTTTGTGAGATGTTTTACATGTATTCTCTTATTTGATCTTTACTCATTTAATTTTGCTTATGAGAAGCTAAAGTATATGAAATGTGGGGTCTCAACTATTTACTTGGAAACTTCCTTGGAAATTAAAGAGAAATAAACAGCTTCTGGAAGATTAGTCTCATGAACCGAGACCAATAAATCAAGGGCAAATGTTACAGTTTAAAATGTAAAATTATATAAGCCAATGACCACAGTATCTATTCCTCTCTATAAAAAGTTTCTTCCTAAAGGATTATGTTCTGTAATATTTTCTGGTCTGTGGCTTAAAAGTGGCAGCTGCTTATTAATAAATGCCAATAATATCATAGTAAATCATAATAATACCATTAAGATGTCATTGTAGAAGGAAGATAGTGTAAGAAATCAGTATTTCAATTTGAACTAAGTGAAACAGAAATGCCAGGTACTCTAGTTTCAATCATTTTATTGACTCACACTCTCCTAGTTTATTTTATCATCTTCCTACAATCTAAGCCAATCTTAAACTCTTTAGAAACATTCATGTATTAGGCTTTCTGTGACTAGAGTAGATTATTCTGTCAAAATTGAGTGTTTACTATTTGATATCTCTGTCATTATGCCAAATGCACAGTGCAGGGTTTTTTTTTTTTTAACTTGATTTCATTCCTTAAATCTAAAGACCAAATAATCTATATATCAAAAAGTGCAGCCTCTCTAGAGACATTATAATTTTATCTTTTGGAAACTGCAAAAAAATTGGAATTGCAAAAGGGTTGATGAAAAGTTATGAATGCAAAATTGATAATGATTTAGATAACTTAAAGAAAAAAAAAGACAAAACAAACTGGGCTATGTCTGCCATTGCAAATGAAAACAGCTTATTTCAGTCAGTTAACAAGCATTTATTAAGTGCTTTCTGTGTGCTAGGCATTATGCTAAATGCTATGTTTATAAATAAAGGCTACTATGATCCCCTGCAGGTGGTAGTGGAGAAACCTGCCAGGAAACTGAAGTCAGCACAATGGCTCTGTAGACCTTCAGTTTGGTAGTCAATCTAATACATCTTCTCTCCTACATTTTTCCTTTGGAGTCTCACAGATGCTCTGGCAATGTGTGCATTAACATCATCACCTATGTGTACATTCTTGAAAAGTATACTGCCAAGGTAAGCAAATACTTAATTCATACCAGAGGTACTAGGCTTCCTGAACACCCTACACTATATATATTTACAAACTATGTGTGTGTGTGTGTGTGTGTGTGTGTGTGTGTGTGTGTGTGTAACATGGAGAAAACCAAGAGAGGGGAAGTACTAGTATTAAGGATGATTTTAAAAGTTTCTCATAGAAGGTAGGGTTTTAACTGGGACTCAAAGGAAACCAGGAAGTCTAGGACACTTACCTTACAGTGTAAAGTAGTCATAAAAGATTGATTTGTGACAAGGCTATTGAGTACAATTGTCTTCAATGGATGAGCCATTTTGTAGATTCCTGTATTTTCACATGCCATAGGAATTTTTTTTTCCAGCTAAAATAGTTAAAGATGCTTAGCTCACTCTCTTATCCCTCCAACTTTAACCCCTTGGATATAAAATTTGTAATATTTAAGACAGAATTTCTTCAACCTCTTCAGGAAAAATAGAATTTTGTTTATTGGTTGCATTATCTTAATCAAAATCTTTAATTATGTAAGTTTTTGAAAGAACTACTCTGCCCCCCACACACCATTTTAACCTTGGGAATAGTTGATCAGTTCAGCTCCATATCTCCTTATGTGTGTAACATTACCAAAAGTAAGTGGAGAATTATTATTTTCACAAATAAATTCTAACCAATGATGCTGGAAGCTTTAGCAAATTTTAATTAGTGCTGCATGAAAAATTTCCCAAGGGAAGTACATTTAATCTTGGTTGTTAGTCATTTTTGCAAGAACAAAATTTTACTGTAAACATAGTTTTTTAAAAGAGTTAACAAAACAAACAAATTAGTAACAAATTTATTTCGTCAATAAAATACAATTAATAGATGAATGGGGAGGATGTAATGGTAACTTTTTTAAGTGTCCTGCACTTGTTTGCTCATTAATACAAGAAAAAATATGAAGTGCTGAACAAAAGTCCTGAATGAAAATTGACCTCTATAGAAAACTTTACAGTTTGGAGACTGGTTCAGGAGAAGCAACCTTAAAGTGCTTTACAGGGGCCAAGATGGTAGAGAGAAGCCAGGAAGTTACCAAAATTGTCCCAAATATCCCTTGGAAACAACATTAAATCAAGTCTCTAAATGGATTCTGGTGCTACAGAACCTACAAAAAATGGAGTGAAACAATCTTCTGGATTAAGATAACTTAGAAGGACTTTAGGGAAGGTCTGTCTTACTTGGGTAAAAGGAAAGCACAGTGCAGAGCCACACCACAGATCAGGAGCCAAAGCTCCTCAGTCCTGATTCAGAAAGCTAGTTGCAGAGGTGGTCAGTTGTGAGGACCCTAGCCCCAGAGCAGAAGGCAATCTGACAGCTGTGGTATCTGCTACACAATAGGTATGACTTGGCTGGGCCAGCCCAGTGTAGGGGAGCAAGCTGTGAGTCTCTGAGGCCTCAGAGCAGAAAGCCAGTGATCAGGTCCCTGATCCCCAGCAAAAGGAGCTTGGGACAGTGCTCCCTATGCCCCAGGAACAGACCTTAACTTTAAGAGGCATGAAATAGGCTAAAATAAGAGTAAGAATCAGAAAAGAACCCTCACTATAGGAAGCTACTATGACAACAGGGAAGATTAAAACAAACTCAGAAGAGGACAACACTGTCAAAATGCCTAAATGTGAAGCTTCAAAGGGGAAGATGAATTGTCTCAAAACAACAAAAAAAGCCCTCTTGGAAGAACTAAAAAAGGATTTTACAAATCAAATAAGAAAGGGAGAAGAAAAAAAAAAGAATTATGCAAGAGAAAACCAATAGCTTGGGAAAAGAAGGACAAAAATTGACCAAGGAAAACAACTCCTTAAAAATTCAGTTGGCCAAATGGAAAAAGAAGTACAAAAGTCAACTGGGGAAAATAATTCCTTAAGAATCAGAATTGGGCAGATGGAAGCTAATGACTCAATGAGACATCAGAAAGTAGTAAAGCAGAATTAAAAGGATGTAAAAATAGAAGAAAATGTAAAATACCTCATAAGAAAAACAACATACCTAGAAAATAGATCAAGGAGGGAAAATTTAAGAATTATTGGATTACCTGAAAGACATGATCAAAAAAAGAGCCTGGGCAAGATATTTCCAGAAATTATCAAGAAGAGCTGACCCACATCTTAGAATCAGAGGGTAAAATTGTAGCTGAAAGAATCCACTGATCACCTCTTGAAAAAGACCCCAAAATGAAAACTCCAATAAATATTGTAGCCAAATTCTGGAATTATCAGGTGAAGGAGAAAATACTGCAATCACCCAGAAAGAAACAATTTAAATATCAAGGAGTCACAGTCAGGATTACACAGGGCCTGGCAGCTTCAAACTTAAAGGATCAGAGAACTTGGAATATGATATTCTGGAGGGCAAAGGAGCTTGGACTGCAACCAAAAATCAACTACTCAGCAAAATATTTTCAGGGGGAAAAGATGGACATTCAATGAAATAAGGGATTTTAAAACTTTCCTGATGAAAAGATCAGAACTGAACAGAAAATTCAATCTTCAAATACAAGACTCAAGAGAAGCATTAACAGGTAAAAACAGGGGAAAAAACCTAAATATATTATTCAATAAGGTTAAAATGTTTACATCCCTACACAGGAAAAAAAATACTTGTAACTCTTTAGAACTGTATCAGTATTAGGGCAGATAGAAGGCATATACATTTTTTTCAGTGGTACATGCTGCCTGTACAAAAATTGACAATGTATTAGGGCATAAAAAAACAGAGTCAAATACAGAAAGGGAGAAGTAGTAAGTAAATGCATCATTTTCTGACCACGATGCAATAAAACTTATGTATAATAAAGGGCCATGAAAAGACCAAAAATCAGTTGGACACTAAACAATATCATCGTAAAGAATGAGTGGGTCAAACAACAAATCATAGAAACAATCAATAATTTCATAACAGAGAATGACAATAATGTGACAACATACCAAAACTTATGGGATGCAGCCAAAAGAGTTCTTAGGGGAAATTTTCATGTCTCTAAATGCCTACATAAATAAAATAGAATAATAAGAGCTCAATGAACTGGGCATTCAACTAAAAAAGCTTAAAAAAAGAACAAATTAAAAATCCCTAATTAAATACAAAACTAAACATTCTGAAAATCAAAGGAGAGATTAATAAAATTGAAAGTAACAAAACTATAGAATTAACAAAAAACTAAGAGCTGGTTTTATAAAAGAAACAATAAAATAGATAAAACTTTGGTTAATTGGATTAAAAAAGAAAGAAGAAAACCAAATTACTAGTATCAAAAATGAAAAGGATGAATTCACCACCAATGAAGAGGAAATGAAAACAATAATTAGGAATTATTTTGCCCAACTGTATGCCAATTAATTTGACAATCTAAATGAAATGAATAAATGTTTACAAACATATAAGTTTCCCATATTAATAGAAGAAAAGACAAAATACTTAAATAATCCCACTTTAGAAAAAGAAATTGAACAAGCCGTCAATGAACTCCCTAAGAAAAAATCTTCAGGACCAGATAGATTTACAAGTGAATTCTACCAAACATCTAAAGAACAACTAATTCCTATATAACAACTAATAACTATATAAACTATTTGGAACAATAGATGAAGAAGGATTCCTACCAGATTCCTTTTATGAGACAAATATGGTGTTGATACCTAAACCAGGAAGAACCAAAAAAGAGAAAGAAAATTATAGACCAATTTCCCTAGTGAATATTGATAAAAAAATTCAAAATAGAATACTAGCAAAGGGATTATAGCAATTTATCAGCAGGATAATACACTATGACTAGGTGGGATTTATACTAGGAATTTAGGGCTGGTTCAATATTAGGAAAACTATCGACATAATCAACCACATCAATAACAAAGCTAACAAAAATCATATCTCAATAGATGCAAAGAAAATTTTTGACAAAATGTAGCACCCATTCCTATGAAAAAACACTAGAGACTATAGGAATAAATGGAGCTTTACTTAAAATGATAAGCAATATCTAATGACCAAAGATGAGATAGAGAAAATTGTAAATACAAAATGGATAGTTTTAATTACATTAAATTAAAAAGATTGTGTTCAGAACCCCAAAACAGCAATAAAACAACCCCTGGAGCAGCAAACCCCACAAAAACATGGGCTGAGATTATTTTCCAACCAAAAGCATCTTAGAAGGGGCTGTGCTGGGTTGTGAGAAGAATCCAACCCCACGATCGTACCAACACAGTCCCCAGACAGGCTGTACCAGAGAAATTTATCCCTTAGCCTTGAATCAGCTGCAGCACTGGCATATTTTGGAACCAAGCTTACCATCGAGTGAGAGGGCTGAATGGCTGGCTGGGGGGAAAATACAGGGTTGTCTGAGGGACATAAGGAATCTGACTATCCTACCCCAGCGGGGAACCAGGAAGAAATCTTGAGCAGCAGGAGGCCCAGGTCGGGGAGGGGCACAGGCTCATAAAAGCTAAGAATCATAGCTCATAAAATTTTGCTGGCTGGTTAATTAGCAAGTTGGTTGAGGTTGTCTTCAGACCAGAGAACAGGCCAGGAAAAGGAAAACCCTGCCCTCCCTCAAACCAAAACACCTGAAGCTTGGGACAGTATACCTTGGGTACCCACTGTAAGAGGGAGTTAAAAGTCAAGTAAAAGATGGCAAGATGAGCAAGCAAAGAAAGTTGAGAATTATAGAAAGTTTTTTCAGTGACAAGGAAGATTGAGGCACACCCTCAGTAGAAGATAACAACCTCAGGGCTCTTACATCCAAAGCTTCCAAGAAAAATATGAATTGGTCTAAAGCCATGGAAGCATTTAAAAGGAAAAGTAGGAGAGATAGAAGGAAGATTTACAGAGGTAGAAGAAAAAATGGAAAGAGAAATGAGAGCAATGCAGGAGAGTTATGAGAAAAAAAAGTCAACAGCTTCAAAAGCCAAATGAAAAAGGAGATACAAAAGCTCTCAGAAGAAAATAATTGCCTAAGAATTAGGATTGAACAAATGGAAGCTAGTGACATTATGAGAAACCAAGACACAATAAAACAAATCCAAATGAATGAAAAAAATAGAGGGCAATGTGAAATATCTTCTTGGAAAAACTGCTGACCTGAAAAATAGAGTCAGGAGAGATAATTTGAAAATTATTGGTCTACCTGAAAATGATGATCAAGGAAAGAACTTAGACATCATCTTCCAAGAAATTGTCAAGGAAAACTGCCCTGATATTCTAGAAGCAGAAGGTAAAATAACAATGGAAAGAATTGACCAATCACCTCCTGAAAGAGATCCCAAAAGAAAAACCTCCAGGAATATTATAGCCAAATTCCAGAGCTCCCAGGTCAAGGAGAAAATATTGCAAGCAGCTAGAAAAAAGGAATTCAAATTGTGTTGTTTAAAAATCTAAATGTGGGTTCTAATCTCTCTCCTCCAGTTTTTGGGGGAAACTGGCTAAAATCACTGATAAATTCACCAAGAGTTTAGGTTTTTAAGGGCTTGTTAAAAGCTATGATAGTAAAGGGAGAAAAAGATTGAGAACAGATTTCTTATAGAATGGAAATCCTGGCCTTCCTAACCTCCCACCTGAAGTCCTGCCACCTAGCTGATGTCTAGAACCCAAAAAGGAAGTAAGCTGTCAGCCAGTATCTGCTTCCTGCTTTGCATTTTTCTCCCAGAAATGGGAGGCTCCTCAAGTTGATTGGCTGGTAGCTTTGATAGACAGTACCCATGAGTCAACATCACTTCCTGATGCCAAGGAACTTGACCACATGGCTTGCCCTCAGACTGCTTCTCCTCATGGTGGAGCTTTTTATAGTAACTCTTCAGCAGGTGGTATCACTCCAATCATTATGAAATACTGTTGAGCTATAATAAGGATAAAACAAGATCTAGCAGCATCTACATTAAAGGACCAGAGGGCATGAAATATGATATTCCAGAGGGCAGAGGACTACAGCCAAAAATCATGTACCCAGCAAAACTGAGTACAAACTTTAAGAGGAAAAAATAGAACTTCAGTGAAAAAGAGGATTTTCAGGCATTTGTGATAAAAAGACCTGAACCGAATAGAAAATTTGACTTTAAAATTCATACCCTAGAGAAGAATAAAAAGGTAAACAGGAAAAAGAAATGATGAGGAATATTAAAATTTTACATTTCTACATGGGAAAATAATAATTCTAACTCATAAGAACTTTCTCATTATTAGGGAAGTTGAAAGGAATGGATGGAGAGCACAGGTCTGAACTGAATGTAAAGGGATGATATCTGTAAAGCATTTATTTTTTGTTTATCCTTGTTTTTTGTGGGGTAGGCTGGGTGAGGTAGCTTATATCTGGGGTTGGATTTGGGCTCGGGGCCTCCTGGGTCCAGGGCTGGTGCTTTGTCTACTGTGCCACCTAGCTAACCCATGATGACATCTTTAAAATAAAGTTAGGGGGTAAGAGGAATGTACTGGAAGAAAGGGAAAGGGAGAGGTAGACTGGGGAAAAGTAGATCACATCATAGAAACAAAAAAAAAGCTTATGGAGGGGAGGGGAAGAGGGGGAAGGAGTGGGGGAGTGAGAGAACCTTACTATCATCAGAATTGGCACAAACAGGGAATAACATACATACTCAAGTGGTTATAGTAATATATTTTGCCCTGAGGGGATGTGGGAGGGGAAGGAGATAAGGAGGGGGGAGAGGGGAGGGAAGGAAGGGCACATTGGGGGAGGGAGCAGTAAAAAGCAAAATATTTTCAAGGCAGGTGAAGATGTTCTGCATAACTGCACAGGTATGACTTATATTGCATTGTTTGATTTCATAGGGATGGTTGAGGAGGGAGAGAGGAAGAAAAATGTAGAACACAGAATTAGCTCAAAGACATTAACCTCATCAGAGTGGACTCAAGGAGGGAATAACATTCACACCCAACTGGGAGGAGTAATTTATTTAACCCTACAGGAAAGTAGAAGGGGAAGAGGATAAGGAGGGAAGGGCAAAAGAAGGGAGGGCAGAGCAGGGGAGAGACCAGTCAGAAGCAAAACAATTTTGAGGAGGAATAGGGTAAAAAAAAAAAGATAGAAAATAGAGTAAATATCATGGGAAGGGAATAGGATGGAGGGAAATAACTATAATGACTTATTATAATGGCAAAACATATGGTACCTACTTTTCTGGGCTATTGTGAAGAAAATTCTTTGTCAAATTTAAGGTACTATATAAAAGTTATGATGAACAGGATGCTATCAGAAAAACCTGGAAAGATCTACATGACCTGAAGCAGAGTGAAATGTACTGTATACAAAATAACAGCAATAGTATAAGATGATCTGCTTGGAAGGACATAGTTATTTTCAGCAATGCAATGATCCAATATAACTCTGAAGGACTTATGAAATTTGCAATCCATCTACAGAGAAAGAACTGATGGTAACTGAAAACAGATTGAAGCATATTTTTTTGGCAGTTCCTTAATCTGAAATTTTGTTTTTATTTGCTTTCTCTCACAACCTAGCTAATATGGAGATGTTTTCCATGACTACTCATGTATAACTTATATTGATTTGCTTGAGTTCTTGGTGGTGGGGTATGGGAAGGGAGGGAGGAAGAGAAGTTGGAACACGAATTTTAAAAAACTGATGCCAAAATTTGTTTTTACATGTAATTTAAAAAATAAAATTGTAAACAGGAAAAAATTTTTTTTAATTGTGCCATTTTTGCAGACACACAGCATTTGGCTTGGTCATGAGGGTAGATTTCTGAGCTAGGGAAGTTTTGGTATCGTTTTTTGAGCTAAGGAGAAGTTTCCAAGGGATGATTTGAATTCCAAGGCTGAGATTTACCAAATGGATAGTCACATATACCTTCTCTCATTAGGGAGGAGAGATGCCATCAGACCCTATCATATCAGTCACAGATGTGCAAGGACCCTGAGAAAATACCATGATCAAATAAGCCCCTGGGCTCCCTTAACCTTAAACTTATATTTCATTAATATGTACTGTGTATCCCAAGTCAGGAGGGTTTTCTTTATTTCATTGTTCCATGGGATTAGGAGAACTAACCAAAAAACCAGATATCTATCCAAGAAATTATATGGAGCATAAGAAATCCATCTTATATAAAGGATAGGTAGAGATAGTGAAGACAAAGGAAAGATAGCTATCATTTGATAATGGTAGTCATTTGATGATTTGATGGTAGTGATTTGAAGGGCTATCATGTTGAAGAAGAAAACTAGGGTCAATGAGTTTTAAATAACTTTCTAAAAAAATGAGATGGGATAGACAGAGGGTACAGGTGGGGGCAGTATCAAAGCAAAGGCTAGAAGACTAGGTATCAAAGATATTGCTAAAAGACTCACATTCAAGCCATCAATGAAATTCCCAAGAAAAAATCCCCAGGACCAAATGGATTCACAAATGAATTCTTCCAAACATTTAAAGAACAATTAATCCCAATACTATATAAATTATATGAAAAAATAAATGAACAAGGCATCCTACCAAACTCCTTTTATGAGACAAATATGGTGCTGATACTCAAACTCTTGTATAACTTATATTGAATTGCTTGAATTCTTGGGGGTGGGGGGAAAGGGAAGGAGGAAGAGAAGTTGGAACACAAAGTTTTAAAAAATTGATGTCAACATTTGTTTTTATATGTAATTTGGAAAATAAAATTCTAAACAGAGAAAAAAATGTGTTCAAACAAAACCAATGCAACCAAGATTAGAAGGAAAACAGAAAGCTGGGAAATACTTTTTACAGCTAGGGTTTCTGATAAAGGTGTTATTTCTCAAATATATAGAGAACTGAACCAAATTTATGAGAATATAAGTCATTGCCCAATTGAGAAATGGTCAAAGGATATGAACAGGCAATTTTCAGATGAATAAGTTAAAGTTATCTATAGCCATATGAAAAGAATGTTCTCAGGTACTATTGATTAGAAAAATACAAATTGAAACTACTCTGAGATACCACCTCACACCTATCATATTGGCTCTGTAACGATTGGAATAACGCCACCTGCTGGAGACTTACTGTAGAAGAGTTCTGCCATGAAGCGAAGGTCTTTGAGGGCAAGACCCAGGAGTCTTTTCTTTAGCGTCAGGAAGTGACGCAGGCTAGTGGGAGGAGGAAGGAAGAGACTGGCGCTCACGCTGGGGCTCTTTCCTTTGGACTGGTGGAGAGCGGAGCTAGAAATGTGCTCTCCCTTTAATAGATAGGAATCTAGGCCTTTCTCTCTCTCTTTACCAAATTCTTGTTTTCCTTAATAAATGCTTAAAAGCCTAACTCTTGCTAAAGCTTATAATTTATTGGCGACCACTCATTAGATATTTTAGACAGTTTAGCTAGAATTTTAGCCCTTAACAGCTCATATGACAAACGAGAAAAATGATAAATGTTGGAGAAGATGTGGTAAAACTGGTACAGTAATGCATTGACTTTTTTATTTTGTTTTTTTAATTTTACTTTTTAAAAATTGCAAATGTATTCTATTATTTTCCAGATACATTTAGAGATAGTTTTCAACATTTGTTTTTATAAGATTACTAGTTCCAAATGTTTCTCCCTTCCTCCCTTCCCTCCCCCAACCTCAAGGCAGAAAGCAATCTGATATAGGTTATATGTGTACAATCACATTAAACATATTTCTGCTTTAGTCATGTTGTGAAAGAAGAATCAGAACAAAAGGGAAAAAAAACCTCAAAAAACAACACCCGCCCCCCAAAGTAGAAACAGTATGGTTCAATCTTCGTCCCGATTCCATAGTTCTTTTTTCTGGAAGTGGAGAGCATTTTCCATCATGAGTCCTTTGGAATTCTCTTAGATCATTGTACTGCTGAGAAGAGTTAAGTCTATCGTAGTAGATCATCACACAATGTTGATACTGTGTACAATGTTCTCATGGTTCTACTCATTTCACTCATCATCAATTTGTATGAGACTTTTCAGGTTTTTCTGAAATCTACCTGCTTATCATTTCTTATAGCACAACAGTATTCCATTGCACTCATATACCACAGCTTGTTTAGCCATTCCCCAATTAATGGGCATCCCCTCAGTTTCCAATTCTTTGCCACCACAAAAAGAGCAGCTATAAATATTTTTGTACATGTGGGTACTTTTCCCTTTTTATGATCTCTTTGGGAGATAGACTTAATAGTGGTATTGCTGGGTAAAGGGTATGCACAGTTTTATAGTCCTTTGGGCATAGTTCCAAATTGCTTTCCAGAATTGTTGGATCATTTCACAATTCTACCAACAAGGTATTAGTGTTCCAATTTTTCTACAGCTTCTTCAGCATTTATGATTTTACTTTTTTTGTCATATTATCCAACCTGTTAGGTGTGAGGTGGTACCTTGGAATTGTTTTAATTTGCATTTCCCTAATCAATAGTTATTTAGAGCATTGTTTTTTTTAATATGGCAATAGATAACTTTGATTTCTTCATCTGAAACTGCCTGTTCATATCCTTTGACCATTTCTCAATTGGGAACACTAATGCATTGTTTGCAGAGCTGTGAACTGATCCAACCATTCTGGGGAGCAATTTGCAACTATGGTCAAAGGAGTATAAAACTGTGCATACCCTTTGACCTAGAAATTCCTCTACTAGGTCTATATTACAAAAGGATCATAAAAAGGGGAAAGGTTCCACATGTACAAAATATCTATAGCTGCTCTTTTTGTGGTGGCAAAGAACTCGAAACTAAGGGGATGCCCATCAATTGGGGAATGGCTGAACAAGTTGTGGCATATGAATGTAATAGAATATTATTGTGCAATAAGAAATGATAAGCTGGTGGATTTCAGAAAACCTGGAAAGACTTACATGAACTGATGCTGAGTAAAATGAACAGAACCAAGAGAACATTGTACACAGTAATAGCAACATTGTGTGCTGATCAATTGTGATAGACTTAGCTCTTCCCAGCAATACAATGATTCAAGAAAATTCCAAAAGACTCATGGTAGAAAATGTTCTTCACAGCCAGAAAAAGAACTATGGAGGCTGAATGCAGATTCAAGCATACTATTTTCACTTTTGTTGTTGTTGTTGTTTTTTGTTTCTTCTTTCTTGTTTTTTTTTTCCTTTTGTTCTGATTCTTCTCTCACAACATGACTAATGTTGAAGTATATTTCGCATGATTGTCCATATATTACCTATATTGGATTGCCGGCTGGCTTCTGGAGGTGGAAGGGAGAAAAATTGGAACTCAAAATCTTACAAAAATGAATGTTGAAAACCATCTTTACATGTAATTGGAAAAAAATAAAATTCTATTTTAAGAAAAAGACAGTGACTAACATAGAACCTGCATTTAATTAATATTTGTAGAATGAATGAATGAATTAAAAAAATGAGAGTATGAATGAAGTAATGCACTTAGGTGTCAGATGGATTTAATGCCATTTTTTTTGCTATTTGCTGATCTTTCATAACTGAACTATGAGATCTCTTGTCAAAACTTAAAAGGAGATGATGGCTGTCACCTACGTGAAAAGGTGAGTCCTGTGAAAAGGTAAGTCCTGTGAAAAGGTGGGATTATACATACATTTTTCACTAAGGTGCTCTAAGGCCTTAAGGAAGATAAAGATAAAATATTCTAATACAATGATCAGTTGTCTGCTTTAGTCATTCATTGCCTTAGGACCTTAGTATTTTGAGGATTCTGAAGGGGAGAACACTATTAGGAATGTCAGAGTTCTTTTCATGAAATAAGAGCTTTTCTTTTTGAGAAACTGCCTTCTTCATGATGGCCAGATATTAACACTTCCACATGTAGCATCAGCAGTGATGATAAAGACAAAGAAACCAGCAGGCCCCAGAGTACGTGCCCTCATTTGGAAGTGTCCAAGGACCTGTCTTAGCAGTTGAGTTACTTTGTTTTGCTGTGGACAAATAGATTTTCTTAGGCCTTTTAGATCAATTTTGGATGCTGGTCTTATAAATAAGGGATTTATTGTAAATTCAGACTTTTTAATCTTTTAAACAGAGATCCAGAGAAAGATGAGATGAGATAACTGAGACCACAATAGGGTCCCTAAGCATAGTACTTAACATGGTGATAGTTCTCTCCTAGGGAGAGATGAGTAGTGAGTTTCTATGTATTGACTTCCTGGATTCAGTCATGGAGGCACATGGAAGTCACACATGTTCTCATCCACTTGGACCCCAGGAAAGAAGAGCCATTTGGCTAAGTAGGGAAAATGACTCCTGGATAGAGGAAGTGGGATAGGTCAAACCACGTCAAGATCCTGCTCAACAAATTCCAGTTGTTCCCTATTATTCTTCAAGAAACCTTTCTTCCTTCCCACAACAGATAGTGCCTCCCTCCTGAAATAATAAAATATTTACCTTGTATATATGTCCATCTACTTATAGGTGTACCTGTACTTTCCTTTAGTAGAATGTAAGTACCTTAAGGCTTGAGGCTATTTAATTTTGAGTTTTATATCCCTAGTACCTAGTACAGTTTGTAGCAATTTGTTGGCCCATTGTGTTTGACTCTTTGGAATATATTATGTTGGGCCCTTCAGTGCTCCACTGTCTCCATGGGGTTTTCTTGGCAAAGATACTGGAGTGGTTTGCTATTGTCTTCTACAGTGGATCACTGTCAGAGTTCTTCACTATGACCAGTCTGTCTTGGACAATCCTGAATGGAATAGCCCATAGTTTAATTGAGCTATGCAAACCCCTCTTTCATGACAAGGCAGTGATCTTAGTGGGGTCCTGGCACATGGCAGGTGCTTAATAAATGTTTGATGATTGATTCTTGTACAGTGTTATGTTTAAGGTTTACAAAGCACTTTACAAATCTTACCTCATTTGAACCTCATAACAACCCTGGGAGGTAGGTGGTTTTACTACCCTCATTTTACTGATGGTGAAACTCAGTCAGACAGAGATTAAGTCACTTGCTCAGAGTTATGTGGCTAGTAATTGTCTGAAGCTGGATTTGAACTTAGGTAACTTGTGGTTCAGCACTTTCCACTGTATCACCTGGCATCCTAAGCCTTTAGAAAGTTCTACAACCAAGCCCCTTTATAAAGAAGGGAGGATTTCCTGTATAATGGTGAATTCCTGTGTAGTTCAGGGACACAGCATTCTAGTGAGAGGAGAGGGAATCCTGGGCAATGCCAATTTTAAATTTGCCTTTCTAGTAACTTTAAATTGGAGAAGGAAATCACAAACCACTCTAGTATCTTTGCCAAGAAAACCCCAAAGGGGGTCATGAAGATTGGGACATGACTAAAATGACTGAACAAAAAACAAAACTTTAGATTCAAGTTTCGAGATCCAGACTTATAAAATATAAGGGAGAGTATGTTTACTGTTATGATCTCTTGAAGAGAAGAGAATTGAACTCAGGGAGGCAGAGTTGGATAAACAGTGAGATACTGAGTCAGACCTGGAAGAGTAAAATGCCCATACTTTGCCTTCTGCTACTATCATGAATTACTCAAACAGCTGAAGTCCAGTGGTAAGAGCATTGCTTCTCTTGGAATTGAGTTTATTTTCTCTCCAGGGAGACTCTACATTGTTAAGGTAGTACCAAGAGCCTTGGGAGAACTGTATGGGTCCCTAACATGAAGAAGATAGTCCTGTGAATGCCAAATGGTTTTCTCTAGCAACTCTGTTTGTTTTCCTCCCTAGGGGCCTCCAAACCACAGGATTTAGTACTACTCTAAGGTCTTAGATATTAAGAAAGATGAATTAGGGGCAGCTAGGTGGTGCAGTGGATAGAGCACTGGCCCTGGAGTCAGGAGGACCTGAGTTTAAATCCGGCCTCAGACACTTAACACTTACCAGCTGTGTGACCCTAGGCAAGTCCCTTAATCCCGATTGCCTCACCAAAAAATCAAAAAACCAAAAACAAAACAAGATAGATGAATTAGGGAGTTCTAGGGATGCAAACTCCCTCCATCAGATCTACACTATCTAAATAACTTATGTTAAGTTTTAAAAATCTATAATAGCCATGCTTAGCCCCTTCTTATTCTTGTAATTCCAGTACCATATGAACTATCCTCTTCCCCCCAGGAAGCTAATTTACAAAACAGCTCAGGCCAATCAAACATCTTTAATTAATCCACAATGTTGAAGTCCAGTAACTGAGATTTAAGGAGATACTTATCTTCACTAAGATATTACTAGGTGGATGTCCCCCACCTCCTCCCTAATTCTTTTCAACATGATTGTTAATTGGTATCCATCCATCCATCCATCTATCTTTCTATCTATCTATCTATCTACCCATCAATCTATACACAGATGTATATATGTAAATATAGCTTTCATAGGAAGATACACATTCCTAAATAAAGGCTCATCAAACTAATCAGATAACTCTCTTGATCAACCCACTAATTACATATATATCTTCTTTAAGAGACCTCTAAGTTATTTAACCAAATAATTATACAAGATTATCTTACCTATTAACCATAGGTGGTATATAGGGAGAGAAATGGGAATAAACCACTGCTATGAGATCTCTTGGATTAGTCCTATATCCTTCTCTAATCTCAAAAAAATAATATTCTCAGACATGGAAGGGATTTTTCCAGTTTAGTATCATTACGTATAGGCTTATTTGATGAGGGGGCTTATATCTGAGAGGAGAGCTCAAATACAGAGGCAAGACACATTTTTCATACATCAGATTCATTGGAATTCATCTTTATGGGTACTATTTAGTGTTCTCTGAGACCTTCATTTGTAGTAGAACCTGTTGCCTATTTACACACTGTGAAAAAATGTTTAAAACACTCTGTATTCCTCTTTGCTATTCTCTACACATTCACATCAATTTCAGAAGAGTTTTGATTTGGTTTTGGTGCCTATGTAAATCCTGGGCAAGTTATAAAATTGACAGTCACAATACAAATTCAAGCTGAATACAGAAGTAATCCAGGTAATTCTTCCTTATAGCAGTTTATAGGAATCCTTTGTATTCAGTGGTTGTTTTCAAGTTTAAAAAGATGCAATGTCAATTCAACCACTAAAAACCTTTCTGTAGTAAATGCAGATCTGTGAATAAGTCATATTGAAGGCATACATTCTTTTTTTTCAGACTCATTTTTTTTTTTTTGGTGCAGTAGAAGGACCTAGGAATAAAAGGAGAGAGAATTTATAGATCCTATTTCCTCTGAGGTCTAAGCACATTGTGGCAATCTGAAGATGGTGGAATGTCTTATGTTGTCATCCCTCCCCCCACCCCAAATTTACTTTCTTTTGTTGGTCTAAGTCTGACCCCGTGCTTTGTCATTTAATTTATGTATGGAATAGACCAATGTAAAATAGATTTCTATGTAAGAGTTTAATACCATTCAGAGATAAAAGGCCTTTATGGTATGCGAGGGCCTTAGGCCTTCTAACATCCTCAGATAGATTGGTGAAATATTTTGTATGTTAAGCCTGGGAATGAAAGACATCACTGAAAGCATTACACTGCAGACAAAGGCAAGATAAGCGAGTAAATTGAACAGCTCTTCTTGTACCTAATGAATTCTAAGAAAATTGATAGATAAAATTGTCATAGAGTATTTTTTACCTGGTTTTTGAGTGCTCTGAATAGGCAGTAGAATTCCCAAGAAGTGCTTGAATTCAGCTGCCGTGGAATGCTGTCAAAGTAGCAAAAGGGCTAACGTCAGGCCATGGGAATGATTTAACGTTCTAATGTATTTATTTATTTTTATGAAACAGGCTTTTAAGCAAATTATCAAAAAAGATGTCATGTGATTGATTCATATATAATCAGTTCATAGAAAATGATATTTTCCAGAATGTTTTCTGGAAGACAATTTAAAAAGCAAGTTCTAGGCCTCTGTGAAGAATGAACAAAAAATAATATTTCAGACTATTTTTGAGTCAAAATTTTATTTCGTTTATTAGGGATATGGGCAGGACTTTGGCATATAGATCTTGAGGATATTTCCCAGGGACTGAACTATATGGATTCTAATAATTCTCATTTCCTTGAGCATTAATTAGTTTGTGAGGTCCCCATGGGTAATTATTTTTTCTGACTACATACAATTTGGCCTTTTAAAGAAAAGTATCCCTTATGTAATTTGTCCCCCATCTTAATGTTCAAGTCACCTTACATGACATATCTAAACCATGGGAGTTATACCAAAATTATGTCTTCTCACTAACAATACAAGGAACATAAAGGTATCTACAAACCTTTATGCAATAATACAACATAAAAAAAGTAGAATAGAGTTTACGATAATGATAACCCTGTGAAAGGAAAAATTAATGAGAATGAATGGACAAAGAATCTTGATGGGGAGTTAGAAGAAGAGACTGAAATCTTTTTACTATTCTATGTATTGAAATTGTTAGGGGAATATTATGGGCCCTGGTTACCCTGGAAGTTGTCTGGGGAGGTCAAGGAACTTTTTCCTTGAAACCCCAGGAGTTTTCCCTAGAGATCAAGGAACCTTCTCCTTGAAACTAAGCCAAAGGACAGACACTCGCAGAGAGATAAGCAGCACTGGATCAGACTGAGCTAGCTCCAGGACTACCACCCTTCATTCCAGTCTCCCTCACCCCCTTGATGAGGTAATCCCATTAGGTGTGGCTGCACCAGGAGGGGACAGAGCAATGGCCCACCACCAGAATGCATGCAACTCATCACCCAATAAGGAACATTTCACCCTTACTTAGGTGGCTACTCGATCTTGGCCCTATAAAAGGGCTCTCCTCAGTCTAGTCAGGGAGGAAAGAGTTTTAAACCTTCCTCCAGGCCAGTTTCTCTTGTATCCAATAAGCCTGTTCTTTTATTCCTAACTAGGACATGCACAAGTGTGTAATTCTTTACATAGGAATTTAAAGACCTATGTGCTTTCCCCATAACATTTTTGATACCCCAACATTGCAGGGTATGGGATCTTCCTCTCTTTTCGCCATACGGCACCCAGAGGTAAGAACACATTTTACATATCTCTCTCTCTCCCACCTGACCCTTGCCAGTACTCGGTTTTTCCATGCAAGGGGCAGCAAAGTCACCCTCCCTTGCAAAAAGCTCAAACTAACTCAGTCCATTAGAATTATCTGGGTAAAGGTTTAAACAGTTTTAGGCCCATAGGGCAGAGAGTAAGCATTCCGAAAAATTCTCCTCTGGGTGCATCCTAAGAGACTGGAATAAACTAGAATTTACAAACTTGAGAAAGAGATGCATGATCTATTATTGTAACACAGTTTGGCTGCAGTATCCATTAGGATCTCAAGAGAACTGGCCTGTACGCAGAACTCTTAACTATAATACCATTTTGCAATTGGACAAGTTTTGCAGGCATGAAGGGAAATGGACAGAGATCCCATACATATTGGCCTTTATGGCTTAAACCAGAACTCAAAAGGAAAGGAACAGAATAGAATATGCCCAGCAAAACCACAGGAACCTAAGGAGGCTCGGGATAATCCTAAAAAGTCTGAGCTAGTTGGGTGGAGTAGCAATACTCAGAATGAGGAGAACGTTAATGTCCTCTTCCATCAATGCTGTCCTTGAGAGACTGGATAAGGAAATTGGATAGTGGAAAAAAGAGTTGGGGTCTCCTCAGTTTTAATACTATGATGAGTCAAGGGCAGAATTATTCAGAATCCAACCAAAAAACTCTCAAAAAAGTTTATAAAGGAAATGAAATGAAATTTTGACACTCTCCTTCAGGATTTAAATGGAACTTCAAAGAACACATGTTTTATGGAAGCCACACAGTGATACTATAGTAAGGTATGAGCAGCTAAGGTGACACAGTGAATAGAGTGCCAGGCCTGAAGTCAGGAAGACTCATCTTTATAAGTTCAAATATGGCCTCAGACTAGCTGTATGATTCTGGGCAAATCATTTAACTCAGTTTGCCTCAATTTCCTCATCTGTGAAATGAGCTGGAGAAAGAAATGGCAATCCACTTTAGCATCTCTGCCAAGAAAACTTCAAGTGGGGTCATGAAGAGTTGAACATGACTGTAAATGACTGAACAACAACAAAAATAGGAAGGTATAGTAAAGTATGGTAGGTGACACTACATGTAGTAAGGTTCATTAGGTAAACTTTGATCTAATACCCTTTGGAGTCAATGTTTAAATATTTATTAAGTATTTTCTCATATTCTGTATAGGCTTAAACTCTGTAAGGGAATATAAGAGGTAAATAAAAATGGTTTCCACCCTCAAAAAGCTTACCATCTGGTTAAGGGAACAAGACTAACATAAAATGATGTAAGAACGATATAAGACTGATTACAATCTGTACTACATTGTAAACTACAGATTTCTAAGTATTATGGAAGTTTAGAGAATGGAGAGATTCACTGGATACCTGGGAAAGGACACACTGTCAAAGACAGAACAATATTGAATATTCTTGACAAAATATTATTAGAGATGTTCAGATGAGAATTGACAGAGGAACAAAATTACATATTGGTAATTCCCTTATAATAGACTTGATTTTGCTTATACTTTAAGAGCTAAAGAAAAATAAACCTGAACCCTGGGAGAAGTAAAAGAGAAAATGAAAGGTTTTTGTTTGGAAGAATGGTCTCTGGAGAATATGATGACAGCTGGGTCCAGGAAAGACATAAGAGCCCTATTGGCAATTCAAAATCATGTGTGAAGGACCAGAATTTAAGAGCAGTGCCATTAAATCAAATAGCTGTTGATTAATGCTTTCCACCAAAGTAACCAGTTAATTAAATCTACTTTTGGTCATTATGTTGTCACATGCCTTGTCTGTCTTGTTTTATGACTGACTAAATACTGATTTGAAAAGTTAGGACTGATGTTTGCCTGAGTTTTTCTCTGAAAGGATTTACTTGACCTAATGCAAGAGGCAGTGTGGTGCAATGGTAAGTCACGAACTTGAAGTCAGGAGAAACCTGTTTCAAATGTTAGTTCTAACCTTTACTAGTCCTGTGAAGATAGGTCAATTGCCTCACCTCTCTGAGCTTCAATTTTTTCAGCTATAAAATGAAGATACCTACCCCACCCAACTCAGAGAAGATAAAATGAGATGAAGTAAAGTGGTTTGTAAATTTTATAGCATCAGTTATAATGAGCTCTACTAAGTACTAATAGTAATAGAGGAAAGGAAAGCAAGCAAAATAAATAATTGTAATAAATAAATTAGGGGCAGCTAGGTGGCGCAGCGGATAGAGCACCGGCCCTGGAGTCAGGAGTATCTGACTTCAAATCCGGCCTCAGACACTTAACACACACTTACTAGCTGTGTGACCCTGGGCAAGTCACTCAACCCCAATTGCCTCACTAAAAAAAAATTTAAAAAAATTTAAAAATTAAAAAAAAATAAATTAGCTTTGGATAGTCAATTTATGGAGTATTTTGTTCATAAGTTTAGAATTCTTATAAATATTAAGCTCAGCTCCAATGAAGAAGTATGAGAAGATACCTCTCTACCCATCATCTTTGAAGAAGTGGTAGACTATGAATATAGAGCAATGCATAAAATGTTAGACTTTAAGGATATAATTATTAGTTTTGTTCTTTAAGAATCTTTGTTATTAGGAAATGCTCACTGGGAATGGCATGGATAAATGGGAAACTTAGAAATCATCAAAACAAAAAATATCAAAATAATCTATTATTTTAAAAGTTAAGTTAAGAATTCTGGTTAAAATTTACAAAGAGCAACTTTTTCTGCTGCTTCTTGAAAAACAATTTACAGAGCATGAGAAAACTAAAATGGAAGAGATAAGAATTGATGCAGTAATCATTAAAATTAAAACCTCAAGAATAAGTTAAATGAATGAAGAGTGCCGAGAAGAGAGTTGAAAATAATAGATACAAACATGTGAAAAGCAAGGTAGATATGGAGGAGCTGATTTATTAAAAGCCCAAACCAATGCTAGTTTAGGATTTCAGTATGGCCACTTTGTTAATCTACCAGAATGAATGTTTCAAATTCTTTTTATGATATCTAATTGTCCATCAGGTTCCTAACCATATTGGAAAAAAAAATGAGGGGTTGGGGTAGGATTGGGAGGAGAAGATCTCATCTGGGCATGGCTAGGGATAAGTTGGAAGCCTTCTCCTATTCCCTTACATAGGAAGGTATTGTGGCAAAAATCTGATGATTTGGTAATATTCAGTGTTGCTTTGGAAGTGCCAGACTTTCTCCTTGTGTTAAGTGAACAAAGGGAAGAAGAAGGCAGGCACAATAACACCACTAGATTCCTAATTCTTGCCTTTTGGCTAAAATGTCAGTCAATGTCAAGATGGTCAGCCAGGGAACAATAGAACAATCAATAAAAACTCCCTTGTATGCTTAGGGCTGACTGAAAGCTTATCCAGCCAGTGACATTGGTGGAAAAAGAAAGAGGGAGTAGACTTCTTCCCTCTATTTTTATTTGCCCCATAACTATTTTTGGAGGACATTAGTAAAGTATCACAGTATATAGACTTGTTATCGAGAAACAATGGAGAAAAGTCCAGCTGTTATCCTTCAGTAAATACTTGGAAACAATATATTGGTTCAGAAAAAAAAAAAAAGCTTCAAATCAAGATAATTTTCATTCTATTTAGAGCTGAAAGGACAAGTCAATGCTAGAGGTGGAACTTTAGTGCCAGTCTCCCATAAGTCAAAAATTCCTTAGAAACTACAGGGGGATAGTGGGTAGTGGGTACACAAAGCATAGTGGCTAGGTTATAGGTTCTCTACATAGTCATGGGTAGTATGAGAGTACTACCTATCTGATACTCTCTTTTTGACTGTTCTAAATAAGAATTCTTGTAGTACAAAAAGATTAAATATTTGATTGAACTGAATATAAGAGGTTACTTATGTGGTGTGGATATCAGGCAGTTTGGTATGATGGATAGAGACAGCCTCCAAATCAGAGAGATTTGACTTCCATGTCTCAGGTCTGACTGGCTATGTGATACTAGACAAATTATTTAACCTCTCAGTGCCCTAGTCAACTCTCTAAAATAATAAGTTGTAGAGTAGGTGGTCATATGCAGTGGTAAAAGAAGTTTTCCTCCCCATACTTATATAGAGCCAGCCCAATCTTTGATTATCAAAATTAAATTTATACCAGGCATTCAGGAACACAGGAAGGCATTGTGATATAGTAGCACAAGTATCAGATTGGAAGTCAAGAGATTAGGGGTCAAATTTCTGCTCTGCTACTCATTAGCTTTGTGAGTTTAGGCAAATCACTTAACTCTCTGGGCCTCGGTTTTCTCAGTTATAAAGTGAAATGGTTGAACTAGATGTTCCAGTTGAAAAACTCTATGATTCATCAATTGTGTCAAAAGTGATGTTTATTTTTAGTGATGGATATATCCATATTCAAAATTAACAAGATAGTGTTGCTTTACCTCTGGGATTCTTGATTTCATCCTGATTCAACTTTTCTAGTTCTTCAAGTAATCTACCTCTGAAATAACCCATTTTACAACAATTTTTAAAAAGCCAATGGGTAAACTTATGGAAGTCACAAAATCCAGCTATTCCTCCCTTCCACAAAAAGTGTAGAGTATATACGTGTGTCTTTGTATGTGTTGGGGGGGGGGCATGGTGAGGGATACCACTTGCTATGGTTTTAGTATTTCTATAGTTTTTAGAAATAATGCTAGAGATGTAGCTTATATTTAGGATTATCTAGTCTCTTTTTTTTGTTCTAAGAATTTTATCTTAAGAATTGCCAATGCCAATGAGAAAGAATTTTTGGAGCTGAGAGGCAAACCAGGCTTAGTGAAAGTCAGCAGGAAGGAGACTATACCCACACACAGTCACAGGAATGCCAAACCAGAGAAATCTCAGTCTGTCTTCCAGTCCTACAATTCCAGTGTTGGGTTGTAGAAGGAGGTGTGCAGCCACTATGATTGCTGGCTATCAAGATGATGGAGGTGGATCCTCAGAGTTTGGACGGGACACTGGCAATTCTATGCCCACTGGCATATTATAATGAAGATAAGCAGGAACAAATGTATGATTGTTTGAACAACCTTTAAGGAAAGGTGAGGGAAAGGCTATGTCAAGGGGATGGGAGGAGGGAGGAATGTGCCTTAGCGAATATGAAATCCTTTTTCACCTGATTGTTTTTTGTGTTGTAGAACTTGTTTTTTTTTTTCTTATAGATGTTTGCCAGAACTAAGAAGGACAATAAAGCACTTGAATAAATCCTGGTTTTTTCTACATTATTCATGTCCCTGGCCATGATGATGAGAGAGCAAAGAAAAAAATATAGTGCTATTCAACCCCAAAAAACTGTTAAGCATTTACTATAATCAGACTGAGAAGTGCCTTAAATACCAAGCTAATGGAAGTGTATTTTGCCATATAGGTCATGGGGAGCCACTGAAGATTTCTGAGCAATGAAATGACCAATCCATTTCATCAGAGAGTTTATTTTGTCAGCTGGGGAAAATGTATTGAAGAAAGAAGATTGGAGTCAGGGATACAAGTTAGGAAGCTATTATAACAGGGGAGAAGTGATGACGGACTGAATTAGTGTAGCAGTGTGAGCTGAGAGGAGATATTTCAGAGATCCTACAAAGAGAACTGACAATATGTGGCATGGAGTAAGGGAGAAAGAAGTCAAAAACATTATTAGAAAGAGAAAAGCTAGAATTGGGGCATGGGTTTCTGGGGGAAGATGATGAATTCACTCTCAGAAATGTTTGAGTTATTTGTGGGACTAACAAGTGAATATATTCAAAAGATAGTTGGAAGTGCCAGGCTGGAAATCAGCGATGAGATTATAATTAGATAGATTTGGGAGTCATCTGCTTAGAGTTCATAATTAAAGCCATGAGGCCCAAGGAGTTCACCCAGGGAGAGATTGCACAGAGAGAAGAGAAACGGACCAAGGATAGTCTTGGCAGATAGTCACAGTAAGGAAGTGGGAGGAGGAAGATAAACCAGGAAGAGGTAGGAGGAAAAGCAAATGTTTACACTGTCATGGAAGCCAAGGAAAGGGTAATGACAAAGAAGGGGTGAGTGTCAGTGTGAAATGATGAAGAAAGATCAGGCTAGATGAGTCTAGAGAAAAGGTTGTTGAATATAAAATTAAAAGCTCACAGGGAAGGGTATATGCTAGAGTCAGTTTGAACTCAGTGTGAGCATTAACACTTCTGAAAACTTCAAATGCTACAACTTAGGGCTTTATTTATTGTTTTGATCATTTCTAGACTTAAGAAAGTGATGGAAGACAATGTGAATGATGAAGATTAAAGTTTATAAGTGTGTCCTTTATACTTTTTTTTTTTGGAGAGCCAGTTGTTAAACAATTATCACTTCAGCACTAGTTACAGGCAACCTTGGAAATGGCAGTTCCATTGAGTGATAGGAAGAGAAGTCAGTTTGCAAGTGGCTGAGGAGTTTATATTTCAATAGAATTATAGAATCAAGGAGAGGTGGTTTTAGGTTAGGGAAAAATTGAGTGTGGGACAGTAGAAAGAGCATGGAACTTGATGTCATCACATGACCTAATACTGAAACCTAGCAGAGTCATACATTACTTGTGTGATCTTGGACAAGCCATTTAATCACTATGGATTTCAGTTTCTTTATCTGTAAATCAACATGGGTTGTGTTAGATGGCTTGCATGGTGTGTCTTTTAGTTCTATATTTATGATGCTATGAACCTATGAGCATATTTGTAGCAAGAGAAAGCCACTGAAATGAAGAGATGATTCTCGGTCTCTGTCTTTCTCTGTCTCTGTATTTCTGTCTCTCTGTGTCTCTGTCTGTATCTGTTTCTCTGTCTGTCTCTCTCTCTCTTTTGTGTTCTGAGCTCCAAGGCTTAGCAAAGAACCAGGCTACTTTCATCCTCTGAGACCAGAGCTATAATTAACAAATTTTGACACTTGGAATAGATAGTACAAATTGGGGCAGCTAAGTGGCAGTGCCAGGCCTAAAGTCAAGATCTGATTTCAAATCCAGTCTCAGACAATTTACTGTGTGACCCTGGGAAAACCACTTAACCGCTGTCTGCCTCAGTTTTCTCATTTGTAAAATGGGCATAATAATAGCACCTCCCTCCCAGGGTTGTTGTGAGGATCAAATGAGATAATAATTGTAAAGCACTTAGCACAGTGCTTAGCATAAATGTTACCTTTAGAGACTGTACCCTTGCCTGAGGCAAGTGGCAATTAGATTAAGCAATTCTTGATCAAAAATATTAGAAGTGATTAAGAAAAATACAGTTGAGCAGGGGGTGAACTTAGTTATTATAGTTCTTTTGTCTGAGGAAGGAGAGTATGATTTAAATTGCACCATTTAATTTTATTATTCTGGGACAAAACACTACTCACCATATACTAGTTAAGTCTCTGTCTGAGGCTATATGGAAAAAAAGAAAGTCTAGGTGAAGACTTAGTGAGGTTCTTAGATGTAGGGGAGGGAAAACAAGGAAGATCATGAATAATGTCCTGAATTTTCCCTATAAAGTAGCTCATCTACTGAGAATAGGGTTTAAGTGGATTAGGGGGTTAGATGAAGAAAAAAAAAAAAAGGTTTAGAACAGCCACAGTGGGGAATGTGATTGAGAATTGACCACCGCTGAAATAATTTGTAGCATGTAGCTTTTGGGTTACAGAAAAGGAAATGAAAAACATTGAAGAGAGAAAGGGGAAATTCACTTTAATGCCTGTCACCGAGTGTGAAAAGTTAAGAACATTAATTAATAGGCATGACTTGGACAGGTATGAGGTTGAAAGAATAAAACCTTTGGACTGGTAATTGAAGTTTTCCAGGAAACTGATTTCCTGGCTTTCATCTTTGCCAAACCATAACTTTTCCAGCTTCTTCATCAATAACATGGGGTTCAAATGGGGTTTCTCATCAGGTTGTGAAAACAAAGTGCTTTAAGATCACTTTTTTAAAAAATGGGAAGAATATTTATTAGTTCAATATATTTTCCCATCAGGTTGAGTAGGAAGATAAGATCTTTAGGGTGTCAGGGCTAGAAGAATTTTATCCATCATCTGGTATACCAGAAAGTACATTTTAGAAAATAGGGGACTGAGACTAGAGAGATAAATGGACTTAACCAATGCCATGTAGGCAGTAAATGCCAAAGCAAGGCTCCAAATAGATGTCTTCTGACTCTAAGGCTTGCCTTCTTTCCTAACAATGGGCAGCTAGGTGGCTCAGTGGATAGAACACTGGCCCTGGAGTAAGGAGGACCTGAGTTCAAATCTGGCCTCAGACACTGGACACTACTAGTGTGACCCTAGGCAAGTCACTTAACCCTGATTGCCTCAAACATCCAGGTCCATCTCCAGTTGTCCTGGTGTATATCTTGCCACTGGACTCAGATGGTTCTGGAAGAGCGAGTGAGGTTGGTGACTTTGCACACCCCTTTCTTGCTTAAATCCAATTCATTGCAATTCATAACATCCCTTTCCCAATTTCATGCTCCTCTTGAAGAATGAAGGAAAAACAACAAAGAAAGGCAAATTAACAATATTTGCTTATTAACATAGAGATGAGCATGTTAAATATAAAGAGGAAAGAAGAGTTTATGGGCCAGACACTGTGCTAAGTATATTAGAAATATTTCATTTGATCCTTAGAACAATCCTGGGAGATAAGTGCTATTGTTATTCCCACTTAACAGCTGAGGAAGCTAAGGCAGACAGAGGTTATGTGACTTGCCCAGGGTCACAGAGCTAATGTGTCAGAAGGCATATCTGAATGCAAGTCTTCCTCACTCCAGGCCCAACATCCTCTTCAGTGTATTATTTGGCAGCCAGAGAAGGTCAATGATTGGAACAACAGTTTTCAAGAGTTTTGGGAATATATTCTTGAGATATCTCAATGAAGGGAAGAGAACATTTTGTGGGGGGAGAAAGCAGATATTATATTATTAATGACAACAAAAAAGATGACTAAGTAAATATTGGTAACTATCAATTCATATACCTATTTTCCTAAATCTTTACAAAAATAAGCTGCCCGTGTATTGAGAACATCCTCGATAAAGATAGGAGAAAGGAATAAGCAGACTTTCAAAGTGATAATCAATACCAGACCATATCTCCCCAGTCACAGTGTTGACTGAAAGGTGTAAAAAAAACCAAGTTTACATGGTGCTTTATAGTTTCTTGACTACAAAAGTTCAATCATTTTGGGAGAGCAGTGATGTTTAAAAAGATCTCATAAGCTCACAAAAAAGAGATGTTATCTGGGCAGCTAGGTGGCACAGTGGATAAAGCACTGGCCCTGGATTCAGGAGGCCCTGAGTTCAAATCCGGCCTCAGAAACTTGACACTTACTAGCTGTGTGACCCCGGGCAAGTCACTTAACCCTCATTTCCCTGCCCCCCCCCTCAAAAGAGATTATCTCTGCATTGGAGGATGTCCAGAAAAATGTCCAACTGGAAGATATTCCCTCTAGATGAAAAAGTCTTTCAGATAGTCCTATTTGCAGGATGGCATTTCATTGATTTCTTCAAGCCCTGAAACATGCAGAGCCTCCAAAATATCTATAATTATTCAAAAGAGTTTGTCCTAAATTTCTAGTAAGTATGTCAATAAGCATTTATTAAACACTTACAATGTGCTGGGCACCATGTTAGTTGCCAAGGACACACAAAAAAGAGAAACTGTCCCTACCCTCAAGGAACTTACATTCTGATGGGGGAGACAACAAACATAGAGGAATATAGAAAATGTATATAAAACAGATCCAAGGGAAACTGCAGGAAAGGGGAGAAGGCATTAATAATGGGCATAACCATGAAAAACCTCATGGAGGTAATGGCATCTGAGCTGAGTATTGGTTCAATTCCTAGAGTAGCAGAACCCACAAAAGAATGGGCTGAGATAATTTTCTAGCCAAAGACAGCTTAGAAGGTCCGCAGGAGGGAGCTGCTGTGCAGGAGTGGAAGTGGAGCCCAACCCTGTGGTTATGCTGATACAGATACAGTCCCAGGCAGGCTGAGCTAGAGGGAATAAAATAATGGGTGCTTGTAATAACTCCTGAATCAAAGGCCCATCTTTTTAACAATAATATTATTTTGGTAATGCCTTGTGGTGATGCTTTAATATCTTTGACAGAGGTGGTTACACAAGCCATGTCACGAGATCCATAGGAAGGTCCCCAGATTGTTGGGTATGGCCCTGGTAGAGAATTGACAGGTAGACATGGGAGATAGTGTCACAGGATGAGAAGATGTGGATGGACTATCATGTGTACCTTTGGAGAGAATTCCAATATGAGTGAGCTTACAGATTCCTTGAAATTCTGAAGGATCAAAGTTTGCTAAAGCTACCAACTTTTTATATTTCAACATGTAAAACTAAAGGTAAGATAAGAAAAGAAAGATTTATTAGCAGTGTTTGTTTATGAATCTGCCACTGTATTCACTTTTTAGGGCTCAACTCTGAGCATTTCAACTTTTCAACTGAAATATGACTTCTGCTGAGGCCACTGGAAGCAATCCTTCCCTGAGATGCATTCAAGACCATTGTAGTAATACAAAATCCATGTCTTTCAAAATAAAGGGACAAAAAAAATCACAGATTCAAAACCTTGAGACCACTTGCTTCAATGAAGAGTAACCACAGGTAATTTTGTATTCTATTGCCAAGTAAGGAGCTTTGGGATGAAGAATGGTCTGTGCTATTAGGGCTATCTCCTGTACATAATTGTTCATGTCATTTAAAACTCTATTGTCCACCAAAGAGCACAATATGTCCATAAAAAGAAATCTATAAATAAGGAGAAGAGGAAGTATGGAAAAACAAAATCCACAGATAGTCCCAGAGTCTTATAGTTTCAATTCCTTCCCATTCTGCAGAGTTGTGAAAAGGGTGATGGATCAATACAGAGAGGCCTGGTTCATTTACTGCCTATAGTGTAGTTCATATTCAACCATGAACAAGCTATTCAATAAGCCTTTGTTTCCTCATCTGTAAAGTTGAGATAATAATATTTACCTCATGGGATCGTGAGGATCAGATAAGAATGTAGATCAAGTGCTTTTCATCCTTTAAGCATTTTATGAAATGTCAACTATTCTATAATTAATACAATTAACTAAACTGGAATTCCATCATCTATCTATCTATCTATCTATCTATCTATCTATCTATCTATCTATCTATCCCTTGGTAGAAATTCTAAGGAGTAATGATATGTTCAAAATGGTAGTCTGTAAAGAGACACATCTACCTAACCACCTAAAAAGCTTCTTCTTGGTTTGCTTCACTTGAGAGAGACACCGTAGTATAGTGGAAGGAGTTAGAACCAACAGGAATCTAGATTTGAATCATAGCTCACATACTTTTTATAATTTGGGGAAATTATTTTTACCATAGTCTCAATTTCTCAATCTGTAAAATGGGGGTAATAATATTTGAAATACCTACCTTACAGGGTAGATGCTATATGGAAAATATTTTGTAAACTTTTAAAAAGATATAGAAATGTGAACAATTGTTACCAGGCCTAGGAGACTTGACAAAACCATTGATTTTTTACAAATTGATTATGCTTTATTTTCATAAAACAAATATCATTTCCAAAATTGATTAGGATGTTTGACTTAGGCCAGGTCAAGAATTACAGTTACAAATGAGCTGGGAACCAAAAAGGTATTGTTCTTCAGTTTCTCCATGCCTTTTTTTCCATTTCAGAGCTGCTCTGCTAAGGCAAAATTTCATTGTTCTTGAGTAGCCAAAGATAAACTAAAGGGAACTTGTAATTTACAGCCAAAGAGGATTATATTTTATAGTCCTACATCTGCCTTGCTTTGGTGTATATTCTCAGCTTCAGAAGATAAAATGCTAGTCAGGTTTATTTCAGTTCCAGATATGTTGCATAGATATCTGCCCCCTTGTCACTTTGTCCATTCCCCACCAATCATGTTAGCTTCATAGACAGAAAGTCTACTTTGTGACAGCACTGTTTAAATTATATATAATGTACTCAAGTGAAGATTCAGTTCACATTGTGGAAAAAAAAGAAAAGGAACTGGGATTGAATGACATCTGATTTATTGCTGATGATGTAGCTCATGTGCGTGGGCTTTTTAATTGCAGAAAAATTGTAGGAGTGGGAAGTGAGAAAAGTGAGAAGTCATCTACTGAGGAAGAGAAGTCATTGCAAGGCAGTCTATGTTATTGCTTTTGTCAGAAACTGGGTAATTGACAATAATTTGCCTGTAATTGTAATTGAGCTGTGAATAAATGTACAAGAAGCTACAAAGGATCCTGGTTAGAGGGTCCTATATGAGGTATATTCAACTAATGGCATATTTTTCTTAGGGAAGTGATCAGACTGTGATTTCATTGGTATTGGGAAAACCCAGTGAAGAAACTCTATGAATTCATGTCTAAATCTGTCTAGTAGAGCTGAGATGTTAATTCATCCAGGATTACACAGTCAGTATATGTCAGAGGAAGGACTTGAACCCATGTATTCCTGACTCCAAGCCTGGATCTTTATCCACTTCTATACTGTTTCTAGCAGACATTATTCTCAGAAACTTTCATACATTATTCTCCCCATTCTTTTTTGTTCTGTTTTGTTTTTGCAGGGCAATGAGGGTTAAGTGACTTGCCCAGGGTCACACAGCTAGTAAGTATCAAGTGTCTGAGGCCAGATTTGAACTTAGGTCCTCCTGAATCCAGGGCCAGTGCTTTATCCACTGCACTACCTAGTTGCCTCCATACATTATTCTCAAACACTATTATGTATAATTTATGATGAATTAAAATTGGGGAGAATTATCAATCCAGATATTCTAGACTTTTCTCTGAAGATAAAGCCCAAAGGAGGGTAGATGTGATAGAAAAGTTCCAGTATGTGACTATAAACATTTTTAATTAACCTCTTCTGCTAGAGGCTTTGTCAAGAAATCCCTTTGCTCTCCTCCTCAAATGACTGTATTTGCTTCCATCTACCCCTTAAGACCACCCACTCTCTGAGACTAGTTTGTCTTCAGGCAAGAGGCTTATAGCATGGCCTTGATTGAAAAGGTAGCTGATTACACATCAAATTTCATTCATACATCCAGTTTACTTCAACACTATGCCAACCAGGTATAAAGTATTCTTTCTTTTCTTCTCTCTTGTCCTCTCCTTTCTTCTCCTCCTTTCTTCTCTCCTCTCCTTTTCTCTTCTCTCTCATTTCTTCCCCTCCCCTCCCCTCTCCGTTCCTCCCTTCTCCTTTCCCACTGCTACCACTATGATGCAGGCCCTTGTCACTTCATACCTGAGCCATTGTAATAGCCTGCTAGTGGGTCTGTCTGCCTCATGTCTTTCATTACTCCAATCCATTGTCCATTTAGCCACCAAAGTGGTTTTATTAAAGCATTGGTCCGGGGGCAGCTAGGTGGTGCAGTGGATAAAGCACTGGCCCTGGATTCAGGAGGACCTGGGTTCAAATCTGACCTCAGACACTTGACACTTACTAGCTGTGTGACTTTGGGCAAGTCACTTAACCCTCATTGCCCTGAAAAAAAAAATCACAAAAAAATTAAAGCATTGGTCCAATCACGTCACCCTTCTACTTAATAAGCTCCAGTGGCTCTCTATTAACTCCAGGATCACAAATAAAACCCCTTGTCATTCAAAGACTTTCATAACCTAGTCCCCTCCTACCTTTCCAGTTTTCTTACACATTACCCACCACCATGTACTCTGATTCAGAGACACTGGCTTCCTTGCTGTTTCATGAATGAGATACTCTTTGTCTTGGCTCTGGACATTTTTTCTGGCTATCTCCTATGCCTGGAATGCTTTCTCCTCATCTTTGCCTACTGATTTTCTTTAAAAGTCCCAACTAAAATCCCATCTTCTACAGGAAACCTTTCCAACGCCTCTTAATTGCACTGCCTTTCTTAAGGCACTTAGTGCCTATTTATCCTGAAAATAGATGGTACATATTTGTTTGTTTGTTTCTTTTTTTTTTTTTTGGTGAGGCAATTGGGGTTAAGTGACTTGCCCAAGGTCACACAGCTAGTAAGTGTCAAGTGTCTGAGGCCAGATTTGAACTCAGGTCCTCCTGAATCCAGGGCTGGTAATCTATCCACTGTGCCACCTAGCTGCCCCCTATTTGTTTGTTTCTTATTTCCTCCATTAGATTGTGAACTCCTTGAGTACAGGGATTATCTTTTTCTTCTTTTTTGTATCCTCAGCACTTAGCAAAATGCCTGACACATAGTAGGTACTTAATAAATCTATATCTATATCTATCCTAGATAGGTACATATATATATACACATACATATCTGTGTGTAGATATCAATTCTATATGCCTTTCTATAGAAAAAGATATAAAATATATCTATATCTATATTTAATTTATATCTGTATCAGTAGATATATAAGCTAAACCCCAGTAAATTAGTGGTCAAAAGATATGAAGGGGTATTTTTCAAGTGAAGAAAAATAAATTATTATAACCAAATATTTATTCAGCTCTTTTTTGTGACAGGAGGAAAAAAACTGAAAAGAAAGAGGATGCTCATCAATTGTGGAATGGTTGAATAAGCTGTTGTATATGGATGTGATGGAATACTTTTATTTGCTGTAAGAAATGAGGAAATTGATGACTTCAAAAATACATGGAATGACTTAAATGAGTTTATGCAGAGTTAATTAAGTAGAACCAGAAGAACAATTTATACTGTACCATCAACATCATAAAAATGAAGAATTTTGAGGACTTTAATGAACTGATGTGTTGAAGCCACACTTGTAGCAAGATTGCTCTGCCCCCACCCACTTCCTACATATAGTGTGGTGGGATGTCATTGTATGGCTCAAAGGGTTGCTGAATCAACATTTCTACCCTCTTCTCCCTCCACTCTTTTCCAAAGGAGACTTTAACTCCTGCCAGGAGGAGAAGCAGGAGGTAGAGACCAGAAGCTCAGACACTCTCCTCTCCTCTGAGAACTGTATCAGGCTAGAATTATATCTATTTGCTCCCTAAAATACTGTTAGTTGGATGGATGTGATCAGGCTCATGCTTACTTCTGGTCATTGTTTCATTATTTGGTGAAAGTAGGATCCCAAGCTTTATATCTAACACTTGACTCCTTTCCCTCCAAATACCAGTTGCACCTTGAACATACATAGCACTTACTTCCCCCCCCCCAAAATTCTTCATTTATCTAAATTAGTAGAATAGAAAGAAGAAAAGATATACATAATAGAATATATACCAAACAATACCAAGGGAGTTCTCCCATTGGGAATGAGGTAACTCAATTCAACCAAGAACCAGGCAATTGGGGTTAAGTGACTTGCCCAGGGTCACACAGATAGTAAGTGTTAAGTGTCTGAGGCCGGATTTGAACTCAGGTACTCCTGACTCCAGGGCCGGTACTCTATCCACTGTGCGATATAGCTGCCCCTAACCTCAACAATTCTAAAGATCTTTTTTTAGTTTTTTTTTAAGAGGATCATTCTTGTTAGCAGCAACTATGTTCAGTTATATTTAGAGAGATATCATGAAAATCAGATCATAGCTGAACATTCAAGGATTTGGGGTCTTTAAAATACACTAAACTTTTTTCTCACATTTTCACATGTAACTTTTAAAAAAGCTTTGTTCAGACTGGTTGAAATCACCACAAGGATGACAGTTTTGGAAGGATCTCAGGACTTTTGCTCATAATCCAAAGGCAGTTTCCCAATGGCAGAGATGTACAAAGCCAGTTTATAATAAAGACACATTTATAAGAATTTTAGAAAAGTGTAGATGGTCAAAAGTTAAGTTGTTGTCTTATTTTAGAACTATTTCTATATGATTGACATTTGAAAGCCCACTATTAAATTAGAAGTAGTTTTTAAAAATACTTGTTCTCAGTATGACAATGGGGATTTAAAAAGAAAATTCTAAGGTTACTTCCTGAATAATTTTAAAGTCTAGGAAAAAAACACAACACAACAGGACACTCCTTTAGAGATGTTGAAAAAATAGACACAATGTTGAAAAGACTAAATTTTTTTATTGATTGCAAATACAATTTTGAGAATGTACGTATGAACATATAACTTATTTTAAACTTAAGAAACTTCTTCAGGAATTATGGAAACAGGCAAGCAAATGTAGTTTGTCATTCCTGGTCAATGTCTACTCTTGCCTTTTGAGACAGGAGGAATTTAAAGTTGTTGTGGCCGTCTCAACCACCAAGTGTCAGCATGACACACAATACTTACTAGGATTTGAACCTGTGAGAGAGACATAAAATAAAGGGAAAGGTGAATACAATTATCCAATCCTAGCTTCTTACTGTACGAAGTAATATTAGAGATAGAGTAATACTTCACTTATAAACAACATGAGAGCTATTCTTGCAACCAGAAGTCTGAAAGGTAAATGTATATTCTCAAAAAGGGAGGGATGGGGGAGAGGAAAAAAGGGAAAGAATAAGATGCAAAGAGAAATTGAATGTGTTTATGTATATCAAGATAGACAATAAAACTATATGGAACACATGAACTTTGATAAGTGAGAATTATATATTTAGAGCTGGAAGGAAGCTCAGAGGGCATGGAGTCCAACTCATTTTATAGATACACATATTGCATATAAGCTATTAGTAGAATAATGGAAAGAATACTAGCTCTGGCTTAAATCAGAGAACTTGACTTCAAATCCTAGATTGGCCATTTTGTACTAGTGTTATATTAGACTAATCTCCTTACTTCTCTGGGTGTCAGTTTGCTAATCTGCAAAATGTGTTGGACTACATGCCCATCTGTGACCTAGATAAATCTGTCAGGTATTAAATTTCTTCATCTTTAAATTAAAAACAAGAATGAGAATTTCAGTAAATAACCTTAAAGGGACTTTTACCCATACAAAACATACATATACGTAAATATATATACACACGCACACAAAATCAGTACAGACATTATTATGAGGAAAGAAATTGTGCAAACAAATAGTTTCATATACTCCTGACATAGCAAGGCCTCTGGTCTCTTGAAATCCCAAGTGTGTAATGCATATGTACATGAAAGTATTTTGCAAAATGCCTGCACTATTGTGCAGAGACTACAGTCTCTAAATGATTTATAGGCCAATCACTATGGTATTACCTACACACATGCACACATAGGTTACTTGGGATAGAAATATGTGTTTATCTTATTTTATATAACCTCTCTTAATGCATTCTCTCCCAGTCAAATTAGCCTTCCAGGTGTTTTCTATTCATTAAAACAAGAACAAAATAATGGAGATAATATGTTTTTTGTTTGTTTGTTTGTTTTTGGTGAGTCAATTGGGATTAAGTGACTTGCCCAGGGTCACACAGCTACTAAGTATTAAGCATCTGAGGCCGGATTTGAACTCAGGTACTTCTGAATCCAGAGCCGGTGCTCTATTCACTAAGCCACCTAGCTGCCTCCCCCGTCCATCATTTCTTTTTCTTTTCTTTTTTTTTTGGTGAAGCAATAGGGGTTAAGGATAATATGTTAATGATACTGTATTGCCTAACTACTTAAAAAATAGTTCATTCATTACAGTAATGGGAACAGAGTGGTTAAATTTTTTTTTTTAAATAAGGTCAGGGCAGATGATATTAAGAACCCAAACCTTAGGTTGTTATTAAGCTTTAATTTAACCATTGACATGTAATGATTGGAATGACGCCACCTGCTGGAGACTTACTGTAGAAAAGCTCTGCCACAAGGTGAAGGTCTCTGAGGACAAGACCATGCTTCTTTTCTTTGGCATCAGGAAGTGACGTTTGCTTGTGGGAGGAAGAAGGGGGAGGCTGGCGCTCTGACTCACTCTCTTTCCTGTGGACTCTGGCAGAGAGCAGAGCTAGGAATGCTCTCTCCCTTTAATAGATAGATGAATGTAGGGCTTTCTCTCTCTCTTTACCAAATTCTTATTCTCCTTAATAAATGCTTAAAAGTCTAACTCTTGCTAAAGCTTTTAATTTATTGGCGACCACTCATTAGATTTTAGACAGACTAGCTAGAATTTTAGCCTTTAAAGACATTATCACATCAATAATCTTTGTCCAAAAGATGTATTTGTGTAAGTGAACCCCATGTGTTGAGGTATACAGTAATACTAATAAAAGCTGAATCTCTTTTTGAACTTGGGCAAACAGTTTAACCCCTATTGACCTCAGTTTATCTCTCTGTATTATGTGTGGAGGTTGGTCTACACAGCCTGTGAGACCCCTTTCAGGCCTCTTCTAGAGGATCCTTCTAAAGGATCTTTGATCTTTTCAGTTTATAGCACTTTAGAATTGTAAGTCCGATGGAAAGATACCATGGGTGCTGCTGCAAAGCAGACAATAATGATTCTTTTTAAAATTCATTTCATTGATAAAATTACATCTGTATGTTGGTTTCTGAAGTTAAAGCATCTGGCAGTGCTAAGGACTTTGGTGGCTAGAACTTACTTTTCTGGCTTCTTCATTGCTATGGTGAAAGGAATTGCAGGAACAATAATTGATAGACTGTACCTTCCTGGGGGTTGCTTCCTTAGGTGATGGCTGTGAATACTGAGCTGGAAGCTTCTTGGGTTCAAGGTCCTGGGCTGTCTCTATCAAAGTCTAAAAGGAGATGGTGATGAAGGAAGTGATCAGAGTTTGACTTTCCTGGCACATGCTGCCTCCTGTCTCTTACCCAGGGTGCCTCTCTACTTCAACTTAACTGGTGCTCCTGTCATGTTAGTAGCTGCTGTTTGGCAGTTGGTAGGAAGAGCTTTCTACAGAAGTCACCTCTTCAGATTATAGCTGTGAAGACTAGGCTAGAAACATGACTGGTGGCAGTTCGTGAACAGTTGTTTCTTTTATTGATGAGGAAGGTGAGCCTGTTCTTGAAGACAATTTCTCACCTCTGTGATGGCTGAAACAGCTTAGTTGGAGGTAAGAAGCAGTTTGGGAAACGCAGTTCTTCTGGAGACTTTTGGGTTCAAGGTCATGGGGCTTTCTCCATCAGGGTCAGAGAAGAGATGGTTAAGGTGGTAATTATTTATTATCCTTATCCTTATTTTTATTATTACAATAACACATAATTTATTTGTTTATGTGAAATATATCTAAGAACTTTTGTATATTTAAGTGTAGTTCATCTCCCTTACTAGATTATAAGCCTTCAGGGAATTACTTCTTTATTTTTCAATATCCTCCAGCTAGCACATGGCTTTCCCTCTAGCTGGTTATCAATCCCTATTTGTTTGTTGCTATTATTGGAGCATTGTGAGAACAAATCTCACAGAAGTGAATCTGAAAAAGTTGAGTGCTTTCATTCATTTCTTCTTTTAAAATTATTTTTATTTATTTCATTAAAATTTTCTAATTGAGAATAGCTGCCCTTGGGCTGAGATAAGGGGTGATCATGGCATATATATTGGTGAAGGACATTCCCAATGGCACTGAATGCCACTGTAAGACCTATGTCACCACCAAAGTGGGTGCCATTGTTGGCTTGGTGACATCTGCCTACCACCTTGTGTTTTTTCTCATCTGAATTGCTGAGGGAATGTTAAGGACTGGGAAATTTACATTCTCCATGGCTGTAGTAGATGCCATATTTGGGATTACTTCCTGTGTCAAGTGTTCAATTTCGAGAAAAACCAGACACTGTGCTATAGGCCTGATCCCTGGATCCTGAATGCGCAACTGTATCACAGGGGCAGCATCATGTGTGTACATGGGCGCCTCTGCAGCCCTTATGAAGATGGGCAAAATGGAAGGTTAGAAGCTGGCCAGCGGGCCCCAAATCTGAGCCATCAATGCCTTTGTCAGGTCTTTTGTTAAAAAAAAAAAGAAAAAAGATTGATATAGAGTAACAGACTTCCTGTTCCCCAGAGAGTTTCCTCATTCTACCCTCACGTTAAATAAAACTTGAGACAACTCGATGCTGTGAAAAAACAAATCCCAATTGCATATAAAAAAAATTAAACTGATTTTAAAAATTGTGAGTTACAAATTCTTTCTCTCCCTTTCTCCTCTCCCCCCATTTAAGTAATTTGATTTCGATTATATATGTGAGGTCATGCAAAACATAATTCCATATTATCCATGTTGCAAAAGGAAACATAAACACTATAAAAGAATAAAAATAAAGAACACAAAATCAAATATATTTCAATCTGCATTCAGAGTTCATCAGTTCTCCCTGTGGAGGTAGATAGTATTTTTCATCATGGGTCCTTTAGAATTGTTTTGGATCCTTTTCTTGATCACAGTACCCAGGTCTTTCACAGCTGATCATCCTTTCAGCATTGCTGTTACTGTGTACAATGTTCTCCTGGTTTTGTTCACTTCCCTTTCCATGAGTTCAACGAAATCTTCTCAGGTTTCTCTGAAACTATCCTGCTTATCATTTCTTATAGCACAATAGTATTCCATCACAATCATATACTACATCTTATTTAGTCATTTCCCTATTCTTTGTCACCAGGAAGAAAGCTGCTTTACTTTTGTACAAATAGGTCCTTTTACCTTTTCTTTGATCTATTGGGAATACAGACCTAGTAGTGGTATTGCTGGTTCAAAGGTTATGCACTGCTTTAAGCCCTTTTGGGCACAACTCCAAATTGTTCTGGAGAATGGTGGGACTAGGTCACAACTTCAACAACAGTGCCTTAGTGTCCCAATTGTTTCCACATTCCCTCTAGCATTTCTCATTTATCTTTTCTGTTACATTAGCCAATCTGATAGGTGTGAAATGAATGGTATGTTAGAACTGTTTTAATTTGCATTTCTCTAATCCATAGTGATTTACAGCATTCTTTTCATGTGACTATTGATAGTTTTGATTTATTCTTCTGAAAACTGCCTGTTCATATCTTTTGACCATTTGTCCACTGGGGAATGGCTCTTATTTTTGTAAATTTGGCTCAGTTGCTTATATATTTAAGAAATGAAACCTAGGGGGCAGCTAGGTGGCGCAGTGGATAAAGCACCGGCCCTGGATTCAGGAGTACCTGAGTTCAAATCTGGCCTCAGACACTTGACACTTACTAGCTGTGTGACCCTGGGCAAGTCACTTAACCCCCTATTGCCCCCCCCAAAAAAGAAATGAAACCTTTATCACAGAAACTTGTTGCAAAAAATTTTTCCCTTCAGTTTCCCATTTTCCTTCTAATTTTGGTTGCATTATTGTTGCGTGTTCAAACACCTTTTAATTTAGTGCTATCAAAATACTTTATTTCCTAAAATCTCCTCTTTTTCTTTTTTGTTCATAAATACTTCCCTTATCTATAGATATGACAGGTACATTTTCCCATCTTCCCTAATTTACTTATGATATCACTCTTTATGACTAAATCATTTATCCATTTTCACTTTATCTTTTTTTTGGGGGGGGGGGCAATGGTGGTTAAGTGACTTGCCCAGGGTCATACAGCTAGTAAGTGTCAAGTGTCTGAAGCCGGATTTGAACTCAGGTCTTCCCGAATCCAGGGCCGGTGCTTTATCCACCACGCCACCTAGATGCCCCCTAGGCAGGTCTTTCTGAACTCCAGGTCTTCCTGAATCCAGGGCATCTAGGTGGCATGGTGGATAAAGCACCAGCCCTGGATTCAGGAAGACCTGAGTTCAAATCCGGCCTCAGACACTTGACACTTACTAGCTGTATGACCCAGGGCAAGTCACTTAACCACCATTGCCCCACCAAAAAAAAAAAAGTTATTAATCTATGTATAGTTTTTGCTGAACTGCTTTCCAGTTTTCTTAGCAATTTTTGTCAAATATTGAGTTCTTACCTCAAAACCTTGGATCTCACAATCATGTGATTTTTGTTGTTGTTATTGATGGGATCAATCATGATGATAGTTTTCCTAGTATTGAACCAGCCCTACTTTTTTTTTTTTTTAGTATGAATCCCACCTGGTTATAGTGTATGATCCTTGTTATTGTAATGATTGGAAGGATGCCACCTACTGGAGACTTGCTGTGGGAAAGCTCCACCATGAGGAAAATGCCTCAGAGGCATTGTGGCTTTTCCTTGGCGTCAGGAAATGATGTTTACTCATGGGTGCTGTCTATCAAGGCTACCAGCCAATCAACTTGAGGAACCTCCTATTTTCTGGGAGGAGACAGGAAGGAGGAAAGGGAGCCTGCGCGGAGAGCTCTCGTGCTTTTGGGTTCCTGACTTGATGGTGGTGGTGGTGGCGGCAGAGGACTTCACAGGAAATTTGAGGAAAGATAGGAATGCCAGGCTGTTGGAATTCTGTTCTCAATCTTTTTCTTTCTATTTTTCCAATAAACCCTTAAAAACCTAAACTCATTTTATCAATGATTTTAGTCAGTTTCCCCCAAAACTGGGGGAACAGATTAGAATCCATATTTAGAATCTTAAATTACACATTATTATATTACCATAATCTCCTTGCTAGTATTTTATTTAAGTTTTTTTTGCATTGATTCATTAAGAAATTGTTCTGTAGCATTCTTCTGTTTTTGTTCTTCCTGGTTTAGGTATCAAAACAATATTTGAATCATAAAAAGAATTTATTAGGACTCCTTTGACTACATTTTCAAATAGTATATATAGCATTTGGATTAATTGTTCCTTAAATGTGGTAGAATTCACTTGTGAATCCATCTGGTCCTGGGGAATTTTTCTTAGGGAGTTCATTGATGGCTTATTCAATTTATTTTTCTATGATAGGCTTATTTAGGTATTCTACTTCCTCTTCTTTTTTTTTTTTAAATTTATTTATTAGGGGGCGGCTAGGTGGCACAGTGGATAAAGCACTGGCCCTGGATTCAGGAGTACCTGAGTTCAAATCCGGCCTCAGACACTTGACACTTACTAGCTGTGTGACCCTGGGCAAGTCACTTAACCCCCATTGCCCCGCAAAAAAAAAAAAAATTATTTATTTAGAATTTACCCCCACCTTACATGTAAAAGCAAATTGTAACATTGATTTTTAAAACTTTGTGTTCCAAATTCTCATCCTTCTTCTCTATCCCCCCCACTTAAGAACTCAAGCAATTCAATATGTTATATATGTGCAGTCATGCAAAACATAGCAGACAAAAAAAACTTTAGAAAAAGTAACTAACAACAACAAAATATACTTCCATCTATATTCAGGTATCATTAGTTCTTTCTCTGTAGATTTCTTCCTCTTCTTTTAATATAGCCAGTTTATATTTTTGCAAATATTCATCCATTTCACTGAGATTATTAGTTTCACTGGCATGTGATTGAGCAAAATACCTCCTAATAATTACTTTAATTTGATCTTCATTGGTGGTGCAATCACCCTTTTTCATTTTTTATATGAGTAATTTGGTTTTCTTCTTTTTAAAATCAAATTAATGGTTTATCTATTTTATTATTTTCCACCATGAAACCAGCTCCTTATTTATTTATTCATTTTTTTCTACATCCAATTTTATTATTCTTTCTTTTGATTTTCAATATTTCCATTCTAGTGTTTCATTGGAGATTTTTAATTTGATTTTTTAGTTGCATGCCCAATAAATTGATCTGTTCTTTCTTTCTTTTATTGATGAAAGCACTTAAAGAAATAAATTTCCTCCTCAATATTGCTTTGACAGCATTCCAGAAATTTTGGAAAATTTTCTCATTGTTACCATTCTCTTCAATGAAATTATTCATTGTTTCTATGATAGTTTCCAATTAGCTTTTAATGCATGTTTTTATTGTATTCCCTTTATTAAATGTAATTTCATTGCATTCTGTTCTGCAAAAGGTACATTTAGTATTTCTGTTTTTCTATATTTTGTTGTGAAGATTTTATGCCTTAGTACATGGTAAATTTTTGTGAAAATATACTCCTTTCTATTCCCATTCAGTTTTCTCCAGAGATCTATCATATCTAATTTTCTAAGATTCTGTTCATCTCCTTGACTTCTTTTCTACTTATTTTATGGTTATATTTAAAAAAACAGGGAAAGTTAAGGCCTCCCACTAATATAGTTTTATCATCTATTCCTCCTATATTTAATTTAACTTTTCATTTAAGAATTTGGATGCGATGCCATTTGGTACATATATGTTTAGAATTGATGTTACTTCATTTTCTATGGTACCTTTTAGCAAGATATAGTTTCCCTGCCTATCCTTTTTAATTAGGTCTATTTTTGCTTTTGATCTGTCTGAGATCATGATTGCTACCCTTGTTTTTTTGTTTCTTGTTTTTACTTCAGGTGAAGCATAATAGATTGTGCCCCAGCCCCTTATTTTAATTCAGTATGTGTCTCTCTGATTCAAGAGTGTTTCTTGTAAACAAAATATTGTTGGATTCTGATTTCTAATTCATTCTGCTATCCACTTCCATTTTATGGGTGAGTTCAACCCATTCACAATTATGATAAATAACTGCATTTCCCTCCATCTTTTCTTCTGTTTATTCTTCTCTTTTTTTATCCTGTCACTTCTCTAAAGTCTGTTTTGCTTCTGACCTCTACCTTTTTTTATTTGGCCCACCCCTTTATTATCCCTTCCTTTCTTTTATCCCCTTCTCCTCCTACTTCCCTGTTGGGTAAGATATATTTCTATTGCTAATTTAGTAAAATACACATGCATACATACATATTCATACATACATATATACACAAATGCATGCATATATACATACATACACATACATATACATACATACCCTTTGGTTCTAGGATATCAAACCAGTTTTCATTGGTAATGAAATATGTCTTTGAACATGACTTTTAGATAATTTAATAAGTCTTAAATCACCTCTCCTTGATCTATTTTTCAGGTCCATTCTTTTCCCAATGAGATATTTCACTTTTTCTTCTTTTTTAATTTGATTTTGTTTTATTGTTTGTTCTTTTCTCATGGAGTCATTATCTTCCACTTGCTCAATTCTAATTTTTAAGGAATTATTTGCTTCAGTAGGCTTTTGTGTTTCTTTTTCCAATTTTTGCTTTTTAAGGAGATATTTTCTTCAGTGAATTTTTGACACCCCCCCCCCTCAATTTGGCCAATTCTGGTTTTTAAGGTATTTTCTTGATTTTTTTTCTGTGCCTCTTTTAACAAAGCTGTTAAACGCCTTTTCTTTTCTTTTTCTTTTTTTTTTTTTTTAGTGAGGCAATTGGGGTTAAGTGACTTGCCCAGGGTCACACAGCCAGTAAGTGTTAAGTGTCTGAGGCCGGATTTGAACTCAAGTACTCCTGACTCCAGGGCCAGTGCTCTATCCACTGCGCCACCTAGCTGCCCCATGTTAATCGCTTTTTCATAATTTTCTTCCTTTGCTTTCATTTCTTTGCCTATTTTTCCCCCTACCACTCTTATTTGATTTTGGAAATAAATTTTTAAGCTCTTCTAGAAATTATTGCTGAGTTTCTGTCTAATTTACATTTTTCTTTGAGGCTTTGCTTATAGATATTTTGACTTCACTGTCTTCTGAGTTTTTGTCTTGATCTTCCCTGTTAGCATTGTAGATTTTTATAGTTAGGTTGGGGCTTTTTTTTTCTGTTTTCTCATTTTTCTACCTTATTTTTTGATTTGGCACTTTATGTTAATGTTGGGCTCTGTTTCCAGTATGGGAGGCAGAGGGGCTCTCTCTTCGGCTTCATGCTTATTTTTTGCATTGTTGTTTTCAAAACTAGTTCTGGGGATTTGGAAGTTTTAAGTAATTCCCTGGTGGTGTGTGCTCTGGGGAGAGGTGTGGTCACTACTCTCTTGGTCTGCACCTGGTCCTTACTCAAGGAAGAACCTCATATCCTTTAGGATTGCAATTGATACTGCTTCTCAGAGTCCCTTCTCCCGTGGGACTGGAAATTATGCTATTCCTCAGGGTCCCTGATCCCTTAAGGCCCACATTGATATTGCCCTTCAGGGTTTCTACCCTCTCTTGACAGAAAATGCTCCTTTCTGTCCTTGAATTATGACCCAGAAGTGGTATAAGCAGTGGAGTTGTCAAACAATTGCCCTTCAGGGCTTCCATTCCCTCCTGACTGAAAGTGTTCTTCCCTGCCCTTGAAATATGACCTAGAGATTGTATAGGCAACGTCACTGCCAAACAGCATCTGGTCCTATGTCCAATGCTAGCACAGGAATACCCTGTAATCTCTTTCTGACCATTTCCCAGGTCCCCTTACTGTTTCTGGCTTGAGAGCTCCTGAAGGTGGGGCTGCTCCTGTATTTATCACCTAGTCCCACCATGGGTATTTCATCCATGTGAACTCTGGGTCAGCCTCCTCCTCCATGTCATAGATCTCCCTTTCTAACCTCTTATGTTGTCTTAGCTGGAACAATGTCTCACTCTTACCTTTTGCTGTCTCTGCTACTACTGAATTTCATTTGAGGCATTATTTTAAAGTTATTCAGAGGAGAATGTTAGAAGAGCTTTGCTGAGTGATTCTCTACTCCACCATCTTGAGTCCACCCCTGGACATCCTTCAATCATTTCTTTTTTTTTCCCCACATAAATATTTTATTATTTGCCAGTTACATTTAGAGATAATTTTCAACATTTGTTTTTATTCATTTCTAAGATTCTTAAATGCACAAAGGAGAAGCTCCAGGAGTTTCTCTAAGTGAAAGAATTAAAAAGCAATGAGTGGGACTCATAATTTTCTAAAATTTGAAAACCTATAAGTTCTTTTCAAACCCAACCTGAAGTTCTTATAATCATAGTATAAAAACAGTCCTCATTTACAATTTTTGTTCTTAAATTTTAAAAAAGGTTCTTTTTTTAACTGTTACATTTTACATTATTTTGTTGTACTTCTTATAATAACTTGGAACAAATGATCTTTTTTTAAAAAAAAATAAACATTTTCATTTAGTCTTGAGTTCCAATCTCTATCCTTCCCTTCCCTCCCTCTCCTCGTCCCTCCCTGGGGCAATAAGCAATCAGATATGGGTTATACATGTACAAGTATTCAAAACATTACTACATTAGTCATTTTGTACAAGAAAACTTGAATAAAAGAAAAAAGTGAAAGTGAAAAATAGCATGCTTCAGTCTGTGTTCCATCAATATCAATTCTTTGGATGTGGATAGTATGTTTCATCAATAGTCCTTTGGGATTGTCTTGGATCATTGTATTGTTGAGAATAGTTAAATCATTCAGAGTTCTTCATCAAACAATATTGGTGTCTTTGTGAACAACATTCTCTTGGTTCTGCCAACCTCTGTTTTATTTCTAATTACAGATTTGATCATTCCTGCAAATTGTGTCTCTCCCCTTGTAAATCTTCTGTTGATGTCAGATCATACAAGTCTTTCCAGGCCTTTCTGAAATTATCCTATAAATATTTTTGAACAAATAGGACTTTTTCTCTTTTTTTTGGGGGGGGGTTGTGTTTCTGGGATATAAACCTAGCAATGGTATTGCTGGATCAAAGGTATGCAGAGTTTTATAGCCCTTTGGGCATAGCTCCAAATTGCTCTCCAGAATGGTTGGATCTATTCACAACTCCACCAACAGTGGATTAGCATCCCAGCTTTCCCACATCCCCTCCAACATCCAATATGTTCTTTTTTGTTGTTGTTATATTTGACACCAATCTTTTATTTTTAAAAGAAAAATGGGAAAGAAAAAAACTCTAGATTTTCCTGGAATGGAAAATCTTCGTATAGAATATATATGTTGAATTCCTGTATTATGCATCAGAGAACTGAGAACATGGCAAATGATTTGTAATGCATGGACCTTCCATAAATGACATGCTTCAGACATCTAGAAGGACAATCTAAGATGATATACTTATGGCAGTGGAGCCAAAGGCAAATAATAAATAAATGATAAGCCCATGACACACTTATAGGTACAAAAGCCACTAAAAAGGGAGAAGTAGTAGTAGTAGTAGTAGTACAGAGATTTCATAGGCTTTGTCTACATGGGATTTAAAAGTCAACCAATTTTTAAGTAATTTCACAATGTGTAATTGCCCCTTGTTGAGAAGTAATAAAAATAATAATAAAAAGCATTCGGTATGAAGAAACCCAATCCTGGCCAGCCAAGGGATTGAATGGTTTAATTGATGTATCTCCCTCTTAATTTATAGAGAATAATAACAGAAAAGGGACCGCTTCCTAATTTATAGAAGGAAATCACATCTAAATGGCTGAGACTGAGGGAATGTAGGGGAAGAAGGGGAAAAGAAAGAAGAAAGGAAGAGTTAAAAGTAATAGAAGAGGGGCAGCTAGATGGCGCAGTGGTAAAGCACCGGCCCTGGATTCAGGAGTACCTGAGTTCAAATCCGGCCTTGGACACTTGACACTTACTAGCTGTGTGACCCTGGGCAAGTCACTTAACCCTCATTGCCCTGCAAAAAAAAAAAAAAAAGTAATAGAAGAAAGTGAAAAGAGGAGTGCTTCAATAAATGTTTTAATATGTATTTATTAATGCCAATTGAGTCCAATGCACTGTGTTAGGAATGCAGAAAATATAGAGATAAATGGCTATTGACCAAATGAATGATTGGCTAGGACTCAGAAAGACAAAATATGTCAATGAATGAGCAACATTGGGGAAAGGGAACAGGAATGAACAGAAATAAAAACACAAATCTCTCTTGCTTAAGGCAGGATGTCTGCTTACTTGAACTTTGTCAAGAAACATTAGTATAATTATTATCATTATCATTATCACTCTGATTCTGATGAGTTATTTGCCTTAGGAGAAGATAGTATCTAATATCATAGAACCTTAGTATCACAGAAAACTAGAGATGGAAGGTATGCTATAGGTCTTCTTACACAACTTCATTTTAACTTGAAGAAACAGGTTCAGAGCGTTGAATTAATTGACCTAAGCTTGAAGGACTAATAAGGGGCAAAGCATGGACTAGAAAATGGACCTTGACTCTTAGTTCGTGTTCCTTTCTATATTGGTTTTGTCCAAATAGACATCCTGGTTTAAAAAAAAAAAATAGTTCATGTGAAAATTTTATTACTTCAATTAAAGGGGTGGAGCTGTGTTTAGAAAACTTAGTAATTAAAGGAAGTTCAAGGAAAAGTGCTAACAAATTGCTTTCCCTCAGGAACTGAGTAGGCCATTATCAGATAAACATTTCTATCTGAAATGGCAAAACTGCAATCAATGGGACTTAGTCACCCTCTTTTCTCCTCCACATTTTAATGAGGCCTTGGGGCTATTCACTCAACTCTCTTGATCCTCCCCCGCCCCTTTTCTATCTTTCTATTCATTCCACTGCTGCCATGCTACTCACCAAAGTCAACCTCTACAATTTCCAAAGCTAATGAAAAGGTGGGTTTTATGCTTATTTCAACAAGTTAGGAAGTTTCTATATTCACAGGTGTTTTTTTTCTTTGAAGCAGAAAGTAATATTTCATTAGTCATACATAGGATTTGATACCCCAAAGACTCAATTCTAGTTTTTAGCTTAGAATCTAGGAAGTCTGAGTATTGTTTTTTCTTCCAATTAGAGAGGGTCCTGCCTTTTGCTTGGCAGTAGCTTTAAAATTCTACTTCTTGTTACCTTGGTGAGAAGTCTTTTCTTTGACCATAATAGAAAGTATTTGGTATGAGGCAACCTAGCCCAGGCAGGCCAAAGTGCTGAATGAATTAATTACAACATCTCCCTTTTAATTTACAGAGGCTATGTCATTGCTGATTACCAAAATCTAAGTTTTGAGAAAATTAGAAGCTAATGCAGTAGAATGGCTATGTCACAGTTTGGCCTTTATTTTTCATGGTACAGACATTTCTTTTCTTGGTTCCAATATTTATTTCCTTAAGAAGCTTAATGTATTTTAAATAGAATGTATTTTTAAAAAGGACATTGTTTGAGAGGTTTTCACAGTTCAAAGATTGTCTTTCTTTCCTTGAGTGGCTGAGCTGTTAATAAAACAAAGGGCTCTGTTTACAAAGAGTAAGGCACCTCATTATTACATTTATAAGCTCAGAACACATGTTAACATAGATTAGGTATTTTAGCAGCTTAGTTTTAGTCCTCTTTATTTTATAACTAATTTCAATTTCCCTCAGATTATTTTTGTCAAGACAATTTCTTGAACATCCCAGCAACTACCAAGCTCATTTGTGTTACAATAGATTTGTGAGATAATCCCACACTTAAAAAAAGAAAAAGAAAAAAAGTGGAGCCTTTTTCAGAGTGAAACAGCTGGGACTTTTCTCAAGGGTACCAAAATCTGTAGAACTCTGGGGAGTACTTCTTCTTTCAAGCATCATTTAAGAAAAAAAATTAATCTTAGCACACAGTAAGCAAGAATGATTAGGGAAAAAAAAAGGAAGATGATGATCATTTCCCCAGCAGTCACCCCAGGTGAGCTCCTCCACAGCTTGGCTCTCTGATATCATAGGTTCTCTTTCTGCTAACACCCTGGAATGATGACTCAGGGTTTCTTCACCCTGGCTGCACTTTAACTCATTCTCCTTGGTTCTTCCATTACGCTGTAAGTTACTTGAGTCAGGGACTTTGTGCCTCTTTTTGTATCCCACAGTGCTTACCACATTGTGGATACAGAATAAATGTTTATTGGTTAATTGAGGTGTGCTTTCTGCTCCTTGCATTTTTACATTATATGCATATTGCTGAAAGCACCCTGTTAGTTATGCATCTGGGAATTATCCAAACTGTCCAAAAACCCTTTCCTTGATATTAGTTGAACAGTCAAGTCAGCCTATGGAAGGTCATCAGACAATTCCATGGTTCCTCCTCCTAGTTTAATGTCTGTATACATTTGCTTCCTGTAGATGTATAATTTCTTTGCAAAGTCGTTCAGTAGTCAGATATATTGTCATATGTCAATTTCAGCTTATTCCTAATATCATTTAAATTTCTACATAGATTCAGGTACATTATTTATTGTGCTTAGTACCACCAATACCCTAGCTAGTACTGAGCCTTCTACTGAATAGACAAACATGTAGAAGAGTTTGGAGAAATAGCCTACCTAGATAAAGCCATTGACTATACATAGCCAGCCCCACCCTTCTCCCCCAGCAACCATCCATCCATTTACTCCAGATATCTTATTTGTCCTGAAGTCATATATATTCCTTCTTTACTCACTTCCCTTCACTCCCATGACCTCCCACTATCACCCTTTTCTCCAGAAACAGTAGTCAAAATAATACCATCATTCCTAGAGACTTCTAGGTAGTTCAGTGACTGGAACTCTGGGCCTGGAGTCCTGAAGACTTGAGTTCAAATTTGATTTCAGATACTGGCTGTGTGACCCTAGGAGAGTCATTTAATTTCTGCTTGTTTCTGTTTTCTCCTTTGTAAAATGGGGCTATTATTAGCATGTGCCTCCTAGAGTTGTAGTGCGAATCAAATGTGCTTGAAACACAGTTGGCATTTAACAAAAATATTTCTTTTCTTGTGGAAAAGGAAGTTAAAATAAAATTCTTGATGTCCCTTTCCCCAAAGCTCATAGGGCATAGGGACTGTTTGATTTTTGTATTTTTAGCCTTAATGGATAACAGTGTCTAGCCAATAGTAGGTGCTTAATATATGCTTTTCCCTTCATTTTTTAATTAATCCATACAGAACAAAGGGCTATGTAACAGATTTCAAGTACTAAGTCAGAGTAGCTAACAGTGAGTGGTTTAATATGGTAAGGATGTCATACTTTGGGAAAGAAACCATATTCATTAGAACAACCAAGAGGAATTCAACCAGAACAGTGAAAGCACTAATCTTCATGCTTAGGGATATGAGGATTAGTTGAAAAAACTAAGGATGTTAAGGCTAAAGGAAAGAAGACTTAGGCAGGTTATGATGGATATCTTATATCCTTGAAAGAAGATTTAGATTTGTTCTTTTTGGACTAAAGGGCAGAACTAGGAACAATTGGTAGAAGCAACAGAGGCAAATTTATATTTGAAGATAATGAAGTTTAGGGGCAGCTAGATGGTGCAGTGGATAGAGCACTGGCCCTGGAGTCAGGAGTACCTGAGTTCAAATCCAGCCTCAGACAGTTAACACTTACTGGCTGTGTGACCATAGGCAAGTCACTTAACCCCAATTGCCTCACAAAATTAAAAGAAAAAAAGAATGAAGATAATGAAGTTTGGATATTAATTGGAGTTACCCCAAAGTGGAAAAGAGTAGACCTATGAACATTGGGTTGGCCCATCTCCTGGTTCAACTACACCCACTTTTTTTTTTTGTGGGGCAATGAGGGTTAAGTGACTTGCCAAGGGTCACACAGCTAGCAAGGGTCAAGTGTCTGGCTGAATTTGAACTCAGGTTCTCCTTAATCTAGGGCCAGTGCTTTATCCACTGTGCCACCTAGTTGCCCCCTACACCCACTTTTGAACTGTTTTCTATTCCACCTAGTTCTCTCAACAGAATCTTCCCCAAATGAAATAATTTCTGTCTATGGTCTGGTATCTATTTAGATGCATTGAAATTGATAGGATTCTTTAGCAATCAGAAAGTAATATCTGAGTGAAAAGTTAAAAGTTCATTTACTTTACTGAATGTATTGAACACTAAATATCTGAAAGTTCTCAACCATGGAATGAATTGCAAATTTCATTGTCATGGTATTACAGAAATATTTTGTATCATTAGAAATGAAATTTTAAATATCTGAAAAAAGGAAACCATATACAGAGATACATGTGACAATGATGAAAAACTCCTTTTTTTTCATATTTTTTTTTTGGTATAGCCCATGTCTATATAATCTGAATGTCAGAGCTGGAAGGGATCTCAGAGACCACTTAGTACAACTACCTCATTTTACAGGTGAGGAAACTGCAATAGTCTTCTCATTGGGCTCCCTGTCTCAAATTTCTCCCCACCTCAGTACATCCTCCACTCAGCTACCAGGGTGATTTTTTTTTTCTTCAAGCAATGGGGGTTAAGTGACTTGCCCAGGGTCACACGGCTAGTAAGTGTCAAGTGTCTGAGGTCAGATTTGAACTCAGGTCCTCCTGAATCCAGGGCCACTTTAACCACTTTAACCACTGCCCCATCTAGCTGCCCCCAGGGTGATTTTTTTTTAATAGCATAGATCTCTGTCACCTCCCCCTGTTACTCCCAACCCAGCAAACTCCAGTGACTATTACTTCTGTTGAATATTAAATATGGTTTTCGTACCCATCCTCCTACAAGATAATAAATAGGTCAGAGACATCAATAATATCTCCTACAATTTGTTCACCCAGATCAGAGAAGGCTATTTCTGCCTCTCTTACCAGAAGTAGGTACCTCACAGAAACCAGATCAGAGAATGGATAGGAACAATATAATATCAATTTAATATTTTGTCCCAGGAAGAAATATATAACACATGATCATGTGGAGGCTTCCCTCCTAAGAAAAGAGGTCAGAGACCCTCTCCTTCTAAGGGTCTTTAAGGTTTCTTTTGTCCACTGTTGTCAGTTTCAATACTACGATACAGAAGCAAAGGCAGGGGGCAGCTAGGTGGCACAGTGGGTAGAGCACCGGCCCTGGAATCAGGAGTACCTGAGTTCAAATCCAGTCTCAGACACTTAACACTTAATAGCTGTGTGACCCTGGGCAACTCACTTAACCCCAATTGCCTCATAAAAAAAAAAAAAAGAAGCAAAGGCAGTTTAACAATTTCAGTTATAACAAGTATGAAGGAAATATGGAAGCATCATGATAAGATTACAGGATTCCAAAAAAAAAGCATTTGGCAAGGATAAGGATGCCCAGATGTTACCATAAGATAGGGACTTACTATCCTGAGGGAAAAGAAGTCACTAGGTAGGGTCTTTTATCTGCTAGCTATCTGAGTTCAGTTTGGAGTTCAGTTGAAGGAGATTTTGCTCCTATTAACCCAGGGTTTCATAAAAAATATTTTTGGATAATAAGGTACCTCCTTCAAATCTAGGTGATCCATATATTCATATTAACACTTCCAGTAGTAAATCTAAAATCCTCAGGTTGCCATTTAAATCTCTTCATAACATGTCCCTTTCTTGCTTTTTCAGTGTTCTCATACTTCAAAACCTTCCATGCACTCTATGATCCCACTACCCTGGCCTATTTGTCATTCCTTGTACTTGACTCTCCATCATGTGTGTGTGTGTGTGTGTGTGTGTGTGTGTGTGTGTGTGTGTTTACTGTTTTCCCCACCTAGAATACTCTCTCTCTTCCCCTCTAACTCTTCATTTCCCTGGCTTCTTTCCATACGCTGATCACATATTACCTTCTACAGGAGTTCTTTCCCAGTCTCCCCAGCTTCTATAACCTTTGCTTCTGAGATGACCTTCTACTCCACATATGTCTTGTCTATACCTAGTTATTTACATATTGTCTCCCCCATTGGAATGTGAGCTCTTCAAGGGCTGGGTCTGGTTTTGCCTTTATATCCCCACTACTTAGCATAGTAACTGGCTCATAGTAAGCATTTACTAGATGCTTGTCCACTGACTGACATTAGATAAACAGAAGGGAAATTTCAATTAAGTTGTATTTTATAAATGGTTGCCCAGTGCCTTAAAAGAGTTAATTGAGTTTTTGAAGCAAGGTGACAGCTTTTGGTAATAGCTTACATAGAAGGACATAAAATATCAGGAAAACAAATTTGTAGATAAGGTGATATTTTGTGAGGTTATACACATTAGAGCTCAGCTTTTAGTAATCAGAAGAAAAAGCAAAAGATTGCCTGACCAAATTAGATAAGAATATCAAGGTATAATGGATTCAATTCTCCCCTTTCCCTTATTCTTCTCCTTGATTTCCATCCCACCCAATATTCTAAAAAGAATTCCCACTATTGAATACCTGACAATGGATGTTTTTATATCTTTTGCTTAATGACTTTGGATGGGGGAAACTCATTACCCCATTAGGCATTCAATTTTGGATAGCTCTCATTGTGAGGAAGTTTTTCTGTATCTCAAACCCATATTTTCCTCTATACAACTTTGATTTATTGCACATGGTTCTTCCTACTAGAATCAAAAGATCAAGTTTAACTAACTATCTTCCACATGACAACCCTTTACATACTTGAAAATAGCCATCAGAGCCCAACCTTTGGATACTTTTCAAATTCTTTTCCTTGAACTTCCATTCCAGAGTGCAATGTGTAGGGAGAAGGAAGAAGGGGAGGATAGAGATTTCTCTCCTTTTTCCCTCCCACCTATGATGGCAACGTGGAGTAAAAGCATATGGAAATAGTGGGATGGGGATGGGGAGGGAAGGGAGGGAATAAGCATTTATAGAGTGCCTACTATGTTCCTGGTAGTGGGCTAAGTGTTTTTTTTTTTTTTTAAGTGAGGCAGTTGGGGTTAAGTGACTTGCCCAAGGTCACACAGCTAGTAAGTATTAACTGTCTGAGGCCGGATTTGAACTCAGGTCCTTCTGACTCCAGGGCTGGTGCTCTATCCCCTGCAGCACCTAGCTGCCCTGTTAAGTGCTTTTTATAAATATTATCTCATTTGATTTTCACAACTCTGTGAGGTAGGTGTTATTATTATCCTTATTTTACAGATGAGGAAACTAAGGCAAACAGAAGTTAAGTGACTTGCTCGAGGTCACACAGCTAAGTGTCCAAGGTTAGATTTGAACTCAGGTCTTTTTTACTCCAGGCCTACCTCCTTAATCACTGTACCACCTAGCTATATCTAGCCCAGGAGGGCTAGAATGTCAGCTAAAGTGTCGTGTGTGTGTGTGTGTGTGTGTGTGTGTGTGTGTGTGTGTGTGTGAAATCCTTTTACCTTCCCTTGATGTGCTCTAGTTTCTTCAGTCTTTCCAAAAGGGGAGAAAGTACAAAACAGAATTTAAAGGGTGGACCTCATAACAGCTGACTCAGAGAAGATTTCTGTCCTTTTAGGCCTCAGTTAACCAATGGTCAGGAGATTGCCCCAGTTATTGGAGACCAGTCAGAGTTCCCCGTGTCCTCTCATGAAGGGGGACACCCCAAAAGTCACAGTGTTGTTTTAAGATTTAGTTGCTTAATATTGGACTCAGAATTTTTGGGACACTCTGTATAAAGCTTTAAATTTGCAAGATGTTTTATATATGTTGATAAATTTTATTCTCACAGCAACCTGACAAGGAGGAGTTATTACTATTCTCATTTTATAGTTGAGGAAACTGAAACTGAGAAAAGTTAAGTGACTTGCCCAGGATCACACAGATGGTAAGTGTTTGAGGGGAGATGTGTAACGATTGGAATGACGCCACCTGCTGGATACTTACTGTAGAAGAGTTCTGCCCATGAAGGGAAGGTCTTTGAGGGCAAGACCAGGAGTCAGGAAGTGACGCGGGCTAGTGGGAGGAGGAAGGAAGAGACTGGCGCTCAGTCTCGAGCTCTTGGCTTTGGACTCTGGTGGAGAGCGGAGCTAGAAATGTGCTCTCCCTTTAATAGATAGGAATCTAGGCTTTTCTCTCTCTCTTTACCAAATTCTTCTTTTCCTTAATAAATGCTTAAAAGTCTAACTCTTGCTAAAGCTTATCATTTATTGGCGACCACTCATTAGATATTTTAGACAGACTAGCTAGAATTTTAGCCCTTAACAGATGACAAACAAATCTTCCTGATACCAAATCTTAAACTCTGCTCACTGTACCACATACTTGTCTTGTGTTTACATATGGCTTCCAAGAGTTTTTCTTTGGCCAAGGCCCACGATAGGATCAAATTGATTAGAGGATTCATTAACTTGATGAGAAGTTCCTTAACTAACCCATTCATATTATTATCCTAATTTTTTTGGGGGGTGGGGCAGGGAAACGAGGGTTAAGTGACTTGCCTAGGATCACACAGCTAGTAAGTGTCAAGTGTCTGAGTGAATTTGAACTCAGGTCCTCCTGAATCCAGGGCTGGTGCTTTATCCACTACGCCACCTAGCTGCCCCCCTTATTATCCTAATTTTACTGATGAAGAATCTGAAGCTCAGGATATTACCCTGATATAGGTAATAAGACTCATGCTCAGCTCTTTTGGTCCCAAGTTTAGTATTCTTTACCAAACACCACTCTTTTTTAGATGACCCCTAAGGTCCCTTGCTCAGCTATGCCTCACAAATCCAATTCACAAGTAAGTCAAGATATTACCCTTGTGATGTCCCTGTTTTTCTTTGAGAACAAAGGATGAACCACAACAACAAGCAAAGGTCCTTTCCAACTAAACATCTATGAAAATAAGTAACTGTTTCTAATTACCAATCCAAATTATTATAGAAAATAATTCTGTTGTATATTGTGCCAAATAACTTTGCCTTAACAAATAAAACTATTTAATGCATTTCCTGTGAAAATTGTAAAAAAAAAAAAAGTACTGCCCGTACTTTTGTAATACTTCTCACCAATGAACATCAAAGTCTTTTGCAAACAAGTAATCCTCATTTATTTTTCAGATTTCTGTGCTCTTTGGTAAAGGGCCCCCAGGCAAGAGTACAATCAAATAATGTGAATTCCAAATGTACTGCATGTAAAACCCCAGTAGCAGTAATAATCGAAACTTAACAAACAGAATAAGATAGCATAAATCAAAAAGAGCAACCATTATTTTGCTCTCCTGGAGGGATGTGCCTTTAAAACTCAATAACATTTTCGAATTAGGGAAATATTGCCATAGGCCATATGGAGAAACTGAGGCAGGCAAAAGTGAAGGTGTTTCCCTGGAAGATCAAAAAATGGAATATATAAGCAGTAAAAAAAAAAAAAGCTATCTCTTTTTACTTTTCAACAGGCCCTGCCAAGGCCTAAGATTGCCTTTCCAGTGGTATCTGTCAGTGTTTGAAGTAGTGCCAGTCATTGAAAGATGCCAAATTTACCTTTTGGGTCCTAGATAATGGGGATCCCTTGGCTATGACAAACACAACTACTATTTTTCTTCCCTCTATAATGTTGGAATGGGCCATGTAGCAGCTGCTGCTACCCAGCAAAGGTGGGAGGGCTCGAGCTAACTGGGAAAATATCAGGTGCAGAAGAAAACTCTCTAGGTTTGCATCAGTCACAATTTCCTCTTGCAGCTGTTATTTGCAAAGCCTTAAAATCTAGGCTACTGGATGTAAAGCTCGGTGGTACAGTGGATAAAAGACCAGGCACATTTTGGGGGCCAGCTAGGTGGAGTAGTGGATAAAGCACTGGCCCTGGATTTAGGAGGACCTGAGTTCAAATCTAGATTCAGACACTTAACACTTACTAGCTGTGTGATCCTGGACAAGTCACTTAACTCTCATTGCCCCACCAAAAAAAAAAAAAAAGATACCAGAGTGGTTTGCCATTTACTTCTCCAGCTCATTTTTAGATGAGAAACTAAGGCAAATCAGGGTTAAGGGACTCACCCAGGGTCACATTTGAACTCGGGTCCTCCTGATTCCAGGGCCAGTACTCTATCCACTGTGTTACCTAGGTGCCCTAGGAAGACCAACAATTTACCTGATGGTCCTGTGAGCCTGGTATTCTCTCACACTATGATAGATAGCAGATAGATAAATGTGGGTGATATCTTGCATTCCTCTCTCTACCACATGGTTTTAGTTATATCACAGTCCCTGAATAAAGTGGCAAAGCTCTTTTAGGGGTGAAGACTGGTCAAAAACCCAACTCACCTGATCATTTGCTGTCTTGAATACTTTTCAGGTTGAGTTCTAAGTGATGAGAGGTGGGACTGGATAGCGAGAGTCTGAACACAAAGACTGGAGATGGGAAAGGGCTGAAGGAAGGAAGAGAAAATGGAAGGGGTGGGCAGAATCAGAGTGGTACAGGAGGGAGGGTGCTCTTCTTCCCCTATTAAGTGTGTCCATGGCAACACAGGACCAGAAATAGAGAATAAAAGTGTCAGGGATCCCTTGCCCTGAAAATGTGAGTTCCTTTTGAAATTTTATAATCAAAACATTGTAGTGCTTTCAGAACCTGAAAAGAATCAATCCCTACCCCCTATTCCTCATCCCCTTGTTCACAATCAAGATTTTGGCAGGCAGACTACCCCACTCCCCTCTTATGGAATTAGCCTGATGTGGTGGATAGGAGAAATCAGAATGGGGTTCAAATCCCATCTCAGATATTAGTTATGCGACCCTGGCCAGTTTACTTAACCTTTTATACCTCGGTTTCCTCCTCTGTAAAATGAGATGTTTGGATTCAATGACCTCTATGATTCCTTTCCCAGCTATGACTCTATGATCCTAAGAGAGCCCTACAACATAGTGTGGTGCTTTGTCCAGGACCTTGTGAAATTTCTTTTTTTCCCCCCATGCATTAACTCACCAGTCTCCCTTCAGTGAAGCCATCATTGGGAATGTAATCTGTGGCTAAGGAGTAACAGCAGTGCATTCAGAAATGCACCAATGAATTCTGCAGGTGTCTGAGCTGGCATCAGCTAGTTTGAAGGCCTGATTTTGAGTGATTGCTCACAGCTGTTTCAGAGACTGGAACGTCCACTTGCTGCTAATTACCTAGCCATCCTCCCCGCCTCTCTGGTTAGCACTGCTCTCTGAAGTGTGCCAGAGAGGCAGGTGAGCAATCTGGCATGCTCTACGTCCAGGGATTGAAAGAAGGCACATTGCTTCATGCAGTCTTGCTTAAGCAAAGTCTCTCTTTGAAACAGGGAGACAACCTGTCTCTGAGATGATCTGTGATAGCTGACAGGGGTTTGGAAAAAAACAATGGAGGGTAATGATTCAGACCTAGGTAGTTTTATCATTTCCCCCATGCCCAAAACATGATGGATCATATGTCCTTTTTTTTTCTTTTCTTTTCTTTTTTTTTTTTTTGTGTGTGAGGCAATTGGGTTTAAGCAACTTGCCCAGGGTCACACAGCTAGTAAGTGTCAAGTGTCTGAGGCTGGATTTGAACTCAGGTCCTCCTGAATCCAGGGCTGGCACTTTATCCACTGCACCACCCAGCTGCCCCATGGACCATATTTCAAACAAATCTCTTAATCATGTTTGAAATGTGTTCCCTTTGTTACCTTTTTTTTTATGTCTGTAGTATATGTGTTTTGACCTACTGAGTGCTTGTTGGTGATATTCTCATTCATGTTTTGCCAGTCTATTTTTTTTTCCTTGTAAATGTTACCCTTTATGATACAAAGGTGTTACTATTCTACTGATATTCTCTCTCCAAATTTTTTTCTTTTTCTTTCTGGATACTTTTCTGCAGTCTTTTTTTTTTTTCTACTTTTTTTCCCCCGAAGAGGAGCCTGAGATATCTTCTGGCATAATAGCAAACTTCCTAACCTGTCCAATTATGAATGATTATGCACATTCATTTAGTAATTTCTTCTTAGCGATCATGCCAGGGTAGTGTCAATGAGGGAGCTGAGGCTCAGTCAGTTGAAGTGTTGTTCCCACATTCACACTGAGGTGATGCCTGTGGGCTGTCTGTGTCACAGTTTGTACATCATGGGTCACTTGGGGAGGTACTGTAGTAGCAGTAGCAACTAGAGTCAGCTTGCCTTCTGACTTCCTTAAGCCTATAGAAAAGAAATATATCCCTATTTAGTTTAAAACCAGGCTGGCTGCATTTTGAATTTAAATAAGAAGATGATGTGTTCTTCAGAATTTTTTTTAAGTAGGAAAAAAAATCCTTCTCCTCATTCCCATCCCCCCACCAAAAAAAATTACACACACATCCATAGCCATTAACCAATGATGAAAATATAGTTTATTTAAATTAATAAAAATGTCAGGGGAAAAAAGGTTTTTTAACACTCTTAGATGGAGCTCTCTGCTTTCAACATATCCCCAAACCTCTTCTTACTAGACTTCTGGGCTTTTCTTCTTGGGATGCCAGAGAGACTGTCCTAAGGTGCCTGTGTGACTACCCCCTTGTAGACCTCGGGAAAAGATCATGGAGAAGGGCTACACAATTGGCACCCTTCCTCAAGCTAGGGAGAATGAACAGGAAATACAAGGGAGATGGTTTAGTCTTCACATCTTGTTATGAGCTGGCAGGAATTACACGTCAATTTTCCAAGGTTCTATGCAGTCACCTGCTTAAGTTATTTTTTTATCTCATTTTTAGTCCAGTTCACTTCTGCACTGCTGGCCTCAGCAGTTTCAATAGCTGGCAGAGTATCAGTAACAGTGTTGTGGCTTTCTGCACCCTATGCCACCACAGCATACTGGAAGCTAGTCAACAAGCATTTGTTATGTGCCACACATGTATTAAGTACTTACTATATGCCGGGCATTGTGCCATGCTCTGGGGATAAAAAGAAAGGCAAAAACATTGGGACCTGCCCTCATGGATCTCACATTCTAATGGAGAAGTCAAAAAGCAAAAATTATATATACCAGATATACATTTAAGGTAATCTCAGAGGGAAGGCATGAGGGAGTAAGGTGGGAGTGGTACTGAGAAAGGTTTACTATAGAGAGTGGGATGTGTGATGAGTCTTAAAGGATTCTAGGTGGGAGATAGCTGCTGAAAAGGTATAGAATCAGGAAATGGAGTGACTTGTTCAAGGAAGAGCAAGAAGGCCATTAATGTTTGGATCATAGAGTACATTAAGGGGAATAAAGTATAAGACTAGAAAAGTAGTCAGGACTAATGCATTTTTGGTGGAGCTGTGAACTGATCCAACCATTCTGGAGAGCAATTTGGAATTATGCCCAAAGGGCTATAAAGCTGTGCATACCCTTTGACCCAGCAATACCACTATTGGGTCTTTTTCCCAAAGAGATCATAAAAAAGGGAAAAGGACCCACCTGTACAAAAATATTTATAGCTGCTCTTTTTGTGGTGGCAACGAATTGGAAATTGAGGGGCTGCTCATCAATTGGGGAATGGCTAAACAAGTTGTGGTATATGAATGTAATGGAATTCTATCATGTTGTAAGAAATGATGAACAGGCAAATTTCAGAAAAACCTCAGATACTTGACACTTACTAGCTGTGTGACCCTGGTCAAGTCACTTGACTCTCATTGCCCCACAAGGAAACAAAAAGAAATCCATTATTAATAATTAATTGTTAATAATTATTTTCTCACAGACTGATCTACTCTTCCCCCCTCCCCATTTTTTTTCCTTTTTGTTTTTTTCTTTTTTTTCACAACCTGGTTCCTTCCTAATTTTCCAGTTGCCTCACACTTTACTGCCTTCAGTGTGCTCCTTGATCCAGTTGTACTGGACTACTTTCTGTTCATCACACAACACATTTCATTTCCTTCTCTATGTCTTCATACTGGCTGTTCTCCATTCCCATTGTGGTAGGACAGGAATTTCCTGATACAGCTTCCCTTAACCTGATACAGTTTTCTCCCCTCCCACAACCTCCATACAACTTCATTTGGCCCCTCACTAATCCCATTTTCTCTGGCTTCTTCAGTGCAGGTTCTTGGCGTAGGCCCACTAAACAGCCCAAGCTATGTGGACTGTGGACCTCTCATGGGTGGTGGGTGTTAGAGACTATTTGAGTCTGCTATACCTTGGTGACTGACTGACCAGAGGCATTTCCAGAGACAGAAACAAAAGGCTGCTGTATCCTAGATACATATCCTTTTTGCATATCCTTGCTGTGTTAGAACAAAGTTCAGTGAGTCACCTGTGCCTCATTTTGTCCCAACATGGAATGTGAACCAAGAGAGTGCTGCCTTTAGAAGCACACCTACATTACCTGTAATACTCTCCTTCCTGACCTTAATCACTTAGAAAGCTTGACTTCCTATATGATTTAGCTCAAACATATCTTCTGCAATCTTTTTCAGGATTCCATGGTTGCAAGAGCCATTTCCCTATAAATTGGAGTCATCTAGATATATAGACACAGCTTGTAGGAGGCATGTATCAACACCTTTGGAATCTCCCCTTCCTCCATGGAGACTATAATTTCTACACTAAAGGAACCAGGGTAGAGTAGTAGCTAAGTGTTTGCTCCTTCCCTTGCCTATTTCTAAGAGGTGGATTGATATCTGGTACCCATCTCAAATATTGCTAATCTAAGGGTATAATAGACTCAGAACAAAAGCCATTTCCCTTGGGTGCTCTCCAAAGGCAAAGTAGCCCCTAACCTACTCTCCAGGTTAGCTCCTTCCCACCAAATGATGGTTGTACAAAGACAATCACAAATAGATAATGATCATGAATAATGAATAGATAATAAGCTTCCCTATCTAAGCAAACAGAACCAGCAAAGTGATGTACATTAGAATATACAAGAATGAATAGGCTCTTTAGGTGAGAATGAAGTAAGATCTTATCTCAAACCAAAAAGAGAAGGCCCAATGTCACCAAAGAAGGTCTAGTTTGAGATTTCCAGGAAGACAAGCTTCTAAAGTAATTTCCTCTATTCCCTCCTTGAATGTCCTCTGCTTGTCTCTCGCCATAAAAATTCTGGCAGGTATTTCATCATTTTCTTCCTCCTCTTCCTCTTCCTCTTCCTCTGCCTCCTCCTCCTCTTCTTCTTCTTCTTCTTCTTGCAGGGCAATGAGGGTTAAGTGACTTGCCCAGGGTCATACAGGTATCTCATCTTCTAAGCAAGTACACAAATCCATAGTGTCACATTGCATCTCTCTGCCTATCTCAAGTCAGGTCCCTGTTCATATCTGCAGCTACAAAGAAAAGATACTAGGCTTCCTTTGAAACCCTGACATGTAAGATTACCTTCCATCTATTCTATATGTATGCTATATATTTGTATTTATTTACATGTTGTCTCTTCCATTAGAATAAAACCTCCTTGAAGTCAGAGACTGGTTTTGCTTTGCTTTGTAGGCCAACCGCAATGCTTGACACATAAGAAACATTTAATAAGAGCTTATTGACTGATGTTTTGATGGATAGTTTGTCATGAGTGCCAGACATTATGCTAATGCAAATGCAGAAGTAAAACAGTTCTTGTCCTCAAAGAGCTTGCATCCTAATGGGGAATATGATATGTTCTTAAGTAAAGTAAAAGAGGTTAGTTATATCCTAGTAAATTCAAAGTGTTGGAGTGGGACAATAACACCTAGAGGACTCAGGAAAGACCTTTTGAAGGAGATGGCACTTGACCTGTCTAGAAAGGGACTAAGCTATTCATGTGGCAAAGGTGAGACTGGAGGGCATTGTAGGCATGGGAGATAGCTGTTGTAAAGGCACACAGGGAAGAGTAGGTGAGTTTGTCAGGAATGCCAAGTGGATTAAAGGATATATATTATCAGTCTTAGAAGATAGGCTGGAAAGAGCTATTAGCATAGGACTGTTGCTTGGCAACTATAGCATAGACACATATATGTATGCATATATGTATATGTACAAATATACTCACATACACACACACATATATAGCCCATCCCCAAGTGTCATTGCTATCCCTGTGTTCTATGAAAAGGAATTTGTTACTCAAGAGCACCTCAGGATGTTAGTTTTCAATTTACTCCATTAAATCCTCTCTCTTTTTTTTTTAAATTGGATCAAGGGACACATGAAATGAACACTGCTACCAAATAAAAGATAGCACAAGACTCACTGATTTGTATCAGAAGATTATTTAAGGAAATTATGCCCTTGTGTCAGTGATCTGCTTCCTTCTAATGGGCTTCAGAGAGTATGGTATCCATTCCTTTGCCCCCCTCATCCCCCCAACTGGCATAGAAGATTTTGATGAGTGCATTTTAACCCCCTAAGTAAACTCACATTAGATTTTCAGTACTTGTTTAATTTCAAAAGCCTTTTAGGATATAGTCCATAGAGAATTTGATTGGCATTGTCTGGCATTAGCAGACAAAACCATTAGCTCAGAGACAGGATAACAGATAGAACAATATAGGGAGTATGTGCTCTAGTTACTTTGTAAAACCCTTTCTGTTAAATGGCCAGCAGATCAAACCTCTCACCACTATTCTAAGTTTCCATCTGCCAATGGAGATGCCAGGCTTGCAGCTTACACTAGCTTGGCATGTCAGCAGAAAATTAAAAAGCTCTTTGCTCTGTATTGCTGCTACAATTGATTTTATGAATCTGTCTAATTGCTCTTTGTTTATCCTGATGTTTTAATGGGCATTATTGACCCCTAGTGTTTTCTTCCCATTTAATTACAATATATGAATCGAATCAATAACAACCACCTTTATGAAGGGTAGACGAACTGAACATAGCAAAGATATTGGAGTTAGGATTGAAGGGAGGAGATAGGGAAGGAGAAGGTCCTGCAGTCTCTATTTTCTCTTTCCCTTATGAAGTAATACCTATCAATAGATGTTCTGCTGAGCTTTCCCAGAAAGGGTGAAAAGCTGAAATGTTGGGAAGTAATAGGGTCAGGAATAGGTGATGTCAAGAACATCTCAGAGCATTCAAAAATATTGCAGAATGTGCCCTTTAAGACTCACTCAGAAATAACCCTGGGGATAAGGGAGCAATTCCATTGTGAGGTGTAAATTATTTAGTGGAAGCAACAGATGTAATCATGGGGAAGGAATTTCCATACTCATCTATTATCTGTAATTCATAGTCCATAGGCAGTTTTACCTCTCCCTTTCCTTTTTATTATTATTATTTTTTTAAGATACTACAAAACTCTGCCACTCCAGTAAAGGTTGATAAGGGTATGTAGTAGAGTGATCAAAATCATGTCCTCACTGACATTAAAAGAAGACTTCCCTTTTTTAGGGAAGGATAACTCCACTTTAGACCCTTATCTGAACATCATGATGTTGATGAATTTTTTTTTTGGTTGGTCTAACTATCACCTCTGTAAAAAGCTATTGTGTCCTCCACTCCTGGCTCCCCAATTTTTTTTATAGCAAGTAATTTTTCTTGGTCAGAATTGTTCAGTAATAATAATAATCTTAACCAAATATATTTACATGGGAATTTATAACATAAATCATCTTTCATAATCCTCTCTCCTCCCCATTCACCACAGAAAGTAACTAATTTGCCTAGGTTCATACAACTTATTCATTACCAAGCAAGGACTTAAATCCCAACACTGAAGTAACATGGGGCTTAGTATAAGTCAGAAGTTTCTCCTGTAAGAAGCAAAACCAAAGATGACCAGATAAAAGCACAAAAATATCAAGGAATCAAGGGACTATTAAAGTTAGATTGACCAACTAGATATCAGGATAGACACATCTAAGAAGTAAGGGAAGATAAAATTCTATAGCAGGAAAGTCACTTAGGTGTAGTGAAGTTAGGAGACAGAGATAACCCTAGAAGTCAGGACCATCATTCCAAAAACCAATAAAATTCCCCTGACTCTCAGGAATACAACAAGCATCCAAGCTTTCCCCACCCCACCCCATAAAGGAACTTTGCATTTTCAGGTGGTCACCTCATCTATCATCTTTTTTTCTGTTCAGGGAGGAGCATGTTTCCAAACCACTTTCTCTCCCAGGATCAAATCTTTGACTTCCTACTTGGTCACTTTTTCTAGCACCAAATTAAAAAAAATTTTTTTTTAAATTCTAACTGAACTATGTGCGAGGGTATAATTCTTTACAGGGGAATACCTAACAACTTCCACCTTTTCCCAAGACAAAAGGATTCCAAATCCAAAACTTTGTAGAAGACAATACAGATGATGTGATATAAAATAGTTTTCCATATGTTGGTGCTTTTCTTTCTGATTGTTTCTTTCTCTCTGTCCATTACAGGGATGACTTCTGAACAGCATGAGAATACACTAGATTTTATAGGAGCAAAGCAGAGAAGGAACCATACATAAGAACTCAAGTCAACCAGAGACCATGAACTCTTTCTTATTACCTTTTTGGTATTATTACCTTTTTTTTTTTTTCCTTTGGTAGGTCTATGTTATTTGAGAAAGGCATCTAATTCTCAATTTCCTCATATTAACACTTTTCTGACCAAATGGTCCCTTTCTTTCCTCTTTGAATCAATGAAGTTTTTTCTTAGTTAAAACCTACCTTTACCAGGATTTGCACTGTCTCAAAGGTTTCATAATGCTGTTCTTACAAAAATCTCTTCTTCGAAGGAGTTCTTATGTAGAACTGTCTGTGCAATGGTAAATAGAACTTAATCAAATTCTCCTTCATGCACAAAATGCTCATTAATCTAATACATAGTTATAAGTTGAGTAAATCCTTTCTACACAAAGAAGAAAATGAAAAACAAACAAGCCATATGTTTTTCCCTTCAAAATTGAGGATGGTTCTTCAACCATTCTTAATTCTCCATTAAGAAGTTCCCAGTGTTGTCTTCTTAATCATTAAGGAAACAGTATCTGCTTTTTAGATCAATTGGCTGAATGCTCCTACTGTAGAAAGCACTTTTGACAATTTTGCCTTAATGTTATTTACATTTTAACTTTTGCAATGGGGGTGGGGAGAAAGAAGGGAAGGGATATAAAGATTCAATTAAATTTGACTAGCATTGATTAAATATTTGCTATGTGCCAGGAATTGTGTAAAGTGCTGGGACAAAAATGAAGTTTCTGCCTTTGAAGATTTTACATTCTATACAGGTGAGGTAGGAATCAATGCCTGATTTGACTGTTGACATTTCAAATATTTTCAGGGGTGCACATGACTAAATTTGTAAAACATTCATAACCAATAGAGCCCTTTTCCTTCAGTAAGGCAGATAGTGTGACAAAGTATTTTTTTTAATAGGCCCTGGAACCATTTGTCTTTTTCCCATTGGTAGTTCTGGGCAGCATATTGAGAGAATCAAATGTGCTCTCCACATTGTTCAAGTCCCAGGGGCTTCTTCCCCTTTCCCCACCATTCCCTTCCTTTTCCTGCTGAGTTAATAGTTAACTGGTAGAGGATACTCCTCTCTGATAAGAGCAGACAACATTATTCAAGCCCCAGGGGCTTATCTCCTTCTCCAAATTTCCCTTCCTTTTCCGAGTTAGCAGAAGTTTTCTAAAGTTAGATAACAAAAGAATCTTAAAATCTAGGTCTGGTTGTCCCGTAGGGAGGGGGAGGTGGGATACATGTTTAGAAGTAGCAAAGAATGTGCATATGTATATCCAGAGAAGCCAGATAAGTGAAATGGGGGAGGGAATCTTTGTGTTCAGGGAACCTATATAAACTTGCTGAAACAAGCATACTTTGCAGAATTTCTTTGAGGTGTGTGCCCTTTCTTGCAAAATCATAATACAGGCCTTCCTGTTTTGCACCAGACTGGGGGTTCTGCCTCAGTTTACCTGTTTCTTACAATATTATCTTATTAATATTGCCATTAATGTTGTAATAATAAGCACTTTGTGGTTAGCTTATTTATTTAAAATTTCATTTTTGGTGAATATTACCATATTTGCTGGAGCAAAGTGCTTCCACTCAAAATATTAAAAAAGAGAAGCAAGGTCATTTTCTAGGCTTTTAAAAATCTTGCATAGAATTCAGGGACTTCCTTAACTTGAGCTCCTAAGTCTGATAAGAGTTTTTTTTTGTTTGTTTGTTTTTTTGCAGGGCTATGGGGGTTAAGTGACTTGCCCAGGGTCACACAGCTAGTAAGTGTCAATTGTCTGAGGTCAGATTTGAACTCAGGTACTCCTGAATCCAAGGTCAGTGCTTTATCCTCTGCATCATCTAGCTACCCCATGATAAGAGTTTAAGAGAAAAAGGGCTAACCTCTTCTTTCCTACACTTTGTAGTGGTTCAGTTAAAAATAGCCCAAATGTCCAGATATCTAGATGCCAAAACTATAGAGTCATGAAATCAGGGGACTAAACAATACCTCTCCCTTTCTCTAGGTAAAGATTACTTCTAATCCAGTTGTGGATATACTTGCTGAATGACCTTGTTCAACTCACTTGACTTCAGGATACCTCTATCTTTATCAGCTGTCAAATAAAGATAAGAATGGCAGCTTCGACTGCCTCAATAGACTATTTTATGTTTCAACCAGAACAATATATGTGAATGGATATGTACACTGTGGATTGCTTTATGAATATAAAATAGGATAATAAGAAACTTGTGGTCATGATAATTGGTTGATAATCAGTATGTTACTGCCAAAAGGAGCTGAATCTTAAAAGAAAATCAGTCTGATTGTCCTATTCTTTTTGGTTTTTTTTGAGTCCTTCCTTTGCTTCACCAAGAAAAAAAGTATTGGTTAAGAAAACCATATTATGTTATTTTAAATTCTCCCTTAAGTTACTTATTTAAGTCATAAGACCCTTAATATGGGAAGAATTTTCTGATCCTTCTTTGTGTTCAAATAAGATGATACACTGTATTGAAAAAATTCTTAGCATAATGTGAGACACATAGTAAGTATTTAATAAATATTTGTCTCCTGCCCCTTACTCTTACTGTGTAACACAAATTCTTATATATATCTGATTATATAGTGTTTCCTTCCAGTAAAATATAAGCCCCTGGAGAGAAGGTATCATTTTAAAATTTTATTCTGAACCTAATATATTGCCTAATACAATATCTTACACAGTCATAAAACTAATACAGTAAATTTACTCCAACTAAGAGTGAATACTGATTATTTAATGCAATATGAACAAATTATATATAATTTGACTCAGTGCATGTTGAATTTCAATGCCGAAAAAACCAATAATGTTATGAAGGACCATTGAGTAAACTATTCTTCTAAGTCGGGATGTTATGCTGTCCCAATACATTCCGATGAGAAAAATCAAAGGGATAGTAGAATATTCGAGCATCTTGCCCTTTAAACTGGGCTGGCTTTTCTGTTTAAAGCAAGACTTTTAGAGGCTTAAAGTCTTTAAGGGAGATTAGACAAAGGGAAAGTCCGTGTGTGTGTGTGGGGGGTATTTGGAAAATCCACCGAATTAGCCGGCTTATGGCCAAACTAGGGAGGGTGGGAGGGTCCTTAAGGTCCCTTCGGGGTCGCCAAACTGTGAGATTTAAAATTGGATATTAGATCATAAATCTCCCCTACTTAACTTTTCCCTTAATTTATCTCCCAGACTAGTAAATGGAAGAAGCTTCTGGTTTTCTAGATAGAGCCTTTATTGTATATAAGGTGTTGTTAATTAGAAGGATAGGAAAATAGAAATACAGTACAAATCGTCTTAAATCTAGGCTTAGTCTATATTCCTTATAAAAACTCACCAAACCGAAAAGGCCACCTTTGGAGTGAGGGAGACCGTCTGTGCCGCGCCGCCAGGAGTCCCGCCAAGCAGGCAAAAAGGCCTACTCTCGTTCTCTCCACCCTGGAAGTCAAAAAAACCCGGCAGGCAGTCTGACATGCGCAGCAGGCGGACTGTTCATCTCCTCCCCAAAAGGGTGGTCCTTGAAAAACTGGCGTCTTTCAGTTATCCTAACCGACTGTTAAAAACTTTCATATTTTACCACAACTGTCATTGTCAATAAGTATAGGATCATAATACAAATTAATTGTGTTCTCATGATACTTGATACATTTGAACATGAGGCTTATAAATGTGATTATAAAATTTTTATGTAGAAAATGTTATACTAAAATATTTGTTATATTTATCAGTTATTCATATAGTTAATATAATAAAATAATCTAGATTAATTAGCTCCGAAAGAGTTATTCTTAAAATCACAAATTAAAGATTAATTAGCTCCGAAAGAGTTATTATTAATTTTAAATTTTTCAACAAATTTAAATTTGTTTAAAATTCTTTATTTACCCTAATGAGAAAGCTTTTGACAAAATATAGCACCCATTCCTTTTTTTTTTTTTTTTGGTGAGGCAATTGGGGTTAAATGACTTGCTCACACATCATTATAACATTTGATTACAAATAATTTTAATAGAGTAAGTTAAAAATTATAAAAGATGTTATAAATATCTATGTATTATATATTTTAATTGATATTTAGGATTTTGAGTATTTTCATAAAATTTAATAAATGTTGGAATAAAGAACATAAGGTCTAAAATTCTAGCTGTGATGTCTAAAATCTAATGAGTGGTTGCCTTAAATTAGAAAGGTATAGCACCAATCTTTGGGCATTAAGTATTTATTAAAGTATATTAGGGATTAATAAAGAGAAACACAGGAATAAAGAATGAGATCTGTCTACTCTCCCTATATTCTGCCTGCCCCTGCTGCCAAGCCAAAGTCTGGAAACCAAAAGACCTCAATTCTCCATGGCTTTTCCCAGAAGCCTCCTCTGAAACAGGAAACAGGGCTGTCCACACACACACACAGCTCCAAGCTAATTGGCTGATAACACTGATTGACAGGACCCACAGGTGGCAGACACAACTTCCAATTATCACACTTAGAAGTAATAAAATTGTTTTCATAGATTGTTCCATGAAAAAGGGGGATGTGACATTTTGAAGTGGTAAAAAGAGGTCATTAATTAATAATGTTTATATTTATCTAAAATGTACAAAGAACTTTGTGAAACCTCTAAGAACATGTCATTCCTCAATTCATAAGTGGTCAAAGGAGATGAACAGTTTTCCAATTAAGAAATCAGAACAATTTATAGTAATATGAAAAAATTCTTGAAATCATTCTAAATTCTCTATATCATTCTAAATTCTTTAAATCATTCTAAAATTTTAATCATTATTGATTAGAGAAATGCAAATTAAAACACTCTTGAGATATCTGCCAGATTGGCTAAATGATAGGAGGAAGTGACAAATGTTAAAGGGGATGTGGAAAAATTGGGACATTAATTCATTATTGGTAGAATTGTGAACTTATCCAACCATTTTGGAGAACAATCTGAAATTATGGCCAAAGAGTTATTAAATTACTTACATCCTTTGACCCATTAATACCACTACTTGCTCTACTTCCAAAGATAATTAGGGGAAAAGGAAAAGAACCTATATGTTCTAAAATCTTTATAGCATCTTTCTTTGTGGTAGCAAAGAAGTGGAAACTGCAGGGATATCCAACAATCAGAGAATGGCTGAACAAGTTGTGGTATAACTTGCAATGGAATATTACTGTGCTATAAGAAATGATGAGCTCAATCATTTTAGAAAAATGTGGAAATACTTGAATGAAATAATGAAAGTGAAATGAACAGAATCAAGAGGACATTGTATATAGTAACAGCAATGTTTTAAGGACAACTTTGAATGAATAAGTTATTTTGACTATCAAAAATACCCAAATTAACCATAAAAGACAGATGTTATCTACATCCAGAGAAACAAATTATAAATAGAAGTATATATGGAATAATTATTTCTCTCTCTCTCTCTCATCTAACTATTTGTTTCTAATGGTAGCCATCTCTAGGGTAGTGGTGGGGGCTGGGGTTGAAGGAAGAAAAAAAGAAATTTTATTGTATAGTTGAAAGGAATAGCAAGTTGTGCATAGTAGATTTGTACTTTCATGTGCAATCATCTTTTTTATTGTATTGTTATGGAAATACTCATTTTATTTGAGAAGTTCAAAATACAATTTTATAATGATTCAAAAAGAAAAAAGGAAAAAAAAGAATGTTTACCAGACATTTCTTGAAAAAACATTTTTCTGTTAGCTCCATCCAATGAACTCATCCATAGAAAAGGTGAAACAGTATACATAGATACATCTAGGGCTGAATAAGATCTTAAAGATGATCTAGTCTAACTCCCTATTATATATGTAGAACTGTATGTCTAGGCTGGGAGGACTGGAAAAGAATTCCTGTAGAAGGTAACATTTGAGCTGTGTATGGAAAGGAGAAAGGAAAAATAAAAGGCAGAGGTGAGGAGGGAGAGTATTCCAGACAGGGAAAATAGCACCGAGACAAATGATGGAGAGTCAAGTTCAAGGAATGGCAAGTAGGCCAAGGTAACAGGGCCATAGAGTGCATGTAAGGTTGTGAAGTATGTGAACATTGGAAAGGTAGGAAGGGAGCATGTTATAAAGAGCTTTAAATGGCAAACTGAGGATTTCAGATTTCCTACTAGACGTAATAGAGTCATTGGAGTTTATTGGGTTGGGGGTAGCAGGAAGAGGTGACAGAAGCCTATGCTTTTAAAACAAATCACCTAGGCAACTGAATGGAGAAAGGATTGAGGTGGGGAGAAATTTGAGACAGGAATGGGTGATGATTAGCAAGGATTCTGTTTCTAATCTGATGGTATCTAGTGCTGTCTAAATTGACCAAGAATGTGACAGAGATTAATCATTTTGTACTTTCTTCAAGAGGGGTGGTACGGTCTATTTGTCTACTAAGAGAGTAATTATTTTTTAATTATATGACAGCATGCTGGAGGCTGTTTATACACGTGCTTGGGATTCTAGTTGACACGATGTGGTGCAGTAGCAAAAATAGTCCATACCTGGCTCCTTCCTGTCTTGCTTTCTGCAAGCCTACTGAAAGGCCAGCTATCACTTAATGGTTAACCAGCATGAGAATGTAACATACAATGTGTCCACCAGGTGGTGATATACTCAAGCCACCAACCAAGTGGTTTTCCATTGTGTCTGCCTAAAATCTGCTCAATCCCTCCTGCATGCCATGCGGTACCTCCCCTCCCCAGTTTGCTCTTAGAATATCTCCATCTCTACTGACATGAGCTCCCTCACTTCCCCTTGACATAGCAGACAAGTATTGGCAACAGATGTAAGTGATGTGAAGGTATAGAAATGAAATCTTCAGATACAAAATGGGAGAGCTATTAGCTCTTGATTCTCAGACCCTGATGTGTAGAAATCTGTTCTTAATCAATTGGCTTCATTCATAAGACTTGGGCTTTTCTGCAACTACTTCCTATGTTTATTAAAACCCAGAAAAGTAAAATTACAAAAAGAAACTGTCAAGTTTTCCCCTTTTGCAGAGTACTTTGCCTATATGTTCTTCACTTCTTGCACATTCAGGTCCTGAGAAAGACTAAAGAGTGGGATTGTGTGTTTGGAACATCATGTGATTACTTCTGCAAAAAAAAAAAAATGGATAAAAGGGGAGACAAGTGTTGAGATTGGTCTCCCAGCTTACCCTTGCCGCCTGCTTGAGGTATCTTGACTGCTATCAATCCTGCTGCCCTCTATCTCTACCCCTGATCCCTGCTATATGTTTCCACCATAAAACTAAGTCTAATCTCCCCTGCAGAGTCTTTGCTTCTTCGGTGAAGTTCTCCCAGATCTCTCTCATCTCTCCCTTTGCTTTTCTTTGTGTGCTATAGTGGCAATGACTGCTGGTCTTCTCCTGGCCAACTGGAAGCTCCCTATCTTTTACTCCTCTACTCCTGGCTGCATGAAATAGAATGGAACTGTCTTTGTTATGTAATGCTAACAATCTTTGTTAACAGAAATCATTTAAAAAGGGGCAGAGGGGAAGTATTAAATGACATTCTGCCACTCAAAATCTGGTTCCATTTTCTCACATATTGTATAGCATTGATATAGTACTTTAAGTTTTGCAAAGTACCTTACAAATATTTATCCCTGCCTTGAGTGTATAGTTAGGAAATCTTGCTTTTAATATTTTGTTGATATAGTTTGTCCTGTTGAAGTCTATGGATCTCTTCATTCTTCCATAGAGATAAAATATTATATAGATACTTACTATAATTATATGCAACAGATGTTTCTATCTTCACTTAAATTAAGGTAGAGGAAGGAGAAATATTTAATTTAATTTAATTGGGGAGTGTTAGGTAGGTGGCTTGCCGCAATATTGGGACAAGGAAGGAGACCTACAGCCTCCCTCAAAACAGAGCAGGATTTATTTAACAAGAACAAACTTAAAAAAATACAAACAGGATCAGTAGGATTAAGGAAAAGGAAATAAAATGGGGAAAGGGAAATAATACAACCTGAACACCACTGCCCAGGAATCAGCTGAGAACACACAGCAGCATCCTGTCGCCTTCCAGCTTCAAGCTAGAATGGTGAAAAACCTCCCTTCTTCCCAGCAGACCCCAGGCTGACCACACACACAGCCCCAAGCCAATTGGCTGGCAGCTCTGTCTGACAGTCACATGACTGCCCTCACTGGGCTTCCAGTCATTATAATTTTGCCAGGCCCATGTAGGTGTTGGCAAGTGGTGATGATGTAAGGTGCCAGCGCCATGGCGACAGCTACAACCAGTGGGTGGAGCACTGTGCTATTTGTGGAGGTGCTTGCCTGAGCCCTAGGCCAGTGCATGCACTGGGTTTTTAAAAATTCTAGCCAAAAGATGGGGTCATAAAAACCTCAAGTAACAATTAATTCTATATAGTATACATGTATATACTTACACACATGTTGTCTCTCTCGTTAAAAAGTCCTAAGTACAGGGAACCTTTCATTTCTGTCTTTGTACCTTTATTACTTAGCACAGTATATTCCACATAGTAAGCATTTAATAAATGCTAATTGATTTAGGGAAGAGAAGAAAATAAGCATTTATACAGCACCTACTATGTGGCAGGCCCTGTGCTAAATGCTTTGCAAATATTATCTTATTTGATTACCAGGATTATAAATATTAAATTATTTATACATAAAATATATAACTATGTAATATAATTTATAAATATAAATAATAAGGTAGGGAATTATTGAGGTAAAGGAAAGATTCAGGAAAAAATGTTCTAAGAAAATTCATGGACAGAAAACACTTTCCGCTGGGGGTTGGGGAAACTGTGGGCTAAGTACAAGGAAAACTTCATAGATGCCATTGTTACCTGAGCTAAAGATGGAAGGAAGATTAAGACTCTGAAAGGCAGAGATAAGGAAGGAATTCATTCTAGTTGCATGCAGATGCACAGAGGCAGAAGATGATGCTGAGTCTCTTATTTCTGAATAATGTACATTTTTTTTTTTGTTTTTTGGGGGTTTTTTTTGCCAGTAGGGAGTTTTATTTTTGTATTTGTATCTAAGAACTTGGCAAGCCTTGAATATAGTAGGTTTTAAATTCTTAGTGATTTTGAATTTGAGGAACAGGAACAGGAGTGATCCAGTTAGGCTAAACATAGAATACATGAAGGGGAGTGAATATATTATCAGCAAATAGGAGCCATTGTAGTTGTTTTTAGTAAGGGCATGATAAGGCCAGATCCATGTCTTACTCAACTACTCCAATAAATCGATAATTTCATAAATGTGAGTATTCTCTTCAGCGACTCAGATTTTAACCTTTCTAGGCCCACCCATTTTAGACAATTCTTGTGATATTCAACATCATGACTCACAGTCATATAACAATACTAGAAGAATATTAGTATTTAAAAGATAGGTCTTTTCTTTGGGCGGAAGCTTGAGGTCATTAAAAGAGCTTTGCAATGTCTTATTTATTTATTCATTCATTTATCTATCTATCTATCTATCTATCTATCTATCTATCTATCTATCTATTTATTTATTTTTGCAATTTCTTAAAAGTAACTTATCCCATTCTCCTTCAATTGTTTTTTGGGTCCAACTCATTTCTCATTGGCAATGTCTATGTGTGTGTGTGTATACAAAGACAATTTCAATATGACACATATATCAATAACAAGCTACTTCCTGTCTGTTAAGGTACGTATTTAGCTCAACTTCATTTTTTGGTAATACTATCACTATGTTCAACTCTTTCTAATTATTTTCTTAAAGAAAATACTCCTGATTCATAAACATCAGATTTTTATGCAGTTTGCAAGACTGTGACCTCTCTCGTTATTTACTCTGGACCCATATTTTCTAAAAGTTTTTTTACCATTGTCACCTAGTCCATCCTTCCTATTGAGATCCCTAGATATCAAAATATACATTGATTTTGACTAATGATTCATATTGAGATGTTTGCAGATTTTCTCTTACCTCATCGTGTTATATATGAAGCATGCAGTGCATGAGACATAAGCTGTAATTCTTCTCCTTGTGGTCTTTTGAGGAATTACTTCTCATGAGCACAATAATACATAAGATGACAAAATTTTTAGTGAATATATATTTCTGGTTACCTTTGTATGCATGGCAATACCAATACCTTCAAATACTTTATTCACTTCTCCAAAGAACTTGTGAGCCATTCTTCTATTTTTCTGCAACTTCTTTTTCCTTTAAGCCATTGCTTATAGTGTAAATACCAAGATTGATATAATTCAGTTTCTCTGGTAGTACATCTATTCATTAGTCATTGGAGAATGTTCTCACCTTTAGAGTACCAACAGCAAAGTTTATATGTAAAATATATTTATACAATATAATATATTATTATACATAATTATTATATTATGTATAATATAATTATATAAGATATTACATTGAATTCCATATTATACTATCTATTTATATATAATATAAATCTATATTTATAGGTGGTAAAAAATCTGTTTCTTGTGATTTAATGAGATGATATTGGCAGCTTTTCCTAGGAGGGATTCTAGAGGGAAGAGAAACTAAAAGAAGAGAGCCCTGTTAGGCAATTACAGTAGATTACATGAGAGGTGCTGTGGATCTAGATTTATGTAGCAGGGGGAGCTAGATGTGAAATTGGAGGCAATTGACCCAAAAGGACTTGACAACTAATTAAATGTGGAGGAAAAGAGGAAAAAGTCAAATGTGATTCTAAGTCTTCAAAACTCAGGAACTAGAATGATAGTAATGTTATTAAGAAAAATTAGAGAGTTGGGAAGTGGGACAGATTTAGTGGGGAAGATGATAATTCCAGTTTTGGCTATGATGAGTTTGATATAATGGTGGGACCTAAAGATGGATGTGTTCCATAGACAGTAGGAGTTAATGATAAGGTCCAGAACTCAAAAGACTAGGGCCAGATCTAGAGATCTGGGAGTGATTTGCATAGAAATAATTGAATATATAATCTCCACAGGGGAAAATGGAAAGAAAGGGAATTAGAAGGCCCAGGACTCTTGACACATGGCCCCCAAGTTCTAAAAATTAATTTTTTTACTTTACAGAATTTAAATTTAATTAATTCTTATTTATGAGATGCTATATTCCTCATCCTCAATTAAATTGTAAATTCATCTAAAAGCTTATAAAAACTGTGTAATTTTTCATCTTTGCACCCCCCAGCTCTTAGTTCAGTTATTTATACACAGTAGGTGTTTCAACAGTATTCAGTATATTGAATTTCATGCTTTCATTTGCACTGTTTATCTGTCATAACTGACAGGCAGAAAATGGTACTTTTGGGGGAGGGATAGCTCTTTACTTTGCTGTGCTAGGTTACTATACATCCTCATGTGGAATTGCCTAGAAAATTAGGCATCATTTCATGACTCGCAAAAAAAAAAAAGATTCTAATGCATTATCTCTCATGCTTCTGTACAGCCTTTTCAGACATTAATTTAGTCCTCAAATATAGATGTTAACGTTTTTAGCTTTGTGATTTTGCAGGCTGTCTAAGAGGATAGGGAACAGAGGTGAGAGCAAGATAAAGAGATGAAAAGCAAGGAAGTGACTCTTATCCATGTCTCCTTTATTCCCTGATCAAGGGACTAAAAGACTTCTTAGAGTGAATGTGTTTTAATGTGTCTGCTTTACATTAGCTTGAAAATGTGCCCTTAATAGTGATAAATAGGACATTAACATGGCAGCTCTCCTTTGGGTGTTATGTAAGTCATGCTCATTGACACATGCATTTCCAGAGGAAGCATTTGCTTTTGCCATTCCAACTATCCTTTCTTTTTAGCTAAAGTGGGTGCCTGTATTTCCACTAACTTTATGTGTGTGTAGACAAATATGTGTGTGTGTATACACACAGACACATGTGCATGTATACAAATATAGATATATAATGCATAAAATATGTGTGAATACAGACATCCACAAAACACACACATATATAGTGTGTATGTATTGTGTATGTGTACCAGGAGACTTAATTGATATAATTCAAAAAATGCAAGTGTGAAGGAAAAGAGGGAATGCTCATGAGTTCTGTGTAAAAGTCTTAATCACTGCTCCATACTCTGATGTTTTATCTCCTATCACCTTTGTATCACTTTTTTTTTTCTGTATCACTTTTATAAGTTCTTCCCAGCATGTCAGTAATCAGCCAAGAACAAAGAAGTCAGATTTTTTTTTTTTTGGCAGGGCAATTAGGTTTAAGTGACTTGCCCAGGGTCACACAGCTACTATGTGTTAAATGTCTGAGGCTGGATTTGAACTCGGGTCCTCTTGAATCCAGGGCCAGTGCTCTATCCACTACACCACCTAGCTGCCCACAAAGAAGTTAGATATTACAATAACAATCACAGCTTCTTGATCAGCCAGTGAAATCCTTGAAGTAAATGATTCATTCACTAAAGTTCATGAGCTCAATCGAAAAGCTACAAACATTATTGAAAATGAAAACGGGTGTGGGGGGGGCAGCTTGGTGGCACAGTAGATAAAGCACCGGCCCTGGATTCAGGAGGACCTGAGTTTAAATCCGGCCTTAGACACTTGACACTAGCTGTGTGATCCTGTGCAAGTCACTTAACCTTCATTGGCCTGCAAAAAAAAAAGGGGGAAAATAAAAGTGAGGGGATAGAGATGAAAGATCACTGTAAAGTATTTATAGATTTCATATGGAATTAGAATCACATGTAATTTCTTTCATTTTAAAAAATCATTTTTATTCATTTCCAAATATACTTTTCCTCCCTCTCTCTCTGTCCTCCCCTAATGGAACCGTCCCTTTTTACAAAGAAACTATTAAACAAAGACAACTGAACCAATGATTTCAGCAGATGATGTAATTTGTCCCCCCTCCCCCCAGTCCTCTAATTCTCAGTCAGTCAATAAATATTTATTAAGTGCTTATTATGTAGTATGCACTATTTTCTATGCTAAGTGTAGAGATACAAAAAGAGGTAAAAGATAGTCCTTGACCTCAAGAAAATCACAATCTAATGGGGGAAACAAGTAAATAAGTTTATATAAACAAACTATATATTGGATAAATAGTAAATTATGGAAATAGGAAAGGAGTTGAAAAAGGCTTCTTGTAGAAGATGGGATTTAACTTAAATGATGCTGAGAAGGGGCAAATATGTCTCATCTTTTATTTAGGACCATTATTGGCTTTTCAGATACTCAAGATTTTAGCCAACTTTAGTGAAAATCATAGAACATTAAAATTGGCAGAAATTTTAGATGTAACCTAATCTAACCTCTGTGCTCCACCAGTGCAGAATATCTCCTTTGATATCCTGGACCAGTATATATCTTTTTTGGCATGAATAGTTTTTAAGGCAGTTCTCATTGTAGGAAAGTTTTTATTTGTTATTAAATTCTTTTAGGGGCAGCTAGGTGGCGCAGTGGATAAAGCACCGGCCCTGGAGTCAGGAGTACCTGAGTTCAAATCCGGCCTCAGACACTTGACACTTACTAGCTGTGTGACCCTGGGCAAGTCACTTAACCCCAATTGCCTCACTAAAAAAAAAAAAAAAAAAAAAAAAATGTTAAAATTCTTTTATACTTTAGACCAAAATTTGTAAGGTCTACTCTGATTCATAATTGTTCCTTCTAGACTGGAGCAGATATAGTGTTAGCTGCAACCCCAATTCCATATGAGTTCTTCAAATACTTGAGAATGACTATTATATTCCATTCTGAGTATATTCTCTAGAGATTCCCAATTCTCCCAATCATTTCTAATATGATTTATAGACTCCTGAAAATCCTGACTGTCCTCAGAATGTTCTTAGTTTACTTGTTGTTTGTCCTTTGTTCTTGAAGAGGAACATGATATTGGGAAGTGATATCATGACTTGTAGTGAATTGGATTTAATTGAGGGAGGGATATGCAAAGTCATCAACCTTACTCCTCTAGAGTCACCTGGGTCCAGTGGAAAGATATATATAAAGATGACTGGAGATGACCCTGGATGGTTAAGACAATTGGTGTTAAATGGTATTAAACCATTGGCCATGGTCACACAGCTAGTAAGTATCTGAGGTCAGATTTGAACTGAGGTCCTATCAACTTCAGGGCTAGTGGTCTATCCACTGCACCACATAACTGCCCCTCTTAGTTTAAACAATTTGGCTCTTAAGTTATTGCACTCACATCTAGACATGGTACTTCAGATACTTCAAAAAAAAATAAATAGCATTGATCTACTTTATTTTAGTTTTCAGTGAAAATTTATGTGATCAGAAAATCCCAACTCCTATGTGAGAAACTATATGGACTCTTATTACAATTGGGATTAGATCCCAAGGAAAAAATTTATTATAGGTTTTCCATATTATGGATTGCACAGATTTATTTATAAGGGCCCCTCTGACTCCAGCATTCAAAATCTGAATTAGAGTATACAACAACTGGTGTTTAATAGATGTAGTTGTGTGTGTTCTGGGCAGCTAGGTAGAGCAGTGGATAGATGATGCCTGAAGTCAAGACTCATCTTTGTGAGTTCAAATCTGACCACAGACACTTACTAGCTGTGTGGCAAATGGCAAATGACCCCAGTATCCTTGCCCCAAGAAAACCCCAAATGGGGTCATGAAGAGTTGGACACAACTAAAAAATGACTGAACAACAACAAAAATGTGTGCAAATGTATATATGTAAAATGGAGTGTATATGTGTATATATCTATGTCTATCTGTATAAATACATATATGTATATATATAATATATATGTTTGTGTGTATATGTGTATAAATATTCCATTATTTTATTGGTGTAGGTATTATATTTCTTTCAGATCACAACCCCTCTGTGACTTAGTAGATAGTTGCCATAAGTTACTTTGTAAAACAAAACAAAAGAAAAGAAACAAAAATACACAAACCAAAAAACTACTAGGTACCCTACTAATGCAGTGATAAATCTCTTCCACCTAAGCTAGAATTGTTTGTGGATTATAGACATACAGTTCGTGGCTAGCCTATATTCAGTCTTTCTGATTTGGAAGAACTTGGCAGAGCTTTCATTCCACTGGCATAAATCTCAGCGAATTTAGGGTCACCTTTACACCCACTGAAACATTAGAGTAGGACTTTGGTGGAAATTGTTTGCCTATACTCATATATATATATACACACATATATTCAATTAAATAAACATTCATAATCAATAATGAATAAATATTAATATTAAATAAATATTAAGGGATTAATAATTCATTAAGTGCCTACTATATGCCAGGCACTGTGTTATGTGCTGGGAATTTAAAGGGAGTCAAAAGATAGTTCCTGCCATCAAAGAACTTACACTCTAATGGGGGAGACAACATGGAAACAAATATATACAAAGCGAGTTACATACAGAATAAGTAGGAAATAATTAACAGAAGAAAGGCACTGAAATTAATATATGAATATGTATGTGCATAAAAATACACATACATATTTGTATATATGACGTCTGTTATATAATAGGCATTTAGTACATATTTATTGATTGATTTTAGTCACAGTTTATATCAGAAAGGAATTGAAGCAGTTCACAAATTAAAACAGTAAAGATAAAGTCTAATTAAAAAGTAGATGAAAATGATTTCATGTATTTAAATTGACATTGACAGCAAATGTCAATGTTTTTAAAAGCTAAGACATATTAGGTTATTTAATTTTCATTTGTTGACAACAGAAATCATACAAATTAATTTACAGGGAAATTGTCTTAGAAGTACATTAAAGTGGGGTATATTTCTCTTTCCATTTTATTCTCCCTCTCCCCCCCTTTCTCTCCATCTCTCTTCCTCCTGCTCTCTCCTTCCCTTCTTGCCTCCTCCCCCCTGGAATGAGAGGGATGGTTTGACCTATAGATTCCCTATGTTCTTATCAATAACATTTAAGATCTCACAAGCAAGCACATTTTAAAAGTCTTTGCTTAAAATTTTCTATGGTATTTTTTCCTGTTTCCATTACTAATTATATATTAAACAAAAAGGTATGATATAAAAACATTTGGAGTTTATTGTCTCAAGTTTTTGAAAATATTTGCAAAATTATATTGCAAATAATTTCAGTTTACTCTCACTTCACGAGATGTCTATTTATAATTAATTAAAACTAATAATACAGTGAATTCATATCTGGAGCACCCCTTACCTCTCTATTATAAAAATTAACATAAATCTATTTTCTTTTCCTTTTATCTCCTACTCTATTAAAAAAGAAAAAAAAGAAAACACATTTCATGTAAGGGATATCTATAGTCAATCAAAATAAATTTACTCAATGACTGCATATAAAAATATATGTCTCATTCTATATCCAAAATTTATCACTTTTCTCTAATAGATATTTCATTATCTGCTCTCTGGAATCATGAATGGTCATTGTAATATTAATTAATAGAAGGGAAGCTAGGTGGCGCAGTGGATAGAGCACCAGCCCTGGAGTCAGAAGGACCTGAGTTCAAAGCCTGCCTCAGATACTTAACACTTACTAGCTGTGTGACCTTGGGCAAGTCACTTAACTCCAATTGCCTCACCAAAAAATATATATATATATGTATATAAATAGAACTATAAAAATAATAATGAAATTAATATGGAAGAACAAATGTTGAGTATCAATGGAAAGAAATGGGAATTAAGGGGGTCAAACAGTGCCATATCTTAAACTAAACTGCAAAACAGTAACTATTTAAATTCATTCAGGTTAAAAATAAAGTGTAACCAGAGAAACAGATTAGGTATATAACATATAGAAGCAAATATATCTAATACCCTAGTTTTTGATATACACAAAGACTCCAACTACCGAAAAGGACCCATTACTTGGCAAAAACTTCTGGGAAAATTAGACAGCAATATGGAAGAATTTAGATTTAGACCAGTACTTCATATTTTATACAAAGATAATCTCTAAATGCATATATACTAACATTTCTAAAGCTATATCAAATAATGTTGAGAACATGCATGCTTTCTTTACTCTTATATTTATGAAAAAGCTTCTAATTTGTCTTCCTTGCATATAATGTTTTGGAAAGATATATTTTATGATATTAAAAAGTTTACTCCATACCTATTCTTTGTAGGGTTTTTAGCAATGAAAGATGTATTTTGTCAGGAACTTTTTTCTGTTTATTGAGAAAATCATGTGGGATATTTGTGTTGGGGATAGTAATTGGAATATTTCTGTTATTAAGTGATTAATTATGCTGATTGTTTCCTAATATATAAATGGGTATAAATCCCATTTGGTCATAATGATTCCTTAGATGAATCTCTTTTAATCTGTTTGACAAGATTTTATTTAAAAATTTTGAGTCAAAATTCATTAATGACATTGACCCATAGTTCTGCTGTGCTTTATCCTCCCCTGATTTATGTATCAGCTTTAAATTTGTCCCATAAAAGGAATCTGGTCAGGTGTTAAAAAATTTTTTTGAGGATAATTTGTGTCATATTGATACTAGTTATTCTTTAAAAGTATGATGTAATTCTTTTGTGAATCCATCAGAAACAAAAGCCTTTTTATTTGGTAGGTCCATTACAGTTCAGTCATTTCAGTCATATCCAATTCTCTGTGATCTCATTTTGGGATACTGGAGTGATTTTGCCATTTCCTTCTCCAGTTCATTTTACATATGAAGAACTGAGGCAAATAGGGTTAAGTGACTTGCTGAGGGTCACACAGTAAGTAAGTTTTTGAGACTGGATTTGAACTTCTCAAGATGAGAACTAGCTTTAAGTTTTATTTATCATTTCTGTAATTTGGGGGGAGGGGTTATTTTCAGTTTATTTCTTCTCTAATTTTTGGTATTTCTTCTTTTCTACTTACTTAAGGTTTGTTAACTGAGGCCATGTTTCCTTCTCTTTTTAATATCCTCCCTCTTTTGGTTCATCTCCTGGTACTCAAGATCTTTGACTTTTAATATTCTTCATATCTTAAATAATTTCAGGCTTTTTTTCTTATATTCTCTTATTGTAGTCTTTCTGAACCTTTGATAACAGTTTCCTTGGATTTCAAATCTGTTTTACCCTTCTCTTATGATGAACAATTTCACATTTCACTACTCTCAGTCTCTACCTCAAGTGATTTGCAGGGAGAGAACTAGTTTCAGTTTGATGCCAGTCCCTGTTACTTCAGGTTTGGTAGAAGTACACTTACATGTGGCACCTATCCCCACTTTCACTTGTTTCTCAGTTTTCTGGTTAAGTGCTGCTGTTCTGGCCAGAGCAAGCTTCTGGCTTTTGGCTTCCTACTACATTTGGTGGAGTAGGGGCAGGGTTGGAAGATTAGGGGGAAGTGCTGAGTATTGTTTCAAGCTATGGGTCAGCTATAAAGTCCTGTTAGAGCATGGTGAATGGTGAGATATATGGTACTAAGTGAATGCATTTATTTAGTGATTAGTCTTCTCTGCTGTTATTTCATTGGCTTGTTACCTCACAATGGCTGTTGGTGTGTTTGATCATTGGGATAGATGAAGTGATTTTTATCTCTTAGGATTTCTATTTTGGAGAGGTTTGAGAGATCATGAGGATTAGAGAAACCATTTAATCTTCCTTCTTTTTGGTCATATGTCCTTAAAGTCCAAATATTGCCTTCTAATTCTGAACTAAGGCAAAAGATGCAATTTATAGATGCAACTTTCATAACTTGGAGAACAATGCAGAAAAGTTGATGCAAGTTCAAAGAAAAGTATCCATTTTTCGTAATTTCCTGGAATCCCCTTTTTCTGATATATTGTACTCAAGGTTGTATATAACTTATAACCCCAGATATTTACTTCGCGGAAACTATTTTGAACACTCATTACAAACACATATGTAGTACAGAAGTTTATAAGAGGTACTCTTGGTCTCTAAAGTTATGACTCTGTAGAAGACTGGATAATTAACCTTCCTTTAGTTAGCAAATTTGTTTTTGGATGACAAAGTTTGTCACTAGAACTCTACATCAAGCCCTTCTGCTTGAATAAAACCTCAATTAATTAACCAACAAATTTTTATTAAACACTTACTCTGAACCAGATACTTGAATAGATTATGATGATACAAAGACAACAATAAATTAGACCCTGTCCTCAATGAGCTTATAGTCTAAAAGGGAGAACAAAATGCATATTTATAGGTATACACACACACATATATATGTATATATACATATATCTACATCTATATCTATCAATCTACCTATTTCTCTCTCTCTCTTTCTCTCTCTCTCTCTCTCAACGTAAAGACATGCACAATGTAATCTTAGTTTTGTGGATTAGGAAGTGGCAAGAGACTATCAGGTGGGGTAAGCAGGAAAGGCCAAATACAGAAGTTAAGATTTTCCCTACAAAACATCTTCAAATAGAAACTATGCTCCTTCCTATCATATTTTCATCTCTGTGGTAGAAAAACCTTAGACCACACATCTTGGTTGTATATAATATGTCACAATCAACCAAACTCATGAATCATTCTTTTTGTAGCTTAAGTGCTACTTGGTCTCTGGAGGGACAAGTGGCCTGTTCCCTTCCCTAGTCTTTTCACTGTAGGTGACAAAGGTACAGTTTCCTCCTCCCCCTGGGTAAAGTGATGGATAAAAGTTTTCATCATTATGACAAGCTGTTTCCTGATGTTCTTCAAGGTATGTGGTATCTGGAGAGCTATATTTTCTACTTTCATTGTGGATCTTAGAGAGGAGAGGGAGAGTTAACAACTTGCCAAAAATTCACTGAAAGTATAGAACATCCTTTTTCCAGTTCTTTCAGAAAACTCAAGATGTTTAATGAGCCACAATGTGAGTCAGGAGTAGTCTCATTAAAAGTAGTAAAGAAAAAAAAAAGTTTTCTATAGGTCTTATGGACATAGGAGGTTCCTGTGTCAGAGGCTGGTATTTTAAGGTTTACTTTTACTTTGATTTGTATGTTCCCCGTGTTATTTACTAAAGAGAAAATATAAAAACTCTAGTCCTTCTACTTTAGTAGAATTGCCATTGGGATAGAGGAGGGAAAACATTTGTGAAAGAATACCGTGTATTTTATTATTCATGATGGTCTTTCTTGGCTTCATTCCATACCAGAGGGATTGCTAATCTCTCTAATAGATAGTTGAGTGATCCCCCCCCCCATAAGGTTGTGTGTCTCTGAGGATCTATAATTTGAATATAGTAAATCTGTGTTTTAAATATTAGAGACAAAAATCCTCATAAAACAACCACAACCTAGGGAAATTCTCAGGAAGAAGTTAATTGTTCTTCCCTGGCAGTAGCATGGATTTGGCATCAGCTGAGTAATCACTATCAATTACCATGGTGATAGAAAATTTCTATGTAGGTTTAAGGATAAGGACTGAATCTGTGATTTCATCCATATAGGGAACTTCCAGGGGAGTGAACTCTCTCTTGCGAATGCAAGTTGACAATTTCTCTTGAAATTCTAGTCTTCCAATTTCCCAGAGCATTGAGAAGTTCAGTGACTTGCTCAGGGTTAACTAGCTATGTTTCAGAGGCAGACATTGAACCCAATTCTTCTTGGCTTGAAGGTCAGCTCTCTAATAAAAGGTAATGGTCATTCCTTGGCATTATCATGGACTCTGGCATCAACTGATTTATTGAAATTCATCCCCTCCAAAATAAAACATTTCCATATACACCAAAATATTCATAACAGCATTCTTTGTAGTAGTAAACAGTTGTAAACAAAGTGCTTGCCCATCTGCTGGGGAACTGATAAACAAATTGTGGTATATAAATGTAATGGAATAGTATATCCAATGAAACTACTAATGTGAAGATTTTAGAATCACTTGCAGTGATTTGCAAAAAGTGATATAGAGCAAAATAAGAGGAATCAAGAAAATAATTTACAAAATAAGAAAAAAGAAAAATGACAATGAAAGACTTTAGAACTCAGATCCATGCAGTGACCATTTTTTACCCCAGAAGACTAATGATGAAAATATATCAGATACACATATCTTTTGCCTCCTGGTGGAGATGAAGTGGACTAAAGTTGCTTAATGGGGTGTTATTAGATATGTTCAGTTGTCAGGGTCTCTTTCTCTCTCTCTCTTTCTCCCTCCCTCCCTCTTTCCCACCCTTCCTTCCTTCTTTCCTTCTTTTTTTCTTTCCTTTCCCCAGCTGTACTTTGTGACCATGGAAATTTCTGCTGTGCAGAGTTTTACTGGGAAATGACAGCAATGTAAAAAAATCAATAAAACATTAACAAACAACAACAAAACAATAAAAACAGCAACATCAGGCTTAGTCTTGCCTCTTCTAGGATTTGAAAATTGCCCCAATCCTGATTATAATACCATGCTTTGCTGAAAGGTATTGGGGGACTTGTGCTTCTATTTCCAGTTTAATTATGTATCCTTGTCCAAAAGCATTTATTAAGTCCCTGTTTACACATGAGGGTCTCCAATACATTGTATAGAATGACTTAGACAAACACAGACATTAACTGTGACCTTTAAAAGTTAACAACTGAGTAAACTAAACATGCTTTTGGTGCTGTGAAATCATTGCCATCAAAGACTTGAGAGGCTTACTACTTATTTACTGTTGGTACATTATATTGATAAAGAAATGGCTTACTTTACAAAGGAGAGGCAGAAACCTGATTTTTTTCATCTCTGTTGGGAGAAACCATGCTATAGTATCATAGTATCTTGTATGAAACAAATTTTCCATTGTATTCTCTTGGCTAGAGCATTTGGTTTGTAATAATAGGAAAACATTTTTAACATAACTGAACTTTTATATAGTACATCCCTTCAAAAGATCAATCTGATTCTGTGGATAGAGGTATTCTTTTCACTGCTATAGATTGTAACCCCTTCCCACTTTAGTGAAGTTGGGGGAGAGAGAGAAGGGGGGGGGGACTCAGTCTCTTAGTAATGGAAGCCATAACTCCTGCCAGCAGTTCAGTTGTTAAAAGAGGGAGTATCTATATATATGGTGATGATATAGGATGGGTAGCTAGGAAGCCAATATGTAAGCATGCTCCAGCGTTTACTTGGCTGTTTCCCATCTTCTCTGGTACCATAGATAGGAGGTAGGTTATTTATTACAATGTCAGAGTCATCTGCTACCTTGGTAAAGTCAGAATGAGTACCACTGACATTGAGCATCTATACAGCAGAGGAATATAGGATCATAGACTCAAGTGAACTGTACTCAGTGCAGTTTGTAATTTCTCTCTCCTTGACCATCTTCTTGTGTAAATGTCTGTGACTACTTGTGTCAATATAGTATGAAAAACAGAGTCATAGTGGGAACAGAAGAAGAAGGCTCACGTTTTACCTTCTGGAGTACAGAAAATTCCTCTGAGACATTTTGAGGGTTGCCTGGTCAATGGGAAGTGAATGAATTGAGTCCTGCATGATTGTATCAAAATTTTTGTTAGAGTATGGATTCTTAACCTTTTCTATGTCACATACTTTTTTGGCAATCTGTTGAAGCCTAGGAACCTCAGACTGATGCTTTAAAGTACATAAAATGAAATACATAGAATGACAAAGGAAATCAATTACACTGAAATAAAATTATCATAATATGAAATAAGTTCATAGACCCCAGGTTAAGATCCTCTGTCTTATGAGTATTTAGGGGAGCTAGGTAGTAGGGTCCACTTGATTTATACATGACAGTGAGCAGAGCATATGGTAGGAATTTTTGAGGTGAGTGTTATGGTAAAAGGCCATTTCAGTGGCTTTTCCCCTGGGAATGAGCAAAGCAATTACAGTTAATGTCAGTCTGGGGCCTAGGTCATTGTACTCTTGTGCTTTTATAATGGGTGAGCACCACTGGAGAGGATTATCTATATATCAGAGTGAAGTGGGGCTGGGGAACACAAGTGTCTGTGTTAGTGTAGGGTCAAGGCTGGTGATGCTCTTGAGACAATAAATGGGAGCCACCAGAATTGTAGGGATGCAGCTATGCTTCAGATTTGGTCTAGAGCCTCCTGTGTTATCCTAGCTGAGCTTACTTCTAATTACTTGTGTCCATGGAAAATGTGCTGTGTGGTAGATATGTAGGTAGCCAACTCTACAATTTCTATGGGATTTATGAGGTGTTCAATGAAGACTAGCACCTCTAGTTGTGATGGTTTGGTAAACCCTTGTAAGGGTTGTTCATCTACCTTTGGTGTCCCCTGTCACTCAACTCTCACCTGTGCTGCAAGAAGTTGTAGCATGTGCAGCAGCCACATCCTAGTAAAACCATCTTGGTAGACAGACCAAACCAGATTGAGGGTAACTAACAGGCTTCAAATCTGTCAGTGCATTAGTGGAATGTCTAACCCAAACTTGTAAAGATTCCTCAGGCAGAATGGGTGGATGAGAACAATTTGTTCCAGTGGCCATGAAGGTGGTTAAAGAATGCTCTGGGAAGCTTTTAGAACTTGATCGGATAATGAAGATGCCAAAGTCATCCACTATATCCCTGGGCCATCTCCAGCCTTCTTGACTTTTGTTTTGCCAGTGGAATTCTGACAACTTTGTGAAATTCTGCCTCACTTAAATCTAATTCATGTGTAAGTCAAGACATCGCCTCATGATGTCATTGATGCTCTTCAAAATGAAGGACAAATAACAGTTTCTATATAAAGAGCCTAGAATTTAGTTAGGTTCATCAACTCTACGTTTCTAGACAGTATAATCCATTACTAGATGCTCTGTTGGATTTGCCAGTCCAGGGTAGTAGAAATGAATCAGAGATATGACGGCTTTTTAAAATCATTATGGGAATTACCCTGTGACAAATAGTGGAGTATAGATAAGTTGATATAGGATATGCTAAAGAAGGGTTAACCTGAGGCTTTTCATTTTCATTATCATGGCACATTCCTACTAGACAACTCTTTCTTCCTAGATCAGAACTGGGCCTTGAATATAGTCATTAATCTGCACATAGAGGCAAAAAGTTGCATGTGGCTAGAGGCATAGATTGAAAGGATAGAACTTAAGGTAACCTTTGTTAACATCGCACAGTGGAAAGATTACTGAGCTTGGAGTAATAAAGACCTGAGTTCAAGGGACATATGAAGAAAGATGCTATCTGCATCCAGAGAAAGAACTGATAAATCAAAGTATATATAGAATTATTTTACTTATATATGTATATACACACGTACATATACACACACCTATTTGTGTCTAATGGTAGCCACCTCTAGGGTTGGGATGGTGTGGGGAAGAAAAAAAGGGGAAAAAAAGCAAAAAGAAATTTACATGATAACTTTATTATAAATATAAAAAGAATAGCAAGTTGTACATAATAGATTTGCTGTTTTATGTTCAATCATCTTTTTATTATACTGTTATGGAAATGATTGTTTTATTCCATAAATTTTTTTTAAAAATAAAAATTTTAAAAGATCTGAGTTCAAATCCATCAAATCCCTGAATTCAAAGCCTTAGATACTTACTATGTGACCCTGTGCAAGTCACTTAACTTCTACCTGCTTCAGTTTCCTCATTTGTAAAATCAGAGTAATAATAGCACTTACCTCTCGGAGTTATGAAGATCAAATGAAATAATAACTGTAAAGTGCTTAGCACATTTCCTGGCACAAAGTAAGGACTATATAAATATTAGTTGTTGCTTATATTATTATTATTATATCTTAGAAAGAAAAGAGTAGTGCCCTGAGATGATACGATATTGGATGCATAAGTTTTGATAGAGGAGACAAGTTCAGGAGAATGGGATTCTGATGTAAAGAGCAGAGATGGATTGGGTATGGAAGAAAGGAGTAATGAAGAAGTCTTTATTCTGGAAAAAAAAAAGGCATTGAGTTGGACCTTGGGGCATGAGATTAATAAGTGCCTATAGAAAAACTGCTTTTATCAAGCATGTACTTGGTACAGGACACAATGACAGGTGCTTGGGATTTTGAGTTCAAAAAAATTATAATTCTTACCTTCAAGAAGCTTATGGTATAGTAAGGTAGGTAAGCCATGTACAGAAATAACTCCATAAGAAAATGGACAAATGCAAAGGAAAGATCCTTTTAATGTATGGTCCTATTAAAAATAAGTGGAGGTATTTCAGCTAGTGAGATCATGGAGGAGGCAGAACCTAAATTGAGACTTCGAGGGAGAAAAAGATATTTCAAAGGGGAAGACAGGACCTGTGGCTGAGGGATTATGTAATAAAATGAACAGAGGAAAAGAGAAGGGGCCTATAAAGAGCTCATTTGACTAAAAAAAATCTTTGAAATGGAAATAAAGCCAGAAGGTATCAACAGACTGTGCATGTTTTGAATACTAAACTATGAATTATTTTCCATTTCCCCAACCTGGATAGTTGCCTCATATTAGAGAGTTGATAATGAAAGTCGAATGTTATGGAGGCTGAAGTATAAAAAAGAGCATCAAGAAAGACAGCGTAAGAGACAGTTTCAAATATTGCAGATGTATACAAGAAATAAGAAATGAAAAAGATGTCTTAAGAATTACAAAATGAGGGCACAGCTAGGTGGATAAAGCACCAGCTCTGGATTCAGGTGTACCTGAGTTCAAATCTGGCCTCAGACACTTGGCACTTACTAGCTGTGTGACCCTGGGCAAGTCACTTAACCCCCATTGTCCCACAAAAAAAAAAAGAATTACAAAATGGCAATGATAATGCAAAGGAAAAGAATACTAAAAGACTTTAGCTTACTAGCTGTGTGACCCTGGGCAAGTCACTTGACCCTCATTGCCGAGCAAAAAAAAAAAAAAAAGACTTTAGAACTGTGATCAATGCAATGAATGATCATGACTTCAGACAGACAGTGGTGATGCTGATGACTCTTGCTTCTTGTCCAAGAGTTGGTGAACTATAGGTGAAGAATGGTAAACAGCCAGTCAGTCGGTCAACAAACTTAATATTAAGCACCTACTATGTGCCAGGCACTGTGCTAACTTTACCTTTTCTAGATTATGCAAACTTTGAATATTTGACTTTTTCCCTTATGTGGTCTGGTTCTATTTCTCAAGTGCTAAGTAATGACTTTGTAAATCTCTCCCTTTTCCCTTGTTATCAATAGCATTCCTGGCCACATGAAAGCTAAGCAGTAAGAGAATCAATCTAGTGTTGCCTTGTATCAGCTGTTTCTACTCCCTAACCTTATTCTTTACAGCCAATATCAGAAAAGGAGAAATACCTTTTTGGTCATAAAAGCTGAGAGGACATAACTTTAATTGGTTTCAGTAAAGTCTATGACTTGTTAAATATTCTTTAGCTCTTCCTTACTGACTTCTTGTCCTTTGGCAGAGGTCCTGTTTCCTTTCATTTTCCATATCTCCTCAGGCCAATTGAAAAGATTTCAACTTCCATCTCTGCTTGATCACTAGCTCTGTGAAGTCACAGATGTATGTTAGGTGGATCATGCCCATCTTTTCCTCTGTACAGAGCTCTATATGTTGTGGTCCTCTTTCTGGAATCAGTGGTAGAGAAGGAGAGGAGACCTAGGGCTCCCACTGTGCCCCACTAAATCTGTGCTTTCTATTTTTTGTTTTGACGACTAGGAATTTTATGTTATGTGAGGGAATAGGGATAATTGCTTTTAAAAAAGGCCTTGTGTGTGAGAAGCACTTCAATGAAACTCTTACTGAACATAAAATTTATTACTAGGCTCTAACTCTTTGAATGGATTTTTAAAGATTTCTTTCTGTTGCTTTATTAGTTTTTTAATGTAGTCCCATCCTTGATACACTGTCCATATTTTATAAGATCACTACTTTTGTTTCATAATTTTTGCTAGGTGATATTTTTCTTTAATGTACAAACATATTTGATATAAACAATGCCATAAAATGTATTTTTTGCAATATAAAAAGGTTGCTGGCACAAATATGCACACCCCCTGCTTCTAGATAACCTAATCAATAGACCAAGACCTTTTAAATCCAAGCATGATAATTTTCAGCTTCTTTAAATCAAAATCTTTGCAATTTTGCAAATGGTAGCTTTTAGTTACACCCTCCTTTTTTTGTTAAAAAAAATCTGATTGCTGATTACTAGAGATATATTTCTTATACTGCATAATAAACTAGCTATGGGCTTATTGCAAAACCTAAGGCAGCTATCAAATGGATCTTACTTAATCAGATTCTTCCCAATAAATTTATAAACAAAAGACTATTGCAAGGGCATAATATCAGTTTTCTGATCTTTTGAGAACTATAAAAGCAAATGAGAACTTTTATACAATAGACAATATTAATACACATTTTAAAGATACCTTTTAAGAGGAGCACTAAAGATTATGCTAAAACTAGCTTGTGAAGCTTAAGAGAAAATGGGAGACATCTTGATACTTCACAGACATTTTTAGTTTGTTCGACCTAGCTTTGGAAGTAGTTGTTGTAATGTCAGTGTGCTGTCAATGAAAGAATGCTGGACTTGGACTAAGGAAAGATCAGGGTTTGAATTAATTGCCTCTGACATAATGGGCATAGTTTGAAAATAGTTGGGTCAGTTAGAAGCTTCAAATCTTGGTTTATTCACATGTAAAAAGGAGACTGATAATATTTTACTCTGTACCTTAATAGGATCTCAGGTGTGTAAAGTGTTTCTATCAAATGTGAGTAAAGTGTTTCAAAACTGTAAATGAGATAATGTGTGTAAAGTGCTTTGAAACCCTAATGCACCATAAAATGCCATATAATCTTCAACTGCTTCTTCTACCACTACTGCTTATTATTATTAATGTCACTCTTAGAAATGGAAGGAATGCTATAACTCTCACCACAAACCTACTGTTCCTCTTTGAAATTCATATGACAAATTATTGCTAGTGGTAAAAGTGATTGGCTCCAGATACTTACTATAATTTATAATGGTCCTTGGGACAGTAGGGTTTCTTTTCTTTTTACATTTTAACAACCAAAACACTTTCAGTTAAGATGGCACTGTGAAAATTCCTAAAGGAGACTACAACTATGACAAATATTCCAGTCAAGAGCTAAAAGGGCACCAGATGGAACGATGATCAGAAAAAATTAGAGTGAAACACTAGTAAGCTCCTTCAACCAGTCCAACACTACATAAGAAGAGTACTAGATGCCTGCTGGCTTTCAGAGAGAGCACTACCATGGGAGGTTTAAGTTAGTGCAAGCTCTATTAAATATAGCATTATGCCTGCTGGAGTTCTGAATGAGGACACAGGGAAACTGAAGCCAATTCAATTTCCAGTAAACTCAATTTCCTTGCCTATAGGCATGGAGAGAAGGGGCGGGGCGGGTCAGCTGCTAACTTGATCTTTGGCAAATGGGGCCCAAATCCTAGAGATTTTCTGAGCTGCTTATATCAGAAAGATTCTGAGTAAACAAGACTAGAAGTCAGTGAGATTGCTATCCTGGAAAATCAGAGAAGCTCAGCAAGATATTCCAAACTTAAGTCTTCATCTTCTTCACTAAATAAACTTCTCCCTTAAATCAGTTTTTCCTAGTTTCCATATTTCTTTTATTTTTAATACCCACCTCACAGTCATGAAGACTTAGGAGAATCTGTCATCATTAACAAATTATTCCCCCCATGTCACCTTATTCTTCATAGATGTTAAATCCTGAGGAGTTTCTTCAAATATCACTCTAATCAATGCTGTCCTTTCCTTCTCATTGACACTACCCTGGTTCAGATTCTTATTGTTTTTTATTTAGGCTAGAATCATATTATTGTAGGGTAGAAGAGACCTCAGAGGCCTTCTAGTTCAACACTCTTATTTTACATATGGGGAACTGAGGTCCACGGAGGTTAAGTGACCTATCCAAGGTCACACAGGTAGTAAATATCAGAGATTGGATTTGAATTCACGTTTTTCTGACTTTAGAAGCTGGTGTTCTTTCCATTACTCCATTAGACTCCAAATTGCATTCCTTTCCTTAATCTCTACTTCTCATTCTTCCTGAACGAAATCAAAAGAGTAATATTTCTAAAGCATAGCTAATATTGGTTTTGAGCAGTTGAGCAACATACAATACCACTACTGACCCTTATTCTATAAGCAAAAAATATTTTGTCTGACTTTCAAGGCCATATGGTTTCATATTGGCTATACTCTAAGAAAACTAGGCGATTTATTTTCCCCTGAATTCTCGTTGCTTTCTACTTCAATCACTACCTTTGCTCAGACATTCAATCTAGGATGAATTCAACCTACCATATTTACCTTTTGAAGTCCCACTCATCCTTTAAAGCACAGATCATATGGCTCAAATCTTCCTCCATCAAGCCTTCCTTGATTCCAATGGACAGAAGTGATCTCTCTATTTTATGGAGTCATTTTAAATCCTGATTTTATTAGATTGACTTGAAAATTTCTTCTGGTAATATGAGTCTAAAGTTCTATGATATTTATGACATACCTCTTTAATTATTAGATACTCCCAAAATTATTTTTTACATACCTTTTCTCCCCATTAGATTTTTTTTTGGCCTGTGTCTCCTTACCTTCCCCAGGCTGGAAGTACATCATCCACTTGTGGGTAAGATCCCTATTTTAATACCTGCTCTGCTTTTTTTTTTTACCTGGAACAGTTCACCCACTCTTAGGTAACCTGGTGTTTCTTCACTTCCAGGATTAGTGTAGACATCTAATTGGCTTTAGCCAAACTACAGTCTAGAACTCCTGAGCTCATGCTATTCAAAAGCCTAACCATCTACCATACCTGCAAGCACCATCATATCTGGTAGTAAATTCTTTGAGGACAAACATCACATTTTATCCATTTCTCTAATAGCACATTGCTCTGCACATAGCAGGCTTTCACTAAATACTGAGTAGATTAGTGAATAGAACTATAAATAGTACAGTGAATTCAATATTTGCTGTTTTCTTCTCTTCAGACATTGGTCAAAGTTCAATTTTTAATCACAACTTATATGTAGACACCTGATCTTCAGACCTTTAATGGGACAGGATAAATGAGGGGGCTACACTGAGGGATCTGAGAAGGGCTGGTAAAATGTTCTCCTTTTTTATCTTAGATATAGAGGCATACTCTCCTTTCACTGTGGTGTTGATAGAGTCTTTGAATTTGGCAAGACAGTGAAGTAGAATTAAGGGAAGATTATTTGAATACCACATAATTACGTCCCAATCTGTATAGAGTACTTGAAATAGGATGATTACGACTATTACTCTTTGACCGTAATAAAAAGAATGTGGTAAAATGTTGAAAGGTTGTAAAGAATTCTAATAGAAAATTGATTTTCTCATTTCAATTACAGAACTCCTAGTGTTTTGAAACATGCAGAACATTTAAAAACACTACTTTGCTCCTATTTGTTAGGCCCCCCACTAATGCAGGGAACTTCCCAGTGAATGAGTTTTGGAAGAGAAGTGGGGGCCCCTTTTTTCTGAGAGTCTTTCTACCTTATCGTTTTATCTTCCTATCAATTCACGAGAGACAGATTTTTCAAGAGATTTTAGGGGGCTTTGTTTGTTGTACAAATGCTTTATAGTCATGATTGGGAAATAGGTTAAACCTGCTGTGTCAATTAGCTTAATTGATGAGAAGCTCAATTGGTCCTGGAGTGTGTTAATTTCCTGAGGTGAACCTATTGAAAGAACTACTTAGAGAAACTTTCACAGTTGGAAAAGCTTTCAAATGCACTTGACTTGAATCAAGATGAAGCTACCATATTTTTATACATTGAATGCACCCAAACTATCATCTTACTGTTTGCTATGTGAAGTTCTTTAGATTTCCAACTCTCAAATTTTATTTCATTTGACTTGGCTTGTCAGAATCTTTTTATATGCTGATGTAGTAACCTAATGTAGTAATTGTCTCTTGAAACCTTGTGCCATCCTTCAAATGTTGTAAGAATTCTATATATGCCTTTCTTTTCTGATGTTTTCAATATGAACACTGAATATAAGAAAAGAACCTCACTGGACTTCATAGAGACCTCCATCCAGGATGCCATAAATTCATTAATCACCATTCATTAGATCTGTTCATCCAACCAGTTCTAAATTCAACTAATTGCATTATTACTGAGGCTCCATTTCTTTGTTTTGTCCACAGAGATATCTTCAGAGACTATAGCATACTTGGCTGAAATATAGATAAGTAGATACTGTGGTATTTCCTTAATTTGGCTTGATAATTTTTGAAAGATCTTCAACAAGAGTCCAGTAATCAGTGAATCAGTGTTCTTTCAGGTCTCAGTGACATAATTCCTTCAGTCTTGATTGATGTGTTCAAGACTTCAATTCCCATAAATAACACTATGGCCCAGATCTAAAGGGTAATTTCATGGGGGTGATTTCTCAGAAATTCCTGGAAGGAAAGAGTTTCAAGCAGAGATGGCAATGGTGATAGCCAGTACAAGAAAACAAACAACAGCATAAACTATTTGTTATCTGTGTAGCCCCATGGATGCCTACTAATTAGAGTTTCATTTAGTAGACCAGACACATAGGTCACATACAATACATGATACCCAAAATCACATAGCTGAATGGTCTTCAGTGGACAAAACAATGAAGTCACATGTAAATCCATAGCATTGTTAAGGCTAAAATTCTAGCTAAACTGTCTAAAATATCTAATGAGTGGTCGCCAATAAATTATAAGCTTTAGCAAGAGTTAGACTTTTAAGCATTTATTAAGGAGAATAAGAATTTGGTAAAGAGAGAGAAAAAGGCCTAGATTCCTATCTATTAAAGGGAGAGCACATTTCTAGCTCCCTTCTCCGCCAGAGTCCAGAGGAAAGAGAGTGAGACCGAGCGCCCGTCTCTTCCTTCCTCCTCCCACTAGTCCGCGTCACTTCCTGACTCCTGGTCTTGCCCTCAAAGACCTTCCCTTCATGGGCAGAACTCTTCTACAGTAAGTATCCAGCAGGTGGCGTTATTCCAATCGTTACAGTCCCCCCTGTTGTTCCTCAAGAAACAAAATGTTTCCTTGACGGAACAGTAAAAAGAATATAATAACTATTGCTAACTAATAATATGTGAACAACAATATAGAAAAGGAAGAGAGGAAAGTTTTGTCCAGAGGGGCGATTTTTTTTTTGTCCTCATGAACCGACGCTTTGACATTAGTCTTGCAAAGGGAGGGCCTCTGCAGAGAATACATGTTACAGATGGTGTATATTATAACAGAAAGAGAAAAAAAAACAACAAAAACAACAAATCAAAACTGTTCATTTAAAGTCTCTGAAAGTCTTTTCTCAGATGTCCTCTAGGTGTAGTCGTGGAATGGAAGTCTTTTCAGGGGTTGATGTGTGGATGCTGGTAATCAGCCAGGAAAATTTCCTACAAAATTGAGCTTAACACAACTTTAAAATAGCTTTGTCAATAATCAAATCAAACAATGAAAGTTCTCAAAAACATGTCTAAGGGAATTCATAATCTTAGTTGTTACACATGAAACATATAATAAAACAAAAATTGAAACATTCTTTAAAATTATAGTATTACTATAGTCCCCCCTTATGGAGGGTAATTGAGAAGACAATTGCTGCAATATTAATTATTAAAAATAATTTTTATCTTTGTTTCATCACTTTTTGCATCATCTGCCTAATTATCCTCATGCCATTATGAGAAATTTAAAATCTAATATAATTAATAACAGATGTCAAGGCCAAATTCAACACTGTTATTTATCATGACACCTGAGATAATTATGGGGGTTACCATAAAAGAACAGAGAAATGATGGGATATGAGCATTCCCACACTTGAGCAATATGTACTGCCCATACAGTATGCCAGGCTTAAAATAGGTGGATGGAATATATGTCCATGCCACCGAACATATTGGAGGAAACTGAGTCAGACTTAATCAGATGCATGGGATTCAGATGTCCATGGCATCAGGCATATAGGAGGGAGCATAGAAGCCAGGTGTAGAAGTGAGATGGGTGGGATCAATACTTCCAGCCATCTGTACAATATTGTGGGGAAAAATAAAATAAAATATGAAACCAAGAGAATCCAACCTCAACATTTGTCAAAAGCCGTTCCCTCGGCCATACCTTGACTTCATGCATGTCTCCCCTCATGTGACAGTTCAGTGTCTGCTCTTGAATGTATTCCTCATTTTGTGATTGGATGGCATCTTGGCCAACTGGCATCTGATAACTCAGAATAAAGGCAATTAATGTCTTAAATGATAAGTTCCCATAATCCAAGTCTCATATGGATTTAAAATTGAGGATAATAAATGATTGCAAAAAATGTGAATACATCTTGACTCAGAACACAATATATAGTTATGCAACAATTTCAAATAATATCTTTTTTTACTTAGTATACAATTACTTTTGTGAAAAATCAGAACATATTTAAATACAAGTTAAAGCACAACACAATCCCAAAGAAAACTTTTTTTGAAAAAAGAAAACTTTTACAAACATTCCCCTCTTTTTTTTTTTTTTGGGAATATGCTTATCAAAAATAATACTTCTAGAATCAATTTAAACTTGCCATGGCAACCAATTTGCCAGGGAAATGCTTTAAAGAGTTTGATCAAATAATCAGTTGAGGAAAAAAAATAACAAAAACAAATAACTCAGAATATGGGAGCACAATACTCCTAGAATTAACATTGTATTATGAAATCAAAACCATGTTTCAAAATTAGATAGATGAATGAATAGAAGAAGATACACGTGGAACAATAAAAGACAATGAAATTCAAACTAAGGAAATCTAAATGAATATGAACTTAATATCAATAAGAGTATTATAAAATATAAACTTGATCACATGACTATAAAAAGCTTTTACAAATATTCTCCTTGTTTTAGAAACTAGGTATAAGACACAATCTCAAAAGCATGAAAATCTCTATGAAAATAAACCCATACCATTAATTTCAAAATGTATATGTAATAGCATAGAAATCCTATGTAACCTCTGAACTGATACTATTAATAATCTGAGTGAATTTAGAACACTTTTGATTCCGATATCTAATATCCCCAATACTCATATCAATACCTTGCTGCTGACTTCTACATTTCTGTAAAATATATACCCTTCCATGGCAAAAGAAGCGGAGTCTTGAACTATGTTGATGGTTGTCATTCTTATTCGGCTTAAGTTTTTCTTCTTTAACCCCTCTATATTGTCTGTCAGCCTTTTCACCATACAAATGCTTTATAAGATTACTAATTAAAGACAAAAGCAGGTTAGCAAAATTATGAACAAAACGAGCATATCTGGAATTTAAAGGGTTTTCTAAAGTTGTCTCAGAAGCACAGCCAGGCTGGGGAAGGGGTGAGCCTGAAGCTGCAAATGCAGTTAGAGAAAGTTGAGCATGCGCATTAGATCTTTGGACTACCCGGGCCAGGGAAGCAATGGGCTGGGCCATGGGAGGAGTAGAGGGTGGGGTTTGGAGAGGAGGGGAGGGACCAGAGCAATTAGAATCAGACTTAATTTTGAACTCAGGCCTGGATTCCTCTTCCCCCACTTGGCCTCCAGGTGCTAGGGGATTAAAAGCTTCTAGAGGGTGGGTCATTGCCTCCAGGCATGCAAAATTAAAGCAACAATTAGTGTTAGAACTGGGAAAAGCTGCAGGAATCTCTTCAGGTTTCTCTGAAAAAGCATGGTTGGGAGAGGGGGAGATATTTCCTTGTGTGAGTAAGTTGCTGGCTCTTTTAACAAAAAGAAAAAGAAAAATAGAAAATCCACAAAAACAAAGCATTAACATGATCTTATCTCCCATTTGTCTGGTTAAACAGACTAAAATCAAAAATAGGGTAATTAGGGAGTTTAAAAGGTCCATTCGAAAAAATTTAAAGGAAAACACAGCCAGTACACCAGTACTTAGCAGTTAAAGGGAGAGGGAGGGGAAATTTCTTACCCAACCAGAAGATCAGAAGACTGAGGGTTAGCTTTCCTCTTCGTGGTCAGCCATCTGTTAAGGCTAAAATTCTAGCTAAACTGTCTAAAATATCTAATGAGTGGTCGCCAATAAATTATAAGCTTTAGCAAGAGTTAGACTTTTAAGCATTTATTAAGGAGAATAAGAATTTGGTAAAGAGAGAGAAAAAGGCCTAGATTCCTATCTATTAAAGGGAGAGCACATTTCTAGCTCCCTTCTCCGCCAGAGTCCATTGGAAAGAGAGTGAGACCGAGCGCCCGTCTCTTCCTTCCTCCTCCCACTAGTCCGCGTCACTTCCTGACTCCTGGTCTTGCCCTCAAAGACCTTCCCTTCATGGGCAGAACTCTTCTACAGTAAGTATCCAGCAGGTGGCGTTATTCCAATCGTTACAGTATATAATATCACATAGCAGAATTGTATGCAAAACGTACTGTCAATTGGACTGAATCAAACAATCAAATAGAATTTTAATTTCAAGGTGAGGGAAACAGCTTACAAGGGAAGTCATCCCTCCTAAGAAGGAGAGCTCATCAGCTTATGGCAAGGGTAGGGTTTTTAAGTGTGAAAATCACAAAGGGGTGGACCACAACACAGGCATTCTTTGGTTTTGAGTTAACAGTCTCCAAGTCCATGGCTTGACTACAACAATCAGTCTCTACGTTGTTAGGGTCATTAGGCCTTGTGGTTATTCAGTGACATACAGAATCAGGGTTAGCATGCATGGGAACAGCAGTGGGGCACCTGGTTCAGTTCACTTGGTGGTTACAAATGCAGGGGATTGTTGTTATGCCAAGCTCAGGTCACAGCTTCCTAAGCCATATCTCTGGAAAATGGTGTCTTCTAATAGTATCTTGACAGTACTTTGTATGAAACTCAATATACGATGACATGATCTATTAATTTACATACAATTTAGCCACTTAGTCCAATGAATGAAACTCTTCTATGTGATATTTTATGTGCTATGGATTTACATCTGACCTCATTGTTTTGTCCACTGAAGGTCACTTGCCTATATGATTTTGTGTATCATGTTTTATATGTGACTTATGTGTCTGGTCTACTAAACACAGCTTTAATTAGGTATTATATACTATGTACCTACATATGGTTCATAAACTGGAGATAATTGACCATGATTTTAACATATACAAATTAATTTGTGATTTGAGATATGTATCTATACTTGTACCTGTGAATCTGTGGGCATGAGGGGAGTAATATACAGGGGCTTCTATTTTTTTATTAAATCGGGCAAAAGGTATAATAGGAGTCCATCTAAGAGAAAGGACCATTTCCTGTGAGGGTCAGACTTCAAGACTTCAAGGACAGGTTTAGCTGAAGTTCTCAGAACTTCACTTCATATGAGACTATAGGTTTGTGATATAGGATTATTGTATCCAAATAATAATGGTGACTTCTAAGGAGTGGAAACTGTGGTGTGACATTCATAATGGTGTCCTAACCCAGAGCAGGAAGGATAGCTTTGGGACAAAATTTGTGCCAACTGCTTTGAACTAATTTAGGAGAGGAGAGAAGAGGAGAGAGAGAGGGAGAGAGAGAGGGGGAGAACACAAGAACACTCCTATTAGGAATGAGATGAATGAAAGCAGCATATATTAGATGACACATGAGTGTCCAGTTATACAAGAGATCTTTGTTATGTCCACTTCACACTAAAAAGTGAGACTCAGAGAGAGTTGTTTTCCTTATTATCTCCAGAGTTGAATATGTTAGAAGTACTTTCCCATTTCTTTATTAATTATTTTATCATACCAATTAAGTGATTTAATTTTAAAATTTATGTTTTGCTACCCAAGACCAAATTTAATTTAAATGATCTTAGAAGTTCCTAGATGAGTTAAGCTAGATCCTTGAACCAAAGTAGAGCTGGATTAACATTCCAATAAAAGCCTTACACTGAACCCAGTAATCCATATAAATACAAAATTGAGTGGCAACCAAATCATTCAGAAAGTGAAATCCTCCTCTCTAGCATCATTATAAAAAAAAATGTAGCTGATTGCCTCCTCTCTCTTCCTTTCTTCTTTCAAGGTCTCCAACTTCATTTTGTGGTGATGATTTAAATTCCTCTTGTTCCCTATTCCTTTCGTTTCCTCCCTTGGACTTCATAATCCTGAGAAATTCGTTCTCAGTTTCTTTTACTGTTATTACCAATTCACAAATATACTATTATAAATGGCTAGCTTCAAGGATTGAATAAATGAATTAAAAAGCATTTATTAAGCATGTACTACATCCCAAATACTGTTCTAAGAGGATACAGATAGAAAAAGTGAGATAGTCCTTGCTCTCCAAAAACTCACACTCTAATGGGGGAGGGGCATATAAAAAAAGTTTATTTGTGAGACAGATGGAAAAAAAATTCTAAAAATTTGGTTTCAGGAGTCACCAGCCAAGGAGTCCTTCTATTACGTAAGTAGATCAGATGATAGTGCTAGGAAATGCAGGTCAGAGATGTAGGGCAAATTATAAGAACTACTATATCTTAGAAAGTAATCACATGGCCAATCACAAGACTTGCTGGTCCTCCATCTCATTAGAAGGAAAGAGTTGTTGACTCTCATCTCATTTAATCTAGGCAAGGAGTGGAGGCACAATAGAGGAAGTGTCAAGTAGAAGAGGGTCTTTCCCCCTACAAGGATGAATTCTAGGATGACCTGAATCTGGAAAGGTAAGGGGGAAATGTTGCATACAGCAATGCACGTGTTCCCTATGTTCAGTTATCCTGGATGGGATCACTAAGATGTAATTTTTCTTCCAAGGTCTTAATGAATGACCTTGAGTCCAGTGGTACTTCCATGGCTTCTTCTTTGTTATGCCAAGCATATTCTGACCAACTTATTTCTAGTTGAAACAGCACAGAATGCTGAGGGACTGAAGAGTAACAGAATGTAAACAGACAATTAAAACCACTATCGCTACTACCTTGATTGCCACCTTCCATCACACACTGATGGAGACAACTCAAGACTGAAAACCTAGGAGGTCTATGAATAATACCTTCGAGATCATTAGTCTTACTTCCAGTAATCATTAAGGGGTATAACCCCTGTGTTGATTGGACCCAACACCTTCAACACTACCTCCAACAAATGCTAACCAACTTACATGAATAGGAAGGCAGGCCCAAGAGTCCTAGAAATAGCATCGACACCCAGATTATTTAACTTGCTTCCAGCCTGCCTCTCATCCCCATTGCTATCATCAAGGGAATAATAACCTCTTATGAGATGGAGTCAGTTATACCCACAAACTGTCAACTGACAGGAAATGTCAGCCAACCTAACTGAAGCAACTAGGCACCTTGGGGGAGAGACAGGAGATGTTATATGGTGGGAAAGTCAAAGTATTCCATCATATCCTTTCAAACAGCATAGAACTTTGATCCTAAGAATATTGGGAATCAGCACAGACTACTAGTTCCACTTCTATCTTAGCCCCTGTAGCCATAATCAAAGAAACCAACTCTTGTGGAAATACAGTCTGGCAGCTATTTCTGCAGGTACTACAACCAATGTCCTTCTTTTAGAACCACAGCTACTGAAAACCTGGAAAAGAAAGTTTTTGCCACTAGAGTTCTTGGTTTTGTCAAATGGTTCAATATCAGAAATAGAAATAGCTTTATCTGAGTAAACAACAATAAAAAGTTGCATTATTACCTCCTTTGCTAATGTACACTAAGGATAATAGGGCCTTTCCATTTGATTATTTTTGTTCTGAGATAAGTCTTCTGATATATTTCTTCCATATGTTCAAGGGTTATATTCTCCCTTCTAAAACCACAGAAAGCAGGAACATTCTTCTTGCCCCTTTCACTCTTTTAACAGAGAGAACAATTTACCTTTAGTATATGTAGTTATTGATTCTATCTGGAAGAAACTGATACATATGCCAATTGCCTACAGGCCTCTAGAATAGGCCTCCCCATCCCTCTGCCCCTCCAGTCCTACTGAAAACCAAATCTTCTAATCTTTGAGATTCTCTCAGATTATCATGGCTAACTGTTTTGACAAACTTCCTGGCCACGAAGTCACTGGTTCTTATTCCTTGAGTTTCTTGAAAAACCATTGTGTCTCATACTTAGGTAGTCCCACGTTGGCCAGGAACAGGTGGCCAGGAGTTAGTAGTCTCTGGCCAATGACTTCAGGAAGACAGGAACTGCAGCCAGCAGAAATGAGATAACTAGAAGTCAAGATGGCAGAGCAAGAGTCATTATTTATTCCTAGCTCATCCAACATACCTCCACAAGGATATAGAATACGTGCTATACTAAATACTGATTTAGAAATGAGATAGTCTTGCTATAAATGGGCTTCTTCTAACTTTGCAGTGTATTCCTGACTTTAACCTCTCACTTCCTCCTGGGTCAAACACTGTGTGATTGTGAATTACAAAATGTATCTTTAGCTTTTCTTGCACTACAGGCCTCTATATAATCAAGAGACTGGCTTTCCTTGGATGTGGTGTCATACAGCAGAAAGAATCCTGAACTTGGGGTGAAAGGTCTTTGGCTCAAATTTTGGCTCTGGTATTTGTTGTATTATCTTGGGAAAGTTATTTAACTTCTCTGAACTTCAATTTTCTCATCTGTAAAATGGCAAAGGATGGACTAGTTGACCTCTAACATATTTCAGCATCTATCATCTGATTTTTTTCCTTTGAAGGGGAAAGCAGGATGAGGTAATGGAAAATGTTGAAAAGTTTTAGAACTTGAAGGTCCAGGTTTGAATTCTAGCTCTGTGTGACCTTGGGGAGTCATTTAATGCCTCTGATTCTTGGGCCCCACATCTGAAAAGTGATTATAGTGCTATTAGCACCATATACTTCATAGGGTTGTTAGAAATCAAATGAGAGGATTCATGGGAAAGCAAACCCTTTATAACTATGAAGCACTAAATAAATGTATGTCATTATAATTTCAGAGCATCCAGAAGGGTAGGGGGGGGGAGAGTAAATCATTATTAGGCCCCAGACATATAATCCTCTGCATATGCTTTTTCATAGAGTACTTTAGGGACTCTTTTCACCTCAGCAGCCCCAGAAGTAGGCACTTTGTTGGGAGTTAATATGAGGTAGAAACCATTTCAAAGATTGGTTTGTAACTCCTCTGTAATATTGGGTAGAAAAAGCTCATACAAGTGTGACCATAGAAGCATAGAATCCATTTGGATGTATGCTCATTGTATACTTTTTTTAAAAAAGCAAATAGTTCTTCAGAGAGAAATTTTGAAGCAATTTGTAGGCTCCTCCCCCAAAATGCAATCAATGGAAACAATTTGGTAAAATATCTGAGAAAGTCAAAGGCAATAGAGAAACAGTGAAAATACATATTTTAAATTATGTGGGAAGCAAAATGGCATAGTAGAACAAAGAGAATGGAGTAGAAAGAACTCAGTTTCAATTCAACCTTTTGGTTCCTCATCTGTAAAATGGGGGTAATAATACTTGGAGAACATATCTTATAGGATTATTATGAGTCTCAGATGAGATAAATGTATGTAAAATGTTTTGGAAACTTTAAAGTGCTGTACAAAATGTCCTAAAAGTATTAGTGTATTTTCCTCTTCTTCTTTTTTTTTTTTTGGTGGGGCAGTGAGGATGACTTGCCTAGGGTCACACAGCTAGTATGTGTCAAGTATCTGAGGCTGGATTTGAACTCAGGCCGTCCTGAATCCAGGGTTGCTGCTTTATCTATTGTGTCGTCTAGTTGGCCCCTTAGTATACTTTCCTAAAAGATGTTTCCTCTACATGACAGCAGACAGTGAACTTCTCGAATTATAATGCTGTTGGGCTCATCTCTGACTGAGGGTTATAGTTAAGATTATCAGTGATCTGAGACAATAGATCAGGAGATAGAGTATTTTATTACTGAATAGAACAGCATAGAGGTAAACAGTCTGTGATAGAAGAACAGTGTATATTAGGACAGCAGTTAAAGAAACAGGACTGAGAATGTTAGGGGGTGAAATGGGGGGGAGCAGGGGTATGCTATATTTAAGAACTGGCTATCTGAAAAGCAGGATAAACTTTTATATTTAATCTACATTATTATTATTATTATTATTATTTTATCCATTACTTTCTTAACTCTAGACAACCAACACAATAAATGAAGTCCCGATTGGTAGCACTTGCTGATTTCTGAGGTATAAATGCTCACACTAAAAATTTAAAAATCAGTTCTGGTGCAGGGAAGAGCCTGCTCCACAATACCCTGGGTGGCAGAATGATATTGTCCCTCCAGTGCAGAGTTTCACATCTATATGACCAAAAAGTGTCATTTCATAATAGGAAATGCAAAATTATAGAGCAGGTTGTAACAGAAGACATTTGAAATCACTTAGAACTAATGATTACCTAAAGGCGTCCCTTTTGATAGCCTCCAAGGATGCCTTTGTTACCCCACCCTCTCTGATCCTCAGAGGGTGCCTTCTAGCCATTCAGTCATTTTTACACATTTGAGATCTGTAGAAAGCAAGAAACTAAACTAGCCTGGACAATAATTGCTTCATCTGGGAAATGACGCTTGGATAAGTAGTCCTCTGAGATTGTCATAAAGCATTAGGTAGCTAGATATAATACTGGATAGAGTGCAGGACTTGGAGTGAGGAATATCAGTGTTCAAATCATACCTCAGAAATATGAGTATCTATATATGTAACTCTTTGTTTATTCTTTCTACATCTCCTGGGGGTTAGGTGCTAGGTCTGTCCTCCCCCCGCGCCCCAAATCTGGAAAATCTGCATAAAATTTTTTGGTCCTCCCTTCATATCAGAGAAGTATGAATTATTATGGTGCTAAAAGATAAAATATGTTGATATTATACAACATACACATATATTTTATGCATTTCTGAGTTTCCAAACTTTTTCTGTCATCTGGAGCTTCCGCAAAACTCCCAAACAATTGCCATTTAATTTTTTATGCTGAACCACAATATATTGAAACCACCCACGATAGGGAAAGTTGTGATGTGGAAGAGATAACTATATGTATATACATATATATGTAAATATGTAACTACATATGTAACTCTTTGTAAGTCACTTCAAGTCTCTGTACTTTAGTGTCCTCATCCGTAACCCAAAGCTCAAAGTTAATTTGCATAAAGCTTCTTTGGTGGAAACGGAATATTTGTGGATTAAAGGTAAAATGAAGGGCAGGGAGGTAGTATATTTCATAGAGTGCTGGCCCTGGAGTCAGGAGGACCTGAGTTCAAATGCAACCTTAGACATTTACTAGCTGTGCGACCCCAGGCAAGTCACTTAACCCTGTTTGTCTGTTTCTCATCAGTCAAATGAACTGGAAAAGGAAATAGCAAACCACTCGAGTATTTTTTCCAAGAAAACCCCAGACAGGGTCACAAAGACTTGGACATGACTGACATTACTTAACAATGACGACAACAGAGGTAAAATGAGGAGGTGGGCCTCAGTGACTTCTAAGGACCCTTTTGACTCTAAATCAATGATTCAATTTGCCTTGGCAATGGAAAATATATCCCTATATTCAAGTGAAACAAGGATGAAAAATGAAAAAAGTGAGCAATGGCAAAAACAACAACAACAACAGCAACAACAAAACAACAAAACAAACTCCATCTAGAGGAGCAGCTAATTGCTAGGGGCAATTTCTTTTCTTTCTTTCTTTTTTTTTTTTTTTGGTGAGGCAATTGGGGTTAAGTGACTTGCTCAGGGTCACATAGCTAGTAAGTGTTAAGTGTCTGAGACCGGATCCGAACTCGGGTCCTCCCGACTCCAGGGCCGGTGCTCTATCCACTGCACAACCTAGCTGCCCCTAGGGGCAATTTGCAACTAGATGAATACTCCAATTTAAACTGGCAAATGTTTATCAAATGCCTACCAAGTATCTCTCTGTCAAGTACTAGAGGATATAAAGATGAATACCCTTCCATCCCAGTCCTCAAGGAGTTCTGAGTCTGGGAAGAGGGAAGTCTCCTTGGTGCAAAATTTTGTATTGCAGTTTGGAAGCAGGCTTAAATGTCTAAGTTGGTTGACTTTAATAACTTTGGGAAGCTGGGCATTGCTCAAAATGTTATCACTTTTGTAATGTATGCACACAAACTGGGAATATTTTGGTTATCTTACATACTTGCTAATGAATCATCACCCTATGGGGCAAACTAGTGATTTCATAGAAGCTGACAAGTAAATTATTGATTTAATAAAAGTTCAACCTTACCAAGCAGTGAGGGAACATGCATATTTTTCCCCCTTAGCCAGTGTAGCTCCTTACTTTCTCTGTTGTTTCCTCTGGTTATAGTAGAGATAAAATGAACATTGATACCAAAGAAACCTGTGCATGTGCCAGTCCTATTAGCCTATGTGACTATATTATATATTAAGATATATCAGTAAAATTACAACAATGCTGTATGATCACCACTTGATGTTGTTGTACAAATGAACATAACTCCATAGAGTTACAGAAATTTAATTTGGAAAATATATAGTGCTGTATATTGCAAAGTAAGTGTTTTTTATCAATAATGTAATCAGAAGCAACTGTTAGAATCTTAGTGAAAGGGAGGAAACAGATTAGAAGGTGTAAAGAAAAAGGGGGTCTTGATAAGTGGAAGTTTTCAAAGGAAAGAATAAAAGGGGAAGTTTGGAACATTATTCAAAATTGGCAATATGGGATAGTAGCATACTAAAATAAAACCTTGAGGGATTTAGGAGTTAGGGATATTAGAGACATATTAATTCAGGAGATTGTGGAGAATTTAAGATTAATGGATAAAACACAATAAAAACTGATTTTCCAGAAAGTAGAACTAACATCCTTTTACTTGCATAGTATAAGAGTGAATAGATTGAAATAGGACTAAGGAATCCAAGCCTTATTTTCTGACATGTGAATGAAGGAAGAGAGAGGTGGCAAGAATCTGGAATTCAAAAACATTTGAAGAAATGCAAATTATTTATTAAAGGAAGTTGTTTTATAGGTTTGTCAAGGTAGTATTTAGTGTTAGTAGAGAGAATTCTGTTTTTAAGTGAGAGAGCCTGGGTTCAAGTGCTACAGCTACTATTTAAATAGTAGGCACAGCATACTTATAGATAAATCATCCAAGCTAATTTGAAAGGATGACAGAATATTAATTGTTGTGGCTATAAGGTAAAGTTTTCTTTAGATGTTGTCACTTGAGTGAAACTGAAAGTCTTAGAAATGAGGCAAGATGCATCACAGGCATGGGGACAAGCTTGTTTGAAAAAAATGTAAGTAGGAGTTGGAATATTAACATCAAGAAATAGCTTGTTAGTCTGGTGGATAGAATATAAAGTATATATAAAGTGATAATGTGGAAACAATGTAAATATAGGTTTAAACAAGATTATGGAAGTCCTAAAGCACCAGACTAAGAAGTTTGTATTTTATTTTTATAGAAATAGAGAGTCTGAGGTTCCTGGAATGAGAAATTTAGTGAAATGAGGATCCTGAGTAAGAGAATGCCATGGCCTGAGCTGAGATTTAAAATGATCATTCTGGGTATTCAATGGTTATTGGATGATGGATTAAAGAGGGCAGACTGGAGGAAGGAAAGTCAAATAGAAGTCTATTCAAATAGCCTAGGAGAAAGATAGGGAGGACTTGGGCTATGGTGGTGATCATGTAAATTCAGAGAAAGCAATGGATGTGGGATGTTGAAGAGGAAGATCTAATAAGACTCGGGTGGCTGTTTAGATATGGGTTTAAGTAAGATGAGTCAAAGTTGGCCATTCTTTTCTTTTTTTTTAATCATACAAGTATTTTATTATTTTCCAGTTACATGTAGAGATAGTTTTCAATATTTGTTTTTATAAGATTTCTACTTCCAAATGTTTCTCCTTCTCTCCCTTCCCTCCCCCCTCCCCAAGAGAGCAAGTAATCTGATATAGGCTATACATGTACAATCACATTAAACATATTTCTGCATTAGCCATGTTTTGAAAAAAGAATCAGAACAAAAGGGAAAAACCTCAAAAAAGAAAGAATCCCCCCAAATTAGAAACAGTATGGTTCAATCTGCATCCAGATTCCACACTTCTTTTTTCTGGATGTAGAGACCATTTTCCATCAACGAGTCCTTTGGAACTATCTTGGATCATTGTATTGCTGAGAAGAGTTAAGTCTATCACAGTTAATCGTCACACAATGTTGTTGATATTGTGTACAATTTTCTTCTGGTTCTGCTCATTTCACTCAGCATCAACCCTTATTTTCTGAAACAAGCTTATTAAATGATAAATGGGTGATTTTTAGATATTTTTAGATATATTTAGAAAGGAAGATGATGAGTTCTGTTTGGAATATATTAAGTTAGAAATACTGCCAGGTCATCTGAGTAGAATTATACATTCAAGAGCAAGAGATGTGATATTGTAGTTTAGGAGAGATATAGAGCTAGATATGTACATTTGGAATTAATTTCCATTAAGACAATAATTGAAACTTTTGTACCTAATGAGATCAGTAGGACAGAGAGGGTAAAAAGAGAAGAGAAAGACTAGAAAAAGTTACTGGCTCATACCAAGGCTTAAGGAGGTGGGAAATAGTTGGTGATTTATTAAGTACCTACTATATAACACTCAGCAAAGAACTCTAAGAAAAAATGACCATGCAAGGAGAACAGTAAAGATAGGGCAATGTCATAAAACCAAGCAAAGAGGGAGTATTTGGAAAGCTCAATTGTCATTGTTCAGTTGCTTTTCAGTTGAGTCTGACTCTTTGTGATCCCAGAATGGTCTATGGAGTTTGAAGGCTTCTCCTGTATTTATTACTAACCTGAACAAGTATTATTCTTTAAAGGCTAATTGAAAGTATTAGTTCTTTATAGGAGCAAAGTCTAATACTTCTATTGGGAAAGCTAGGTTATGATTAGCTAAATAATCTAGGTGAAGGGCTGAGCCATAATATTATTGATAAGAGTTCAAGATTGAATCTCATTTGCCTGTAAAGATTCCCAATGGCACATGGGAAAGTCTGAATATTCTTTTGAAAAAGATTTGCAACACTAATTGGGGAAAGTCTCAGTGAGCTGTGTGTATTAGCTAAAAGATCACCCTTCAACCAATCCTGTAGATTGACTACTTCCATAGATTGACCATTCCCATTGCAATGTAACATCTTGCTCAACCACCAGTCTTATTCCATGTGAGTCTCTGCTTCGTGACAATAATCAACTTTCTTCATTCTCCTTGTTGGAATTATAACATCTAGACCTGTTCCTATTTCCAAATATATACTTGGCCTTCTTCCTTCTGAATGGTCCCTCCTTTCCCAGTCACCCTAGACCAGTGCTTTGTGCCATGCACCTTCTGCCAACAGAATTCTATGAAAGTGTTTCTCCCCCCTACAAGTACCATCTGCTACAGCAGAGCAAGTACTTTCCTTCGTACTTCTCCCACCCCTTGATAAGGTGGCAGGAAGAATGAAGAAAGGGGTAAATACTTTGTGATCTGCTAGATCTTATATATACCTGCTGCACATTATTTGTAACTGGTCATCCACTATGTCGGTAAGAACATTTAAAAGAAAATTGCTAGATCCTGTGCAACATCCTATAAAATCTCTGGAAAAGAATATCTTTACAATTACAAGTATATGGGGCAGCTAGGTGGCGCAGTGGATAAAGCACCGGCCCTGGATTCAGGAGTTCCTGAGTTCAAATCCGGCCTCAGACACTTGACACTTACTGGCTGTGTGACCCTGGGCAAGTCACTTAACCCCATTGCCCCATAAAAAAAAAATTACAAGTATATAACTGTGATTTATAACTCCTACAGGAGCTCTTATAGGCTTTCTTTCTTTCTTTTTTTTTTTTTGCGGGGCAATGGGGGTTAAGTGACTTGCCCAGGGTCACACAGCTAGTAAGTGTCAAGTGTCTGAGGCCAGATTTGAACTCAGAAATTCCTGAATCCAGGGCCGGTGCTTTATCTACTGCTCCACCTAGCCGCCCCTCTCTTATAGGCTTTCAAGAATATATTGCTTAAACAATGTATGTTTCTATTCGGTTCAGAAGGTAGAATGCTAAAAGCAACCTACCTTTTGTTCATGTCATTTTAACCCATGTTTATTAAGTACCTACTGCACATAAGGTGCTATGCTCAGTACTAGAAACATGAAGATGAAAAAGGAGAGTCACCAGGCATGGTGGACCATGCCTTTAAATTCTGCTCTTGGGCTGAGGGGGGTAAATCTCTTGATTTCAAAAGTTATGAATTGTAGCAGGCTAAGCTTATCAGGTGTCCATACTGTTAGGGATTCATAGATGAGCCCCTGGAAATAGGGGGTAACCAGTTTCCTAAATAGGGGTAGACCAGCAAGCTCCTGTGTTGATCAGCATGGAATTGGGCTCATTATTAGTTTTTGTTCTTCTAGACTGGCTAAGATAGGGAGACCCAGGCTTTAAAAAAAAATTCCAAAATACAGTCTTTGTCTTAAAAGAAATTGTAATCTATTATAACACATTCACAAATAGGAAGATAATGCTAGCTGATATGTATTTATTTATTTTTATGATTTTATTATATTTTTAATTTATGGAATAAAACAATCATTTCCATAGTAGTATAATAAAAAGATGATTGCATATGAAACTGCAAATCTCTTATGTGAAACTTGCTATTGCTTTTTAAAAAAATAGTAATAAACATTTAAATTTAAAGTTTTGAGTTCCAAATTCTATCCCTCTTTCCCTTCCCCTCACCCGCCAGGCAGTAAGCAATCAAAAATAGGTTATACATGTGTGTAAAACATTACCATATTAGTCATTTTGTATAAGAAAACTTGAATAAAATATAAAAAATGAAAGTGAAAAAGAACATGCTTCAGTCTGTGTTCAATCAATATCACTTCTTTCTTTGGAGGTGAATATTATGCTTCATCATTAATCCTTTGGGATTGTCTTGGATCATTGTATTACTGAGAATAGTTAAATCATTCATAGTTCTTCATCAAACAATATTGCTGTCACTATGCACAGTGTTCTCTTGGTTCTGCTCATTTTACTATATATAAGTTAATATAAGTCTTTCCCAGCCTTTCTGAAATCATCCTGTTTGTCATTTCTTATAGCACAATAATATTCCATCACAATCATATACCATCACAAGCCATATGGCTTGTTTAGCCATTCCCTAGTGGATGGGCATTCCTTTGATTTCCATTTCTTAGTCAATATAAAATGATAGCTGACATTTATAAAGCAACTTAAGGTTTTCAAAACATTACTTATGTTACTATGTTATATTATGCTGGAAGCTCATAACAATTATGTGAGGTAGAGACTAATTATTCCCATTTTACAGATTAGGAAACTGAGGCTCTGAGAGTTTAAGTGACATACACAGGATTACAAAACTATTAAATATTTGAGGCAGTATTTGAACCAAAGTCTTTCTGAGTCCAAATAGAGTGCTCTATCCACTAAATCATATGGTCTACAGGACAGAATGTGATCAGTGCAGGAGAGTGATCTATAATGTTCTAGATACATTTAGAAAGATAGAAAATACATTCAGTTGAAGGTGGCAAAAGGGATTAGGGATAATTCATAGAGGAAGTTGGACTTCAACTGGGCCTTGAAGAAACAGATGAAGAAGGATTTCACTATCAGCATGGGAAGAATGCCTGTGGAAATATATGGAAATCCTAGATCATAGGATTCACAGACTTGGACTTGGAAGATGCTTTATGTGTCAGGTAGTATAACCTCTTTATTTTACAGATGAGAAACCTAAGGCCATGAATACATGGTTCTAGGACTTCCAGAGATGGAGCCAAGATGGCAGAGGAGAGAAAGCAATCACCTGAGCTCTCCCAACATTTCCCTAGAAACAACTTAAAAACACTTCAAATGGAATTTTGAAGTGACAGAGTCTATGAAAGGTCAGAGAGAAACATTCTTCCAGCCCCAGACAACCTAAATGGTCAGAAAAGGAGAGATCTACGACATGTTGGAAAAGGCTGGCTCAGAGCCCAAGTGACTGAGACATCAGTGCTGGGACTAGGTGGTGGTAATAAAAGCAGCAGCAACATCAGGAGCTCTCAAGCCAGAAACAGTAAGGGAACTTGGAAACTGGGCAGAAAGAAATCATAGGGTACCCCTGTGCTGGCACTGGACATCGGACCAGTTGCTCTTTGGCAACTCCATTGCCTATAAACCCTTATAGCTCATAGTTCAAAGGTAGGGAGGAACACTTTCAGTCAAGAGGGAGTGGGAGTCTTGAGGGGCAACTGTTTGGCAACTCCATTGTCTTTACCATTTCTGGCGAAATTCTCCAGGCAACCACATTTTGACATAATTTTACATAAGCTCTCATGACTGACAGTATCAAAGGCTTTGGTCAGATGGATCAATGTTGTTTACAAATCTGTTCTTCTTCTGGCATTTTTCCTAAGTTATCAGACAACAAACATCACAATGACCATTCCATGGACCTTTCTGAAGCCGCATTGGCTCTCAAGTAGATGACCAGACAGTTTCCAGATGAAGAAATCAAAGCTATCAATAGTGACATGAAAAAAATGCTCTACATCATACCTGCTTAGAGAAATGCACATTAAAATACATTTTAGATACCACCTCACATTTATCATATTGACTAATGATAGAAAGGAAAAATGACAAATGCTAGAGGAGGTGTGAAAAAAATGGGATACTAATGCACTGTTGGGGAAGTTGTGAACTAGTCTAACTATTCTGAAAAACAATTTGGAATTATACCAAAAGGGCTATAAAACTGTGTATACCCTTTAACCCAGCAATGCTACTATGAGGTCTACATCCCTAAAGAGATTAAAGAAAAGGGGAAAGGACCTTTGTAAAAAATATTTATAGCGGCTCTTTTTGTGGTGGCTAAGAATTCAAAATGAAGGATTGCCCATCAATTGGGGAGTGACTGAACAAGTTGTAGTATATGATTGTGATAGAATATTATTATGCTATAAGAAATTATGAAAAGGATGGTTTTCAGAAAAACCTAGGAAGACTTAAATGAACTCATACAAAGTGAAATGAGCAGAATGAGGAGAACATTGTACACAGTAACAGTGATACTGTAAGGATGTTTCAGGAGAAAGATAGCTACTCTGATAAAAACACTGATCCAAGACAGTTCTAAAGGACCCATGATGAAAAATGCCATCCATTTATAGAGAGAAAACTAATGAACTCTGAATGCAGACTGAAGCATACTTTTTAACTTTCTTCATATTTCTTTTTTTGTGAATGTTTTCTCTTGCAATATGGCTAATATAGAAATATATTTTGCATGACTTCACATATATAATTAACTTCAAATTGCTTATTTTCTCAAAGAAGGGAGATGGGTGAAAGGAAAAGAATTTAAATCACAAAATTAAAAAAAGATTGTTAGAATTTTTATATGTAATTGGGAAATATTTAATGAAGCAAATGAAAATAATTTTCCAAAGAGTACCTGGTTTCTTTTCAAATTATCACCTGCCATTATGCTTAGGGGCTTCAATATTAATATTGAAAACCCCTCTAACAACCTGATTACAAACTTCCTCACTCCCAACAACTCAATTTCAGCCACACACCTCTCCATTCCTTGAAATTGTATTATTTCTATGGTCTATAGGAGTATAGATTTAGAGCTAAAAGAGACTTTAGAAACCTCCTCATTTTTAGATGAAGAATTGAAATCTCAAGTGGTTAAGTAATTTGATGAAGGTCGTAATAGATGGAAAGATAAGCTACATAATTCTACCAAAGAGAGCCAGGATGAAAATCTACCTCTGATTCCCAGTTCATCCCTTTTTCCATTGTACCACTCTACCTCAAGATGAGAGCCTTCAGGACACTATCAGAAAACATCTAATAGTCTAGTTTAAGTTTAATGTTGAAATAAACAGATTCATGTGGCCTTAGTGCGAAAACCAAACTATTTTTTTGTATATTTCCCCAAAGGGGTTAATTTTGATATGTTCCCATTCCTTCAATGTAATATCCTAGCAAGATAAAGTCACTGCAATTATATAAATGCCAACTTTTTAAACAACCTCCCAGGGCTATTTTGAGGATTAATACCGACGGGTAATTTCAAGTTTCCAAGGAACCTTGAACTCTTCAGAGAGAGGGCAGTATCAAATATAAGGAGGGGAGAAGGAAAAGTCCCCATGCAGATAAACATGAATAATGAAAACTGCTACAATATTTGTGATCTCCAGATAGCACACAGCACAAGAGGAAATGCCTATTGGCAAAAGCTTGGTTTAGAAATGTCATATGAAAGCTTAGTCCTTTAAAAACTAGGTCTTTCAGATGTGGTATGTTTTCTGTTAGATGAAACATAGATAAGGAATACCCTTCACTAAGTGAGACAGAGGACTGGCAATTATTGGATGAGTTTAGGAAGGACAGATAACTGATGTGGATTATTAAGAATATTCTAGGGGCAGCTAGATGGCACAGTGGATAGAGCACTGGCCCTGGAGTCAGGAGTACCTGAGTTCAAATCCAGTCTCAGACACTTAATACTTAATTAGCTGTGTGACCCTGGGCAAGTCACTTAACCCCAATTGCCTCACTAAAAAAAAAAAGACTATTCTATCTATCTATCTATCTATCTATCTATCTATCTATCTATCTATCTATCTATCTATCTATCTATCTATCTATCTATCTATCTATCCATCTATCATCTATCTACTATATCTCTATATATGTGTGTGTATTACTTAAAGATCTTTCTTTGTGTCAGTATTTCCAAGTGATTCTCATAATTTCCTGTCCTGGAATTATTTCCTGCATTACTTTAGTAACCATTTTGCAGTTTTTTTTTCTATTTTCTTTCCCACTGTTTTCTTTGGTGACAATACACAATTTATATCCTGAGGAAACATTGAACATTTTCATTTCACAATTCCTTATTCTTCTCTATGTATCTCTAACCTCCATCAGTCCACACCAGTATGATTATATCCTAATCATTACTAGATGTTATACCACTAATCTTGAATTTGATATTTTCCTCACCCAATCACATTATCTCTTTTATCCCTCCACACTCTCCCTGTTCCCTGTTCCCCTCACTACACACCAGCACATGTGCACATGCACACATGTATCTGCAACCACCTAAAATGTATGCTTTGCCCACACAATTCTTCCTCGTGTTCATGTTAGACTCCCAACTGAGCACAGAAACTAGAGTCATTATATGCTAAAATCCTAGGAATATAGAACTGGAAGGTACTTTAGAAATCATCTATTTCAATACTTCCCTTTCACTTATGAACAAACTGAGATTCAGGGTGGTTAAATTATTTGCCTCAGGTCCCCTTACTAATTGTTAGAAAAGCAAAAGACCCAAATTGCTTGACTGCTGGCTTCTCTTTCTTTCTTTCTTTCTTTCTTTCTTTCTTTCTTTCTTTCTTTCTTTCTTTCTTTCTTTCTTTCTTTCTTTCTTTCTTTCTTTCTTTCTTTCTTTCTTTCTTTCTTTCTTCTTCTTCTTCCTTTCCTTTCTTCCTTCCTTCCTTCCTTCTTCTTCCTTCTTCTTTCTTTCTTTCTTTCTTTCTTTCTTTCTTTCTTTCTTTCTTTCTTTCTTTCTTTCTTTCTTTCTTTCTTTCTTCTTTCTTTCTTTCTCCATCCATGTAATGCTCACTAACACCCTCAGCTCCTTTGCAGTTCTGAACTCTTGCAGTGTGCCTGTTACATAAAACTAAATCTTAATACACCCTATGATGTAGATAGGGACTATACTAGACTGGAATTTTCTGTGGTTTAATGAGCTCCTAATGAGCAACTTCTTTTACTAATGTACATCAGCATCTTCTCTGAAACTTAGGGTCTTAGAGGTTTGCCTAGATCACTGAGAGATAAAATGACTTGACCAGACTCAGACAGCCAATATTGTCAGAAGTGGGATTCCAACGTAGGTTTCTATAACTGTGAGGAGAGTTCTCTGTCCATTATTCCATAGCACATTTCATTTTTTACCTGCTATTGAATTAATATAGGGATTTTATAGATAAAGAAATTCCTTTTTCCAATACAGATTGATTGGCAGTTCTCTTAGTGTATTACAGAGTTGCTTAAGTAACTTGTCTGTATGTGTCAGAGATAGCACTTGAAGTCAGTATGTGTCAGAGGCAGGACATAAAGCTTGTTTTTCCTAACTGATGCTCACTCTCTCTCTCCACTACATTATATACTTTAGCTCTACCCAAACTAATTCCAACCTCACCTTCACTACCATGATTCTGTCTCAATTCCTGCTACTTAACCAGACTAAACTTGGATGAAGACACAACAAGAAAGACCTCACCTATTAAAATTCATGTCCTCCAGCTTCCATTTGACTCTTACGACTGGGCAATTCTATTATTTTCCCCGTCTCTTCCTAGTACAAGTACTGAGATGACAATTCTAAAATCTTACTTACACAAACCCCCAACTCTTTCCAACTACCCTCGATCCCAGATGACAACTTAGCTTCCTGTTTTATTGAAATCAAAATTCAATTTCACCTGTATATAACTCTCTGTTCATCTGTTTCATTTTTGTCTGTATCCCCAGTGCCTGGCACACAACCTTGTATGTAATAGGCACTTAATAAATGTTGAATTGATTAATTGAATTGGATCTATTCTCTTGTCCTTCCTTCCTGTACCAGAGGAAAAGGAACTCTGTTCCACATTAAAATTTCCCTTCACTTGTGCTCAGGAGATCATTATCTATTTATTCCTGAAAGACTTTCTATATATGTATGTCCATAGAATCTCTATCCTTTATACTTTTTTTTTGTGTGTGAGGCAATTGGGGTTAAGTGACTTGCCCAGGGTCACACAGCTAGTAAGTGTTAAGTGTCTGAGGCCGGATTTGAATTCAGGTACTCCTGACTCCAGGGCCGGTGCTCTATCCACTGCGCCATCTAGCTGCCCCTCCCTTATACTTTTAAACATGGATAGACTTCCTTATGTCTAAAAAGAGTAGAACCAAAAACAAATAAACCCCTCACTTGGTAAATATGTCTGCTCCAGCCACAATCCTTTTTCCTTTTTTTTTCTGTTACTACCAAGCCATCTATATTATCTCCTAATCCTCATACAATGTGACTCCATTGGCTACTTCCTCTTTGTAACTCTCTAGCAATTAACCCAGCCTGTGGCACACAGCAGGTACTTAATAAATGTTTATTAATTGACTGACTAACATTGATTTCCATAGCCCTCATTATCCTATGTCTACTTCTATGAACACTCTCTCTAACACCTTTCTTGGTTCCTTTTATTCCTCCTATCCCTTAATTTTGAATTTTCTTGTCTCATTACCCCTTGGTTTTTCTCTTTTTATACTCTCTTCCTTGGTGAAGTCACCCACCACCATTATTACTCTAGAGAGGCAAGAAACTTCATTTTCTATATCTTTTGTTCCTTGTCCTTCAGATTCATTGAATAATCAAGTTGTGTCAAGTCTTCCTATTCCAAATCTCTTGGATCTGTCCTTTGCTCTCCATTTGTAATGCCACCACCTCAAAATAGACCTATCCCACCTTAAACCACCTGCATAGCTTTCCAATGGGTTATTTACCTCTATGTATCCCCCTCCCCTAAACACACATTCTACTCCAATATTGATACTACCATGAACTTAATCTTTTCCACTTTAATCCACTGTTTACATATTCAAGAACCCTCAATAAATCATTATTATTCACTGGAGCAAAGCATATAACCAGAATTTTAGAACTAAATTGAACCTTATAGATATCCTATAACAATCAAAGTATGGATGAGTACTTCTTGATATCAAAGAAAAAAATATGAACACTCTACTCTGTATTTTAGGCACAAGTCTGACAGAAACATTGTTCTAAATTGAAGCATTCTATATGAATAGAAAAATTTCTAATCTGTCATTGTCCACCCATATTATTGGATATCCCTCTACTCCAAAGTGATTTGAATTAATATTTATAGGAATCTTGAAAATAAAAATAAAATATGTTAAAATACAGTTTGGGGTTATGATTCCAGAACAATGATCATTACTTCCTTCCTTGATCACTTTCCCCTTAAAGACAGAAAGGAATAGCCTCCTTTCTCTAATCAATATTCCATCCCTTTTCAATAAACAATCTAAGAATGTATTTCCTTTGAGTGGGTTGTAGGCCAATAGATGTAGGGGACGGGAAAGGTTAGCATTAAAAGAAGAAAGGCTAAGTTTGGTTAAACTTGATCTATTTCCTGGAATGTTAGCCTCTGTTCTTTGCTTTTTAAATAGATTCAAACAGGAAAAAGTCTAAAAAGGATTTTTACATCAGAGAAATATTCCTTCTTACATTTTCAGTTAAAGTAAAAAAGAAGTTTTTAATATGTCCTTCCTTGGTTGTGCTGTAGAGTGGGTTGTTTTTTATATATAGGATGAACTAGATGAAATCTGAGATTTCTTCCAACCATGATATTCTGTGATGCTATGATTTAGTAAAGCCCTCATGTAAAAATGAAAGCACTGAGGTTCGGAAATGTGAAATGATTTATCCAAGGACATTTAGAAAGTTGATGGCAGACTCCAAACTTTTGAAAGTATTTCATAATCTTGCTCAGTTTTTTTCTATCTAACCTAATCTTCTACAAATCACTAAGATTTACTCTTTGCTCTAGGGCAAATGATCTCATTGTCCTAGGAATATGTTTGCTTATTGCTAACATCATCTCTATAAACCCCAGTGATTCCCTATTATCTTCAGAATAAAAAATTAAAAAAATATCTGTTTGGCTTTAAGTACTTCATAACCTGATGTCCTCCCTCATCTCTAGTCTTTCTTCACCTTATTCCCCTCCACATAATCTACAATCCAATGAGACTAACTTCCTTGCTGCTTCTGGAACATTCCATCTTCTGACTCTATGCATTTTCTTTCTTTCTTTCTTTCTTTCTTTCTTTCTTTCTTTCTTTCTTTCTTTCTTTCTTTCTTTCTTTCTTTCTTTCTTTCTTTCTTTCTTTCTTTTTAGGCAATTGGTGTTAAGTGACTTTCCCAGGGTCACACAGCTAGTAAGTGTTAAATGTCTGAGGCCGCTTTTGAACTCAGGTCCTCCTGATTCCAGGGCTTGTGCTCTATCAACTGCGTCACCTAGCTGCTCCTACTCTATGCATTTGGGGGGGGGCAGGGCAATGAGGGTTAAGTGACTTGCCCAGTGTCACACAGCACACAGCTAGTAAGTGTCAAATGTCTGAGGTCAGATTTGAACTCAGTTCCTCCTGAATCCAGGGCTGGTGCTTAATCTACTGTGCCACCTAGCTGCCCCTACTCTATGCATTTTCACTGGTTGTCCCCCATGCCTAAAACTCTCTCCCTTTTCATCTCTGACTCTTGGCTTCCTTCAAATCTCAGTTAAAATCTCACATTCTGTAAGATGCCTTCCCTGGTCCCCCTTAATTCTAATGCCTTCCATTTAAGATTAGCTTCAATTAATCCTGTATATACCTTTTTTGTACATAATAATGTTCATGTTTTTTCCCCCATTAGATTATGATTCCCTTTGGGGGCAAGAACTTTATTTCCAATTGTTTTGCTGTCAATTTACATTTTGGTCTTTGTCCAGGAGATACACAGAGAAGGAAAGGGTAGAAAGCATTTATCAAGCTTCCATTCCCTGCCAGGCACTATGTTAAACACTTTACAAATATTATCTAATTTAATTCTCACAACAGCTCTAGGAGGTAGGTGCTACAGTTGAGAAAACAGGCAGACAAAAGTGAAGTGATTTGTCCAGAGTCACATAGCTAGTCATTACCTAAGGCTAGATTTGAACTCTGGTCTTTCTCACTCCAGGTCAAGTACTCAAACCACTGTACCACCTGTCTCTTTATTCTAATACTTGATTACCTTCAATTTAAATTAGATTTATATTATTTATGTATATATTTTTTTTGGCTTGGCAATGAGGGTTAAGTGACTTGCCTAGCTAGGGTCACACAGCTAGTAAGTGTAAAGTGTCTGAGGCTGGATTTGAACTCAGGTCTTCCTGAATCCAGGGCCAGTGCTTTATCCACTGTGTCACCTAGCTGTCCCCCTATCTATAATTTTTCTACCTCTTTTATATCCAAATGTTTTATCTTCCCCAAAATATGGTAAGCATTTTCAGAGAAAAGGCATGGTTACTCAATGGTCTCATATTCCCTCTAGTCTCTAGCACATTATGAAATATATCAAGTAAAATCAAAAAGGCTCAATTTCATAAATGCATTTGGAGTTGATTGAACTGAAACTGAGGATGATTCTCCAGGATTTGTCTTAGTGTGGTACACATGGATATGCTGATACATGGCATGATCATAGAAATGAGCTACAGAGTTTGGCTGAATTCTTCAGTCTGATGTCATTTGATTATCATTTTAAAGATGTTTCTGTAGCATAGGCCATAGTTGAATGTCTGCTTTAGAAAATGGATACAGAAATAAAGTGACTAAAATGCCCTTACTCTTTTGTTTGTTTGTTTGTTTGTTTTGTTTTTGGTGAGGCATTTGGGGTTAAGTGACTTACCCAGGGTCACACAGCTAGCAAGTGTCAAGTGTCTGAGGCCAGATTTGAACTCAGGTACTCCTGAATCCAGGGCTGGTGCTTTATCCACTGTGCCACCTAGCTGCCCCATGCCTTTACTCTTTAACCCAAAGATGCTACTACTAGGTGTATGCATTGATAAGGTCACTGATAATAAAAAAAAAGTCCTCATATATACCAAAATATGTATAGCAGCACTTTTATTGTAGTTACAAAGAAATGGGAAAGAGTGGATGCCTAAACAAACTGCAGTACATCAATGTAAAGGAATATTAGGATACAGCAGAGCATGGAAAAACTTATATACTCTGATGCAGAGTAATGTAAGCAGAGCTAAAATAAATATTGTCATTGTTTGGTCATGTCTGACTCTTCTTGATCCTGTGTACCATAGTATCCATGAGATTTTCTTGGCAAAAGTACTAGAGTGGTTTGTCATTCCTTCTCCAACGGATTAAGGCTTAACAGGGTTGAGTGACTGCAGGGACATGGAGATAGTAAATGTCTGACGTTGAATTTGAACTCAGGTCTTCCTGACTCCAGGTCCAGCATTCTATCCACTGAGCCACCTAGCTGCCTCTTAAAAATACACACACACACACAATGTACACACATATACATGTATATATATATATATATATACACACACATATATATGATATACATATACACAAATATATATGTAAATTAACTACAATAACGCCATACTACAACAATGTTAATAAAAAGAACAATTACCACAAAATAGTTGAAAGCAAATGTTTCAAAGTTACAAAGACCAAGTCCAAAGCTCCAAAGAAGAAATTTGAGAAGGTATCTCTCCCAACTCCTCTGCAGATATGGAAGGTTCACATGTGTGGATTATTACAAATATTTTCATACTTCTTCAATGTAGGTATTGATTTTACTGATTTGTTTTCTCTTCCTCTTTTGTTTTTATTTTTACTTTAAAAATATTCTTTGGTTGTCTGGGAGGGGAAACAGTGGGATAATAGTAGAAATTTAAATGATATTTTAAAAGATTAATAAAATTTGTTTAAAAAAAGGAAAATGGTTTCAGAACTTTTTTGTGATAGCAAAGAAATGGAGAAAAAGTAGATAGCCATTGATTAGAGAATGAATAAACACATTGTGGTAGATAAATGTAATGGAATAGTATTCTACTATTAGAAATTATAAATATGGAGGATTCAGAAAACCATGGGGTTCCTTACATAAATTTATGCATAGTCAAATAAGCATAATTAGGAAAACAATATAAACAATCACTACAACAATGTAAATGGAAAGAAGAAAGAAGGAAGAAAGTAAGAAGGAAGGAGGGAAGGAAGGAAGAAAAAAAAGAAAGAAATGCCAAGTGCTTTTTAATAGGAATGACCAAGCTTCACCTTAGGAACAAGAATATTTAAGAAAATACTCCTAGTTTGCTCCTTTTTTTTCAGAAATGGGAGACCATGGATGCAGAATTTTGTATACGTTGTCAGATTCAATTGATGTGTTGGTTAATTTTGTTAAACTGTCTTTCTCCCTCTTTCTTTATTATTCTTTATAACAAGGCTATAACCAGGATGATCCTTAGGGAGGAGAAAAAAGAAGGGTATATTCAGAAACAAAGATCATGTTAAAACAAAAGCTATGTTGTTGTTGTTGCTTTTAACAAATAGCATGGATTTTTTAATGAAAATCAATGTTTTCCAATGTGATAAAATAATGTGATTTGGCAGACACCCAGGGGTCCCTCCCACCTGAAGATTGATTTAGAATTGTTTGAATTGGGTGAGACTGAGAAACTGACTAAGTACCTACTTAAGGGTGATTGGATGGAGACCACACTGGCTGGCCCTGAGTGACATGTTATTCTCAGAGGTGGTGTACTACTGACATCAGAAAGAGACCACTCTCAACCAATCAGCATGAAGGACCTCCCCTTTCAGGGAGGGATATAGGAACTAGGAAGTGGAAGCTCGCTGGCTGAAGCATCCTGTTTTTCATGGAGGAACCAGTGTGGCGGCAGACGGGAGAAAAAGGAGGGTCCCTCTGGTCATTCAGGACTTTTGGTGTGGTAAGGGATTTCATGTGGGCTGCTAGGAAAGGAAGTTTTGTTTTGTTTTTTCTATCTGGCTATACTGAATAGATCCAAGCTATGATTTCCCATGCAATAAGGAATCTGTTCTCAATCTCTTTCTCTCTTCACTAACTTATAATATATTTTAATAAATCCTTAAAAGCCTAAACTCTTGCTGAATTTATCAGTGATTTTAGCCAGCTACCCCCCCAAAATTGGGGGGGAGGGGAAGATTAGAACCTACAATTTAGATTTTAAACCACACACAGAAAAAATGTTGATATTAGCAGTTATTTTGAATATTTTATTTTTTTAATTATGTATAAAAGCAATTTTGACATTCCTTTTTTTAAACTACAATTTTGAATTCCAAATTCTTTCCCTCCCTCCCTCCTCTCCTGACCCCTCCATGAGATGGCAAGCAATTTGACATAGGTTATACATGTATGATCATAGAAACCATATTTCCATATTAGTTATATTGTGAAAGAAAACACAAACCAAAAATATGAAAAAATTAAGTTACAAATAGTATGCTTTGATCTGCATTCTGGCTCTATCAGTCCTTTCTCTGGAGGTGGGTAGCATTTTTCATCAGAGTCCTTTGGAATTTTCTTGGATCATTAAATTACTGACAATAGCTAAACTGTTGATCATTGTACAGTATTGCTTTTATTGTGTACAATGTTCTCCTGGTTCTGATCACTTCACTCTGTATAAGATCATGTAAGTCTTTCCAGGTTTTTGTGAAAGAATCCTGCTCATAATTTCTTATGGCACAACAGTATTCCATGACAATTATATACCACAACTTGTTCAACCATTCCCCAATTGGTGGGAATCTCTTCAATTTCTAATTCTTTGCCACTACAAAAAGAACTGCTCTAAGTAATTTTGTACAAATGTCCTCTGTCCATATATATTATTTCTAAATGCCCAAATAAAGACAAAGTTCTTAGGGGTTATAAGTATCATCTTCCCATGTAGGATATAAACAGTTTAATCTTCTTGAATCCCTTATGATTTCTATTTTATGTTTACCCTTTTAGGCTTCTCTTGAATCTTGTGTTTGAAGGTCAAATATTCTATGCAGCTCTCATCTTTTCATCAGGAATGCTTGAAAGATCTCAATTTCATTAAATTTTCACCCCACCCCCCAAGAATTATACTTAGTTTTGCTGGGTACGTTATTTTTGGTTGTAACCCTAGTTCCTTTGAACTCCAAAATATTACATTCCAAGCCCTCTGATTCTTTGATGCAGAAGCTAACAAATCATATGTTATTCTGTTATTACATGATATTTGAAGCTTTTTTTCTTTCTGGCTGCTTGCAACATTTCCTACCTGACCTGGGAATTCTAGCATTTGGCTATAATATTCATCACAGTTTTCATTTAGGGTTCTTTTTCCAGAGGTGATTGGTGGATTCTTTCAATTTCTATTTTACCCCATAGTTCTAGGATATCAAGGCAGTTTTCCTTGGTGAGTTATCAAAATATAATATCTAAGCTCTTTTTTTTAATCATGGCTTTTGGGTAGTTTAATAATTCTGAAATTATCCATCCTTGATCTATTTTCCAGGTTCGTTGTTTTTCTAATGAGATAGTTCATATTTTCATATATATATACATACATATGTATATATGTATATATATATACAAATTCTTTTGACTTCTATTTATTGTTTCTTGGTATTTCATGGAGTAATTGCCCAATTTTACTTTTTAAGGAATTATTTTCTTCAGTGGGCTTTTGTACCTCTTTTTCCATTTGACTAATTCTACTTTTTGAGTTCTTTATTCAGTTAATATTTGTACCTATTTTGCCATGTGGCCAATTCTGCTTTTTAAGAAATTCTTTTCTTTAATGGATTTTTGTGCATCTTTTAATATTTGGCCTATTCTTTTTTTATGGTGTTATTTTCTTCATTTTGAAAAGGGGGTGCCTCCTTTACCAATCTGTTGACTCGTTCTTGAATCACTTTCATTGCTTTCCCCTATTTTTCCTCTGCCTCTCTTACTTGATTTTTAAAAATCCTTTTTGAGTGTTTCCTGAGCCTAAGACCAATCTACATTTTTTGTTGAGTCTTTGCATGTAGCTGCTTTGATCTTATTGTCTTCTGAGTTTGTGTTTTAGTTTTCTCTATCACCATATAAGCTTTCTATTGTTAGGTTCTTTTTTAGTATTTGCTCATTTTCCTAGCCTTTTTCTTGATTTTGAAGTGGGGTTCTGCTCCTGAGGTACAGGAGACACTCTCCCAAGCTTCAAGTTTTTCATGTTGCTATGTTCAAAGCTAGTTCTGGGAGTTTTAGTCTGTAAGTTTTAGTTTTTCCAAGGTAGTGTGATCTAAGGAGAGGTGTGGTCTATGCTCCCTTGGTCTGTGCTCCAGTCTATGAGTGAACATGAGCCTTCTTATTCTCCCTGGATGTCTCTGCTCCTGCTAGTTCTCTTCCTCACCTTGGGACTGTGACCATAACTATATATAAGTATTGCAATGTAGTTCTGCACCCAGTTCCAGCAAAGGATCTCCTGTCTTCTCCTTCTGACTTTTTTTTTTCTTGGAATGAGATCTCCACAATCTGACTCTGATTCAGTTGCCTCCAAAGCTTACTGCTGGTTTGTTGGGGTGTGGCCTATGGTACTGCCTGTGCTGGACTGTACTACACTCTCACCCCAGTGAAATGGATCTTTCTTGTTGACTTAAGTTGTCTTGGGCTGGAAAATTGTTTCATCCTATCATTTTGTAGGTTCTGCCATTCTAGAATTCATAATGTTGGTAGAGGGGAATTTGGGAGAGCTCAGGTAAGTTCATGCCTTTACTCTGACATCTTGGCCCCTATATTATTTTTAAAAGAAAAACAACAACAACAACCACATGCATAGATGCCACTCTTAACTCAGGCAGTTAAGCAGGTTTGAAAATACCAATAATTTCTGAATCAGCAGTTCTATTCTGTACTCAAGAGCTGAAATGTGGGATCCGGTTTGGCATTCCATTTAGCAGTTTGTTGCATACTAATTATACTTGCTAGGAAATATTCCCTGTTGTGCTTGATCTCATTAAATGATATAACATAACAAGAAGAAATTTCTCCCAAAGTCAGTAATTTTATGTTTAGTATTTTAAATTTATTTTTCTTCAATTGCTTGCATGCCTTGATTAGGGGTAGTATAAGCCATTTCTGAAAGTCTGAATCTTGAGATAAAAGGGAGACCTATTTCAAAGCTGCTCTGTTGAGTACAGCAATATGATTCATATTATTTGTACCAAATTGTCGATATTTTGTAGTTCATTTTTTTAAATTAAAAAATGCATTGATGAGAAGGGAGTAGTTTGTTTACTTAGGGAAATGGATGAACCTTTCCTCGCAACACTACTTTGACTAAATTACTTATTCCCAGGTATCAAGTAGCATCTCAGAGTCCTGATTTTTCAGCCATGGAGCTAGGAATGAGAAACCCACTGGAAGAGTACTCTTTTGGAATTTGGATTTCTCTGATTTCTCAGAAGCTGTAAGTTACTTACCTCTTGAGAAATATTTTGATGAGTGCACACACACACACACACACACACACACACATGCACACACACAAAACAGTGAGACTAAGGCAATGGAGAATTAGTGGACAAAAGACAGTTTATCATATATAATTAAACCTTGCTTTATAAAGAAGATAATTACCAGGATTGTATTAGAGTTTTCTCTGTACAAAGTTGCCTGGGTTCATAATCTTTTCTGGAATTAAATTGGAATGTCTTTAAGAGTCTTAATAATGGAATTAAAAGAATACTTCCTTCAAAGTTCTTTTGAGCTTTCACTACAATATCTGTAAAGAACTGGTCTCCTACTAACATATGGCCTGAGATGATGCTTATTTCTCTGATACAGGAATATTATAGTGCCAAATATCTGACTCTTAGCAGTACCTTGATGAATATTAGTTCCTGGACAAGTTGTGGTAGTATATCGATGCCTATAATCTCTCCTACTGGAGTGGCTAAAGCTGGTGGATTTCTTGAACTCAGGAGTTCTGAACTGCAGTAACAATATGGTTATCCCTGAAAGCAGAGGGCTGTCAACCTGGCTAAGGAAGGGTGAATCAACTTAGTTCATGACTTTTGTCAAAAAAGGAGCAGATCAAAGCTCCCACGCCAATCAGCAGTGCTATTGAGCACTCTAGTTATACACACACACACACATACATTATATATATATATATATATATATATATATATATATATATATACTTTTTAATAAAGGCATGTGGTTAGTTATAGAGCACCCAATCAATTAGAGTCACTAAACATTTATCATATCTACTATGTTTCAGGTATTGTGCTAAGTGCTATGGATATAAATATAAAAGCAAGGCAGTACCTGTTCTCAAATTTATGTTCTATCGAGGGAATAGAACATGCTCACAGGTAAGATATGTGTGCAACAAATCCAAATCCATGGGGAGTGTTGATATCAAATAGGGAAGTCAAGGAAGTTCTTCATATGGAGCAGATTTTACAAAAGTATGCAAGTAGATAATGAAATGTCATTTATGGGAAATAAAAATAGGCATAATTGGCTGGGGCTTGAAAAGAAGAATTGTGTAATCAGTTCAGAAAGACAAACAGAGATTCATGGTGTGCACATGTAGGCTACAACATATTGCTAACAATGATTTACCTAAGATTAATGTAAGGGATAGTATCTCGGACATGTGTGTTGTCCCTTAAATACCTTAGAGTACTAATTTCCTGTGACTGGCTCCTCCACTCCACCTCAGCCACACACAAAGATAGTCATACTCTTAATCTTGCCATGATGCATAAATACACCATCTCCATGTTCAAGAATGTAAAAATCTTCTACCCTAATCATAATATATTAGTGTTCTACCTCTCTTTTTGCCTTCCTTTACAGAACCCTGCCCCAATCTCTCGACCCCTCAATTCTCTGCCAAACTATTTCCTTTGAACTAGTCACTCTCTCCTCTTTTCCCCATTTTGACTTCTTGGGGGATGAGTCCAACTTTACAGTGTTCTCTTCTCTTGAATCTCTGTCCCCTTTATCATTTTGCCAATTACACCCTGCCAAGACTCAGCTGTGGATCATTCCCACCATCTGCTGCCTATACTCCTACACCCCTGTTGCTAAACAAAGGTGGAAAAAAATCACAACTGTTCTTCTGATTGGGTTCACTACAAATATATGTTACAAAATCTCAACTAGGCTTTACTGCTGCTAGGCAATCTTTCTACACCTCTGTTATCAACTCGCTCACCCACTCTTCACAGCAGCTCTTCTGAATCTTTTCATCCATCCTTAAACCCTGTCCCGCTCCCCCATGTCTCCCCCACCTCTCACCCCCTTAGTTGAGAACCTTGTCTCATATTTCATTGAAAAAAATTGTGGTTATTTCCATGAGCTTCCTCTTCTCCACTCTTCCTCATTTCACATTAATGAGACACTTCCTTCCTCCTTCACCCCATCCCACATGAAAAGGTAGCCTTAATTTTTACCAAAGCAAACCTTTCTACCTCTACAAGTAATCTCATTCCTCTCTCCATCTCCTACAACAAATTGTCCTCTCTGTTATCCCAACTCACTTATCTTCAATCTCTTCCTATCTACTGGCTCTTCTGCTGCCCATAAACAGGAACATGTCTCCCTCTTCCTCAAAAAACAGTGTTAATCTGTTTTCTTGAGGTTTGGGGAAAACCACTTTCTCCTGATTCTCTCCTATCTATCTTATAGCTCTTTTTCAATCTCTTGCTGGATCACCATTCAGTTAATGGGCATCCCATAGGACTCTGTCCTGGGCTTTCTTCTCTTCTTCATCTATGTTACTTCACTTGCCCTCATCAGCTCCTGTGAATCTAATTACCCTCTCTTTCCTGATAATTCTCAAATCTACCTATCCCAGCCTAACCTCTCTGCTGATCTCCAATCTCACATCTCAAACTACATGTGCAGTGGACATCTCAAATTCAACATGTCTAAACCAAAACTCATTATCTAAACACTCCCCACTCCCTACTTGCCCTACAACTATAGGGGACTCCCAGTCCCCCAGGCTCATAATCTGGATGTTATCCTAGACTCCTTCCTATATTTTACCCTCTCCCAAAGCCTGTCAATTTCACCATTGCAATCTCTCTAATAGTTTCGCTCTTTGATACTGACACCACCTTCATGCAAAACCTTATTATATCATATTTAGACTAGTACAATAGCCCACTGGTGAGTCTGTGTTCCTTGAGTCTTTCTGCAATTCAACCCATCTTCTACTCAAAGTGGTTTTTCCTAAAAATAGGTCTGACCATGCCACTCATTACTCAATAAACTTCAATGGTTCCCTATTATCTCCAGGATCAAATACAAACTCTTCTGTTTGGCATTAAAAGCCCTTCATAACCTAACTGACCTTCCCACTTTCTAACATTCTTACACTGTGATCCCTGCTACATACTCTTCAATCTAGTGACATAGGCTTCTTTGCTATTCCACAAACAAGATGCTCTCATTTCTTAGCTTCAGGAAATTTCTCTGGCTGTCCCCCATGCCTGGAATGCTCTGTCTCCTCATCTCTATCCACTGGCTTCTCTCATTTACTTTCAGTCTCAACTAAAATTCTGTCTTCTAGAGGAAGCCTTTCCAAACCTCTCTTAATTCTAGTGCCTTCCCCCTTCTAGTTATTTCCTCTTTATCCTATATAAGGCTTCTTTGCATATATTTGTTTGTTTGTTGTCTCCCCCGTTATATTGGGAACTCCTTAGAGACAGGAATAGTCTTTTGCCTTTTCCTTTTTTATCTCCATTGCTTAGCACAGTGTTGTTCAATTATTCAGTCATATCTGACTCTTCATAACCTTGTGTACCATACTTTCCATGGGACTTTCTTGATAAATATACTGGAGTTATTTGTCATTTCCTTCTCCAGGGTATTAAGACAAAAGAGGTTAAGTGACTTATCCAGGGTCACATAGCTAACAAGTATCTGAGACCAGATTTAAATTCATGTCTTCCTGACTCCAGGACAAGTAGTCTATTCACAGAACCACCTAGCTGCATTCTAGGCAAACAGAGGCTAAGTGACTTGGACAAGGTCACATAGCTCACACAACGTGTGTAAATTTACAAACAGGGTGGATATGAACTCAGGTCTTCCTGACTCCAGGCCAGGGTCTCTATTTATTGATCCATCCAGCTGCCCCTATATGCCTGGCACATAGTAGGCACTTAATAAATGTTTATTGGACTGACTGATTAGAAAAGGAAATAGACCAGTTATATAGTAAAAGGGAAGTTTAATACATGTATATAGCAATGTAAAATTCTCTTTACATACATTATTTAATTTGATCGTTACAACAGCCCCATGAAATGATGCTATTATTGCCCCTTCCCCATTTTACATATGAGGAAACTGAGGCCAAGAGAGGTTAAGTGATTTGTCTAGGGTCACACATGCAAAAGTATGTGTCAGGATTTGAACCTCCATCTTCCTAACTCTTGAGTAAAGATATTCTATTCAGGGAGTATTTGGGAAGAACAGCATTTCAGATGCCTACAAATACCCCCAGTAAAGCTCCAATAATGCAAATGAAAGTACAAAGACAAAATCAAAGAGAATCAAGGATAAACTCTTCTATCTATTCCTGGGCTACACCAAAAGACTTTTATACTCCTGCAGTAACCCTAGATGGTAATAAATCAGGGTAGGTGGAAGATATACCTCAAAAGCAGCCTGATCTCACATTAGGATTCAGGTCTCAAGAAGTGCTTAGGGTAGCAAAGTTCCCGAGCCCTGGCTGCATCAAGACACAGACCCAGAGAAGTTTTCAGATAGCAACAACCTAACCTGGCATCCAGGCAGCTTTGGCTTAAATCATAGTAGGAAATAAGACCAGAACATTCCTTCAGAAGCTGGGTTCTACTCTTATTTTCTGAATTCTAGATAAAGCAGGACACTCAGAAGTATTGGAGTGAAGTGTGACCTAGGCTTAACCCCCTATATCCAGAAACTGAGGTTAGGGGTATGAGTAAATAGCAGAAAACATTGAATACAATGAAAAAGTATTTTAACTAGGAGATGCCTAAGGGGAAAATATAAAAGGATATATATAGTAATAACTATCATCTTTTTTGTGGGGCAATGAGGGTTAAGTGACTTGCCCAGGGTCATACAGGTAGTAAGTGTCAAGTGTCTGAGGTTGGATTTGAACTCAGGTCCTCCTGAATCCAGGGATGGTGCTTTATCCACTGCACCACCTAGCTGCCCCAATAGCTATCATTTTTATAGCACTTACTATGTGCCAGGCACTGTGCTAAGCATTGCATGATTATTATCTCATTTGATCCTCACAATAACCCTAGGAAGTAGGTGGGGTTATTATTCACTGTGGCACCTAGATACAAAACCAAAACCAACTCCAAAACAAGTCCAGCTGTGGACAGAGCACTAGGCTTGGAGTCAAGAAGACCTGAGTTCAAATCTACCCTCAGACACTCAGGAGCTATGTGATTCTAGGCAAGGCACTTAATTTCTATTTGGATCATGATAGCACCTATTTTGCAGGTTTGTTGTAAGGATCAAGAGATAATATTCATGGGGCAGCTAGATGGTGCAGTGGTTAAAGCACTAGCCCTGGATTCAGGAGTACCTGAGTTCAAATCTGGCCTCAGACACTTGAAACTTACTAGCTGTGTGACCCTGGGCAAGTCACTTAACCCCCATTGCCCCTGCAAAAAAAACCCCAAAACCCAAAAAAACCCCAAACCAAAAACAAACAAAACCAAAAACAAAAAAAAGAGATAATGTTCATAAAACATTTAGCCCACCAACATGCACAAAAAATATTTATAGATGCTTTTTTGTGGTAACAAAGAATTGGAAATTGAGGGAATGCCCATCAATTGAGGATTGGTTGAACAACTTGTGGTGAATGTAATGGAACACTATTGCACTGTAAGAAATGATAAACAGATGGATTTCAGAAAAACCGGTAATGACTTACATGAATTGATGCTGAGTGAAATGAGCAGAACCAAGAAAACATTGTACACAGTATCAACAACATTTTGTGATGATCAACTGTGATGGACTTGGTTCTCCTTGGCAATGCAATGATCCAAGACAATGCCAAAAGACGTATGGTGGAAAATGCTTTCCACATTCAGAAAAAGAACTATGGAGTCTGAATGCAGACCTAAGCATACTATTTTCACTTTTGTTGCTGCTTTTTTGTTATTGTTCTTGTTTATTTTTTCTTGTGTTTTTTTCCCTTTTGTTCTGATTAATGTGGAAATGTGTTTAACATGATTATAATGTATATCCTATATCAAATTGCTTACTGGCTTCAGGAGGGAGGAGGGAAGGAAGGGTGGGAGAAAAATTTGAAACTCAAAAAATATCTCTACGTGTAATTGAGAAAAATTAAAATAAATACATAAATTTAAAAATAAAAATAAATAAAATAACCTTCCCATATTACAGAGAAGTAAAAAAAAAAAACCCATTTAGCCCAGTGCTTGGCACAGAGTATACTATCAATAGAGAAAGAAAGAAATAAACAGATAGATAAATGAATGAATGAACAAATAAATAAATAAATGGATAAGTAGATTGATAGATGAATAAATAAATAGAATAATAAATAAATAAATGAGTATGCAGACATGCATATGCATATATATACACACATACACATACACACATACATACATACATACATGTGTTCACTCCCTACCCTTGACTGCCCCCACACTTGCTGCATAAGTAATATGAGAAGAAATGAAACAAGAAATAAAAATGGAATAGATAGGGAGGAAAGAATGGCAAAAAGAGTTAATACCTTAGAATAGATGACAACAAACCTTTCTGAGAACACTAGAGTATATGATGCTGTTCCTCAAACATTTGTGAATAGTGTGATGTTTAAAATCTAAATTGTGGTCGCCAAAAATTAAAAGCTTCAGTACCAGTCTTTGGGCATTAAACATTTATTAGAACATACAGATATTTACAAAGAGTTCAGAAGGTTATGAAAAAGAAGTCCTACCTAGCCTAGAGTTCCAGCTTGGTTGGGTTCTTCCTGAAGTCCTCCTCCACAAGCCTGCTTTAATCAGGAACTCCTCAACAAGCCTGTCTTAATCAGGAACTCCTTCCCCAGCCTCTTTTAATCAGCATTCCTCAGCAAGCTGTTTGTGGAAGCTTTTTTATAGATCTGGATCAGAGGCAGTCCTTACACACTGCTTCAAGGTGATTGGTTGGCATCATCCAAATCCATTGTCTTTGAAGGTGTTCTCAAGTTGAGTTCACAGTCTAGTTTCTGAGAACAATACCTTCTTAAGGGATAGCCAGGTGTGATTACAATCCAATTAACTTGAAGTAGGCTTAATCATCAGTCAATTACTCTCACTTGATTCAATCAGTCTTGATTAATCTCCAGGTGGGTCTTTGAGTATCTGCTAAATCCCATTACTTCATCACAATAGGTAGGATGTTTATTATTATCCCCATTTGTTAAAGGAGGCTCAGTGACTTGTCCCATGTTACAGAATGTGTAGGAACAATGAAGCCAGTCTTCCTAACAGACAATTCATGCCTTTTGACACTGGCTCACAATATATGCCCAAATATAAGCCTGAACTCCTTTAATTACCTCAGTCTCATAAAAGGAGCAAAGAAATAGAAGCAAAGTGTTGTGAGTTCCTCTAAAGGAAGTTGTTATTTAAAGTATTTTATATTATTGTACACAGAAAGATGATACTTGATTCATTTAAAATATTTGGCATTCCCTAAACCAGAATACTGAAGGTGGTTTGAGCAGAATATAAAACTTAAAAAGTGAGGCCAACATATGAAGCCTAGAAGGTATCAAATCTTTTGTTTATGTTGGAAAACTTTTCAATTTTATATTATTCCCAGAAACCATCATAATTTATCAAGAATATTGTTTATATACAAAAATTTCAATGTAAATTCTTTCATCTGTTTTTTGTGGCTTGGGGAAGGGGAGAGGGGAGAATATGAATTGATTCTGTTCCTCTAATATGAGATGGCTCATTTCCTAGCTTGCTCATAAACATGTACTTCTATGTAAGTGCAAATGCAAAGGATTCTTGTTCTGTAAGCTGCTATAACTCATGTTACTAAGTGAAAGGCACACTGAGGGATCATTGCTGTATATTCTTTATTGTTTTTTTCTCAACAACAACCTATTAAAATTTTATGGTACCTTGATTTCTATTTGCTTCAAGTGGCTTGAAGACCAACATTATATAATTTTCAACTCGGTTGTGCTGGTAACTCAAGCTGTCTAGAAACCCACTCAGTCTAGAGCTTTTGTTCTCCTTGCTTTTTTATCTCAATGGTAAAATCAATAATGAGCTTGTGGAATTGTTTCCTGAGCTGATGGTATAAATTAAACAACCAAGTATTTATTGAGTACCAGCTATATACCTCACATTCTGTTAGATTCTACAGTGGAAGATATAAAGGAAGAAAAAGCCCCTTCCATCAATGATTTTACAATCTCCCTATAGTCAAACTCCACTGCCTTTGAAAACATAAATATTTCAAGAACGAAACCTCCTAAGATGTATCAAGCATTTTGCCAGTCTAAGAGAGGCCCTGATTCTCTCTAGCTTCACTGGTAATGTTCAAGGTCATGTGGTGTATATGAAGGAAAAGATCATATTCTGGGAATGGTGGCATTTGTTGTAAAATAGTACTTTCCAAACAGGTGAGCTTTATTGGATGATGTAGGACAGCACAAATTATTCTTTAGCTAAGTGGCACAATGATTTTTTTTTTGTTTTATCTGCTTACTTAGAATCTTTTGGGGTTCTGTAGCTGATAGTATGATTTGCGATGCAGTTACCATAGTAATAAAGTACACTTATGAGAGTTTACTCTTGTTTCTTACTAGTACTGACACAAACATGTCAGTTCTTATCCTCTGGAGTGTCTCACAAAGTGCTAAGTATGTAAGAAGTAATCAATACACATTTGTTGAGTTCCAAATACCTCTAGTTCTCCCTTCAGATTGCTACTATCAGAGAGAGACTTAAGTAGGAATTCCCCATCCTCCATTCTCCAATTCATGAATCCCAGACTCATATATCACAACCAAAGTAGAAATTAAATCACCTTATCATTGCTGTTTAAAGAAATAAATGACCATCTTCAATATGCCTCTGTAACTTCCGGAAATTTGAACTGAATTTAAGGCATGTCAAGCATGATGTTAGTTCTAGTCATTGTGTAACTTCCACATCTACCTCTAAGTCTGATTAATTCATGGATCCATTGAACAAAAATAAGGTCCAGGAAGCCTTTTGCATTGGATCTCATTATAGGTCTTGTCAGCCTGTTGGCTTCATTGAGATCTACTATAATGGTATTATATTTTTGGTGGACACAATAGCAATACAATTCAGCAGGATATCTCCCAAAATACAATAATACAAAACACAGAAACAGAATCACTGGAAATATGCACTGCATGCCAGGTCTCCACTTTGGTTTTCCTTATTAAATATGAATCATTCTGAGTTCAGATAATTGGAATTATTTACCTTCTTTTTATTTCCTCTCACTAACTGGTCATTGACTGGAAGGCAAGTATCTATGCATTTCTGAATGAATGATGCTCTTTCTTTTATTCCCAGGGAAATAAGGGAGAACAAGGAGGAAAGGAGGGGTAAGAAATATTGATCTGGCTTGGTATGCAAACTGAATTCTCTTCCATCTTGCCTGGTCAGTAAACATAGCTCTAACACTCTGGTCCCAAGCACCAATATTAAGCTTGTGTCAATTACTCAATATATCTATTCATATTGATATCATATCCATATAGATATTCATAGATATATAATATTCATTTAGAAGCATATTAGAAGACTTCAGGATATATTCTGGGTTCCACCAGCCCTACTGTGATGCATATCCTCATCCTTACTCTCCCAGTTACATGACTTCCCTAGGATCTCAACGAGAGACCTCTGGTGTCTATTTGTTTCCTTGGAACCACACTTTCAAGCTAGTGTCTCAAAGATTTTTTTTATTTTTATTTTTATTTTTTTAGTGAGGCAATTGGGGTTAAGTGACTTGCCCAGAGTCACACAGCTAGTAAGTGTTAAGTGTCTGAGGCCAGATTTGAACTCAGGTACTTCTGACTCCAGGGCCGGTGCTCTATCCACTGTACCACCTAGCTGCCCTGTCTCAAAGATTTTTAAATATCTGGTCATTTCCCTTAACCTTGAGCAGAGAAATTATCCCAGGTCCCAATGAGAGTAAGCAATCTGTATCCTAGCATCTCAAGCTTTGGATTTATGCACACTATTCTGATTGGTAGTTTTAGGGTTAAATCATCTTTCTTTGGCTTATTTCCCCTCAATCCATGGATTCTTCTGGGAACCCAAAAATATAGTTTATATCTAGGTATACAGTGATGTGGGTAAAAGAACTCCCAATTCTTCTTCAAACACTTAAGGTACCAATTCATATTGAATTCAGAGAAGCCTTTATTTGACTCCATGGAAACAATGTAAAAAGTAAATAAGGGATTCACAATAGCCTATAAAGCCATCCTATAATTCTTCCCATTCTAGTGACTCCTATGTTTCCAAGGACTTATAAAAACATCTAGCCTTACAGCACCATCTAAAAGTTTTGATTCCCCTCAGAAGGGGAAAAACAAACAAACCCAAAACACTAAAGTTAGAGTCAATCATTCACATTTTGGTTCATCCCATTGTCTCCAGTGATGCATATAGACCTCTAGCTTTATAGTGGAGTTGATAATAAAGACTTTGACCCTCCTCAGAAGGAAATATATGTGGCATAGTAATAATAACAAAAGGCAATGTGGAATAACGGATGGAGAGTTGGCATTACAGTCAGGAAAACCAGTTTTCAAGGCGTGCCTCCAATACATACTGACTTTTTGGCTCTGGGCAAGTTACTTAATCTCTCACCATCCTCACCAACTCATTAAGTTTCAGAAAAGGTGCTGATCCGAATGGGTTGAGGCAATTTCTTCATCTGAAGTTCCATATGCCAGTGAGAAAAATAGCATGATAACGGAATTCTTTATAGTGCTTTGAAATTTGAAAAATAATTTTAAAACATTATTTGGGAGAGTAAAGTCAGCTTTTTTCATCCTACATATCATGGCTATGTCCTGCTGTTCCTTGCTCTCTGGGGCCACTTGCTTAATCCTCTTCTCTTCAATAGGCTGGCTCTGTCCAGGTTCACTCCCTCTCCTCTCTAGAAGGTTAAATCTAAGAACTCTCTTAGGATTCAGCAGTTGTACAGGAAATATATAACTCTCCTAGTCATCAGATTGGGTTATTGACTATTTAGGGTTCTTAAGGCCCTATCATTGAGGACCTACATTACTACTTCTTGTTGTCACCTCTTGGTCTGTGTATGAGAAGCTATGCAACTGTAATCTATGCCTGCTATTTACCCATCCATTTATTTATTTATTTGATGATCCATTTATTTATTTATTTGTCTATCTATCTGTTTGTTTGTTTGTTTATTCAGCAGCTCCTGGAGAAGAGGTTGTGTGAAGGCACAGGCTTTCATCTCATACTCACCCATATACACACAGGCACCTACCTAAGTCCACCTATCTCTTGTTCAGCTCCATCATAAAGTCAAAGTTCACCTCAAAGACATCCCTGAAACATTATAGGATGACATGCATGATTGAATATGGCTCTGGATGAGCATAACTTATTCAAAATAAATAGGATCATGCATCTAAAAACATATCTAAAAATGTAGTAGACCAAATCGTGATTGGAAAAGCAAAGAAAAAAAATGACAGTGAATAATTTTTATAGTCCAGGTCAGTGTAGTGAAACAAGCAGATATGTCTGGGAATACTGAAGAACAGCAGTGAATATGGAGAATTCTAGCACAATGAAAGATTGTGAACTAAGTGAAAAAGAGGTTTCAAGTCCAGCAAATATGAACCCAATGTTGTTCAGGGTACGGGAATAGATGCCAACTCACAGCTCTTTTGCTCATTACTGAGTTCGGAGTCATTAATCCAGTGACTATCTTAGGAGGGTACCTATATCTGGAGGTGATACTCCAGGTGCTAGGATGTGTACTCAGTAATCAGAAACAAGCAGCAGTGTGTATTTCTGATCCCAGGAGCTGAGAAGGGTCTCAGTTACACTATCTATCTGAGTGTGAAGCCTACAGAGAAATAACTGGGGCAGGAGTCCCAGATGAAAGGGAAGAGCCATTACTCTGAACCAGCAGTTTCAGCTGGCTAATGGTGGCTGAATCCAGCTACAGTCTACTGGAATTCCAACCATGTAAACCAACAAGATTGTTGCTAAAATTCAAATCTAGATTAGTAACTTGAATAACTCAGACTAAGAAAGCAGAGATGATAATAATAACAACAACAACAGAGATTAGACTTCCCTAGGTAAAAAACAAAACATTTTGGGAGCAGTGAACACTTACAGGTACTTGTCTTGAGCTTTCCCTGAGATTCTGAAATAATTCAGCACTCAATTTCACAAGAAAGTAGCAGTAGATTCAGCCTAGACACTCCTTCCAAAGAGCCTATCATTAACATAAAGCCCTAAGTCAGGAAGCAGGCTGAAAGAATAGGAAACAAAAAGGAACCCCACCACAAAAATGTATTATGATGACAGGGATTCTCAAGAAACAAACCCAGAAGAAGAGAATGACTCCAAAATATGCATAAGCAAAGCCTAAAAGAAAGGAGAAGCTAAGTGGTATAGTGAATAGAGTACTGGGCTGGGGATCAGGAAGATGAATCTTCCTGAGTTCAAATTTGGCCTCAGACACTTATCAGCTCTGTGACCTGGTCAAGTCACTTAACCCTGTTTGTCTCAGTTCCTCTGTTAATTGAACTGGAGAAGGAAATAGCAAACTACTCCAGTATCTTTGCCAAGAAAACCCTAAATAGGCTCATGAAGAGTTGGACATGACCTAAATGATTCACCAGCAGCAGCAGCAGTGACGACAACAACAACAACAATAAAAAGAGAGACACAGCTTGGTCACAAGGTCAAATAAAATTCCTGGAAGAGATAAACAAGAAGTTTTTAAAAAAATGTTTTTAAAAATTACAATAAAATGAGAGCAATAAAACAAAATTAGGAAAAGAAATGAAATCTATGGAAAAAAGAATAACGTGCACAAGAATAACAAAACTTTGTCCAAGCAACAACTAATTTGAAAATTTGAATGGAACAAATGGAAATAAATAATCCCATGAGAAAACAAAAAACATCAAAACAAAGTCAAAGGACTGACAAAATAGAAGTTATTTGAAAAATAGATCAGGCAGAAAAAAATTGAGGACCATTAGACTACTTCAAAGCTATGACAAAAAAATAAGAACCTAGATATCATATTTCAAGAAATCAGGAAATAAAGCTACCCTGAGAACCAAATGACAAAGTAGAAATAAAATACAAATCATCTCTTAAGAAAACCACAATGAAAACTACCAGGAACAGCCAAAATCCAGAACTTCCATGGCAAAGAAAAAAAATAAAAACTACAAACAGCCATAAAGAATTCAAATACCAAGATGCCACACAATTTAGCAGCCAGCACTATGAAGGAGTGGATCACTAAGAATGTAGTATTCCAGAAGGCAAGAGATAAATGCTTACAGATAAGAATAACTGACCAGAAAATCTTTGTATAATCCCATGGTGGAAATGGACTTTTAATGAAATAGAGGATTTCTAAGCCTTCTTAATGAAAGGAACATAACTGCATAGGAACTTCATCAAGTGAAAAAGATAACAGAAAAAGGCACACATGAATGAGAAATTATAAGTGACTAATCAAGGATAAGTTAATTATATTCTAATATGGGTATATGATAAATATATCATGTCAAAACCCTATCATCATCGAGGGTCAAAGAAGAAGTTAGAGGACTTAGGAATGGTTCTGTTATATTTTGATGAACATCAAAGAATAGAAAAGGAGAGGAAGAAGAATATTCTGGGGGAAGAAGGGAGGTAGAAGGATAGGGGAAGATTATTTCATATAATCAGGATGCATGAGGAGAAATATATACAAATAAAGAGAAAGTGATGGAGGAGTGATTGAAACTTGAACCTAACTCATCTAAACTTGTCAAAGGAGGGAAGAATATACACATACACATACATGCACATGCATGCACACACAAAGTTGGGCATAAGAATATATTTCTTTCAATGAGGAATAAGGAAAGAAAGGGAGAAGAGAAAGGTTGGAATAAGAGGAAGGATAGATAAAGGGAGTGATTAGTGCTAAGCAATACAAAAATATTTGTTTTTGTAGTTCTTGTTGTGTTGGCAAAAAAACTGAAAATTGAGGCATTCCTTGAGGCATTCCATCAACTGTGGAATGACTAATTAAGTTTTGGTATATAAATGTTTAGAATAACATAAGACTATTGTACTTTAAAAATGATGAAGGGGTTGGTTTAAGAGAAACCTTGGAAGAGTTATATGAACTTATAGGATACAGAGTGAAATGAGCAGAATCAGGAGAAAAATTTATACAATGATAATAATATTGTAAAGACAAACAAGTTTGAAAGACTTCGGAATTCTCATCAACAGAATGACAAGTCGGTACTGAAAAGAATTCATGGTGAAATTGACTACCTTCCTACTTCCTGAAATGGATATGATTCATTCAAAGTATGGTTAACATGGGCTTTGCAATGACTATACTATATGTCAGAACTTCCCTTCTTCACAGGAGAAGAGAACAATGAAGTTACGCAACAACTAGCCAACCAGAATGGTTAACCAAAAGGCTGGTCCTGTGTTTTCTGGCAGCTACAGGCACCTTCAAATTCAGCTAAAGGTCCCTTGCAAAGGATTACTGATATGACAAGCAGTTTTGGACTTCAGAAACCTTTCTGATTGTTTAGTTGTGTAACTCCATTGTCCTACTCTCCTGTGAAGGAAAAGTATAGTCATTACAAAGTCCATGTTAACTTTACAAATGGAAATATGATATACATATATACACATGCAATATTTACATATGTGTGTATATGCATATATATCTTAGAGACCTGCTTTTTGACGATGATGCCGCACTTGCCTGTCACTCAGAGCGTGAATTGCAGACCTTGATGGATCGCTTCTCCCAAGCTTGCACAGATTTTGGCCTAACCATAAATCTTAAAAAGACGAAAGTCATGTGTCAGAGTGCTATGTCGCCTCCATTGAGACACATCAGTAGCTACCAGTTGGATGTTGTAAACCAATTCTCGTATCTTGGCTCTATTGTCAGTGACAATTTGTCACTTGATTCTGAGATCAATCAGAGGATTGGGAAAGCTACTTCAACCATAGCTAAACTTGCCAAGTGTGTCTGGGCAAACAGTAAACTGACAAGACAAGCCAAATTTGCTGTCTATAGAGCATGCGTCCTGAGTACCTTACTGTATGGCAGCAAAACATGGACTACTACTAGACAAGAGAAGAAGCTTAACAGCTTCCACATGCCCTGCCTTCAGTGAATCCTTGGCATATCTTGGTCAGATAGGATCACCAACACAGAAGTGCTCCAACGCATGCAACTTCCGAGCATCTACACGCTACTGAAATAAAGATGGCTGCACTGGCTCGGTCATGTGCACTGCATGCAAGACGGGCGCATTCCTAAAGACCTACTCTATGGTGAGTTAGCCTCAGGCCAAAGACCTGCTGGATGCCCCAACCTTCGCTACAGAGATGTATGCAAGCGAGACTTGAGGGCTCTGGGAATAGACATCAGCAGCTGGGAGGAGATGGCCAAGGACCGTGCCTGATGGAGTTCAGTACTCAGGAGCAGCTTGCACACAGCTGAGATAGGCCTTCAAGTTCGGGAGAAAGAAAAACGAATGAGACGCAGGAACCCATGGGCAGCAGAGAGCGCAATTTTCCAATGTCCTCTTTGCGGCAGGAGCTGTGGCTCCCGTATCGGACTGCACAGCCACACTGTGGCCTGTGGCTCTTCAAGGCGCTAATCCATGGTCGTCTGTGACTGGTGGAAGCCTACTACATTTATGTATATATTTGGGGTGGGGCATAGCCAATGAGAAAATGTGTTTTGCTTGACTATACATATTTATAACAAGGTTATTTCCCCCCACCCCTTTCTGAACTGAAGCAGGGAAGTTGGGAAGGATAAGAGGTAGATTTTTTTTTGTTAATTGGAAAAAATTTATATAAAAAACTGGATAGGTCAAAGTTATAGGGGTGCATTGGATCTTAAGAAGTTATAATATGAGTAAATCCAAGAACCAGAAGGGGAAGCATATTGCAAAGCATTTTTTGAGCACAAATATAAGGAGGAACCAAAACAATACTGATATTGTTTATTATTGGGCAGAAAGAGGAAAGAGAAAATAGATGAGGAGTTTGAGAAATAGATCATGAGTGTGGCATAGAGGTATGATATAGTGGTAATGGGAAACCAGTTATCTAGATTTTGCTGGTGATTCTCTCTGACTCTGCCTCTGTCACTATCTTTGTCTGCCTCTTTCTTCCTATCTTGTCTGTCTCTTTCTCTCTGTCTCTCAAAACTGTAACTACTAATAACTTCTTGATTTGCCTTGATAATTTCATCCTTCAAAAGTCAGAGGAACCAAGGAGATGAAAGAATTAAAGAAAGATTCCTTATATATGGAAATATTCATTTTTGGTGGCAAAGAACTGAAGACAAAATAGATGTTCATTGATTGTGTACTATGGTAAAAACAAAAACAAAAACCAAACAAAGCCCTGGACTTGTGGGCAGAGGATATGTTCCAATCTTGAGTCTTCCACTATAGAATAATGGAAAGAAGTAACAGCAAATAAGCTAACTTTGTAAGAATCCTGATCTTCCTACTTAACATTATATCACATTGCTAGTTATTTTCTTATATTAGAAACACCAATTTGTCTCAGTTCTTTAAGTCTTATTTGAATTTATGGTAGCAAAAGTAAGGAGAAGGCCTAGCACATAAATAAAAAAGGGAAGCTGCCCTTCTCTCACTGGGCCCCAAGTTCTTCTATGCATTAGGAGAATAATTTCTCTAAATCCAAATTCACCCTGCCTGGTCTCCACCAGACCACTCTCCCTGACTGTCTCTGTCTCTCTTTCTCTGTGTCTCCCTGTGCCTGGCACATAGTAAGTGCTTAATTAATTAATTTAATTTATTAATGTTTATTGATTGATTGTTTCTTTGTCTTTGTCTCTGTCTTTGGTCTCTGGTGACTGGGCTTATAGCTAGTAATAAAAGATTATCTGAAAATGGTATGAAGGGTTCTAAGCAGTCAGGCTTCTTCATTCATCTGTCCCCTCCCTCATTGTCCTTGTTCCTAGTTCACATCTCAATTGGCAGGTGGGTCTTGAGCATAGTCAGAAATGTCTGTAAGTTCACTTTTCTATACAATATAACTACCTTCATTACCAGCATCTGAGCCTTTTTTTTCTTTTATTTTGCTTAGTACTATTTTGATGCCCCCTTTAGGGATTCTAATGAAGTTAGCTTATTTGCCTTTAATTCTTTCTACTTTGTGTTGCCTTGCTACTTTGTGTTGCCAGCTAGGTGATAGAGTGGGCCTTGTGTCAAGAAGAACTGAGTTCAAATATCTTGTCAGATACTTACTAGCTGTGTGACCCTGGGCAAGTCACTTAACTTTTGTCTGCCTCATTTTCCTTAACTGTAATATGGGGGTTATACTAACCTTCCCAGGATTGTTGTGAGAATCAGATGAGATAATATCTGAAAAGCTCTTAGCACCATGCTTGAAGCATTGTAGGTACTTAATAAATGCTTGTCCCCTTCTCCCTGCTCATACTCCCTCTACAATTTGCTTATAACAACAAGTGATAGGCATTTACCCACACCATAATGCCTAAGAATTTAAAATTTTCTTATAATATTCTAACATCACTGTCATCTTCCACCCCATTCCATTCCATTAATGGAAATGGTTTCTTTATTTCACAAAAATATAAGAAAAGGAAAAAAAAAAGTGCTGTGCTTCCTAGAACCAGGGGTGGCTAGTTCCCTGTACCATCCTACATAACCTTATATTATATTCCTAGTTATTTATTTCAGAAATACCAATTTATCTCAGTTCATTAACTTATTTGGGATTCTAGTATCGAGTAATGAGCAGACTCTCCCTCAAATCCCCAAAGCATTTATTAGGGACTCAAATATATGTATACAGCTCACATATTGTTAGTACCTCTATAGTACTGGAAAATTATCAATGAAATAAAGATGAGCTATGGTAACACACCAAAGATACTGCTCATCTGATAATGAAAAGCCTTATACCTTTCATGAAACATTGAAAACCACATCATGATCACAGTGAGTGCTCTCAAATTGAAGGTAGATCCCTTAGATGGTATTCTTACATAGCTACTCCTGAACTCTAGACCATCAGTCTCTGGAGATACGCTTCATTTTGATTTTATGTGTTGTCAAAGTCAATCAACAGGCATTTATTAAGTATTTATATATCAATATGTGCAGCTAGATGGCATAGTTGATAGAGTTCCAGGTCTGGAGTCAGGAAGACTGAACTTCCTGAGTTCAAATCTGGCCTCAGAAACTTACTCACTGGGTGACCCTAGGCAAGTCACTTAATCCCATTTATCTCAGTTTCCTCATATGTAAAATTAAGAGGAAGAGGAGGAGGAGGAGGAGGAGGAGGAGGAAATGGCAAAGCATTTCAGTATCTTTGCCGAGAAAACCCCAAATGGGTCTTAAAGAGTTAAAAACTACTGAACAACAACTAAATAAATATAATAAAAATAACACCCTCTGTTTGACACTTAAATCCTTTCATGGCCTGTCCCCGTCATACCTTTCCATCCTTCATATATCTTATTTCCCTCCATGCATGTTGTGATCTAGTGATACCGACCTTTTTTACTGCTCCTCACACTTAGTGTTCCATCATTTGACTGGGCATTTTCACTGGCCATCTCCAAAGCCTAGCACATAATTTCTACCATAATTTATTTTCCCTTGTTTCCTTCAAGTATTAAACAAAGTACCACCTTCGGGGGCAGCTAGGTGGTGCAGTGGATAAAGCACCGGCCCTGGATTCAGGAGTACCCGAGTTCAAATCCAGCCTCAGACACTTGACACTTACTAGCTGTGTGACCCTGGGCAAGTCACTTAACCACCTTGCCCCACAAAAAACAAAAACAAAAAACAAAAACAAAGTACCACCTTCTGCAAGAATACTTTCTCAGTCCTCCTTAATCCTTCCTTTTGGCATTACCTGCTATATACATACATACATGTACACATGTATATAGATGTATATATATGACTATATAAATCATATAGTTTATATGGCATGTGTATCATATATATCCTATCATATATGTGTATATGTAAGTTATACATGCATATATCTATATATATAATATGTTTATATATCTTATGTATACATAATTGATTGTATGTTAATCTTTCCTATCAGATTGTGAGTTTGTTAAGACAGTTTGAGTATTGCTGTGCTAAACAGTGGGGATAAAACAAAAAGGACAAAAATAGTCCCCACCCTCAAGGATGTAACTGTCTAATTGAGGGAAAAAAAACATGAAAACAAATGTGTATACACATAGGCTAAGTGTAAAATATGAGACAAATATAAATGGAAAGTTATTCCAGAGGGAAGACACTAGCAGTAGGGGGCCAGGGGAGACCATAAAGGGATTTCTTCAGAAGCTGGGATTTAACTTAGTTTTGGAGGAAGGTGAGAAAGCTTGGAGGTGGAGGTAAGGAGGAAGAGCATTCCAGGTATAGGTTATAACCAGTGAAAAGGTACACAGTTGTGATGAAGTTGTATTGTGAGTGTTGGGTAGAAGGCCAGTGTCACTTGATTGAAGAGTATATGGAAGGGTATAAAGTCAAAAAGCCTGGGAAAATAGTATGCAGCCAGGTTGTGAAGGACTTTAAAAGCCAAAGAGAGCATTTTATATTTTATACTATAGGTAAGAGGGAGCCACTGGAGTTTATTGAGAGAAAGAGTGTGTTTGTATTTGTGTGTGTGTGTGTGTGTGTGTGTGTGTGTGTGTGTGTGTGTGAGAGAGAGAGAGAGAGAGAGAGAGAGAGAGAGAGAGAGAGAGAGAGAGAGAGAGAGAGAGAGACCTGGTCAGACCTGTGCTTTAGGAAGATCACTTTGGTAGCTGAGTGGAGAATGCACAGAAGTGAGGATGACTTGAGGCCATCATTGCATAGACCATTGACCACCTGATAAACAGTTTCGCTTGGCATTAGTATGGTGCAGTAAAAACACCACTGAATTTGAAGCTTGTGTCCCTGCATTCAAATCCTAATTCTTACTGTTACCACTTCTGTGACTATTGTGAGGAAATTTAATCTTTCTGAGACTCAGTTTCTTTATGCATGAAATGAAAAGTCTGGACTAGACTAGATGATTGTTAAGGTTACTTCCAGTCCTAAAACTAAACACCTGTACAGCTGTGGTCTTGTTAGGGACCATGTTGTTTTTCAGTCATTTTCAGTTGTCTAGACTATTCCTTACTCTACTTGGGGTTTTCTTGGGAAAGATATTAGAGTGCTTTGTCATTTCCTTTTTAAGTTCATTTGACTGATGAGAAAACCAGGGTAAACAGGGTTAAGTGACTTGCCCAGAGTCCTTCAGATAGTAACTTCTGGGGGCAGATTTGAACTCAGGAAGAATTTGCTGGGTCCAGACCTAGCACTCTGTCCACTGTGCCTCCTAGTTGCCCATTAGGGACCATAGAAATATTTTTAGTCTTTTAAAACATTACATTTTACTAACTTCTTGATATAGTTCATAGACTAATTATGAAATATCCTTCTTAGGCAATTCATAGTCACCTGAATGACCTTGAAGTGATAAACCCTAGAAAAACAATTAATTAATTAGTGGTGGTAGGGTAAGAGGCAGGGATGATTTCTGACTTGTATTGCTCTGACAGTGAAATTTAGTATTTGATTATTATAGCACAGTAGCAGTACATTAAATCTTTGTATATATTGCAAACCTATTTACTTGACCCAATCTTTTGAACCATGCTCCATTTTCTAACACATTCTTCCAGTTTCTCAATCAGATTCTACTTGAAGCTTGACTTAAGTTTACTTTTAGTTTACTGGGTGTAGCTAAAGAACCATTGGAATTCTTTTTTCTTATCCTCCTACCTCTTTGTGCATCCCTTTATTGTCACTCAAATGTATGTTTCTCAAAGACCTATCCCACTGTACTGTCTTCCTGGTTTCCAGTTGTGGTAGGAGCAACACCCACCTTATATATGCCTTGGCTCCTAAAAAAGCAATGAAATCATCTTGGACACTTAATTGGGCAAGGGTCCTAAAGCAAAAATCATGAAAACAATAACTTAAACAGAAAAGCTAAAGGCATGAAGGATTTGGGGACTTCTCTGGCTTGACACTATTGCTAAGTAGGTGAACTACTCACTGTGGCACATGAAAAAGCAGGAGTGCTTTGCCCCAAGAATCCATACTGTATGCTTGCTGAATAGTCTTTCCATGTTACTGTTAAGTGAACTTCTTGTTAAATGTTAGATTGTCTACATTTGTCTCATTTCATTCCTATCTTAAGCCTAAATCCCTGGATTGGCCTAAATCAGACCTAGACTAGAACACTAAAGACTATTGAAAATGCAAACATGAAAATGTAAACATGAAACCTCGATGCTGACCATCTTGCTGGACCAGTGTAGCCCTGACTTTCTCTGCCACATGTTAGTGCCGATGCAAAGAACTAGCTTTCAAGATTTTTCATGCATGTGGTGATTTCTCCACCATCCCATAGAATTCAAAATTGTGATTAAAAATTCAGAAATATGGGGGGGCGGCTAGGTGGCGCAGTGGATAAAGCACCGGTCCTGGATTCAGGAGTACCTGAGTTCAAATCCAGCTTCAGACATTTGACACTTACTAGCTGTGTGACCCTGGGCAAGTCACTTAACCCCCATTGCCCCGCAAAAAAAAAAAAGTAAAAAAATTCAGAAATGTGGAAAACTAGAACACATGAAAATTCAAAAGGTTGGTAGCACTGGTCTAGGATGTAGAAATGAGATTACCACATATGATTCCTATCTTTTGAGAGCCTATTCACCAACCAATTATAGCAGCCATAATTGCAGGATGAGTTTAGGAGAAAAGATAATGAGTTCTGTTTTGGATATGTTGAATTAGGAGATGTCTATGGGATACCTGGGGCAGCCAGGTGGTGCAGTGGATAAAGCATCATGCCTAGAGTCAGAAAGATCTGAGATTAAATCTGGCCCCAGACATTTAGTAGCTATTTGACTGACCCTGGGTAGGTCACTTAACCCATATTTGCCTCAGTTTCTTATCTGTAAAATGAAGACATATTAGAAAAGGAAATGATAAAATACTCTAGTATCTTTGCCAAAAAACCCCATGGACTTGTCCATGGGGTCACATGGAGTTGTACACACCTAAACAACAACAAAAATGGGATATCCAGTTCTCTCCAGCAAGAATTTTGTGATGTAAGATTGGAATATAGCAAGGATACTTGGGAGGATACATAGATTTGGAATATATATATGAATAGAGATGACAATTAAATTCATGGGAGCTGATGCAATGACCAAGAAAGACTGGCAAATAGATGAGAGTACAGGAGAGGGTGCTGGTTTATGGCTCAAAATAGAAGACAGGGAAAATAATCCTATAGAAAAGACTGAGAAGAACTAGTACAACAGAAAAAAAAATCCCAACTGAGCTGGATCCTGGAACCCCCTGGAGATAATATTTAGTTTTAGAGGGATTTTTGGCCTTTTTTGTATGTCAAAGAAAAGGAAACCAAAGGAACAAAGGAAACCAACTTGAAATAGTTGTTGAAATATTAAAAAAAAAAACATAGACAATGTATACATGCAAGTTCACAGAACCCAAGTTAAAAACAACTGATTTAGAAGGAGGAAGTGAACATTAGTTAGTATGAAATGTTGTAAAGAGGTCAAGAATGAACAGGACTGAGAAAGCCATTGGATTTAACAACAAATAGATTATCTTGGATTTTGGGGAAAAGGAAATTCAGATGAATTATGTAGACACACATCAGATTCAAAGGAGTTTAAAGTGACTTTGGGGTGATAAAAATGGAGGTAAGGAGTGTAGACAAATCTTTGTAGAGATATGGCTATGAATTAGGGAGATATAGAACAATAGTTTGAGGGGTAGAAACAAGGGAGATTTTTTGTTTGTTTTTAGTATGGTCACTTTTGAAGGCAGCAGGGAGGATTCAGTGGATAGAGACTGAAATGAGGTAGATAGAGGGATTAATGAAACAGGAAAAATAGGAACAGAGATGGGATAATCAGAAGCTTCCAGAGGAGGTGGGATCATGGTATCAAGATTATAAATAAAGGATTAGTGTGGACAGGAAAATCCACCTCCTTTTCTGATACTGGGTTTTTTTTCCCCTAGGTTGCTGAGCTTTGTAATGCACTGACAAAAAGCATTTGTACTCCTTCAGTAGGAAGAAATTATGGAGCTTAGAACCTTGTGAGCAAGAATAATTATAAGAAGCTGGCAGCCTCTGCCAATGGTGATTCTGTCCCAGGTGTCTGAGATATTTTCTATGGGGCAGGGGCGGGGTGGCAGTGGTTAAAGTTGTTCCACATTGAAGTCTTTTATCTTCCTCATATAAATGGTGTCCCAAGGTGTCACTTCTATCCCTTAGGGAATCACTTATTTAAATTGCTTTAAAAAGTTGTTTTGGGTGGTATTTTATACTTTTTGTAGAACATTGCTAATTGTAGCTCTGTGGCTGCCTATGTTTTCCTTTTTGTGGGGAGGGAGTTATAGTTTATTTTCCCCTGTGCTGGAATAGTATGAGTATTTATAAGGCAATTTCTAGAGGGCAACATTAACATTTTCAGCATAGTAGTGATATTCTTGCCCTGCCTTCTGAATTCTACTTAAACTTTGGAAAACTTTTGAACCTCTTTGGGATTCATGTTCTAAATATTGTGCATGATTTGAAATATATTTGGGGTGCCTATCTCTGTCCTAAGATATTGGGGAACTTAGCTGGAGTTTCTAATATATTGCTACTTATAAATTAGAGGCTACTGCACCAGTCTTTGGTATTTGGCATTTATTATAAATTTGATCAATTGTAAACCCAGCAGAGGGAGAGAGAGGGAGGGAGGGAGGAAAGGAGTGGGAGAGGGAGGGGGGGGAAGGGAGAGAGAGAGAGAGAGAGAGAGAGAGAGAGAGAGAGAGAGAGAGAGAGAGAGAGAGAGAGCAAGCTCAACCCCCCCCCCCCCCAAGATTTTTATCCTTAGTAATATTCAAGTCCATTGATTGACATTTTTGTGGGGGTCATCAAAGGAAGTTAACTTCCTTTAGGTAGTTGATCTACATTTCTTTTGAATTTCTACTGACTCTGGGCTGGCTCTGAAAGAAATCAGGCAAGGCTCTGGAGTTAAGTGCTCACAATTGTCTACCCTTAAGGAAAACATTGTTAAGGAAAAACTTTGGCCTGTTTAGGTTCTCTGATCTATTCCTATTCAAACCAAACGTGTTCAAATTGAACCAAAGAAATACAAAATGAAAAAAAAAAAGAAAACAAAACTCAGGCAATATCTAAAGTTATGTGTAGTCAAGTTTTTGGCTCTCTTATATTCTGTCAGTCTCTGTTCCTGTGGTACTTAAATTTTTTGTACAGCTTGAGAAAAATTTCCTAGTCTTTCTCTTGAGCTTGAATAATCTGATAAATTAATAACTTGATCTGTCCTCTTGGATTTGTCTTTTCATTGGAAATAGTCCAATGGACTATATAAGGTACAGGCATATCTTGGAAATGTCTTGATTTTGGTTCCAGAGTATTGCAATAAAACAAGTCACACGGATTTTTTGGTTTCCCAATACATATAAAAGTTATGTTTACACTATCAATGCATATACTTTAAATAAAAATACTTTATTGCTAAAAATTGCTAACCATCATCTGAGCCTTCAGCAAGTTATGTTTTTTTCTGGTGAGGGATCTTCAAAGTTGATTGCTGCTGACTGATCATGATGGTAGTTGCTGAAGGATGGAGTAGCTGAGGCAATTTCTTAAAATAAGACAATGAAGTGTGCCCCATTGATTCACTCTTCCTTTCACTTGAACACTTAGAGGACATAGTAAGTTTACTAATGGGCATAATTTCAATATTGTTGTGTATTAGGGAATAGAGAGGTCCAAGGACAGGGAAAGATGTGGGCAACAGCTCGTCAGTGTATCAATCAGAATACATACACATTTATCATTAAGTTGCTGGCTTATATGGATGAGATTTATAGCACCCCAAAACAATTAAAATAGTAACATCAAAAATCACTGATTACAGATGATGACAGATATAATATGAATGAAAAAGTTTGAAATATTCCAAGAATTACCAAAATGTGACATTAGAGACATGATGTGAACACATGCTATTGGAAAAATGGCACCAGTAGAACTTCTCAATGCAGGGTTGCCACAAACCTTCAATTTGTAAAAAAACAAACAACAACAGCAAACAACAACAAAAATCCAATATCTCTGAAGCACAATAAAATGAAGTGCAATAAAATGAGATATGCCTGTATACAGCTTGCTATCCCTATATTTAATTTAATTTTCTTTTTGCCAAGAATTACATCAAGACTTTAACATATGAAACTGGCAATCTGTCGATATGAGATGGTTCATTCCATTGTATCTTGCTATTCTCTTTTATATATTTAATTGCATACAGTAAATATAGATTTATCATTGAGGGGTTTTTTTCTTTTTTGTGGGGCAATGAGGGTTAAGTGACTTGCCCAGGGTCACACAGCTAGTAAGTGTCAAGTGTCTGAGGCTGGATTTGAAATCAGGTCCTCCTGAATCCAGGGCTGGTCCTTTATCCACTGTGCCACCTAGCTGCCCCCAACCACCTAGCTGCCCTCTATAATTGGGTTCTAAGGGGTCAGAGGCTTATAGATTATAGAGGAGGAAATAGATATGGGTTTTATCTGTGTAAAGGAAGAACATAGCACTCTAAGAATCATGTGACATGTCCATCTAATTTGCAGCTGAAAATTCTTTATAATCTGTTGTGTTCCCCTTTATAATGTTAACTTTTTTTTTTTGCAGGGCAATGAGGGTTAAGTGACTTGCCCAGGGTCACACAGCTAGTAAGTAAGTGTCAAGATTCTGATACTGGATTTGAACTCAGGTCCTCCTGAATCCAGGGCCAGTGCCTTATCCACTGCACCACCTAGCTGCCCCCTAGAATTTTAACCTCTTTAGGGACTATCTTTGCTTTTCTATTTGTATCCTCAATTCTATATTGTTCAAGGAGAAGTAGTACCTGGACTTGCTGAGCCCTTCCAGGGCTGCTTATCCACATTTGTGTCCAACATCATCCAACTCTCACTTGCAGCTCTATGAAGCTATGGCATGTACAGTTTCCACATCCCAGTAAACCATCTCAGTAGACAGGCTAAACCAAGTTGAGGGTAACTGAGAGGCCTCAAACCTTTTGTTGAGTTAGGGACATGTCTACCCCAAGCATGTAAAGACATTTCCTGGCAGAATAGGTGGGTGTGAACAATTTGTTCCAATGTTCCAGGAAGGCAGTAGAAGCAGGAGTTTGGAGTTCTTAGAGCTTGATTAGGCATCACAGATGTCAAGGTCATCCACTACATCCTGGACCATCCTCGGAAGTCTTGACTTTTGTCTAGCCATTGGACTTTGATGACTCAGCAAGAGAGAGAGAGGGGCTGATGACTTTGTGCAACTCTGTTAAGACATCACCTGTTGGGGGGGCAGCTAGGTGGCGCAGTAGATAGAGCACCAACCCTGGATTCAGGAGTACCTGAGTTCAAATCCAGCCTCAGACACTTGACACTTGTTGGCTGTGTGACCCTGGACAAGTCACTTAACCCCCTATAGTCCCGCCAAAAAAAAAAAAAAAAGACATCACCTGTGATATCACTGATCCTCTTCAAAAACAAAAACAAAGGAAGAACTTTTGCACACAGTAAGTATTTTGTAATTGCTTTCTTGTTTATTTAACCCAGGTCTTCTGACACTGACTCCAAAATGGTTTCCATTGTAACATGTTATAAACATTATACAATAGAAAGAGCATTTGTTTTGGAGTCCAAAAACATGCATTCAAATTCTGACTGCTACTTATCATTTTGGTTTCCTTGGGTAAGCCATTCACCCTCCCCAGGCCTTGGTTGCCTCATCTATAAAATCACTTTTGATGTTCTTCTTAGTTCTACATCCTAAAATGAACCTGGAATATTTTACCAATATAGATACATATGGATATGTATCAGTAATTGAGTGTTTTTGAGGTGGGAAACAGTAACTACAAATTAAAAGTAAGAGAAGACAAACTGTAATCAAAGAATTGTAACCTGCCATGAGACAGATGACATTGTAAAAATCAATACTAACAGGAAGGACTCATGATGCTTACGTGAAATATAGAAAAAAGGAGTGAGAATTTGTCAGAACATCTCCAGCATACGTAAGGGAAAAGATATTCAGATCCTAGTGACTGATCTGTTTCTTCAGAGGAAGAAATATCCTACTGTGGTGAAGGGCAATTTATAAGATTATCTTCAATGAACAGAGATGTCCTTTAAGAACATTCAACTCCTTTTGTTGTATTACTGTGCTCAGCAAGCAGCTTTTTTGAATTGACATACTCTCTTGGAAAGAGTGCTCTACAGAATCATAAATAGCAATTTTTGCACCCTGGGCACCTGGTATAAAACCTGCCCTCAAATTAATTAAAGAAAATTCAGCTGAGCTTTGGGGACATTGGCTGAGCTGTTGACCTCCTTGGAAAGAGAACTCAAAATACTGAGAAGGCTACTGCTAGGAAGAATACAATACTAACTATATAAAGAAAGAAAACCAAGCACTGTGAAAAATTCACTAGACCTAAATGTGGCCAAGAAAATTTGTGAAAAAAATAATTACCAACAGTCTGAAAGACTGGCTTTCATATCTGAAATATTCAAAGAGTCTGTGACCTCAATAATATGGATATCATCAGTTCTATTTTAGATAATCGATATGATATCTAAACTTCACATAACATGTGAACAAAACTTAGGGCCGTAAATTAGGATTGTAAGGAAATCCTAGAGACCATTTAGGCTTACCTCCTCATTTTACATATGAGGAACCTGAGGTCCAGATAGATTGAGTGACTTACCCTAAGGTCATATAAGTGGGAATTATCAGATACAGGAGCTGAACCCTGGTGTTCTTTTGTAAGGTCAGTGTACTTTTCTATTTTATTTATTCACTTGTGTGTGTGTGTGTGTGTGTGTGTGTGTTTTACAAGCATATGTTCTTTCCCACTCCTCCCTTAATTGAACAATTAAAAAAAAGAAAAAAGAGAACCCTAATAACAAATGCATATAGCTCAGCAAAACAAATTCTCACATTGTTAAAGTTCAAAAAATGAATGTCTCATTCATTTTAAGTCTATCACCCCTCTGTCAGGAGATAAATGGTGTGTTCCATCTTCAGTTCTCTTTCCACAGTCAGTATTTTTTCCCACAGTACCTTGTTGCTTCTCACCTCCCCAAATTTCCATCATTTCCTCATCTCCAGCTCTCAGAATCCCTTTTTTTCTTCAAGGCTTAGAGAACCACTTCCCCTGAGAAGCCTTTGTTGATCCCTCCAGTTGTTATGTTTGGTTCTTCCTTAAATTACCTTCTGTTTACTCACTTGCTTTTTCTATTGCATCCAACCACTAGAAACATGTGATCCTTGAGGACAGGGATGTTTCTGTATTTGTATGACCATTACTTTGCCTAGCCCTTTGCACATCATAGGCAATTAATAAATATTCAATTCAGTTGTATGATTGAAAAATCTTGTCACCATTAATATTTCACAGATTGTAATGAATTGTAAGGAAGTGTCCTAATTTTGTGGACTTCATCTAGGTCCTATTCAATAGATCCCATAAAGCTGACAAGTTTCTAAAGTTATTTGTTTGTTGGTCTAATCAAGTAAAATATTTTGTCTTCTGAGTCTGAGCTATCTGAGGTTAGTTAAGTGGACTTGTGCTATGTCAAAATTCAGAGTTTGTATTTTTATGAATTAATTCTTTGAAAGAAGTGGAAAAACATTGATCTATAGACACATTCGTCTTGGAGATGGCTTTAGCTAAAAGCATAACATTAGCTCTGACACTATAGTATCTGTTTAAATTATATTATTTTCTGAAAGTCTATATAGCCTTACATCCTGAAGGCTCCAGATAAATGGTCTCTAAACAACTGGATATATCAATGGTTGTCTTTCAATTAATTATATAGCCCCAATTCTCTCTGGGACTGGACATGATGCATAATGTGTAGCACAAAGCAGTTTAGACCAGGAATTTTTTTTTAACTGTCAATAAGAAAATTTTTTTTTAAATTATTCTTAGAAAAAAAGTCCAATAGTAATAGAAGGCCTAAATACAGTGATGAAAGTGTTTTAAATATCTGTACTGTCTTTAAATTTATGCTTTCTGTCTTTTATCTTTTGGGAATAGATAAAAAATGTTCAATTTCCATTTAAAATTTATAATTATTATTTGTAATAACTATCATTAACATAGCCCTTTAAGTATGCAAAACATTTTACAAATATTATCTCATTTAATTTTCACAATAGGGGCAGCTAGGTGGTGTAGTGGATAAAGCACTGGCCCTGGATTCAGAAGGACCTGAGTTCAAATCCAGCCTCAGACATTTGACACTTCCTAGCTGTGTGACCCTGGGCAAGTCACTTAACCCTGATTGCCCCACCAAAAAGAAAAGAGCATAGATAAAATACAAAAATAGTATTTTAAAAATTTCTTATGGGATTTCTCCCCCCCAAAAAATATTGATAAAAATTGCATCTTCTGTTACTTTTATCATTTAGTGCATGCACTAAAAAGAAAGGTAATGATGTCAGAGGGTGAACTAAAGAATAAAAAACATGGATACTACATGACACTTTTGAGGAAAATAATTTTTTGTTGTGACCAGTACACAGAAACTGACTTTTTATTACTGTTTCAGATGCCTACAGGTGCTAAAAATATTAAAGTTTAGCAACAACAATAATGCACAGAAATCCTCTCAAGTACAGTTTTTAAATAGATGTAGACAAATTATAGGCTAGCAAAGCTAGCCTTTTTCCTTCTTCCTATCCTTGATACTGCATGATTCTCTCAATTCCTGAACCATAAATCTGAGCTTCAGATGGCCATATCCAAACTTCCTAAAGATCTCTTATAAGCCAAGAGGGCATTAAATACGTGAGAGCGACTATAATATTCTGTCCTCACATAAGCATCCATTGAATATATGCATGTGCATTGTACAAGACAGTAGAGGTGAGACTTATCCAATGAGACTTGACAATAGAAAAAAAAGGTCACTTCAGTATCCATTTAAAATGAGAACCAACATTTTATAATAATTTTTTTAAGTGTGATTGGAACTCTATCATAAAAATAATACCAGAATTATGAAAACAAGTCTTTAACATATATTTAACAAAATCTAGGTTGTACTTGCATCTATGTACTAATGATTAAAACAAAGAATGAAATGAATGTTGATTGGATTTTTAGGATATAAATTTTCTTTCCAAAATGTATAATAGCATGATATAATATCCTTTACTTCTTTTTTAATTTTCTATACATAGAGGGCCATTGTTGTAAATTTTTTTGAAGCCCTCATCAATTTTCCAAAGGGCCTCATTTATTCCTTTACTGTTGAAAAACCACTGTATCTTGAAGCTCCTTCCTATGATCTTTGAATGACTGAGCAACAAACATGTTTATGTCATGGGCATGGATGGATATAATGTATACTGGTATAAAGCAGATAGGGAAGTCTGAGTTTAATTTAATGAACTAATTTTAGCAGTGATTAGTTAATTGGTTAATATTTTCACATTCACATGATTGTTCCTTATGTAATCTAATAGTGTATAATGTACAGAGAACTAATTTCAAAGTAAAAAAGACGCATAACTCTGAGAAATACTGGCAACTCACAACCTTTCAGAGACCCAGAAAATCCTCTAAGATTAAATTGTAGAGAAGTTGTTGATCTATATTAGTGGATAGGGTTTTCTTAGTCCATTAGCATTTATTAAATGCCTACTATGTGCTAGACACTGTGCTAAACTCTGGGGATACAAAAGCAGGCAGAAGACAGTACCTTCTCTCAGTTGGAGACATGTAAACAACTATGTACAAGTATACATATATATGTTTATATATGGATGTTTTTATGTATGTGAAGTATGTATTTACACACATACATGCAATATCCATATATATCCATATCCATATCCATATCCATGCACAAATACAGGGCAGCTAGGTGGTGCAGTGGATAGAGCACTGGCCCTAGAGTCAGGAGTACCTGAGTTCAAATCCGGTCTCAGACACTTGACACTTACTAGCTGTGTGACCCTGGGCAGGACACTTAATCCCAACTGCCTCACAAGAAAAAAATAAAAAAAGAGTTGGCTACAGCCTTTAGAGGACTCCCAGGACCAGTTGCAAGGGGCATAGAAAAAAAATAATATTAATAACATATACACAATATATATACAATATAAATACATATGCATGCATACATACATACATACATGATAATTACAGAGGGAAGGCACTGGCTTTAGTGGAGACTGGGAAAGGCTTCTTATAGAAGGTGAAATAATTGAGGGGGAGGGGGGAATTGAAGAAAGCCAGGTGGTAGACAGGAGAAAAGATAGGTTTCAAGGCTTCGAGAACAGCTAGAGAAAATGTTCACTAAAGAGATGTAGTGTTATGTGCCAGGAAAATCAAGGGGTCAGAGTTATGAAATCCCAGAGTTTGTGGAGGCAAGTTAGATATGAGAATACTTGAAATGTAGGAAGTGCACTTATTATAAGGTTATTTAAAAGCCAAATAGAAGATTCTAAATTTGATATTGGAAGTAATAGAAAGTCACTGCAGTTGATTGAAGAAGCCAATGACATGGGCACACCTTTGGTTTAAGAAAATTTGATAACTGAGAGGAAGATGGATTGGAATGGGGAGAGACTTGAGGCAAGGAAACTAACCAAAAAGACACGAAGAAGTTTAAATATAAGATTATGAGGTTCTCCACTAAGGTAGTGGCAATCATTAAGGTATTATATATGTGTGTGTGTGTGTGTGTGTGTGTGTGTGTGTGTGTATCACCTAATATGTACCAATCAGTTAAGCTCCAGAGATGGAAATACAAAAAGAAAGATAGCTTCTGTCCTCTAGGTATGTACGTTCTACACAACACACAAAAGGGTGATGAAAAGGGCGGAAGCAGGCAGATCAGAAGGGGTACCTGAATGGGCCATGGAGGCAAAGTCCAGATATTCAGAATCAGAGCTGGGAGAAAAAGGATGGATGGCTCATCCCTTCCTTAAAATAGAGCTTCCAAGAGGAACTTACAAATGGGAGAAAGGGCATGCAGGAGTAAAAGGATTTTCTTGGTTAAGAAAGTAGCTGAGTTATGGGTGGCAGAGTTGTACCACCCCCATAAGATGTAACTCTGATAGACTGGTGCAACCATAAGCCAATGAGCAGATAAGTCTCAGTGAGAATTCCTTACACTGACAAAACCATAGATCAGGACTAAATTGAAGGACAAACTCATAACTTAGGGGACTCAGATAATGAGTAAACCTTGTATACAGTCTCTGCCCTTAGAAACTTACATATTATTAGTATAAGCAACAAACAACATATAAGGAAGCATATGGGGGCAGCTAGGTGGCGCGGTGGATAGAGACCTGCCCTGGAGTCAGGAGTACCTGGGTTCAAATCCGGCCTCAGACACTTAACACTTACTAGCTGTGTGACCCTGGGCAAGTCACTTAACCCCAACTGCCTCACTAAAAAAAAAAAAAAAAAAAGGAAGCATATGTTAATATAGTACAAAATATTTATGTATGTGTTAATGGGCTCAGTATAAGAAAAAGGATCAGCAGTGTTGGAATTAGACTTGGAGGTATAGGACTTAGCTGGTAGGGGAAAAAAATGGAAAGAAAAGGACACTCTGGAAAAACAGCAACAATAACAGCTTTCAAAGGGGATTATCTATGGTATAGTACCCCCGGAGAAATTTTGGTTTCTCCTGTGTAGTAAATGTTGCCTAAAAATTTTGCCTAGACCCTATTTGGATGACCTTATGTGTTAAAGTAATTGTGGATGAGTTTTCCTCCAGGCATGCTTGTTTTCTTAGCTGTGTCCAATTTTACTCCAGATGAGTCCATGTAGCAATGATTCTGACCTTATTCTCCCAGTGAGAGACTGGTTATCTCTCTACCCTCTTTAAAGGAGTAGTAATGTCTTTCTCTAATTCTATTAACCAGAAGACATTTTTAGGTATGTTCCATCCACTGTTAGTTACCAATGATAAATATGCTCCAGATTAATTAATGAATTAACATTAATAAATATTTAGAATGACATATTTAATTTGATGATCCAGTAAACATTTCCTCCCAATACCTGGGAACTCACTTTCTCCTACATCACCTCAGGCCCTCTGCAGAATGAACTCATACTCAACACAGTTTTTACATAGAATTCACCCCCATAAAGTTCCCTTCAGAAAGTAGTATTCTTGACAACGGATGAGTCTGCATGCCTTCTACTGTTCGACCAGGTTCAGCAGGTCACTTGGGTCTTCATTTTTTACCATTGGGCTTCCGACAAACCCTAGCACGGACTCTAGTTCCTGGACTTTGACAGTTTGTACACCTAAACTTTTTAAGCTCTCAAGATTATTTCCAGTCCTAATATCTTTCACTGAAAAGATGACAGAATAAAAACATCAGAAGCCCCTATTTACAGGCCATACATCACCCTCAGAAAGGGAGGAACTTAGGCCTTCTCCAATACTAAAGTTTACAGCATGTCTCCCTCATTGGGATATACAAGTCTGATATGCTCTATCATTATCTTCATTATTTTTTCCATAACTATTTTTTAATTTTCATGTCCCCATCTTTGACTAACACATTATTTAGGATATAGTTTCTTAATTTATATTTAGATGTGCATCTTTCATTCATATTCTCATATCATTTATTATTTTATCACATAATGATCTGGAAATTATATGTTAAAGATTTTGAACTTTTTTCATTTATTTGTAAGTAGTGAGAAACAGTATGTTCGTAGTGAAAAATTAACAGTTCTGAAAGCCTGGAATGCATGAGTTTGTCTTTCCTCTGATACACAGTGGCTGTGTGATTCTGGATAAACCATTTAGCCTATTAATACTCTAGACCAGAGTTTATTAAACTTTTTCCACTTACAACTCCTTTTTTCCAGAGAAATTTTTACATGCCCTTGGGTATATAGGTATATAAAATAGGTATAGATAACCTTTTACTGTTGCCAAATTTTGCATGACCCCCACATTCAGTTATGTGACCCCATATGGAGTCATGACCCACAGTTTAAGAAACTTTGATTTAGGCAAGTCTTTTAAGACTTTGACGTTGCAGACAACATATTGGAAAAGGGCATTTTCTCGCTTAGGAGTTCCCTATACCAAAGAACTCATAGATCCAATCCCTATCTTATCTTGATGAGCTAGTAACTGATCAATTTTTACAAAAGCACCATGAGTGGCTTTCCAAATTTGAATGCTCTTGAAAATTCTATTCAATTATTTCCATGTGACCTTGAAAATAGTATTTTCCAACATTCTGTTCAAGTTCCAAGTTTTTTCTTGTTTATATATATATATTTGAGTTTTAAATTTCCATAAAAAATATAAACACCTAATATTGTTAAAATGCTATATAGGTATTTTTTATTCCAATTAACTTTTCATTTAAGTACTTTATGACTTTTAAATTCAGTGAGTATACAATTAATACATTTTCATTGTCTATGAAACCTTTAATATTATGCAATTTGTTTATCTATTTTGATGACTTTTGCTTTACCCTCAAGTCATAATTTGAACTCAGGTCCTCCTGAATCCAGGGCTGGTGCTTTATCCTCTATGCCACCTAGCTGCCCCAATACATTAACTTTTAAGTCTATGATCAGTATAACTATTAAATTTGTTTTTCATGCTATTCTATCATATTATTTAACTAACCTCTTATAAGTGCAATGTTTAGTCTAACTTATTCTGTGGCATCAATACACTGCTGGAGCTTACATATATACATACACATTAAAAAACATCAAACCCTTCTATTCCTTCCTACCTCTGAAATAAACCACATAGATCCCAGGATTCTAATTTTGCTACTATTGTCTTTTTTTCCAAATAATAAAAATTTTTATTTGTAGTTTTGGGTTCCAATTTTTATTTCTCTTTCCCTCCCTCCCCTCACCCTCCCCGAGGTGGCAAACAATCAGATATGGGTCATACATGTATTATTATTTAAAATACTACCATATTTGTCATTTTGTACAAGAAAACTTGATTAAAAGAAAAAATGAAAGAAAGTGAAAATAGCATGCTACAGTTTCTTCCATCAATATCAATTCTTTCTTTGGAGGTAGATGGTATGTTTCATCAATAGTCCTTTGGTATTGTCTTAGATCATTGTATTGTTGAGAATAGTCAAGTCATTCATAGTTCATCATCAAACACTATTGCTGTCTCTGTGTACAATGTTCTCTTGGTTCTGCTCACTTCACAATACATCATTTCATACATGTCTTTCCAGGCCTTTTCGTATTTCAGTCTTTTTGTTCTATTCTCTTCCTAGAGAAGAAATAGCGGTTGTAATGTAAGATTTTCTTGTTGGGTTATAAAAGATAATCACAAGTTCTGAAATTTCATGACATTTCTGAATGAGTTAAATTTTAAGAACCTCTCTGTCAGCATCCTGTGGAAACTATTAATCTGCAGTTTGCCCTCTTTTGTTATTACTTCTGGTAAATTTCCTTGTATTATTTTATGAAATATTAAAGCCCAACACCTTTTTAATATTTTTCTAGAATACTAATATTTCTCAGGTTATATCATATCTGTACCATAACTCTGGTACCTTAATTCAAAGAGATTACATAATTTTACACAGTACCACTGGGTTTGAAAATATTCTTGTGGGGGCGGCTAGGTGGCGCAGGGGATAAAAGCAGCGGCCCTGGATTCAGGAGTACCTGAGTTCAAATCCAGCCTCAGACACTTGACACTTACTAGCTGAGTGACCCTGGGCAAGTCACTTAACCCCCATTGCCCCGCAAAAAAAAAAAAATATTCTTGTTACCTTCTCATGTCTGTCTCGTAAATAAGCCATTCTCTTTCTCAAAACAATAATGTTAACAAAAAACCTTACCAATTTATGAAGAATTTGTAGCAAATACCTCAAACTGTTGAGAATTGTGGTCATTGTTGTTATTTCTTCATTGATTTTGATTATAATTTTTTAGATGCCAGATATTCTTTATTCTAATTGAGATTATTAACAATTTATTGTTGTGGTTGATCTATTTATAAATCTGAATACTTGTTATTTTCCTTTTGAACTTTTTTTTAAACTTTCACCATACAATATTCATTCTTTTCTGTTTCTTCAACTTTTAAAAAATTTTTCTGAAAAGTAATATTCCCTTGAAGGACTTAATTTCTTTCCTCATTTTTTTTATGTTCTTTTACTTTATTTGATGTATTTGTTGCTGCCTTAAGGTAAGGATATGGAACTAGGCTTGGTTAAAATCACACATTTTACCATATTGCTAGAAGCATGGAGTATTATTAAGAACATTGAATCTGCAATCAGAAGACTGGGGCTTGAATTGTAGCTCTCCTATGTACTATCTGTGTGACTTTGGGCAAGCCTGGACCCTATTTGTAAAATAAGGGGTTGGATTATATTACTTTAGAAACCCCTTCCTGCTCTCAACCTATAACTCTGTAATGACGCACTCTTCAGATTGTTTCTACTACATATATTGATCACTATGATTTGCTTAACATACTGAAGATATATGACCAATAGACTGATGTTTCTGGTTCTCACTGCATAGACTGATGATTTAGATGGGTATAATAAGCTGAGCCAACCAATTTAGGGGTATTGACCTTCCTCTGATATTCAGAATGAGGAATGAAAGCAATCCAGTGGTTTGAATACTCACAAATAAATATTAATTTAACCACCACTTACATAATAATAACAGTAGTTGGGAATTACATTGTATTTTAAGATCTGCAAAGCACTTTAAGTAATAATAATAATAATCCTTATATGTATATAGCACCTACTATGTGTCAGGAACTGTGTGAAGCACTTTAAAAATATTATCACATGCGATCTCTGTAACAACTTTTGGGAGTAGGTGCTATAATTATCCCCATTTTACAATTTAGAAAACTAAAGCAAACAGAGGTTAATTGACTTGCCCAAACTCACACAGTGTCTGAGGCCAAATTTGAACCCAGGTCTTCCTGACTCCAGGCCCAACATTGTGCCATTTAGCTTCTCCCATTATCTAATGTTATACTCATAGCTTCCCTGCAAGGGGTAAAAAGGGGAAGAGGGAAGAATTATGGCTATTTTCCAGATGAAGAAACTAATATTCAGGGAGGTCATATGACTTGAACAAAAGCTAGTAAATCTTCAAAGTTAGTATTTGAACCAAAGTTGAACTTAGGTCTTACAGCCTCTTTATCCAGCATTTTAATGTCCTACGGCATTCTATATTCTCTAAATTCTACAAAATTTAGCTTTTTAGTAATCATTTAGAGGCCAATAGGTGCTGTCAGTAATCAGGATGTCCCACTGAAAAACAATGGAGATAATCTTAAAGAGGCTAGGGAATCACTCATTCAGAGATGTAAAAGAGATTGATGAATGAAATATTGGGTTGAACCAGATGACTTTTTATGTTCCTACCAACTCTAAAATTCTCTGAGTCTATGAGACAGGGACAAACCCCCCCCCCCCCACTATTTAATTTTTACTATGTAAATAGCAAAGGTAATGCCTCTAGGTCCTAACCATTTGATTTATTCATATACAAATGCACAGTAGACAACCTTATGGTCCATATTCTTTTCCTGTTATTATTAAATTATGGTCGTCTTGAGTACATGATAATATCCTTTTCCCAACTCTTTATCTCATCATCCTAAATTTGAAATTGAAAAGTACTGAGTTACTGAAGGAGCCACATCTGACAAACTCTGCTTTAATAGGAGAACTTTAGGTGTGCCTATAAAATAAAACAAAACAAATAAAATTGCTGTAATATGACAAGACCCAACCACATGGCATATATAACCTTGCAACTATAGTCTAACAGACCAACCTAGAAATACCTGTCATTTTCAAAGATCATTTCTCTTTAAAGAGGCAGTATGTTGCTCTGGAGAGAATGCTGGACTTGTTATGAAGACCTGGGTTTGAACCCCACCTCTGACATTAATAGCTATATGACATTGGGCAAGTCATTAATCCTCTCTGAACCTTAGTTTCATCATCAGTAAAATGGGAATAATAACAAAAATAATACTTCTCAGAGTTGTTGAGAAGCTCAAATAGGATTATCTAGGTAAAGCATTTTACAAGCTTTAAAGCATTACCTATCAGTGACAGTTTTTAAGAATAATATGTTCTCATTCATATGTGGAAAATAATGCCATTTTGTCTCATGTAATGAAAACACATGTATATGTTTTCATTATATGCATACACGTGGATATTATGTTTTCATTGTATATATACATACATTTACGTGTGTGTGTATGAACATACAAACATATATTAGTTGTTTTTTGATTCATTGATTCCTCCACCCCATCCTTACCCCCTTGCCCTCTGGTTATTCTAGTCCCAGAAAACAAAGCTGAAGGAGCAAAAATTAATCAGTTAAGAACAACCAGGCTTTCCCTCCCCCCAAGCAATATATAGTTATCAGAATAGAGTAGGATTAAAAAAGGTAGCTCTTAACATAAGCAGATTTCTGTTTTAAGATTTTGTCTTTCACATTCTACACGTGCATTCTATTCATGCCTTCTGCCCACTTACTTAAAATTGAGCTCTAGGCTGGTCATTCAATGATGGCCATGCTTTTTAAGCATTACCTCCTAAAGATATCAGAGGGAACATAGAGGTGTATTGTATAAAGTTTCCAACTTTCTCTAGGCAATTTAGGTACACATTTTGGAAAATTTAGTTCCTGAAAGCCTATTTTCCAGATGCTCCACATGGTATTCTGGGCCTTATCATCCTTGGCCAGATGCTAATTTTCCAGATCAGTGGTCCTGAGGTCAATGCCTGAAATAGAAGTAGGCACTGTTTTCCATCCCTTATTCATAATTTCTGCAGTTTCTTAGAGAATGTCAATATCACATTAAAAGTTTCACTTGACACCACTTACCATTTGCTTAAGCTGCTTCCCTATCTATAGAATCCATCTATTTCAAAGATGGTGGTGGGATAAGGGGGAGAAGGGTGGAATTATTTAAATGACCAGATGCCTTACATTAAATGGGAAAGCTTTAAAGTTCCACAGTGTTAACTTTCACTCCTGTCAGCAGTTTAAAGGGGAAAGAATACTGCTGACACGTCAAACTATAGAGAAATGGGGGAAGCAAGGGGGGGGGGGAAGAGAAGTGTATTGTGTTTTGTTTTTTTTTATCATTGGAGAGAAAAACTCAAAGAGAAGAGGAAATGGAAAAGTGTGACATCTAGGTTATGTGTCTATTCCTGAAGATTCAATAAACTATGATGTGCACCTATGAAACTTCAGGTTTTCCTAAATATTATTCTCACTCAGGTGAATATAGTGATAGCTAGTTGCAAGACTAGTCATAAAAAATGGATGACAGGCAGGAATTCTGACTGGCATACATCAGTGTGAGTTTGTGTAATCTTTAAAAGAAAGGCTATTGACAAAGGGAAACAAGTTCTTAGCTTGAAATTGGGTGCAATCTTAAATACATCTTGTCCAGTCCTTTCATTTTGGAAAACATGGGATGTATTCTAAGGGAATTGGCCTTCATTGACATGAGGATAAAGTGACTCGTGTTCTTATTTTCTCCTCTTAAAACCCCACAGCTTAGATATTGAATTGGTTAAATTGAATGGATTTTACATTTAGGATGTACGTCAGAGGAATGTCACCCATAAATCTTGGTAAATGTCACAGCATAAAAATATGGTCTAAATATAAAATATTTGACCTAATTCTCTGCATTTAACCTCACAGGGTGAAGCAAGACACACATTAAGATTATAAATAGTGATAGCCATATGCCATTGCTCCTGTAGAAGAGTAGTTGAACTCTTCACTTTCAAACAAACCTAGGGAGATCTTTTCTCTGAAAGTTTATTCAAGGTCAGCTGTCTTGTGAAACAACGGTGACAATAATTGTTTTCATGCTTGTGAAGCATTTTACATGGCATCTTATTTGATCCTCAAAATAAGGCTCTGAGGTAGATATTATTATTATTTCCGTTTTTATAGGAAGCTAATGCTGAGAATTTTTAATGACTTGCCCAAAGTCATGTAGGTAATAAGTATCTGAAGCAGATCTCTTTGACCCTCTACACGTCCAATTTATTGCAAACTCTTGTCATTTCAACATTTACAATAATTCTCCCATATGTCCCCTTCACCCTAAGATGGGCCCTCATCACCTCACCCTGGACTATTGCAAGAACCTTTCAGTTAGGCCCCTGACTCAAGTTTCTCCCCACTCCAATCCATCCTTTTATCACTTGCCAAAGTGATCTTCTAAAAGCACACCCTATTCAAATCGCTCCAGTGACTATTATTTCTAAGAGCAAAATTAAGTCTCCTTTTTAAATTGAAAGCCCTTCAAAACATGTTTCCAACGCACATTTCCAACCTTATTGAATGCTATTCTCCTTCCTATACCCTTTGCTCTAGGCAAACTGGTCGTCTGGTCATTTCTCTTACATGGGACTTAATTTCTTTCTCTCTGCCTTTGTACTGGCTGTCTTCTATGCCTATAACACACCCAATCCTCGCCTCTGTCTCTTAAAATCCCTACTTTCCTTCAAAATTCAACTCATGTAGTCATTTTTTACATGAAACATTTTCTAGCTAGCACTTTTCCTTCCCATCAGATTGTGTTTATTTTGCAAATGGTTATTATATAAATACATATTCTGTCCCTCAACTGACTGTGAGTTCCTTGAAGGCAGGGATTGCTTCACTTTTCCTTTGTAACATCAACACCTAGCACAAAGTTTGACACATACTAAGTGATTAATATATATTTGTTGATTTATTAATTGATTAGTCACAAAACCATCTGATTTAGATCTTAGGGGAAATTTCCTTTTGTCCTAATTAAATGTAGTTCAAGTATCTGCCTTCTGGAAATCTTTAACAAAAGAGGTTGAATTTGCTGGAAGGTCCTGGATGAAGCAACATTTTAGGGAATCCGGTCAATCTGATCACCACTTACTTAAGAAAGAAGAAAGGTGAGTCTCGGCTACTCACTGTCAGATCTTCTGTGGCTCTTCCACCTGGAGTCAAGGCCCACATCCTTCAATCAAGGAGCTGATGAAACTCTTGAAAAATTCTAAAGCCTCATAATTTCAAAGCACAGTATCAAGGGAACAAAAGAAAAAAATATATAATGGCCCCTCAGGTTGGTGTGGTTCCCTCCTTTGCCTCTTTAGAAAATTTATATTAAGGAAAAAATTAAGAGTATGAAAACAATTCCCTGCAGTTAGGAAAATTTCTGAAATTTAGACACAGATTTAGCTCTTTACCAATCTGGGATAGATTATGTCTACATGTCCACTATGGTTTGAATTCTGTCCAGGGAGAATGCCATACTAATCTCTTATGTATTGCCAATGTAAAGAATTAATTGTTATTTGAGGTTTTTATGCCTCTGTGCGCATTGGCCTGGGGCTACACAAACCACACGGTGCTCTACCCACTGGTTGTAGCCTTTGCCAGGGCTCTGGCACCTCATGTCATCACCACTGGCCGAGGCCTACATGGGCCTGGCAAAATTATAATGATTGGAAGCCTAGTGAGGGCAGTCATGTGACTGTCAGAGTGGCGATCCCATAGGCTGGGACTGTGTGGGGTGTTTCTAGGTTTGGGGGAGGAGAATTGGATATTCTAGGTGGAAGCTGGAAAGCAACAGGCATTCTGCTGTGTATTTTCAGCTGATTTCTGGGCGGTGGTATTTTTTCAGGTATTATAATTTCCCTTTCCCCATTTTATTTCCTTTCCCTTGATCCTACTGATCCTGTTTGTGTTTTTTTTTTTTAAGTTCATTCTTGTTAAAATAAATCTTGTTCTGTTTTGAGGGAGGCTGCCAGTCTCCTTCCTTGCCCCAATATTGCGGCGAGCCGCTTAGCTAGCACTCCCCAATTAAAAATTGGTCCCCACACCCTGAATATCAAATCCTGATGATTCACGCTTACTTTAGGTATATACAAGATACCCACACTACTCCCACCAAGACTTTACCCCTATTTTAACCAGCCCTGCTTCTCCTGAGGCACACTCCAACCAGATTCATCCATTACCTCACTCAGTTCTCTATGTTCATTTCCCCACTTCCAACTTTATTCCAAGCAAACTCCCCTATACCCTTGAACTTCTCTACCAATATCTCTTTTGTTGTGGTTGTTCATTTATTTAGCCATGTCCAACTCTGTGACCCCATGTGAGATTTTTTGGGCAAAGATACTACAGTGGTTGGCCATTTCCTTCTCCAGTGAATTAAGTCAAACAGATGTTAAATGACTTGTAGCTAGAGAGTATCTGAGGCTGAGTTTGAACTCAGGCCTTACTGACTCTAGGCCCAGCACTCTCTCCACTGAGTCATTTGGCTGCTTCATATCCCTTCTACCTCCCTACTTAAAATGAAAAGTAACTCTCCCATGAAGAAACTATTCTTGTAATTCCCTCCCTTGAAGGATTCTCCTTTTACTTCCCCCCCCCCCATACGTACAGTAAGGAAGAAAAAAATAAGCATACTCCTTCCTCCCCACTACTGCCTTTTAGATAAGTCCTGTATATTCATCCCTGGCATACCTTTTCTCTTCTAAAGTGCATAACTACTTCCCCTTTTAGCTCCAGTATATTAATAGAGATATTAACTGCTTTATTTACCTCAAACACAAAGAGGCCAAGGATTAGCTATTGATAAATAAAAATTAAGGCAAAGAGCCAAATCTATGCTTAAATATTAGGATTTTTCCCAACTACAAGGAATTTCATTTCTACTCAACTTCTGCCTTGAGTGATTTTCCTTGAGAGATTATTTTTCTCTTATATTAAAATGGGGGAGACCCAGGGTTTTGTTTCCTTCCTATATCCTCATTCAAATTCCATTCTCTCCAGGATATTATTTACTTTCCTAAAAATTTACACCACCTAGACTATCTTATCTAGGTAGAATTGTTACCCCGCCCAACTAGAAAAGCTTATAAAGACAATCTAATCAAGGTAAATTCTAGCCCATTGCGTTCTACTCAGATGAGCTTGGGGGGGTGGGTGGGGGGGGGTGTCCTAGATTGCTGGAGCCTGGTGGTGTCCTGGGAGTAAAAGTGACATAACCAAAGTCATATCCCCTAGCCCCTCATTAGACTAGGTACACCTGTCATTATAATATTCATTTCTTCATCAATTGTTCCCTAGAGTTTATTGCTGCCTGTTGGGAATATGTACTCTTATAAGGGCATATAAACATTGAGAGGCCTCCATAGTCTGTCTTTGATTTACAAGGGAAATCCAAATTCTATTAATCATTCACTAGGCATAATTAATAAAATGATCAATTACCCAGAAATCACGTCTCTTGGACTTTCACACATCACACACAGAATAAAAATTTTCTAAAGAGGAAAAGGAAGAAACTACATTGACCTGAAGGGCCATTACATTTCTTCTTTGGCTGCCTTGAAACTGTGCTAACATAGCTTTCTCCTACCACTATATTCTTGAGTTCTCTGTCTTCTTTGTTGGTATATCTTCCTTTTATTTTCCTTTAAATGTATATATTCAAAAGGTTCTGTCCCTGACCTTTTCTTTTCTCTATGGTGATCCCTTTCATTTCCACAGTTTCAAAGATCACCTCCATGCAGATGGCTCCAATATCTAAAGCTCTCTACTCCTGCACTAAGTTTAAATCCTGTATTTCAATTAACTAATTAAAAAATAAGCATCTACTTGGTGCAAGACTAGGTGATAAATACTGGGGAAACAAAGCAAAAACAAAACGGTGTCTGGAGGAGTTGTTATAGTACTGGGGTGGTGGGGGGTGGAATGCATTACACACACAGATACATATAGAAATAAAGACAAGATGATTTGAAGAGGGAGAGAACACAAGCAACTATGAGGATCAGGAAAAGCTTCCAAGAGGAAATTGTATCTGAGTTGAGCCTTGGAAGAAAGCATAGATTCTAAGAGACAGATGTGCCTTCTAGGCAAGGCCTATTATGGTTTGGAAACCTACAGTGATGGAGCCACAGGGAAATATATTGACATATCCTTTCCAATAGCAGTGCAAGTATTGATTTGATTATAGCTCCAAATCTGGAAAGCAGTCTGATGGGGGAGAACCAAGAGTAAATATGTGGCCACAAGGAAACGGATAATAAGATGACAGAATAATAAACTGAAACACGAATGGAGTAACTAGGCTGGTCTAGTGAGCCACAAGTGAGCAACTCACTAATCAGGACTTGGCCTCAAGAGTTCTGTAGGTAGGGGACAGTTAGGTGGCGCAGTGGATAAAGCACCCACCATAGATTCAGGAGGACCTGAGTTCAAGTCCAGTCTCAGACACTTGACGCTTACTAGCTGTGTGACCCTGGGCAAGTAACTTAACCCTCATTGCCCTGCAAAAAAAGAAAGAGTTCTGCAGGTAAATCCTTCAGGGCATGGTTTTTGGTACTTGTAATGATATAGCTGGGAAGAAGATGATGGGGAATAAAGTAAAGTATGTGTCAAGCACTGTGCTAAGTGCTGGAGATAAAAACAGAAAAGTAAGGTAGTCTCTCCTTTTAAGCAGCTCACATTCTAATGGGGGAGACAATAGACATATGGAGAATGCAGCTGCAAGACTGATGGAAGGGTCCAAGGGTTCCTACTCAAGCATTCATAGGGTTCACTGGCAGCTCAGAGAGTAATTCCTGGGGGTTTTAGGACCTTTAGAAGTAAAGCAGATGTTAAAACCCTCTAGTTTTTCATCTTGTTGGAAGGATAGCAATTGGTGACTCCTTGCTCATCCAAGCAGTATGTCCATCAAACAAGATGGGGCAGGGCTGGAGAAACCTAGCCCATCACAGCTGGAAAATGTGGAGTGGGACCAAGGATTGGAAAGGAGAAGGTATTCTGGCTTCTTTCCGGGATGGCATGAGATTGTAGGTCAATATCCAGTCCATGTGGGTAATAAAGAAGAGAACATCAAGACTTCCTAGAATACTTACTCCAGTTGGGCATTTGGAATGAGAGGGGGGGGGCAGAGTGAGACAGAGAGAGAGGCAGAGACAGAAACAGAGACAAAGGACAGAGAGAGAGAGAGAGAGAGAGAGAGAGAGAGAGAGAGAGAGAGAGAGAGAGAGAGAGAGAGAGAGGCAGAGAGACAGAGAGACACACACAGGGAGATGATTCCCAGAAAATATAGAATTGGAAGGCTTCAAGGTCACAAGTAGAGGTCAATGCCTTCCCCCCTTTAAAGTAAACAAGAAGGCAAGATCCTTTACTAAGAAAAAGAAGGTAGGAGGTGACAGCGGGGTTCAGGAGAAAAGTAAAATTTAGAATAGTACCTGTTGGGGAGAATGGTAGAAATTCAATCAGGCTAAATCATCTTTCTACAATAAGGACTCAATTAAGATTGGATAACATAAATTTGTAATGGACAGCACAATTGCATTACTTTTTCAAGTAGTGTGCAAAAGAAGAGAAGATGATGGTGGGCTAATTTGGTATATAGGTTTGACAAGTGGAGAGTACTAATGGTTCAAGGTGGCAAAGGAGTAAAAGATAGAGGATAATCGGTCAATCATAAGGTCAACTCTGGAGGGAAGAAATAGAAGTCAGGCTGAGGAATAGGTTTATGTGGAGTATTACAGAGGGAAAGATGAAAAGATAAGAGGTTGTAATCAGAGATAGTTCAGAATCTGTGATAATACAACTAACAGTTATCTCTCTCTAATGTACTTTCTACATAGTTTCCAAATTATATTCAAAAGGTACAAGTCTCATCAGACCATTCCTCTACTCAGACACCTTTAGTGGTTTCTTATTACCTCTATTACAAAATATCAAATCTGGCCTCAGAAACTTACTAGCTGTGTGATCATGAGCAAGTCACTTAACCCTATTTGCCTCATTTTCTTTATCTGTAAAATGAGCAAGAGAAGGAAATGGCAAACCACTTTTGTATTTTTGCCAAGAAAACCCCAAATGGGGCCATAAAGAGTCAGACATGACTCAAATGACTGAACAACAGCAATAAAATATCACCTCTCATGCTTGGCACTGAAAGCCCATCACAGTGCAGCTCTATTTTTATCATACTAGAGTGATCTCCCATTAATCCCCTTCACATACTCTAGACAAAACAGCCCACTTTTACACTGTTCCTTGTACACAACAATCTATGCCCTAATTCTGTGCCTTTAGATAGGCTGTGCAATCAAGCCCAGAATTCTTTTCTTCTTCACTTTCACCTCTTGAAATCCCTTGGAAACTTTAAATCCCAGCTCTGAGAACCGCATCTAACAAGGAAGTGCTCTCCCTCTTCAAAACTACTTTGTATTTTCCTTTTTTAAAAAAATCTGCCTTTCCTCATTTATGCAAATTAATGATATCATCCCTCTAATAGAATGTTAGGTCCTTGAGAGAAAGGGCTGCCTCTTTTTTGTTTCTGTGTATCTATATTCTGAGTGAATGGAGGAGAGCATACTATAGAGTAGGTAATGAATAAATGCTTATTGACTTGGATGGAATGGTGAAAGACAAAATGTAACCTTTGTCTGGTTGAAGCGGTTTGAAGACTTAGTTCCTAGGAGGTAAGGAGGGTGGTGAACTGGAAATCAGTGTTTTTGAGCAGACATCATGAAACCTGTTGAAGCCTGGGAATGTGAGGGCAAAATTTGGAGTTGAGGGAAAGACTAGTGAACTAGGGACTGAACTCCCTGAGAAAAGAGGGAGAATGACCTACAAGGCAATTGGTGACTTTGACAAGGATCTGAATCAGGTGACAGAGATGGATGGAGTGAACCACAATGAAAGAGAGGTTCTTGAATGACAGTGACAAAAGGATGGCATTGAATCCTTATGAGGAATAAGTATACCTACTATTCCTCCTTACCAGGGAACATGATAGAAGGAGAACCTTGAATTATTAACAAGGGAGGACAGGAATATTGAATCTTCTGAAGACAGATTTTCATTAGTATCAAAAGATGAAAAGAGCCTCAATTAAATGGGAAGCCCAGGAGGATATATACGAATTGTGCGGAAATAAAGTAGATAAGGATAAAAGCATGGAGAAGTAGCAGGAAAGGAAGAAATTATTTGTTTGTTTATTGATCTAATTGTTTATTTTCACTTAATAATGATTCTGAGTTTTAAGAATCAAGGGCGGGGGGCAACTAGATGGCGCAGTGGATAAAGCACTGACCCTGGATTCAGGAGTACCTAAGTTCAAATCCGGCCTCAGACACTTGACACTTACTAGCTGTATGACCCTGGGCAAGTCACTTAATCCCCATTGCCCCGCCAAAAAAAAAAAAAAAAAGAATCAAGGGAGGGGGCAGCTAGGTGGTGCAGTGGATAAAACACTGGCCTTGGATTCAGAAGGACCTGAGTTCAAATGTGGCCTCGGACACTTGCTAGCTGTGTGATCCTGGGCAAGTCACTTGATGCTCATTGCCCTGCAAAAAAAAAAAAAAAAAAAAAAAGAATCAAGGGAAAGAAAGCCAAGAATTTGCCTGGAAGAAGAAGGGAGAACAACTAGTTGGTTTAGGACACTACTCCCCAGGATTTTGTGATGGTTCAGCATATGGGGTGATGGAGTCAGCAACCATATTGGTTACTCCAAATACATGGCATCTGGTGAGTCACTCCAACACAGGTGAAGACAGAAGTTTTGCCTTTGTTTTTCTGTCAGCAAATATTTGGTGCTCAAGTCCTCCAGGGCAGCCTGAACTCATACAAACTGCCATTTCTGGAACCCCCTCCCAAGATGGCACAACAGAATGATGAGCATCTGGTAGTCTGAATTTGGGGCAAACACTCAGTTCACCATCCTTGATTCCTGGAAGTACAGGTCTACTTCCCATCCCCTTAGTACCCCCCTGAACAATCTGCTTAAGATCACAGATGTATGCAGGCTTCCCTTGAATATCCTGTTCCCACGTCTTAGCTTTTCTTACAATTCTGAAAACCTGAGGTTAAAGACATCTTCTGTTTTTCTGGACTAAACTCACGCTACTATTAATTCTGGGACTGAATCCTGACATGGCCTGCATAAGGCACCTGGATGATATGAATGCCACATGATGCAGAACAAGCTCTCAGTTATCCAGCTCTGGGTACTGAAAAGTACAGAGAAGTAGGAATCAAGTAATTATTAAGCATTTACTGTGTGCCAAGCACTTTACAAATATTATCTCATTCCATCATCACAACAACCCTGAGAGGTGGGTGCCATTGGTATCCCATTTTACAGATAGGGAAATGGAAGCAAACAGAGGTAAAGTGACTTACTTGCTTAGGGTCATACAGGTAGAACACACAAGTGTCTGAGGCTGGATGTGAACTCAGGGCTTCCTGACTCCAGGCCCAGTACTGCTCCCCCTTGCTTCCTTTCCAGCTTTGTATCACGCTATTCCCTCTCATTGTACTCCATTTTTTGGATGGACTGAAACACTCAACATCCCTTGGACTTGTCCAACCTTTTCCATTCCTATAAATTTACTCATGCTAGCACCTGAACTTGAAATGTTACCTCATTCCATCTCTGCCTCTTTTGAGCACTAACTGCTCTAACTCCAGTGCTGCCACCCCAATCTTCCTTTCTCCCCAAAGGTGGTAGAAACATCCAGAAACCAGAGCCCAAGAGCCCTGGGGATAGTAGTGGCACTCTGACCACTGGTCCATCATGTTTCCAATTCAGCCCTGATAGCCGTTAGAGAGGGGAACGTTTCTTGTAGAGACGCAATTTTATAACTGTCTTTAAAGGTACCATGGGTACCAGATTTATACTGCTTTACTAATTACAGCTCTGGTCCTTTCTTTCCCCCCCAAATGTCAAGAACAAAGTTATAGTGTTGGAAAAAATTAGCAAAGTTCTAATTCTAGGAAAAAAATCTTGTTACCAAATTCTTAGGCATTATTAACTAGTTCAGCATCAGAAATTTATCTATCTATCTATACACACATATATTTATTATATGTGTATATATGTATATGTATGTACATGTATATGTATGTATATATGTGTTTCCATATGTATATCAACGGAACTATCCTTAAAAGAATTCTCTACCTTAAGGACCACTAGGCCTTTCCATTTGACTTGTAGCTGAAACCTATATGAATTGCCTCCCCTTATTAAATTGGGAGACTCTTGAGAGGAACCATTGTTTTGCTTTTGTATATGTATCTTCAGCATTTAGAACAATGCTTTGTTCCAAGTAAGTACTTAATAAAGGCTTATTCATTCTACTTCCAACTCGTGTACCACTTTGCCCACAAAAGATTTTGGACCACTCAGAGGTGAGATCTCCTTCCTTTGAAGTCTCATATTAATTTGTTTATAACTCAACAAAATGTGATTTCTCCATCACACTCTAATGTGCATTCTAGTTATTTGTGTTCCCAAGTTATTCCTCCTGATTATATTCTACTTGCTTTGAAAGCAGGGATGTGTCTTACACGTATTTGTAAAACCCAAGCCCTTTATAATAATAGAGGCTAAATAAATGTTTGATGAATGACTGAATACTTGGAAAATATTTCACCAACTTAGTAGTATCAAGTCTATAAAAAATTAACAAAGTCACAGAGACTATACAACCACTGTTAATTCTGAAAATACCAAAGAGCTCACCCAGGTTATCACAACTGTAGTTAACTTTTTTTTTTTTTTTGCGCGGGGCAATGGGGGTTAAGTGACTTGCCCAGGGTCACACAGCTAGTAAGTGTTACGTGTCTGAGGTCGGATTTGAACTCAGGTACTCCTGAATCCAGGGTCGGTGCTTTATCCACTGTGCCACCTAGTGACCCTTGCAGTTAACTTTAAGAAATAAAATAAAATAAAAATAAAACCAAAGAGTTAACTGCAGTCATAAGCAAAAAGCTTCCTTTATTCTGTTGGAGGATGGAAACTAGACACACATCTTGGGCCTTCTCTAGGAGGAGACCCTGGTTTAGTGAAGTCAAACCTTGATACATATAGCAATGGCTACGCAGTGAGCTGTAGCCATGACAATGAGGGGTAACAGCAACAGTGAGACAAGTCTGATTCATAACAGGACTTCATTAACAGAACATGGTTCCTGCAGGTGTTTGAGCTCTGGAAACACCTGGGGCTGGTGTGAAACAATTATGGGATTTTGCTGCAGCTGAGTTCGTCCGGAGGGTGAGTGCAAAGGATTGTTGTTATGCCAAGTTCAGGGCACAGCTTGCTTGCTGAGCCTTAGTTCTAGAAAACAGGGTGTCCTTTAATAGTAAAAAGAGAGGCATAAAAAGAGAGGGGTGGTCTTGGTGTGGGAATTCTGACAGTAGTTATGAGCACTATTTGGGAACTCTTTGCTAATAAACTAACATACACTGGAATAAATGCAGAATTTATTAAATGCTTACTATGTGCAAAGCATTGCACTGAGTGTTGAAGTTTTAAATAGAAAAAATGAGATGGTCCTTATTCTCAAGGAGTTCACATTTTAATGAGGGAGATAACAGATATGAAAAGTCCAACTGCAAGTCAGATGGAAAGGTTCCACGGTGGAAATGACATTAAAGAAAAGGCATTAACATCTGCTTTGCTGCTGCACAAAGGACCATGGGACCTTTCCATCTGACTTACAACTGGAACCTTTCACATATGTTTTGATGGCAAGGACTTTGGGGGCAAGAACATTTCCTGGGTCTTAAGTAGCATTTGCTAGGATTAATCCTCATAGGGATGGCTTCCCCAGGATAGTATCTGATGACAATGGACTGGAAGTCCTGCTATCCCAAAGGCTCTTGAGTTCAGGGTCCTTTGTTGTTTGCGATGGTAATCAAGGTGGGTGACAGTGGTTTGACTTGCTTGGTAAAATGCTGCCTTCCCTTTCTACCCGGGGGGTCCTTTGATCTACAGACAAGCTGACTTTCCTGCTCCATGTGTGGCAATTGGTTGGCAGTTAGTAAGGATGGATGACTCCTCTCCAAGTAGCTGCTTTCCTGGAGGCTGGCTGCAAGGGCCATCTTGCCATGTACTGCTTCTTTAGCTGACAAATTCTACTAGAAGTCAGGCCCATTGTATTCTCTAATTTTTTTTTTGGGGGGGGGGGTGGGCAATGAGAATTAAGTGACTTGCCCAGGGTCACACAGCTAATAAGTGTCACGTGTCTGAGGTCACATTTGAACTCAGTTCCTCCTGAATCCAGGGCCGGTGCTTTATCTACTGCGCCACCTAGCTGCCTAAATTGTATTTTCTTATGTCATAATAAGTGATTCTGTTTGCACTATAAAAAAATTAAGTCTGCACTGACTTGCTTCATAAACATTTCTAGTAGTATTTGTGGCAAAGGATATATTTGTTCTCAACAAACAAACATACAAATGAATGACAAATGAATAGGAAAATAAACAAACATTTCACACACACATACATCTCCAGCTGTTCAGGGAAATGGAAAACACAAAAGAGAATTAAAATGGAAAACTCTTCAAATGAACACGTACAGGGGCTTTATATATTTTCATGTCTCATTTGGGCTAGGTGACCTTTTCTGACTGAGTCAGATCTGAAACTCCACATATGCATCTAAAGTAGATGTAGCTTTCAAACATAAGCCTATTGCCTACCATACAAAATAAGATTGTATTTTGTTGTTCATTTGTCTCTAATAACTCAATACACAAGTTCTTAAAAGTAGAGATATATTTTGCCATAAAAAGAATGATTTTTAATGTAGCATAAAAATTTTGAACGTGAATGTAAGTCTTTCTCTTTTTAATTTGTGCAACTTGTACAAAATATGCCTTTCCCTCTCTTAACAAACACAAAAAAGATCATCACTTCAAGTATTTCCTGCACATTTCATACACTGAATCCCTTTCTAAGGTAAAATTAAATCTATTGGTGGGGCAGCTGTGTGGCACAGTGGATAGAGCACCGACCCTGGAGTCAGGAGTACCTGAGTTCAAATCCGGCCTCAGACACTTAACAACACTTACTAGCTGTGTGACCCTGGGAAAGTCACTTAACCCCGATTGCCTCACTAAAAAAAGTGAAAATTAAATCTATTGGTGGCAAATATAACAAAAACGTAAAATACTGTGTATTGGAGGGAATGTGGAAAAACTGGGATGCTAATGCACCATTGGTAGAGTTCTGAAAAGATCCAACCATTCTTGAGATCAATTTTAACCTATGGCTAAAGGGCTATAGAACTATGCATACCTTTTGATCCAATAATACCACTGTTGGGTTTATATCCCAAAGATATCCCAAAAAAGAGAAAAAGACCTATTTGTATAAAAACATTTATAGCAGCTCTTTTTCTGGTGACTAAGAATTGGAAATCAAAGGAATGCTCATCCATTGGGGATGATGATGGAATATCATTGTGCTATAAGTAATGACAAACAGGATGATTTCCAAAAGGCCTGGAAAGACTTATATGAACTGATGTACAGTGAAGTGAGAAGAACCAGGAGAATGTTGTGCATAGAGACAGCAATATTGTTTGATGAAGAACTGTTAATGACAACTATTGTCAGCAATACAATAATCGAAGACAATCCCAAAGGACTAATGATGAAGCATACTAACCACCTTTAAAGAAAGAACTGACATTGATTGAACAATGATTGAAGCATGCTATTTTTCACTTTCCTTAATTTTTTCTTTTATTCAAGTTTTCTTATACAAAATGACTAGTATGGTTATGTTTAACATAATTGCAAATGTACAACCTATAGCTGATTGCTTACAACCTCAGGCAGGGATGAGGGTAGGGAGGGAAGGAGGAATAAAATTCGGAACTCAAAACTATAAATAAAAATGTTTATTATTAAATAAAAATAAATCTATTGAAATAAGAAAGGTATCTGAAAAAAGTTAAAAATAATGCCAATAATCTCCTCCCTTCCCTCTTGCACTCATTTGCAGTAAGGCTCATTTCCATCAATGGAACTTCTACCACCAAATCAAAGTGATTTAATGATCATGTTAGGGAAAGTATGAAAAGATGACTTTGCAATTTTGTAATGTTGGAATGAAAATGAAACTATAGCAAGAAAGGTTTATGATGACAATGTAGCAATACAAGGACAAAAGATATCAACCTCTCTTCATGTGCTGAGCCTGTGATTTTGTCTGAATTATCCAGACATCCTGGATACACAATCCCAAATTCACTAGAGGATTTCATGTCCCTCTTCCATTACTCAGCTAAGTAGATTTTTGCCTTAGATTTGATTCTTTCCATTTATCCTTTAAGTCAATTCAATTGGAAAAATATTTATTAAGCACCTACTATGTCCCAGTTACAGTGGTACCTCCTGGGAATACAAAGACAAACACAAAACTGTGTCTGCCCTAAAAAAAGCCTATATTTGACTGGAAAGGCAAGAAAGAAAAGGACAATAAAAGAGTACATAGTAGTAAACTGATTTCTAGCCTCACTTAAGACTTCAGCCACATTTACAAAAATGATACGTTTTCTGTACATGAAGGGTTCTTCTTGTCTAATTAAATTTTGAACCAACAATTATAAAATTCCCCATTTTAACTTCAAAGAAGATTCAAACAGATAAAATGATCAGTGTATTGGAAATAAAAGACATTCTCAAATTTTGGAAACCATGAAACCATTTACTCTTTAAAGGAAAATGCTAAAAGGTGACAATAAGAGCCTTGATTTTTATTTTTTGTGGAGTTAACTAATAGAGAATAATACCCCCCAATAGGTAACCAGTGGAAACTAATGACTAACAATTTCTCAAATGTGTCACTGATTCCTAAAGTCAGCTGTCTTCTCAAATTTTATTCTGAGTCTATATAAAATGGGGAGAATCATGTTTGGGGCTCCAGAGAACTTGGTTTTGCTTTAAATTTTAGTGAAATTTCAACTTCCCACCTAGGAAAAATGAAGTGGAGATATGAGGATTTGATTCAATTCAATGCAAGAAACACTTATTAAAGACTGACTAGGTGTCTGATACTGTGCTAAAGTTCTGGTGATACAAACATACAGTCACTGCCTAAGTCGAGAAGTTGCATCTATGTTCTAAGCTGAAGTAGCATGACTAATTACTATGCCTACCCCTGGCTATTAGTTCATATAAAAGAAGTGTCAAGATCTTTCTCTCATGTTGATATTAGTGGAAATATGAAGTGCTCCACTGAATTAGAGGAATAATGTCAGAAACTTTGTTATCATGAGTGTGTAGACTATAAGAAAGTCAATGTAGCTTTGGTATGATCTATGCATGGCAGTTTTGAACAGTACCAGCTGTGAGTAAATGAGAATTTTGTGAGCTATTGGGCACTTCTGTAAATGTTGTTTGTCCTTCATTTTTGAAGAGGTCCAATGACTTCACAAGTATGATATCTTGACTTGCATGTGAATTGGATTTAAGTGAGGCAGAGTTCTACAAAGTCATCAGCCTCACTTTCTCTTCCAGAGTTATCAAAGTCTAGTGGCAGGACAAAAGTCAGGATGACTGGTGATGGTCTAGGGTACAGCAGATGACCTTGGTGTCTTTGATGTCTGACCAAGTTCTAGGCACTCCACAGAGACTGCTTTGACTGTCTTCATGGCTCTTGCAACAAATTTTTCTCATCTGACCATTTCACAGAGAAGAATCTTCACATGCTTGGGGTAGACATTCCTCTGACTGACTGAAGAATTAGACATCTGTTAGTTACTCCCAACCTGGTTTAGCCCATCTGCCAAGATGGTTTTACCAGAGTGTGGCTGCTGCACATACTATAGCTTTTTGGACCCATGGGTAAGAGTTTGGTGGTAGGTAAACACCAAAGGTGAATGCACAGCCCTAAAAAGGGCTTAGCAAGCCCTCTCAGCTGAGTTGCTAGTTGAGTACCCCATATATTCCTATAAATGTAGTCAGGTGGGGACCACTCGGGGTCATTGAGTCATCATGAACATTAGTGTGTGTTTATGAATGGATTCAAGGATGGATACTTGAGCACGTAGCTGATGTAGAGTCCGGTAATGTGGAATCACCCAGAGTTGGTCATTTAGCCTGGCTTTTGTGGGACTCCTAGGGTGAAGATCAGGGAAGGTCCATATGTGTATATATATGAATGACATAAATATGTGTAGTCATAGTGATTAAGCTGTCTGAATCTGAGGCCAATCCCCAGAATTACATTTGAATCTATGAAAATGAAGTTTCAACAGGCCTAATTTCTGAGATGGAACATTTCTAAATTCTCAACAGATAAAAAGAAAAATAAGGAAGCCCAGAAAGAAATTGATGGACCCAGGATCTGGGGAAGACAGTGTATATGAGGCTGTCAGAAGAAATGTGGCTGTCAGTTTGGATAAATGAGAATTTAAACCTATTTCCTTATTAGTTCTGTATGAGTATGTCTTTGGGGAGTATGGGATTAATCAATTAATGAGTTCATCTAAATAGTATTTCACTTTACTTGAAAGGGATAGTCTAGTTTTACAAACAGTTCAAGAACTTCGAACCTAATTCAATAATATGGATATTTCTTTTTAATCATTTTCTTAAATGAACAAATCTATATTCCCTCTCTCCTACACCTATTCCAGTGGGGGAGGGAAGGAAAAATATTCTAAACCACAAACTTTTCTTTTTCTTTTTTTAAAATTTTTTGCAGGGCAATGAGGGTTAAGTGACTTGCCCAGGGTCACACAGCTAGTAAGTGTCAAGTGTCTGAGGCTGGCTTTGAACTCAGGTCCTCCTAAATCCAAGGCCAGTGCTTTATCCACTGCACCACCTAGCCGCCCCCCAGAAAAAAAAAATCTAAAAATATAGTCAATCAAAACAAATTCCCTCAATGCTATTGTTCTATCTATAATAGATTTTGTGTGTGTGTGTGTGTGTGTATATATACACACACACACACACACACATGGAGAGAGGAGGGGAGGCAGAAAGTCTTGGATGTTCTTGGATCTTTGCTGGCTAAAAGGAAAATTTCTTTATGTGATTTCTGTTAAAAACCAATTTTGTTTGATGCCTGATGCCTTGTTTGCCCAAGTGCTTACAAGTATGTATGTATATCTATATATCTGTTTTTCTCTCTCTGTCTCCACACACACATACATACTCATACACATGTGCATGCACACACACTTTGGTGGTGAGTACTTTCTTTTCGAAGTTTTCAAAAGTTGTGGCTTCCAAAGAGGCTAAGGCCATAATACTTGCAAAGGAAACTATCAAGTTGAGTTTGAACCATGACTACTGAGGCCAGACTGAAAGCAGTACTGGTGGTCTGGTCAGTACTTTTGTTCCCAGGGTCATTGGGCTTACTTGCTCATTAGTGACAGATGGTCAGAAATCGGTATTGGGGGTGGGGGTGGGGAGCTCCCTTCTCCTCAGCAGTTGCTTTTTTTTCATAATGACTGCAAAGACTGGGCTGGATGCAGGTGAGTTATTCTGAGGCACAAGGTGATTCCTGGGGCTCTTGTGCTTACCTGTCTCCACTGGGGAAGTTGGTGGTCAAAGTGCTTTGACAAACTCTACTTATAGTACAATTTTGCTCCAATCCTTCACTGTAGCATGAAGGAGATACTGGGTCTTAGAGACTTTGCTACTGGAGCAGAAGCTCTGGAAGATTCGCCAGGCTCAAAGAGCTCTGTCTACAGATACAGTGACAGACTGTGCCTGCTGTCCTGGACCAGCCTAGTTAAATTCATAATGGCTTATCACCAGAGGATTGGCCATGATGTGATGAATTGTTTGGCCACGAAACACACACATGTGCACACATACATACACACACGCACACAATATGAAACAGCTTTTATCTCTGTGTGATATGCTTTTGTTTCTAACATAATGATAGAAGGAAGTGGGACAGAGTGTGCTAAGAATCATAAGCTCTTTATCTTTAAACATGAATTGAATTATTTATGTATGATCTTCATCCAAAGGCCAATGAGTTGATGCAGTATCAGAGAAACTAAACCACACACATGTTGATATCCTTACTGTAAGCAGAAGATATAGATGTTGTGAGTTAAACAGTTGGAGGAATTATATTCATTTGTGATGAAATGTAGAAAAAAGCATCTTTTCATGGGACACAGTCATTCACTTTTCAGTGTTTGTAATGAGGTTAAACAAATAATCCACCATGAAAAAATTGCAGTGTTCCACCATCTGTTGCAGAGGTTGAAAAAGTAGAAAAAAAGTCCATCAAGAACTTTACAAGACCCTCTAAACTAGAGGTGTCAAGTGCATTGGGCCTTCACTTACAACTATTATTCCACAGATTATTCCAGATTAAAAGATAAGTGGAGATATTTCACAAAAATAAATGAAAATACAATAGGACATAGATAATATTAATGTTAGGTTTCCTAAGTCAACGTATACCCTGCAAGGATCCCTGTGAATGGTTTAGTGGACTACATTCCTATTTTAGCTTGACACCACTTCTCTAAACCAGATGTTCCTAATTTTTTTGGGGGGGGGCACAGATCCCTCTGATAGTCTGGGTAATCCTATGGAATCCTTTCTCAGAAAAAAATTAAATGACTAATACAAAATACATAAGATTTCAAATGAAACTATTTTGAAATACATTTATCAAAATTGTTGTTTGAAAATGGTGATCAACTCCAGCTCAAAAACCTCTGCTCTAACCTAATTCAAGGTATATTTTGATATGAAGTGACCATTACCAATATAGAAATAGTGAGGGACAGAAAAAATGTCAATCAATTCACAAGAATTCCTTAAATACCTACTGTGTTTTAGGTACTAGGAATACAGATACAAAAATCAGACTCTTCCCTCAGTTTATATTCTACAGTGTAAAAAGAAAATGAGACGTGTAGACTACACTGAAACTTCATGGCTGTACATCATAAAAATATTTTATTAAAGAAAGGATGCTGGAAAGAAAAAGTACCTTAATAATATCAGCATTAAAAGAATTATGGGGACAGCTAGGTGGTACAGTGGATAGAGCACCAGCTCTGGATTCAGGAGGACCTGAGTTCAAATATGACCTCAGACACTTTGCACTTACTAGCTGTGTGACCTTCGGCAAGTCACTTCACCCTCATCCCCCCCCAAAAACAAACAAACTATGTCTTAACAGACAAGAAACAGTTGATTGTATGTATAATAGTCATTTCATGATTGCCTGTGTGCAGTTGTACATCATTGAGTATCTAGTACAAAGGTCAAAGTGATTACTAAGTAAGGAGAAAGGAAAAAGAGTACAATAAGGAATTTGGCAAAACCCAGAAGCTCTCTTAGCTAGTAGACACTTGGCCTTCTTGTCAAGCAAAGGGGCATGAGAACAGAGAGAAATGCCTCTTTCAAGATCAAGCTCTTTCTAAAACATTATGAATAGGATGATGGTGTATTATCAGAATTTTACCAGAATATTATCTGAATATTATCTCCTCAAAATAGCAAAGATATTATTTTGGTGTAAAAGCTAAGTAGGGTTAATCATCCTCCAAATTAGCAAAGAGAGCTAAAAACTATTAGTATTAAATATTGGAGGGGTTGTGGAAGGATAGACACTCTAATACATTGTTGATGGAGCTGTGAAACAATACAACCATTTTGGAAAGCCATTTGGAAGCATGCAAATAAAATAACTAAGATGTCAATAACTGTGAACCAGAGATTTCATTGTTGAACTTATACCTGAAAGAAGCTATTGACAAGAAGGAAGTCCCCATATGCACCAAAATATTTATAGCAGCACTTTTTGTGATGTTGTTCATTATTTATTCTTGAAGAAGACCAATGACACCATGAGAGTGATGTCTTGACTTGTATATGACTTGGATTTAAGTGGGGCAGAACTGTGTAAAGTCATCAGTCTCACTCTCTCTTCTAGTCATTGAAGTCCAATGGCATGAATCAAGATGACTGGAAATGGGCCAGGATGCAGTAGGTGACTTTGGCCTTTTTAAATTAAGGTCTTACCCAGGTTTCAGTTTGTCTGAGGCCCATTCAATGACTAAAGTGTAGATAAGAACTGAGACAAAAGATGGTCTAGTTTACTATTACAAAAGTATCAGTTTGGGAGGGAAATACACTTTTAGCAGAATAGAAAACAAATGCTACTTGCACTCACTCTAAGGCATCAATGCCCAAACAATTTGCAACAGAGGCTTGTGCTGGGTGTTATTGGCCACTCAATGACCTTAATGAAAACCCTAGTGATTTGGGTTTAAAGACTAGTCAAGTAGCTCAATAATAATGGGCTAAATTTCAAGAAATTATAAATGAAAATAGCACAGGACAAAAAGTAAATTGGGGGACAGCTAGGTGGCACAGTGGATAAAACACCAGTCCTGGATTCAAGAGTACCTGAGTTCAAATCTGGCCTCAGACATTTACTAGCTGTGTGACCCTGGGCAAGTCACTTAGCCTTCATTGCCCCACAAAAAAAGTAAATTGTACCAGCTTTTTGAAAAAAAAAATACAAGAAATAAATAGAAAATTTTAAAAATCTAACCCCTAAACCCCAAGATGTCTTACCAAATATGTGGCTCAAATGAATATTTCTATGTGTTTTATTACATAGATAAAACCAATTTTGTTTGGTACCTTGTTAGCTCAAATGCTTACAAGGCATCTGATGGAGAACCACCAACCACTGATGTTCCTTAGGCTTCACCTTTAAGGGAAATTGAACCAGAGAAGAGAATTGACCTCATAGTATAGTCTAGTACCTTTATATAAGAAAGGAGCTTCTGACAAAGTGGTTGCATGTTAATAAAGCCAGAAGAATAACAGCTGACAAATTGAAATGTACCGATGTTTTAGTAATGATCTATTCTCAACATTGTGGAAAGTGTTGATATTATATTGGACTCTATACCTCAGTGCTCAGTGCACTATGTGAAAAAAAAATAGCCATGGCCTTCAAGGCAATCAAATTAGAGGAGTCTCTGAACCTGTTTGAATAACTTGTAGAATAAATCTGGGCTAGAGGCAATAGAATTTTGGGGGGGGAGGCAATAGAATTTTAAAGGTCCTCAAAGTTCAGTTTTCAAGATTTCTAAGAGAAAAGAAGAATCCAAAATAATGGAAATGAATATAGTTATTGCCTTTATTTTTAAAGGCAATAACTATATTCATTTCCATTATTAAATACAATCAAGAATAAATCAGTTAAGTACCAAAACATCTGCCTACTTCCTTTATATCTCTCAAATTTTATATGAGTATGGTTTATCCTTACTTACATTAAGGAGATCCTTGGTGAAAATATAAAAGGAACAGGTAGACAATTTTCTGCACTGACCACATAAAAACCATAAAATACCAGAGGTGTCAAGGACCCTAGGGACCCTTAGATCATAATTAGAGCTGGAAAAGACCCTAAGGGTTACCTAGCCAAATCCTTTCAATTTACAAATGAATGAAATTGAAACCCAGGAAGCTTAAATGAATTAGTATAATGAATAACGTCCTGGATTTGGAGTTATGGACTTTGGTTTAATTCCTATCACTCTACTAGCCTTGTGACCATAGTTAAGTCAGTTCTCCTTTCTGAGTCTCAGTTCCCTCATTTGTAAAAAAATGGAGTTTTTACTTGTAATGCCTTTACTTCTAGGGTTGTTGTGAGACTCAAATGAGATAAAGCTTGTAAAACACTTTGTCACCTTTAAAATGCTATATGAATGTCAGCTATTATTCTTGCCATAAAGACTCAAGCATGTACCATTTCATTTAAAATCCTTTGCTTGTTCCATTATCATTAGTCATACAATTGACCAAGAGACCTGTGGATACTTTAAAAATCTTTGACCTTAGAGGTTTTCCATAAACAAGGTTTCTCCCATGCATGTGCTGAATATTTAAAGATGATGTGAAAAATTCAGTCATGAAGATAACTCAACATCAATGACCCCTCTGAGCATTCAGATCAGATGAAGCTGAAAACAGGAAACCATGTTCACCTAAGAGCTTCACTCATACAATGGAAGATATTCGGGACACAATCCAAACAGAAGAACAGCATTATTTTTATTTATTTATTTTTTTTGCGGGGCAATGGGGGTTAAGTGACTTGCCCAGGGTCACACAGTTAGTAAGTGTCAAGTGTCTGAGGCCGGATTTGAACTCAGGTACTCCTGAATCCAGGGCCGGTGCTTTATCCACTGCGCCACCTAGCTGCCCCCTAGAACAGCATTATTTTTAATGACATTTCCCATGTGTTTCTAGTCACAGATTCCAGAGCTAATTGGATTGTATTATAGAACCCTAAAAGCCAAATCAGTAAGTTAATAATGATAATGATGGGGGGCAGCTGGATGGTGCAGTGGATAGAGCACCGGCCCTGGATTCAGGAGTACCTGAGTTCAAATCCGGCCTCAGACACTTTGCACTTACTAGCTGTGTGACCCTGGGCAAGTCACTTAACCCCAATTGCCTCACTAAAAAAAAATGATAATGATGGTGATAGTAATAATGACCAGTATTCATGTAGCACTTTTAAGTTTAGAGAGCTCTCTGTCTCTGTCTCTGCCTCACACATCTATCTAGCATTTATGCCATATTTATCCCACAATAGTCCTGAGCAAGAGGTGTTAAGGGCAATACTCTCATTTGCAGATGATGAAACTGAGGGTCAACAGGAAAAGTAATTTAAGCAAGATTTCACAGGTAATAAGTAGCAGATCTTGAATTCAAGACAATATCTTCTGAATTCAAATTCAATTCTCTTTCCACTATTTGGTGCTTAAAGTGAAGAAAAGGCTTTTCTCGATTTTGCCTCCTCCTCCACTTCCAGCACCACAAACACATGCCTACCTATATATCATAGGATCAGAGATTTAGACGAGGAAGGGTCCTCACAAGCCATCTAATCCATAAAGCATCATTTTATAGGTGGGGAAACTGAAGCACAGAGAGGTTAAGTGATTTACCTGGAGTCATATAGGTGTTGGAAATCAGGATTCACATTCAGGTCCTCTCACTCCAAATCCAGTATTCTTTTCACTTTACTACACTACTACTAATCATAGAACCAGAAAAGAACGTAATGATTGTTTAGTCCAAACTCTCCATTTTAAAGATGAGGAAACTTACCCAGAAAACTGAGGTGACTCACCTGATATCACAGTAGATAGAGAAGACTCAGGATTGGAATCTGGGGTCTCTACCATTCAAATCTGGTGTCCTTTCCTCTCATATAGTCGCTTATGTATGTAGTGATTCTGCTTTTATTTCCCAATTTTGTTATGAGTAACTGTCCTTGAATATGAAAGAATCAAAAAGTGGCAATCTAAGTAGTGTCCTGGATAAAGTGTTGGACCACAGTCAGGAGACTCTGAGTTCAAATCTTACCTGAGGAAAGATATTAAAAAGGAAGGGAATGAATACATTCAGAAATTTTGAGAGAAACTGCCAACTGCTGGATTCCTGCTGTATAGGGAACCAGGAGAGTTAATCAGTTGCTGACCTCAAACTGAGAAAGAAGGCAGAATTGTGGACCAGATGAGAACTACTTCCTTGGGGACTTAGGAGCACTAGACCTGTCCAGCAAGGGAAATAAATGAGGATGTAGGCTCGAAACAAGCTGGATTTGGATGGCTGGGCAGAGACTCAAAAGATCCCTAAGATTTATTTGAAAAACAGCATGGTATATAGAGGGAGTTCTGGATTCGGAGACAAAAGATGATTCCAAATCCCTGAACTCCTTGCCAGCTGTATGACCTTGGGCAAATAGCTTAATCTTTCAGAGCTTCATCTTCTTCATCCATAAAATGAGGTTAGTGACATTTATCTAACCTACTCTTTAGGAATACTGTGAGGAAAATATAGACCATAAATGTAGATATAATAATTATTATTATTATTCTCTTGTCTATAATAAAATCTTTTTTTTGGCTATACTCAAGATTACTTACCTGAAAGTATACTATTGTTCATGTCTTCTATAAGGTATTTGGAGGACAAAGGAAGACCATAGCCCCAGAAAGGAGCCCTAAACTCCTTTATTCTTCAAACTCCACTGGTCAGTGTTTACACCCAGTATATATCCATAAAATTTGTTCAATGATTTATTTCCATGATAGAATAATTTATGTGTTTTATCTTTGCATGACCAAAAAATGGGACAAAAGGCTGTGAGATTCCATAATCAAGGAGAAAATGAATGCAAAGATGATATTTCTTTCTTTCTTTTTGGTTGGAGAGGGGTAGGATAACAATTTCTGGACTCACTAATCTCTTCAATCCCTTGACAGACCCCACACACCTGTTTTGATGTGTAACCATATTTTCAGATAATCACAATTTTAAAACACAGATACAGAAGACACAGTTCATTTCCACAATCCTACAATGTGATTACCACCACTACATATCTGGAATACTAAAATGAACAACATATCAATCCAGCCAATGATCACTAGAAATATGGGTAGCATCTCATCAAAAGCAACAATTTTGTGTCATGCAGGTCTATTTTACCCCTCTATTTATGAAGAGGAAAAAAATAACAGGAATGAAAATGCATAGACTCTCTGGCAGTTCAAGCTCTGGGGTATTCAATTACTTAGTGACAGCTGATCATTAGACTAGATATGTCCCAGCACATCATGGAGGGTGAAAAAGGTTGTTTTTTCCCCCTTTTTCCAGAGACAAAGGTTCTTTGGAGCAATTTCACTTCTAATTATGTTTCCTGCAAGATTTTGTTTGTGTCTGATTTAAAATACGATGTAATCTAAGGAGAGAAAGGAATCAAAAGATTAACATCATCTTATTATCTAGTAGGGAATGGGTCCAGGCTCAGGGTGATCTAAGGAAAACTATTTATAGAGATGGTTTATGCTCTGTTACTCAAAAGCGTGGTAGCTTCAGAGTAGATAGTGTGGGCAGATGTATTAATTTAGCACTGTGAGCAAAGTAAAATCACCAGCTAATGTCTATAATAAAAACATTCAGTCTTTCATTATATAGGCTGCAGACACAAAGAACATTTCAGCATTTGCAGATTCCTCAACCGTGACCTTCCAGAGTTCTTTAAAAACAACAAACAAAAAAACCAACTTTCTAAGAAGTGAAGGGATCTGGGATAAATGGGGGCCAAGGTCAATTGATTTTATGAATCAATGGGATGTTGCTACATTCCAACTATGCCTTTAGGAAAAAAAAGAAAAAAGAAAAGAAAAGAAAAGAAAAGAAAAGAAAAGAAAAGAAAAGAAAAGAAAAGAAAAGAAAAAGAGGGGTATGACCTTGAAAAAGTCTTCTCTGTGAGCAGGAAGAGAAACTGATTACAACTGCTACACTATTAAAGTCCCTTTCTATGTAAGAAGAAACTTGGAAATATTCTGACAGATTTCAATTCATTAGCTGCAGAACCACTTAGGGATGCTTTTGGAAAGTCAGATGGAGCCCATGCACACAGTGTTTGTATTTGTGTTTTAAATGGAAAGGTCCTAATCTTCACTTTTAGAAGCTAACAGGATAGACTGATTTCTGCATTTGGCAGTAGGCCAAATGTAGGCAGATAGGCTGCAAATAATACAGGTTTTCATCTGAATAGGTTTAGTTTCTAGGATAACAACAGTATTTGCAATTCCCAATCATTTCCTCACTAGAATCTACTCTCTTTTCATCTCTTCCCTGCCATAAACTTGGAACCCTTTAGTCCTCTGGCTCTGATAGGTGAGCCTTTTGCATTTTTTTTTTGTCTGGGGCTCAGACTCCCATACAACTTCCTGCAATCTCCTCCTGCTACCCCCACCTTTTAACAACTCAGTGCTTTTTTCTTTTAGTCCCTTAAAAGTAAGTTTTTTGAGGGCAGGGACTGTTTTGCTTATATACATACATACACACACACACGTGCACACACATATGCATACATATGCTTGTATGTGTGCATGCATATACATAAATATATGCATGTATATATATATATGTGTGTGTATATATATATAAACATTTTTATTTAAAGTTTTGAGTTCCAAATTCTATCCCTCCCTCCTTCTCTGAGGTGGTAAGCAGATATTGGTTAGATATGTGCAATTATGTAAAATATTTTCATATTAGGTATTTTGTATAAGAAGACTTGAATAACTTAAAAAAAAAAAAGAATACATATCCGGGGCAGTTAGGTGGTGCAGTGGATAGAGCACTGGCCCTGGAGTCAGGAGTACCTGAGTTCAAATCTGGCCTCAAACACTTAACACTTACTAGCTGTGTGACCCTGGGCAAGTCACTTAACCCCAATTGCCTCACTAAAAAAAAAAAAAAAAAAAAAAAAAAAAGAAGAAGACTTGAATAAACGAAAAAAATGAATGAAATAGAGTGAAAAAGCATTCTTCAGTCTGTTCAATCAATATCGGTTCTTTCTTTGGAGATAGTATACTTCATTATTATTCTTTTGAGATTGTCTTGATTCATCGTATTGCTGAGAATAGCTAAGTCATTCACAATTTTTCATCAAACAATATTGTTGTTACTATGTACAATGTTCTCCTGGTTTTGTTCACTTCTCTATACATCAGTTCATGTAAGTCTTTGCAGCTTTTTCTGAAATCCTGCTTGTTATTTCTTACAGTACATTAATATTCCATTGCAATCATATACCATAGCTTGTTTAGGCATTCCCCAATTGATGGGCATCCCTTGATTGCCAATTCTTTGCCACCACAAAAAAAGCTGCTATAAGCATTTTTGTACAAATACTTACCTATATTTTTATCCTCACTACAGTGCCAAGCATATAGTAAATGTTTAATCTATGTGCGCTCTCTCTCTCTCTCCTTGTATCTGTTATCTCTTCTACATCATGGGGGTTAGGGGCAAGGTGCCCCCATCATCTGGAAAATCCGTGTAAAACTTTTTGGCCTTCCCTTTGTATTAGAGAAGTCTAAATAATTATTGTATTAAAAGGTAAAATACGTTGATATTATACAATACTATGCATATATTTTATGCACTTCTAGGTTTCTAAACTTTTTATGTGTCATCTGCTGACCTTTGTGTGTCATCTGTGGCTTCCACAAAATTCCTAAATGATTCCCATCTAATTCCTTATGTTGACCCATGATATATAGAAACCAAGATGGGGAAAGTCATGATGTAGAAGGATAACTGTATCTGTCTTTTTTTGTTTCTTCCTCTGCATCTGTTCTAACATGAACAATAAAGGTCAAGAGCACCACTATCTGGCTTTGCAGCTTCCCAGACTTCCAGTCTCTTAGTTATACTTCATTCTCTCCTCTCCCCTACCCACACTACCATGTCCAATAAGATGCTGCATGCTGTTGAGTCAACCTTCTCAACATCTGTCCAATCTATCCTCTTCTTTCAATTCACAGGGTCACCATCGTGTCTTTGAGTTAAGAGCCTCTTCACCTCTGTCCTAGACCATTTCGGTAACCTAATTAGTTTCTTTGGATTTAGGCTCTTCCTTCTCCAATCCATCATCAGCATAGTTTCTAAATTGATACTCATAAGTCATATATCTGATCATGGTACCCATCCCCCCATCTCCTGCTCAAGAAGTTCCTGTCTTTTCCTATTGTCTGTAGGACAAAATACAAATCCCTCTGGTATTGAAACCCTTTAACAACATGGTTACTATCTATCTTTCTAAACTTCTTTCATAGTACTCCTCACATACTGTGTGTTTCAATCAATCATGTCCTGCCTCCTTGCTTTTGCATGGACCTTCTGTTTCTTGGGATTCTTAACTCACTTCAAGGATCAGCTCAGAAGTTACCTCTTTCACAAGACCCTTTCTGATCTTCCGAGTTACTTGTGCTCTCTCCACCAAAAATGTACTTAGTGTTTACCTTTTATATAATTTGAATTTAATTGTCTGTATACATGCTATTTTCTGCAAGTAGAATGTAAGCTTCTTGAGTACAGGGAGAGAGTGTTACAATGTTGTCTTTGTATTCCAAGAGCTTTTTACAATGTCTGGTATTTAATAAATGTTTAATAAAGGCTTTTTGACATGACTTGACTTAACTTACTTGAATTGAATGCAAATTCTAATACCATAAATGATAAATGAGCTGTGATATTTCAATCATTGTGAGGGGAAAAAACATCTTTAAGGCCTTGTAGATATTTGATTAATTAAGCTGTTGGTGGCATGGTGTTTTTTTTTTGTTTTGTTTTGTCTTGTTTTGTTTTGTTTTTGTAGGGCAATGAGGGTTAAGTGACTTGACCAGGGTCACACAGCTAGTTAAGTGTCAAGTGTCTGAGGCTGGATTTGAACTCAGGTCTTCCTGAATCCAAGGCCAGTGCTTTATCCATTGTGTCACCTAGCTGCCCCCATGTTTTTTTTAATATGCTCTTTTCCATCCTAGAATGTAGTAGATGTTCATTTTGATGGTACAGGGAAAGTAAGTTTTCTTGAACCTATCTATCTTGATATGAATTTCCTCTCTCTTTTTAGATTTTCTTCACATAGATCATAATGTTATCTCAGGATACAGGATCAATTTTTCCTGTATGGTTCTACTCCTTTGAAATAAGACCACAAGAGGTTAATTTCCTTTGCCATGCATGTCTTCAAGTCTGGGTTTACCATATGCATACCCTTGGTTGTTATTTATGATAGGTTTGCTCTGGTCCCTTCTCAGCCTTCCTTTTTTTAATATGTAGAACTCTACTCTTTTAATTTTCCCTCTTTTGGAAGCTGCTCTATCCCCTAATCATTTTAGTTGTCTTTCTCCTTATTTTTCCTAACTCTGTTAAATCTTACTTGATGTGTGGTGGCCAACAATTCATGTAGTATTCTGGCTGGAAAGAGTACAGATCTTAGAGTAAAAAAAAAGTTGGCTTTGGGTTCCAATCCTACCACTTATTAGCTCTGTGAATGTACAGGCAAATAACTTTATTTGGGCCTCAGTTTTCTTACCTGTTAGATAGAGATATCAATATATGGCTTGAAGGCCTGGCTGAGAATAATATGACACAATAATCAATAATCAATAATTCACAATGCAATATATGTTTATTCAATCACTACAACTACACGAAAGAGCCAAATACTTTTGTGAGAAAGTGCTTCCTTATTCTGTGCAAAATCATTGCCCCCTGTAACTTTTACCAGCTCATGAACATGTACCATGGTTTTATGGACATAAATGTTATCTTTTGTTTTGTTTCTAATCCCCATCCTTATAGTGTTTCACAACCAATGATTGCCTGTGGGGCTTCAGGTGAATATTGGCCTAATATGTTTAAGAAACAGTTGGCAAATGATGCCAATATCCCTTTCCTGAATCACACCTCATTAGATCCTATAGATTTATGAATAGTTACAAACACTTAATGAATGAGAGGCTCTCCTCTTCCTGCTCATATTCTCTTCTTTGCCTGTCACCCTAATTATTCTTAAAACTGCTCCCCTGCCAACCTCATTCCTCAGATTCTTGCTATACAGGTAAGATGTTGATACTAGGCAACTGATGCAAAGAGGGTACTCTAGGAAAATATCAACATACAGTCATGGTACTACTCATATATGTTTTTCCAAATGTGCTCCTATTTGGTATAAAGCAACTTTTATTTATTCAGTCCCACAGCAGATTTTAAAAGGATCAAAGACTCCCACGACGAGACTTTTTAAAAAATATCATATAAATCATGCAAATAACACTCTCCTACAAAGTATTGAAAGTTACGTTGACTTAGTGACCCATTGTTCCTGCTTGTCAATCAGTGCTGGGAGAGGCTTTGTTTGAGGAAAGAAACATGGAGTCTGCAGCTTTTTGCATGACCTGCTCTTTGTCATGCACAGCTACCTGTGACGTATGTAGCCCTACCTTCAAATTGTCATGTTGTTGCTACCTTGGGAAGGAGCTGAGATTCAAGGCCCCAACCTCTCTTAGAGAGGTGGACCTACCCAAATTGTTTTTAAAGTTACCAATAAAAGCTGGTTCCACCTTGAAATCATTGTTGATCTTCAGTGATCAGCCCATTAACGTGTTGCTACCTTGACATACTTATAAATGAATTCCCTTTAATTCTCTTTTTCCTCAGATTTGCCTCCTTAATTAGGGTGAAAACCCTAATGAAGACTTTTCAATTCTACAAAAGTTAATATAATTTGGGGACTCCTGAACAAGTAATTTGCTTCCCATTGTGCTTGAACAACTTATAGCAATAGGGAGGAGTGGCAGGAGTCAGAACACCTGTCTTTTCCATGATTTTTGCAGTTCTCTGTTTATAGGTGCTATATCAGCAGATATCATTTTTCTCCAATTAGTAAAACTTTTTACTTTGGAGGCCAGGAAATTCTCACTTGAGGTTACTCTTCCCAGAATATTTCCAAGTCCATGTTTGTCTCTTCATATGTTTGAGCAGAAATTCTATCATGTCTTAGATTTTCCCTATCTTGGGTAGGGAAAGTCCATTTTCTAGAACCCTAGTTCCTGAACTATGGCCAGAAAAAGAAACTAAAAAGCAGAAGGGAACCAGGATCTTCAGAGTGAGGTTTTATTCTATTTTGCAAAGCACTTGCAAACTACTCGCCATGGGTTTTTCTTGGAAATTGCCATTAACTGCTTTTGAGAGTGAAGGATAAAGAGGAAGAAATCTCTTCCCCTTGCTACTTGCTGTACTTAAGAAGAATACAAAGACGAGCACAAATCGAGAGTATTGAAGAGACTGTGTAAGTGGGCCAGCTAGCTCATTTTATATGGATCCCAAAGAAGGCAGAAGTGTCTCTAACAACAGTGTATACCCCAGATTCAGTCACCAATCACTAAAGAGGTAGCAGTCATAGCCACATTTTTTTTTTGTGAGGCCTAGAGCTATGAAAAGTTTTTATGTTTTTAAATAAAGTTTTGTTGTATTTAAAAAAGTAAAATGCATTTTTAGCATCAGGCTGTACAAAATCAGATTTGGCCCTTAGGCCATAGTTTTCTGATCCCTACCCTATATCAATGAAATCACAGGTTCAATTTCTGTCCCTAATTAATAACTAAGTTTATGTGATGATTTAAGGTTTTCAAAGAGCTTTATGTAAATTATTTTAATCAATCCTCAGAACAACCTTGTAATTTAGAACCACAAATGGTGGTACATAATTGGAATTTAATGAGTGCTTATTGATCAATTGATTGAATGATCTTCTTGGTGATGGTGGTAGAAAAGTAGCCTAAGTATGGCAAAATCTTAGGGAGTTTTCCTGGTTCTCATTCTATCAACAGCAGTAATGACTATTGTCTAAGCTATCACTGACATGCAAGCTATTCCTGTATGTAGGAAATCAGAAATTTTCTGCAAGATTATTATTTTTTTCTTTTTGCTCTTTGAAACTACAATGAGGTCAATGGATCTAGTGCAGTGACTTGGCTTTGAAGCATGAGAAGACCTATTTTTCAGTCTGTTTCTTTTGTACAAACACCACTTCTTTCCTGAACCTTACTTAAATAAGGGACAAGAAGAGGCTCTAGTGGAATGGTTTCAGAGCCTTAGTCTCTTCATTCCCAGCCAGACCTCCTGATTTTAAAAACAAATGTTCTTTTATTTTAAGATACTTGACGTGCTTTACCATGGGTTGTGGATTCCCATATACTCTCACAGTACTCTTCTACCTATGGATAATATTCTAAGAAGGGAAACATGGGCCATTCTCCGAGGTTAACTGATACTGTTTAACTAAAATTTTCTGACCTGAGTCTATGAAGTGCTGTCACTGTATAACAAAATATTGATAGAACAAATATTCAAGTTGATTGAATATTTAAAAGCCTCCCCTGTACAGTGTGCTGGAGGAGTTAAAAAATAATAATAATAATAATAAAGATAGAGGCTTTACCCTCAAGGAACTTTGTAATCTAATTGAGGAAATAGGACATACAGCCCAGAAAAAAGTTTAGTATATATTCTCATTTACAATGAAATTATATCTGATAAACATCTAAAAACATGTGTAGAGTATACTAAGTAGCTATTGCTTCTTATCTGTTTTGGTAGAGCTTAGATAAGCTGCCTAGCTTCCCCAGGCCTCAGTCCCTTCATTGGTTTAAAAAAAAAAGAGGCTGAATTAGGTAATTTTTGCGCGTGCGTGCGTGTGTGCGTGCGTGGCAATTGGGGTTAAGTGACTTGCTCAGGGTCACACAGCTAGTAAGTGTTAAGTGTCTGAGGCCAGATTTGAACTCAGGTCCTCCTGACTCCAGAGCTGGTGCTCTATCCACTGCGCCACCTAGCCATCCCTAGAATTAGATAATTTTTAAGGGCCATGTATCTCTAAGTGTTATGAGCCAGTGTAAACTATGAAAAGAAAACTGGCTCTGGAATTAGAGAATTTGATTCAAATTCTGCCTCTATCATGTATTACCATGGTGACCTTAGGTAAGTCACTTAACTTAACCACCTGAACTAGGTTCAAGGATGAGTTTCAGTCTTCTTATCTATAAAGTGAGTAGGTGGAGAGAGTCGAACTAGATGGCCTCTAAGGTCTCTTGTAATCCTAAATCTGTGATCCTGTGATAAGCATTTAGAGGATAGGCATGTACACCATCCATGGCAGTTCCAAGGAGGAACTCTAATCCAGGGCTTCTTAAACTTTTACCACTCATGACCACTTTTTTGCCCAGGAAATTTTTGTATATAAGTATATAAAATAGGTAGACAAATCAAACGTTTACTGCCAAATTTTTTGCAATCCCCACATTCAGTTATGCTACCCCATAAAGGGTCATAACCCACAGTTTAAAAAGCTTTGCTCTAGACCTTTGACACTTACTAGCTGTGTGACTCTGGGCAAGTCACTTAACCCCATTTGCCTCACCAAAAAAAAAAAAAAATAGCTTTGCTCTAGTTGACAAATAGAACTTTGGAATTAACCCCAAATCCCTTTCACAAACCTCTTTCCTCACTCCTAGAACTCTACATGTCCTAACCAACCCTCTATAACTTTATTGTCACCCACTCCCAACTTTGCTAAAGCTTTAGCTAATGATAACAATAGTGGATAGAACACCGGTCCTGGATTCTGCAGGGCCTGAATTCAAATCCGGCCTCAGACACTTAACATTTACTACCTGTGTGACGCTGGGCAAGTCACTTAACCCCAATTGCCTCACCAAAAAAAAATAACTATAAAATATTTTGTCTTTCCCACAGATATAAGTATTTTGATAGAAGATTCTAGAAGACTGAAAAGCCTTCAAGAACAAAATGATTACAGACTAAATCCTCAGTGGTGGAATTCCAGGTATCAGAGATGCTTCCCTTCCCACTTCAAAAATAATTTATGTTGATGTAATTACAAATAGCCATTATTTTCATCATGCCTTCAAGTTTGCAAAGGGCTCTGAATATGTTATCTAATTTGACAGAATCACACCAAATGAGTAGCTATCTCCTTCCTTTGTTCTCAAGACTTTCTAATTGGAGAGCACAATAATAGTTATAGAAAAATTATCAATACCTTCATTATCCAATCAGTTGCTGAATCTTGGCGATTTTACCAAGACAACATCTCTTATATCCACTCCATTCATCCCACTGACAGAATTACCTCCCTGGTTCAATTCTTCATCACCTCTTACCTGGACTATTGAAATAACTTCCTAATTGGTCTATTTTCATGCTGCCCATCTATTTTCCAATCACCCTTTAGTCATTCAGTCAGTTGACTAGGATTTATTAAGGGTTTACTATATGACAGGCATTGTGCACAGCTGCCAGATTGATATTCTTAAAGCAGAGATCTGACCTTACTCAAAAAGCATTTATTCAAGAAGTTTCAATGACTTCCTGTTGCCTCTAAGATAAAATACAAATGCAGTTGTTTTGCATTTTAAGCTTTTCATATTTTGGCATTATTGTTCTAGGCCAATTACATATTTCTCCCTGGTCTATATTATATATTCCTGACAAATTGACCTTCTTCCTATTCCCCACATACTGAATTCCCTCTCTCACCTCCATACCTTTGTATAGGTTGTCCATATGCCTGGAATGTCCTCCTTCACCTTCATCTCTTAGGACCTCCAGTTTCATGTTAGTTTTTTTTTTCAAGGTTCTGCTCAAGGGCTACCTACTAATTTCTCCAGGGCAGAATTCATTCATATATATACATATTATATACATATTATATACATATATATGTGTGTGTATACACACACATATATACACATATACATATACACACACACATATATTTGTATGTGTGAATGTATATGTATATGTACATACACAATTTTATAATTTTGGCAAATATTTTTTACTTATCTGTGTACATGCTACACCCGAAATAGAATGAAAGATTCTTGTAGACAGAGACAGTTTCATTCTTGGCTTTGGATTGCCAGCCCAGAATACAAGGCCAGGCACATAGTAGATGCTTAATTGAATCACAATGAGCCGAAGTGAATTAAAATAAAGTAGACCATTCATCCCCCTTTTTAGGTCTTTAATCAGCCAGCAAAGAATTTGAGTCTCCTCACTGTCTAGCACTACTCTAGGCACTTAATCTTGCTATACAAAATATTTTTGACACACTCAGCATTTTAAAATACATTACCCATCAGGCTTTGCTCTACCTTCTAATATAATCAGAGTTACATTTTCAAACTGAGAAGTAGCTCATTTATTATATTATTATTCCTCAGAACATTATTCACAGCCAAGCAATGGAATTTGTGTGATGATTTTATAAGGACAACTCAAAGTTGGAACTTAACTGCTGTCATGCAATAAAGAAGACTGCTTTAAAATTTATCAGGCCACATATATACTTGCCTTGCAATAATTCCTGGGCAGCAGGACCCAGACAATCAAATAACCCTTTTTTGCTAGTCAGAAGTCATGATTGCATTGGAGATAGGCGACTCTAGGAAATGTATTTTTCTGTATTGTTATCAGGCTTTAGCTCTGGGAATAACTTGCTGGAATGCATAACTGGCAGAATCCTGTTATTGATTTTAGCCAACAGTTCTGATCAGGAGTGACAGGGTTTTTGTGTAATAGATGTCTCCAGCAGTGAAAGACATATACATAACGATTCCTTAAAACCAGAAAGAATGCGTACATCACCAAGAGAAATAAACTATCATTTGAAGCAAAAGAAAAGGAAATTACAAAATTCAGGAAACCTAACGTAATTTCTCAGAACTCTGCAAAGGGATTTTTGAGTCAGAATCTACAATGGGAAATATTATCAGAATGCTAATGAACATTGACCATAAGACTGTGATGCAAATAACCCAAATTCGATCATCTTAGTATATACTACATTAGTATGGAGAGGAAGAATGGCATCTACTATAAAACTGGAATGAAAAAAATTCAGGCCTTTCCCTTCCATCTTATCCCTCCCAACCAATTGCACTTTTCCTCATCACCCTCCAGTGAAAAACTAATCTGTCTTTCAAGGATTGTCCTGAATAAAAGTCATGTTTACTGGAATACTGAATTGTGCTCCAGTTTTCAAATTCTTCTGCCCGGGTTTACATATTTGAAAAGGACTAAGAGGAAATGCAATGGCTACTCATTAGTCTCTTTAATTGACATCCTAAGGAAAGGCGATATTAGAGAAGGGAACATTCATAGATATAAACAAGCTGCATAACCTCATTCCTTTTGTGGGAGAATTGGGCAGCCATTGGTATGGAATGTTACATATGTAAAGGTTTCTGTGTAAAATGGTTTTGCTTAGATGCTTTTCTTTCTTTATAAAAGAAGTTCTACTGGGTAGAAGTTGTGTGACAGGGATGGATTTGCAGGAATGTATATCCAGAAATGCCTGTGATTTAAAAACAAAATCCAGGGATAAAATTTTAAAATTTAAAAGAAAAATTTAAAAATAAATTATTTCAAAGTCCCCAAAAGGACTATAAGGAATTAATTGTGATTTGGGCTTTTCATAACCCTATCTTTGCTTCATTATGGTCAGACTGAAAAAAAAACGTAAGCTTGAAAAGCCCAAGAGAAGATGGGTGTGTACTTTGGGAGATAATTGAACAAATAAGAGGAACTCTGACCACAGGGAAAATTTATTGAAACTAAGTAACTAAGCCTCGCCTTTTAGCTTCCTCCTGCCCACATGGGTCTAGCCAGATTATAATGGGGACAGCCCATGTGGGTATGTTGAGCCAACTGCAGACTCAACATGGCTAAGAACTGCCCCTTTCTGTGGGAGAGATTGTTAGAGGCAGTTGGAGGAAGAGGGTGAGTGAAGTTTTCTGAGAGGCAGTTAGCAGAGAGAGATTCATTCTGGTGTGAGAGGGAGACAGGATGCAGCTATGTGGTCTTTGGGACTGCTGAGTCTGGGCAGTGGTGTGATTGCAAGTCGTATAATTTTCCTTCCCCTATTCCTTTTTTCTTTGTCCCTATTTTTATTAACATTACTTGTGTTTTAAATTTGTTCCCATCAATAGAACCTGTTTTGTTTTTTTCTGAAAGAGGCTGTTAACCTCCTTTCTTACCCCAATATTACAGTGAGCTGCCCAATTGATCCCCCCATATTAAATTTGGCCCTTACAGGACCTAATAGTACAATATGTAAAATATGAATTTATATGAAATTAAATGAAGTATAATAAATACTAAAATTACAGTCTCTGAATAGAATAATACTGGCACAGAAGACAAGGATATAAGTACTATAGAATTATAAAAAACTAATATGTATATAGTTCTTTAATGTCTGCAAAGCTTCTTATATGTATTATCTCCATGGATTCTCATAATTTTGTAAGGAAAGTGCTATTATCCATTTTATGGATGAAGAAACAGTTTGAGAAAAGTGAAATAATTCACCTTAGGTCACACAGCTAGTTAGTGTCTAAGGGAGGTTTTCCTGACTCCATCTCCATTGAGCCACCCACTATATCATGTTTCAGTAAGAAGCTAACCTTGAGTCAGAAATGTTGTGGCATTATTAGAACTGAGTATGATTTTAAACATTAGCCATTGGGAGACAGAATGGAAGAGTAGAAAGAAAACTAAAATGGGAGTCAAGACCTAGACTTGAATGGAGGCATTGCCATTAATTTTCTTGGATAAATCACTTCAAACTTCTGAATTTTAATTTTCTCTTTTATAAAATGAGTAGGATTGCCTACATCATCTAACATCTAACCTATATCCTTCAGTTAAAGCATTATTTTAATTCTATGATTCTTAGAGAATACATATTTGCTTATGAGTTTCCAGAGGCTTCCTGGTGTTCAGCATCTAATTTAGGAGAAAGCTGTTCATAGAGTAACAAAATGATACTAGAATGTTTTAGGTGTGTATGTTTTGTGGACTTAAGTTTTTTTAGAAAAAAATATACTTGCCAGATAGTTATAAAACACAGGAGGTGTGCTAGAGCCAGCTTGAACCTACTTGCTATAGCCAATTGTTAAATTTTCAGTGTGGACATTTTTACCCTGGAAATCAGCAAACACATGAAATCAGGGTTTTATTGTTTTCTTGATTTTCTAGACTTAAGGAAGGGATGAAGAAATTGTTAATAATGTAGATTAACCTTAAAAGTGTGTCACATGGGGGCAGCTAGGTGGTGCAGTGGATCAAGCATTGGCCCTGTATTCAGGAGGACCTGAGTTCAAATCCAGCCTCAGACACTTGACACTTGACACTTACTAGCTGTGTGACCCTGGGCAAGTCACTTAACCCTTATTGCCTCACAAAAAAGTATGTCGCATACTTTTTTTCCCCTTCTAGATAGCAGGTTGTTAAACCAGCACACCCCTGGGTATAGACTTACAGAAATGGGAACAAATTCAAATTACATATTTGTTTTAAGTTTAAAGCATTCATTTTATGGGATCATATAGATGGTTTTCCCTTCTGATTGGTGAGTCCCTGGCCCTGACCACTATGTCATGATGTACTCTTGCAGTCCATATTCACTATACTCCTTTTCTACCTTCTTGCCAGCAGCCTTTTTACCTTTCCACCTCTGTGGCCCTTTTCTCTGATTTGGTGAGTCTATGGCATAGGTCACCCTATCATGATGTGCTCAGGTCCTCCATCACCACACACACACACACACACACACACACACACACACACACACACAAATGCATACATATATTTTACATATATGTATGTTTGTTCATATTGCCCATACATTTTCAAATAAACATATTTGAAATAGCCAATGGATCATGAACTAGACTCAGAGTTGAACTAGCAGCCAATAGATTGGCTAGGTTTCCTTTGGTAAATTGTGCAATTCTTTTAAAGACTGAAACTTTTCTTCCTGAAACAAAGACCTATTCTACTTCTTAATACTTCTCATTCTTCCAGTGATGTTGTGTAGCTATGTGACAAAACATACTACTGTCTCTTAAGTTGGTAATAACCCAAAAGGCAATAGAGAGGCACATAATGGATTTGAATAGGCTACAGTACATAACAAGTGAGGAACTACACAGAAGTATAAATTAAGTCATTGAGGAATGTATGGATAGAAAAAATAATTCACTAGTCCCATAGCAAGGATGAGAGACAGTCTGAATTGCCCCATCAACATTCAAATAATTTGGGAAGTACTTGAGGAAGGCCCTCATGTCTTGGGAGTACATTAGTGGCAGAGATCAACACCTGGTGTGTTGGTGCATACTGGCTCATACTCTTTGCACAGCTATGCCTGTGGTAAAATTATGGGATGATATCACTGAGAGTTAGAAGATGGGAAGGCATAGATGGGTAGCAATATGAATTGTTAGAAGGGATACTTGTCTATTAGTGAGATCATAGATCCATTGTTGTGTTATATCACTGTATTATTGGGGTACTTTGCTAGATCTATGATTTCATCTATATGATTATACCCTTAAGCAATGCAGATCATAACCTATCCATATCTTCCCATCCCTTGGTACTCTTGAACATGCCCTGTCATAAGTCTACTACTGATGGGGTCCATCTAACATTCTGTGGGATTTACTCTAGATTTACTAACATTGCACGTATGCCTATGAAGAATGAATGCCATCTATAGGTTAGCCATAACTTTCAATATGTGAAGAGTCCATCTTTTTTCCCTCTTCTAATTGATAGAATATAAGCTCTTTTAACATAGGGATTGTTTCATTTTTGAATTTGTAACCCCAGCACCTAGCTCGGTGCCTGGAACATGGTAATTTGATTTACTAATTATTGATTTACTCATAATGCAATTTATCAGATGACATTTAAAAAATTTTTCCTCCTTGGCAATTAATATTTCTTTACTCACCATCTTCATTGACTGACTGATTGATTGATTGATTGATTCATTCAGTATTTATTAAATATCTCCTTTATGCCATGTGTTTAGTATCTAATATTTGTTTCTTTTTAGAAAGATTTATTTATTGGTTTACAAAGTTGTCTAATCAAAGGAACAAAGAACTAGAAAACAGACGCTGGAGGTGGGGGCAGATGGGTCACAGCAAGCAGCTGGATGCCACCTTTGGCCATGGTTTCAAAGTGCCTGAGCTTAAGAGTATCACAAATTTCCCTTTAGCCCCATGGATTCTGCCAATACAAACACAAACTATTTTCAGTGAAGATAAGGGAGAGCTGACTAAAGACCTGTGTAGCTGCCTGGAGAACTAATCGACCAACTTAGAAGATAGAAGCCGGGGAGGATAATAGAGAATGAATACAAAAATGGTACAGTTCTCTAAGGATAATGTCAGGAGAGAAAATGCTCAGAGCAAAGAGAGAGCAGTACAGAATGCTAAGGATAACTTAAGGGACTTTTAAAACTAATTTTAGAGCCTGAGGAAGACCAAAAAGATATAACTACTGTTCAAAGAGATTGGGATGATGATGATATTAATAATAATTGACACATATAGCAAGGAGCTTTATATGCATAAAAGCCTCCAAGTAATCCTATAAGGTAGGGTATCATGATCCCAATTATATTGATAAATACACCAAGATTAATGACTTGCCCATGGTCACACAGTTATTTGTGTTGAAAATAGTATCAGACCAACTCATTCTGACTCTGTCAGTGCTCTCTCTAAAATGCACAATAGATGAAAAGCAGAGTGACCAATTTCTATTATTTTCTCTTATGGATAATCATTATCAGATTGGAAGTGATGGAACAAAGATTGCTAACAGATAATTGAAATTCAACATATATATGTATACGCATGGCTAACCTTTATACAGTTTTTAAGGTTTGCAAAGCTTTTTATACATACTGTACACAACTTTAAAGCAGAACATTTCACACAGTCTTTCATGATATCCTTTTGGGCAAAGTGGAAACCTGTAGGCCAGATAGTAGTAGGTATATGATTTTGTTGCAAGGGGAATGTAGTGCAAGTAGTGGTGATTAATAGATCAGTCAACTTGAAGGCTCTCTTATCATTAAGGATATGCTTTTGGCCATTCCCTGTATGAATTTATTTTATCAGTGACTTGGAGGAAATCGTAGGTGAAAAGTTTATAATATTTATGGAAAAGAATCTAAATTGATCATGTATTTCTGTATAAGGTACATTTAGGAGAAATAGGTGGAGATGACAGAGATGTAAATTTCAATATCATGAAAAAACCCCAAGAGTTTCCAACAATTGGAGCTGTCCAAACATAAAAGTTTCTTCCTCATGATATACTGATTTCTCCAACACTAGAGGTCTTTAAGCAGAAGCTGGATGATCATTGAAGATTGCTATAAAGGGGATTCCTGTTCAGAAACAGTTTGAATGAATTGACATTTGAGGTCCTTTTCTACACTGACTTACTGAATCACTACTTAGATCTTATAGGTCACAGAGTGAAAGGGAAGTAGAAATTGCTTCATTAATTTTAAGATGTGCTCAGTTCTGAAGCTAGTTCAGATGTCCTAAATTCACTTGAGGGTCCAGTTTGCCTGGAGTTGCTTCTGTGAGAAATGATTTTTATAATGAATATCATGGAGATTTAATCCTGACTTCCCCTCCATTCCAAAGTTCTTCTTGATAAAATAAAGTCAACTTTCCTTGGTCCTGGTCAGGGCTATAAACCTATAAGATATTTTCTTTGGCTCTCATCACAACTATAAACTTTTAGAAATCTTGATAAGAATGACCCTTCTAAATTCTTGCTAGGGCAATAAAAATTTGGTTTGCAGTGAAGATTAATAAATAGCCTTAGGTTAGGGGGTGGTCTGCTATTAGTTCTTCATTTTAATATAGCCTACCTCCAAATTAAGTTGACCAGTCAGAAGTTATTAGGCATCCCTCAGGGACAGCTCCTCTACAAAGGGCATATAATTGTGACCCCACTGCCATTACAGGTCTTCAGTCTGAGAGAGATGGTCATAGGCCTCATTGTATTGATAACCCAGTTGCCTTATTAATAAAATTATTAAATTACTCAGAAACTGTCTCTCATATTTTTAATTGTCACACTTTTCTAATTTGGTCAAAAATCTAGACTCCTGCCCTGTCTTTGTTCAAGTTGGTTTTGTGCAGAGGAAATGTATATGCTCAATACACATGTGATAACCTTGTGCTTCTTAGATCTCTCTTTTAGGAAACTCACTTTGAAGTGCACCCAAATTCTTATTTTATAATGGATGCTTCTAAAATAGATTAGTCAGTTTCTGAACCTTCTTATACTTCCAAATTAGAATTTTTCCTTGTTATTCTCATGGACATTTATATTCAGATTCATTCAGACTTAAATGGATTTGGTAACCTCAGGCTTTGGATATATGTCAAATTAAGGAAACCCAGCTTTTGTTGAATGTGGTATTTCCATCTTTCTCCCCCCACCCAAGCTACCCTAATTAATATTTTCTCTTTTACATTTTTTCTTATGGCATTGCTTTTCCCCTGAAAACCCAGACTCTGACAGCTTACTTTTAATTTCCAGGTGCCTAAAGAATTGAATTAGATAGTACAATCAAATCCTAGAGGTGTAATTGACATTGGGGATTTCATGAAGTGAAATCCTGATGTCTGATAAATTTGGTGCCTACTCAGGCTGCCCTTGGATTAGTTTCTAAGTTTTTCCACACATGTTTCTTCTGACATAATATTGGCATTCATACTGAAAAATGGTTTGAAGGGAAACTAAGAATAATGAATCAAACAAAAAGCCATATTTTGCCTTATATAAGAGAATTTTATGTCAGATTAATAAAGTAGCTTTTCCATTAAATAATTACCAAATTTAGCTTCAAGCCAACTGAACTTTTCTGTTCCTCAGTGGCTTTAATTAGATAACTACTACTCATGTCTATGTATTAGCTTGAGTTTTTCCTTTACAGAAGGACCTGTAAATTGGACATTGGAGGTTGCATGGTTGCCATAGCATGCCCTTTGTGCCTTATTGCACATTACTCTGCTCCACACATTCTACAACCCAGCCAGACTAACCTTCTTGCTGGATCTCACAACACAGTCACAAAGCCTTTAGATTGACTGTCCCCTACACCTAGAATGCTCTCCTTCTTTTCCTTCATCTCTTAGCTTCCTTGAGGATTCAGCTCAAGACCCTCTATTCAGCATAAGGCTCTTTTGGTGCCCCCCCGACTCCTCAAGTAGTAGCACCTTTCCCCTCTCCCCCAAGGTTATCTTCAGATGCAAGATAGTTTATTGTATGTGGTTTTTTATATACCTGTATATGTTATCTTCAGGGTTAGAATGTTAGCTTCTTGAAGGCAAGGGATTATCACTTTTGTTTTTGTATCCCCCAGTATTCCCACCTAGAACAGGGTCTAGTAGCAACCAATAAATTCTTGTTGATTGATTGAAAGTGCTAACAACATCCCCCCTAAATTCTAACGTATCAGTTTTGTGGTACAGTGCATAAAGCATTAGGCCTGGAGTCAGGAAGAGCTGAGTTCATATCTGACCTCAGATATTGGCTAGTTGTTTGACCTTGGACAAACGTTTTTTAAATTTTTTCTGCCTCAGTTTCCTCACCTGTAAAATGGGGACCATAATAGTACCTACCTCCCAGAGTTGTTGTGAGGATCAAATGAGACAATATTTGTAAAGGGCTTAGTATTTATGGCGGGTACCTAGGAAGTTCTTAATAAATTATTGTTCTTTTCTCCAATATACTTTACCTTATAGGTCCTTCACATTGACTCTATGAAGATGGAGGCTTTTGTTTCTGGCACCAAGTGCAATGCCTTGCACTTGCTGGGCATGTAATAAATGCTTATTGAATGGAATTGAAACAGTGAAAATCAAGCCACTATCCATCTGATATTGAATATTCTGCTATATCATATAGTTTCTATGGCGATGAAACTGGTTTAGTAACAGAGTGTTCCATTCTCTTCAGGATTAGGTAGTTTAGAGGAGGCAGGAATTGAATAAAGTGCAGACCTAACCCCTAGAACCATAGAAGCAGTGACTGGGCAGGAGGTGGAAAGGAGACATTGATGTGTATGACACTTTAGAAACTCTGCCTTCTGGGTAGTATTGTATTTATTTATTTATTTGGTATGTTTTTAAAGAGATGTTGTGGTGATGCTAAATGATTTAGGTCTAATAAGAATCCAAGCTTGAAAAGGAGAATACTCTATTTCTTACATAGGTTCTTGATGATGATAAGGGTTTATGTGGTATATGGAGAGTATGTGGGGTGTGTTGTGTGTGTGTGTATGTGTGTGTATGTGTGTGTGTGTATCTTATATGTGAATTACCTGTTCTTTTCCTTATACATATTTCTAGATGTGATGGAAAATTGTAAGTGGCAGACGATTTCCTCTATCTCTACTGTATTTCTCAATATCTTAATTATTTCAGGACATGAATGTTAGGCTAAGACCATCCTAGGGGCAGCTAGGTGATAGGGGGAGGCATGCACTGGGCCTGGAGTCAGGAGGATCTGAGTTAAAATCCAGCCTTAGACACTTACTAGCTATGTGATCCTGGGTAAGTCACTTAACCCCTGTTTGCTTCATTTGTAAAATGGGGACACATTGTAGAAGGAAATGACAAACTATTCTAGTATCATTGCCAAGAAAACCCCTTGGACAAAGTCCATGGAGTCACATAGAGTCAGACAAGACTGAATGACTGAATAACAACAGCAATGCCTATTCTAAAGGATATTTAGGCACCAGAATGGTGGAATGTAGGGGTTGCTCATTTATTCCATAAAAAACCTAGAAGCCAGTAGTAACCAAGCACTAACATCCACCTCTAAAAGAACACACATTGGTCCTCAAAGTAGTATCACAAGAATATAACCAATCCCCAGAAATTCCTTCTTCCAAAGGAGCTTTATTCCTGGTCCCAAGTTCTGGGGGACCTCTAGGACCATAGCGGTTGCAGCCCATGATATCCATATAATTCACATTGGATAATTTATAGCCAACCTCTTCCCAGAAGAGGCATTGAAATGTTGATCAAAGCAGCTGGAGAAATACAGACAATGCTCAGCACTTGTCCTTGTGCTTAATTTCTTTACAGCTCTTTTGACTAGGCCTCTAAACAATTTTTTGAAAGCAGAAATTGTGAGACAAGAAGTCATATATTTATTTTAGTGTGCTAGATATAGTAGAAAGGTTTGCAATTGGATGATGTAAGTTCAGATCTCGCTTCTGATGATTCCTAGTTGAGTGACCTTAATTCATTTTACCTCTATGGGCCTCAGTTTGTTCATCTGCAAAATGAGGACCAGCCTCCCAGGTCCCTTTCAACTCTAGATCTATGATCCTTGATCCATTCCTAGCCCCTCCTTTCCTCTGCTAGTGCCTTCTCTCTAAGATTACCTTCCATATAATCTCTATATATCTCCTACGGACATAGTTATTTGGATTGTATCTTCCTTCTTAGAATGTGAACTCCTTGAGGGTAAGAACCATTTTAAGAAAAAAAAACAACAACTTTATATCTCCAGGGTTTAGCATGATTCCCAGCACAAAATAAGTGCTATATGAATGCTTGGGATTTGTATTATCTGGTTCTCTCCCTTTGTACTCAACATTTTTTGGGGGGGGGGGCAATGAGGGTTAAGTGACTTGCCCAAAGTCACACAGCTAGTAAGTGTCAGATGTCTGAGGCCAGATTTGAACTCAGGTCCTCCTGAATCCAGGGCTGGTGCTTTATCCACTGTGCCACCTAGCTGCCCCTGTACTCACCATCAGGGAGGGGAAGGAAGAAAAGCAGGAAACAAATGTTTCTTAAATGACCATTCTGTACTAGCCACATGACAAGATTATCTCATTTAATCCTGACAATGATCCTTGGAATGAAGTGCTATTATTTTCCCCATTTGTCAGTTAAAGAAACTGAGGCAGTAAAGTGACTTGCTCAGGGTCATAGCTAGTAAGTATCCGAGGCCAGATTTGATCTCGAATCTTCTTGACTCTAGGTCCAGTACTCTCTCTATCCACTATACTACCCCACGGCCTAGCAAATGTAATGGCCAGAGGTGACTGGGAGAAGAGGAAACATTTAGAAGAAGGGGTAGAGACAGATAAAGTAGGCATGTAGTTAGTTTTCAAACATGTACCAGAAGAAAGGAACCTAGTTCAGCAGTAGAAGGGAGAAGATGGTGGACGATTGAAATCATTCCAGTTCAAAAAACATTTTTTAAGCCCCTGCCATGGGGTTACAAAAACAAAAACCAGGAATAGCCCTTGCCTTCTAGGGTCTTATGTTACAAAGCTGGAAGAATAGGTAGGTAGGTAGGTAGGTAGGTAGGTAGGTAGGTAGGTAGGTAGGTAGGTAGGTAGGTAGGTAGATAGACAGATAGAGAGATAGATAGATAGATAGACAGACAGACAGACAGATGATAGATAGCACTTATCAAGCACTTAGTATGTGCTCATCACTGTTCTAACCATTATGGATAAACAACAAAGATGGTTTTGACTCTAAAGTAACTTAAATTCTGTTGGAAAAAGGCAACATAAAGGGGAGGTGGATTGAGTGGGGAGGGGAAAGGGTGATTCATGGGTTAAGGTAGCTGGAGTGTAGGTAGGGCAGACTTGAGTCAAAAGAGAAATAAATAGCATGGTTGGGACCTCTGATGATATGGTAGCTCCATATCATCCATATTATTTGCTGTGGGGATAGCTGCTCTAAAGTACAAATTTTGATTGTGGTGAATTACACCCTCAATGTGTACACCAGAGGTCTGCCTTTCCCCTAGGTACTTCTGTTGAAGGAAGTCCAATTTAAAAAGGTGATGACATAACATCAACATTTCAGGCTGCTTTGGAAACAAAGCCATGTGGCTGGCTCACAAACTGTCTGGTTCAGCTCTTGACCTCAATATATGAATCAACACTGAACATAAATTGGATCTAATTTTATCTTGTTCCTGGGGGTGTTCCCTTCCTTTGTGCCTCCATGTGTGGCTCCTATGATTGAATAAGTCCCTTTTCAGTCTGCTAGTTGGAACCTGACTCTACCCCTTCTCCATTCCCCCCTTCATTTTTACCTCTGGTCTTTCCCTTTTTTTCATATCTAGGCAGTGCTAAAAGGGAGCACTTCTGCATAAGCCCTGCTACAATTTCAGAATAGAATCCAAGCTGTCAGCTGGAAAAGAAATTTGTTTGGACTTACCTGGTTTGTAAAGTGAAATCAAAGTTTACACCTGCATAGCTCGAGTTGAGCTGCTTTATTGTATTTCCCCACCCCTGTTTCTGAAAGCAATAATAAATAGTAAAGAAGAGAATAGAAAAAGAGAATGACAACTGAGAAAAGCTTCTTCCAGGAAAGCCTAGATTCTAACCATAGCTATAAGAAAACAGCACTATTATTCTTTGAAAGTGGAAGGAAATAAAATATTGAGGGGGAAACTTTCAAACAGCTTATATGGTTTGTGCTGCCTGGAGTTAGAGAAGGAAAGTAGTGAGATGAATGGAGAGTTTGGGCCCACCTTACATATTTTTCACTCACTTGATTCAGAGCGCTTTTTAAATTTCTATTTCCTTTCCGTCTCTGTTTCTCTTTATACTAGAAGAGCAAGTTTTAGAACATACTTTGGAAATAAACATGAATCTAATTTATAATTGAATAGGCCAAGGACTTTTTGGTTGACGGAATGGAATGAGTCAAAATATTTTAAGGATTGGGGAAGGAGGCTTTACCTTTTTTAATGTTGTAAAGAAAGTAGCACTTTAAAAAAATTCTCCAGCCATAATTAATACCAATATTAATTTGATAAAAATAAAAGAAGGATTGGCTAGATGACCTCTGAGGTCCCTTTTAGCTCTAACTCTTTGACCTTATGAGTAATGATAGCTGACATTACCTAATACTTTAAGGTTTTGCAATGCATTTCACATACATTAATTACTTCATTTCATCCTTCTAACACTATATTTTTTAAATTGATGTTGGGAAATTTTTTAAGTCCGACAGAATAAGGAAAACAACAAAGTTTCCAGGCTGAAACAAATAGGTTTATTGAGAGAGGGTTAGTCCCCCAACAAAGCTAATAGGTTTATTGAGAGGGTTTTAGCCTCCCAATAAATCTGGTCATCCTGGCATTGCACCTGAAAGACCCAGAATTACAAAATTCATAGGTTTATATACCCTTCCAAAGTTACATTTGTACAGTATTATATCATTAGTTGTACTTCTAAAATTAAAACATATTCTTAGGAAATATGAGGAACTACCTAAATGACTATAAATGACAGCATTATGATAACAATAGGGTGGGTAATTGTCAGGCCACTGGTCAGCAATGTGAACTCTTTATAGAAAAATATGTCACTCGTGATTATTAAAATATAGCATTGCTGACTACTAGATCTTGTGATGTTACCTAATGCTTGACATTGGAAAATTAGGAAATATGAGAAAAGACTTAACCTTTTGATCTTATGCAATCTATATTAAATAGAATAAATCACAATTTTTAGTTAATACATTGATTATCTTAATCCAATCACTTATAACTATGGTAAATCTCTTATAACTAAGGGATGGGGGAAATCTCACTCACATTGATTTTCTTTTCTTTTTTTTTCCTTTGTGGGGCAATGAGGGCTAAGTGACTCGCCCAGGGTCACACAGCTAGTAAGTGCCCAGTGTCTGAGGCTGGATTTGAACTCAGGTCCTCCTAAATCCAGGGCCGGTGCTTTATCCCTAGCTGCCCCCTCACTATACCTATTTTACAAATGTGTAGCTAGGTGGCACAATGATAGAGCTCAGGGCCTGGAGTCAGGAAGACATGAGTTAAAATCTGGCCTTAGATTCTTGGCTGTGTGACCCTGGGAAAGTCATTTAACCTTGTTTGCCTCAGTTCCTCACCTGTAAAATGATATGGAGAAGGAAATGGCCAAGTATTCCAGTATCTTTGCCAAGATGCTCTGAATGGTGTCACAAGGTGTCAGACATGAGTGAAAGTGACAGAAAAACAGCAATTTTACCAATGTTGTATCTGAGACTAAGAGATTAAGTGACACCTAAGAGTCCCATTAATAATAAGTGTCTGAGGAGGGATTGGAGTACAGGTCTTCTTCACACTAAGATTGGAACTCTATCCTTTGTACTTGGCATTAATGTTCATCCATGTCATGCTATCCATCTCCATTCGGTGATTAATTGTCTCTTTTTTTGATGCCCAGTATAAAACACCATTCAAGGTACTGGTGATCCAAAGATAAGTAAGACATAGTTACCATTCTCAAGGGCCTCAGAGTCAGCAGGTGAGAAAGATATCTATACAAATAACTACAATATAAAGACAGCATCTGTTAGATAAAGGATCTTGACTAAGAATTTAGGCTGGTATAGTAGCTGAAAACTAAACTAACCTAGAGCAGCTCATCAACTCCTATATTAGGTATAGAATAGAATCCTTGAGAGTGGAGTAGTAATGGTTAAGGAAAGGGTATAACCAGAAATGTCATGAAGGATCACCAGACATTCCATTGCCAGAGGAAGCTCTATGTCTTGGCTGCATGTCTTAACATAGTTATGCCAAGTTCATGCTAAGACTCCTGGATCCAATTTCACTCCATAAAGCCTCAGGGTATCTCAGGGATCAAGGTAGTCTTTATGTTTTATAGGGAGAGGTGGAGTCCTGTTGAGAAAGGTCTGCTTGGTTTCCCGCCTCTGACATCAGCTATAAAAGTGGAAGTTTGGGACTTGTGTGATGTTTAAAATCCAAATTGTGGTCGCCTTAAATCAGAAGCTTCAGCACCAGTCTTTGGGCATTAAACATTTATTAAAGCATAGAGGTATTCACAAGGAGTTAAGAAAAAGAAGTCCTACCTAGCCTAGAGTTCCAGCCTGGTTGGGTTCTTCCTGAAGTTCTCCTCCACAAGCCTGCTTTAATGAGGAACTCCCTAGTAAGCTGTTTGTGGAAGCTTTTTATAGATCTGGAACAGAGGCGGTCCTTACACACTGCTTCAAGGTGATTGGTTGGCATCATCCAAATCCATTGGCTTTGAAGGTGTTCTCAAGTTGAGTTCACAAGTCTAGTTTCTGAGAACAATACCTTCTTAAGGGATAGCCACGTGTGATTACGATCCAATTAACTTGAAGTAGGCTTAATCAGCTGTCAATCACTCTCACTTGATTCAGTCAGTCTTGGTTAATCTCCAAGTGGGTCTTTGAGTATCTGCTAAATTCCATTATTTCATCACACTTGGAAGTTGCTAGCATAGGAAAGTCTAGATACGGTCCATTCCAGAAAAGGGACAGGGTTGGTGGGAGAAAGCAGACAGGAGAGAGGGGGTTCCAGGCCAAAGAATAGAGTATGACTAGAACATAGAAAATTTCTTGAATACAAGAAGACAAGGCTAGAGTAAGCAGAGTTTTTTTTTTCCTTTTTCTTTTCTTTCCTTTTTTCTCCTTTTTTTACTGCACAATAAAACACTGTATCATCCTTGACCTCCTATTCTGGCAACACCAAAATCCAACTATTTACCAAGACTACATATTCCATCTCTACATTTCTTACATGTATTCCTTCATATTCATCCCTATCGACAATGTTGTAGCATATGCTCTCCTTATCACTTTCCTGATCAGTGGAGCTAGGTGACTCAGTGGATAGAGTTTTGGACATGGAGTCAGGAAAACCTGAGTTCAAGTCTGGTCTTAGATAGTAAGTAACTATGTGTGTGACCTGTGGCAAGTCACTTAACCTCTGTTTGCCTTAATCCACTGGAGAAGGAAATGACAAGCTACTCCAGTATCTTTGCCAAGAAAATCCCATGGACAATATTAGCATTCTATGGTTCATGAAGTCATGAAGAGTTGAACATAACTGAACAATAACAACATTACTTTCCTGCATTATTGCAATAGCTTCCTGACATGTCTTCCTGTCTCATCCACTTGTACTCCAACCCATTTCACCTTCCCATCAATCCATTCTGCAAAAATAGTCTCTCATCCCTAATTACAAATGAATTATCTATTTATTAAAACAGGCTTGGTGGGACTTTCGCTGAAAAATTATTTGTGATCGGTTTAAAATGTTTTATGTAATACAATAAAAAAAACCCTATTTCTGTGGGGTTTTTTTAAAGATTTGAAGTTTAGGCTAGCCTTTCCCCTAATTACTCTACATCACCTAGAATTTGGTTTTTTGTGGTATTGCTCATTTGCAAAAAGGCACTCACACTGGAGACCACAAAGTTTTTCTTATGGGCTGTCATATTAAGTAATGAGCTAATTAATAAAGAATTGTAATGGATAAATTCACTGACTTATTTGGGATTCATAAAGTAGGAATATTATACACACATACATATATATTATTATATATGTATATGTATGTAAAATGCATGCATGTGTGTGTATACATGCATTTGGGAATCTAGCATTAAGGAATCTAGCATTAAGGGAATTGTCTATTGTGCCAAGTCTTAATTACTTACAATATAAATTGGAATCATTTATTTATATTGACTGTTTATGGATTAATCTGTGCCCAGATTATTAAGTTTATCTTTATTTCCCTTTGGGAATATGCTATTTTGCACACTATAGAGATTAGAGACCTAGAATTTGTTTCCCTTTATTGGATACTTTAGAAAAATTTGAGATGATTCTAAATTTGTAGATGCTTTCTTCAAATTGAGTTTGAGAAAGAATTCAGTGCAAATCAAGAAATTATAATTTAGGTTTCAATATAATGTAGCTTGGGGCATTTGGTGGCACAGAGGATAGAGCACTAGCCCTGGAATAAGGAAGCCCTGAGTTCAAATCTGGCCTCAGACATTTTTAAGCTGTGTGACCCTGGGCAACTCACTTATCCCTGTTTACCTCAGTTTCCTCATCTGCAAAAATGAACTGGAGAGGGAAATGACAAACCATTCCATTTTTTGTGGGGTAATGAGGGTTAATTGACTTGCCCAGGGTCATATAGCTAGTAAGTGTCAAGTGTCTGAGGCCGGATTTGAACTCAGGTCCTCCCAGCTACCCCCATTCCATTATGTTTGCCAAGAAAACCCCAAATGAGGTCATCAAGAGTCAGACACAACTGAAAGCGACTGAGCAACAACAACAAATAATGTACCTTGACAGTCTTGATGCAAGTTCAAATAACAGAAAGGATACAGGGAGAAGACATATAGGTTCTGCTGCCTCATGTGGTGTTTTTCTTTACTCCATTAAGAAGGAATTTGGCCTTATGCCAATCTTTCCTTCCTGGAAACATGAATCTAATAGTAAAGAAGTTTCTTTTGCAATTATAGATAAAGGGGTTTTAGGAAAAATAATAAGAGGTAGCAAACCCAACGTGATGAGCAATTTAAAGATTTCAGTTATGTGGAGAATAAGTATTCACCTTTTATTTCCTTATCCTTTTTTTTTCTTTCTTTCTTTGTAAGAGAAAGTTTCATCTAGGGGCCCAGGGGACCATTGTTTTGATCAATAAATCTCTTTCAGGAAGAAGCATAAGAGCCCCTGGGATTTGTAGCTTCTATCAGAGCCCACAGAGGGAATAAATCCTGCCACTATCTCTTTAGGGCTTGGGAAGCTATCAATACTCCCATACCAGTGCTTTCCCATAGGCCTGCCATGGTAGAGTCAGAGGGTGTGAAATCAGCAAGCCTTCAACAGGACCAGCCTCAAAGGCCAGGCTTTTACATGTCAGCCTTTAAAGAAATCTCAGGCTCCAAAAGAACCTTCAAGCACTCTGCTTTGGCTCCCACACAGTTCCTAGCCATAGTAAGAGCATTTGGGGTGGCAGAAGTTATGGCATCTACTCTACAGAGCCCTTAGAGAGATTCTGGTAAGGTGAATATTCATTTAGGGTCTCTCTTAAACACATAGCAGTCAAGAACAAGGTTCAGTGCTAGCCAAATAACAGTGATCACCTAACATTTCTATAGTACTTTTGGTGCTATAGAAATGTGCTTTACACGTATCATTTAATTTGATCCTCACAACCTACACCATGAGGTAGGTGTTAATATTATCTCCATTTATAGATGAAGAAATTGAGTCTGAGGGAGGTTAAGTGACTTGACTAAGGTCACACAATGTCATGAGGCAGGAAGGATTGCATTATTTAATAAGTAACCATTTCAAGTGGACTTTTTAAAAAAAATTACATCTTGAGGAATGCCAAAGGTCACAAGAAGACTGTGTACCCCTTGATTTGGGGGAATCATTATAGGTCCTCCCACCCTCCTCAAGAGACCCCAAAACGATATTGCAGCTCTAACACTGAATCACCAATGAATAGGAATGGGGAGAAAAGCAGAAGAAAGAGAACAATTATAGAATCTGAATAGTTTCTAAAACATAAATGGAGGAAGTGGTTCAGGTTGATCACTGGGACTATGACTGGGTTGTCATTTTCTATCCCATTCCTGTACAGGTTCTGAGAGCTTGGCTCATTCCGAGGTCTTCAGTCTCTTTCCTCATATTGAAACTTGTCCCTTTACTACCTGGGAGCAGGAAATTCACCAAAAACTTACTTGGTAAGATCTCAGTGATGAGAAGAAAAGAAGATAACTTTCAAAGAAAAACCAAATCCATCAGTCAACAAGCATTTATTAAATACTTTAAATATACAGTGGGTACTGTGCTATGTGTTGGGATACAAAGAAAGGGAAAAAGACAGTCTTTTGATCTTAAGGGAGAGAACATGCAAAAAGATAAATATATAGATATATACAAGTATATCATAAAGTATACATTGGAGATAATCCCTGAGGAGAAGATGGTAAGATTAAGGATATCAGGAAATACTGAGATTTTAAGTCAGGAGATTTGAAGGAACCACAAAAGCCCAGATATAGAGATGAGGAGGGGGGAATTCCAAGCATAGGGAATAGCCGTCAGTTCTCAGGAACAGAAAGGAAACCAGTGTTTAATGGATTGCAGAACAGGATGCACATGTGCTTGAGAAACATTTCCTGGTACTCTTGCTAAGGGATCACAGAATAATAAATTCACAGCTGGATGGAAACTAGGAGAACAAGCTGATTCCACCTCTTATAGAAGACGGAAACAAAGTCCAGAAGGTGAAAGAACTTGCCTAAAATTTCACAAGTAAAAGGGAAAGAACATGTCAATTAAATACCTTAATCCTCCATTTGCCATCCTTGTAACTTCTCAACCACAAGTGAACTTCCTGGTTCATATATGTTGTCTCTCCTATGTAGAATGTAAACTCCTGGAGGGAAGTATCTATTGTGCTTTTATACATGTATTCCCAGAACTTGGCTTAGAGCCTAGCACATATGTAAGTGCCTATAATTGGTGTTTCATCCATTAAGTCATTTACTCAATGTGTTTGGAGGGAGGGCTAAGAGCAACCTGCGGTTCTGGAAAGCTTTTCCTGGGAGGCAGTATTTTTTTTTTTTTGGTGAGGCAATGAGGGTTGTGAACTTGCCAAGAGGTCACACCAGCTGGTAGTAGAAAGTGTCCTGGTCTGGATTTGAACTCAGGTCCTCCCGACTCCAGGGTCGGTGCTCTATCCACTATGCCACCTAGGGATGCAGTATTTTAAAGGAAAGACAAAAGGGAATAAGCATTTATTAAATGCTTACTGTATGCCAGGCACTGTGCTAAGCACTTTTACAAATATTATCTGGCAAGAAGCCAGATTTCTATGAGTGCAAAAAATATGCAAGTAGTACAAGGTGAAGAGATATAGGTGGGTTGTCAGGAAGTTTATTCACAATAGAACAGGGTTTGCAGAAGGCATAATGGAAGAAGAGGGGAAAAAAGGAAAGGGACTTGAGAGGAGTATGGATAAAGTGGATATGGATGAAAGAGTAGGGAGTTCCAGCAGGTTAAGAAGATTTTCTCCTTGGCAGGTGGTGGCTCTGATCCACAGAGGTGGAATCATCAAGGAGGAAGTAAACATTTTCTGGCCAGAGGATAGGGAAGTACCATATCGCTGGAAGCCTTACTTTCAAGGTTCTTGATGGACAGTGCCATCACTTTGTTCTTCCTCTAACCAGAGAAGGGAGGTTGAATTGGGCATATGAGTAAATACATGAATAATGATCCTGTCTTTAGAAGTCTAACTGAAGGTGATCCACATATGGAACATATACTTGACTTGATTTTTGGTTTTCCAAGTTCCTAGGAGCAAAAACCCTCACAAAGTTCTGGCTCCTGAAGGCTTGAGATTTCTGCAGATGGTTCTATATCCCCTGGAGAAGCCTTAATGTATCTGATTCCTAAAGACTTAAGATCGATGATGGTGATTACGAACTCTCTTCTGAAGTAAAAACAACGTGGTTTCCTATTTAATATTTTGAGAAAAGAATTTTATTAGCTTTGAACTTTTTTTCACTGAAGTACTGGCTTTTTACATCATGTGAACCAAAAAGGACTTGGGGAATATTGGACTAAAATTCACTTCTAGGTTTCATGGCTTATTATATGCCAAGTAATAACTACTAGAGTAAGCAAAATAGAAGACAATATCTGTTCTCACAGGAAGTGGAGCTTTTTGGTGAGAGAAAATATGCCTTGGAAAAAAACTTAAAAATAACCATACAACACTTTGACAAGTAGGAAGCAAAGAACACAGTAAAGCCCCACTTATCCAGTTGTCTGACTTAGCAACTTTAACCTTTATAACATAATATGTTATAAAGACAACTGTGAGCCAGAGAGCAAGAGGAGAAAAGCATTTGAAAAAAGATAGCTATCATAAACTCCATTCAATTGACCCATGGATCACAGGGAAACATCATTGGCTTTTGAGCTGTAGGGGAACTTAGAAATCATTTAGCCTTACCCCAAACTTGACAAAAGTCAAACAGGTATTAAATGTCAGGGCCCCATTTTGAGCTAGATTCTTTTGATTTCAAATCCAGTGGAGTGTTTCCAGTGTGACAAGCTGCTCTCCACAGGGAGAATATAGTGCTATCATCAATATAGAGGCAAATTTCAAATTCTGAGTAAACCTTTTACTGATTTAATGAGCTTGGTTGTTTGATTTATCTTTGAATTAAAGAGAGATAGCAAATTATAACTATGGGGAGCTTCAAAACTAGGAGGGTTGTTGCTGGTCAAATATGCATAATAAAGGTAGATATTTAGAATAAATAATTTTGGTAATAAGCAATAGGATAATGCCTATGGGATGTATGCTTTTGTTTGGTCACAATCCCTTTATTTGCATGAGTGATCAAGGGCTCTTAGGAGTTTCTAGCCCTTAGCCAGATAGATGTCCAGGACCAAAGATTGGGATTCAATGCAACACAGGAGTTCAAAAGACAGATTAAAAACTTGTGGGCTATTGGTTCTGTGCTCCCAAGGACTTGTGGACTCTGAAGGCAAAGATTTCTCTTGCAGAGGGAAAATGTCCCCCCACTAAGATGACCATATTCCAAGTGTGTGAAAGATTCTGCCTACCTCCCTAAGAGATTTAATCCTCTGGACTCTAAACAAAGAGGCAGAAGGTAGAGCCCACTCTTATGCAAATAAGGTAGTACCTCTGCTGAGGACTCCTTCTGAAGCCAGAAGCTGACAGCAGAGAGCATCTCTATAACCACTTGTCTAGCACAGCATAGCCCCATAGGAACCATGAAACCAGGGGGTCCTGCCTCAAACCCATACATGTTGCATTATTTCTCTCTATGAAAGAAGAAAGACAACCACATCATCAAACTCAGAATGCTATTATAAAGAGAGACCTACAAAGTACTTGTAATGATTCTGTTAAACATAAAGGTGTCACTTAGTTATCCATAGGGATTGTGTTGAAATATGCTTATCAGGTATTGACCATCTCCAAGTACAGTCCCTTTCAAAAGAGGAAATGAGAGAAATGCTTCAGAGACTTGTGATTGCCAGCTATAAAGAGGACAATGGTCAATCAGTAACCGCTCAAATGGTGTTATCGTTTGCTTTGTAATTAAATTTGCATTGACCTACAGCATATCTAAGCAGTGAATGAAAAGCCCAGGCCCAGGTCCAGGATTGTCAATGATACAGCTGTGGTATGCTTTAATTTAGACCACCACAGTGAATGCATCTTGGAAACTCAGTAAATGTTAGCTGTAAATGACTTTTGATTATCTCCAGGCAGATTAGCTACTCCTTTGGTTATTTGTGGGAAACGTTAATCCCGGGCCAATTTTTGCTGATATCCTGAGCTTTCTCTGTTGAATATGTGCTTGGTGAATGCAAACTCATTTTAATCTTCATCTAAGCAAAGCATAATTAAGAAGTTCACCCTACTGTTGCTGCTGAAAAAAATCAAATTATTGATCCCAAAGTCAGAGAAAAATAATTCTGCTTCAGAAGCAGCCCAAGGTACCCTGGATGGTGTATCAATGTTTGCCGCTTAGACAGATCACAGATCTTTTCTTATTCAAAGCAAATACTCACTTGAAAACTGCAGAGCTCTGATCTCTCTCCTAATTCATGGCTCACCAATTAGTTTTCCCAAAGTATTAGAGAAGGTGCCAATCTACAATTCCAAATAAGAAACATACCCATTTTCTCTAATAGGACAAGTGACTTCATTTACTGGAGTAAGCCTTTGTGATCTGATCTTCAGCATCCCAAACCAAGCTTCTAAATTCTAAGAGTTCTTCAGGACTAAACATGGTTCCAGAACTTTCTTTTGTCCTGGACCTTAAGCTTGGCCAAGATTGAATGATGTCCTAGAAAAAGCACTGGACGTGTATTCAGGAGACCTGGGTTTGACTCCCATCCTTGATATTTCTGTGTGATTCTGAGAAAGTCAATTGACCTCTCTGTGATTGAGTTTCCCAAAGTTATAAAATGGAGATAACACTTATGTTAACCACCTCACAAGGTCATTGTAAGAGCTGTGCTTTGTAAACCTTAAAATACTAGAGAATGGAAAGTATTTTCATCTATCAAGAAGGTAAAGTCATTATGCAGAGAAAGAGAGGCATATTCATTTGTTCAGCAAATACTTAATAAGAACCCACAGTCATTAAGTGTGCTGAGTTCTGAGGACAAACAACTAAATAAGACATGCTTACCCTCAAAGACCTGACAATTCAGTGTGTCCAAATACTTATAGAACAAATTCGATTGAAAATAAATAAGAAAAATACAAAGTGCTCTGAGATTTTGTGGGGACCAATTTTTAACTGGGGAGTGCTAGCTAAGTGACGCGCCACAATATTGGGGCAAAGAAGGAGAATGGCAGCCTCCTTCAAAACAAAACAAGATTTATTTTAACAAGAACGAACTTAAAAAAAACCCCACAAACAGGATCAGTAGGATCAAGGGAAAGGAAATAAAATGGGGAAAGGGAAATTATAATACCTGAAAAAAATACCACCGCCCAGAAATCAGCTGAAAATACACAGCAGAATGCCTGTCACTTTCCAGCTTCCACCTAGAATGCCCAATTCTCCTCCCCCAAACCTAGAAACACCCCACACAGCCCCAGCCAATGGGATGGCGGCTCTGACAGTCACATGACTGCCCTCACTAGGCTTCCGTGCAAGCCAAGGCATAAAAACCTCCAATAACAATTAATTCTTTACACTTTGAAGATAGAAAGATCACCACTGAATGGAAAGACCAGTGGAGATTTCATGGAGGAGGTAGAATCTGAGATGGTCCTTTAAGGTAGGTAGAATTTCTGTAACCAGATTTAGTTGGGTTCCAGATATGAGCAACAGCATGAGTTGCAGCTCAGGGCCTTCCAGACACACTAAATGTGAAGGAAAGGATAAATAGTCCAATTTGGCTGAAGCTCAAAGGAGGTCATGAAATAGAATATGTGAAATAGAGGCTAGAAACAGGAAATTATAAATCATTGTTTAACTTAGTTGTCTTACATGTTGTTGGTGTTTTCCATGTCAAAAGACCTATGACCACAGTAGGGTAAGTCCTTCCTTAATCAACACAGATTCCAAGCCCTCATCAACAATATTTGTGAACTTTAAGTCAATACGTGCCACCATTGCCTTTTATTATTATCTTTTTTTGGTATTATTATATCTTTTGAATCCATATGGCCCAAAGTTCAGTACCTGTTGGCTTATTTCCCACAGACAGCCTCTCACTTAAAGAGGCTGGTTTTTGGTCAACCTGCTCACAGCTTATGATGGACCCATACATGCCTTCTGCTAAGTAGGATTTTAATCAACATACTATCTCATTAAAGTGAATCACAAAACTAATTGAAAACTGATTGAGCAGAAGCAGATCCCACCAGCAAGGATCTAACAATGCAAATACCTAATATCTGATGTCTTACCCCTTCTTTCCATTATTCCAAAACAGAAAATTTTTTAATATAAAGGTATGGCTGCCTCATGACAAAATTCACAAATGAGTTGTGGACATAGTTTCAGGGCAGGGGTGGGTGTTCCCATTTGTCCTTCAAATCAAGCCATGGAGATAACTGCCTGGTCTAGGTATATTTAAGACAAGCCTTGCTTGATGCTTTCATATTTTTCTTTCATCCAGAAGATAAGATGTCCTTGGTTTCGCTGAGTGGATCTCAGCTTTCTAATGAATAGTTTGGTTATAGTCGTGTCCCATTTATTCTGCAGGTAAAGAACAGAGTTAGAAGCAAGATACTCAAATGATGTGTTCCATATTGTAAAAGACATCTAAAGAGGGTTATTCTAAGGGCAGCTACAGTATGCGAGAAAGAAATAGATTTAAAATGTATTTCCTCTGGCACTGTAAACTGACATCATAACCTCTGCTAAAAACCAAGGGTAAAGTTTTCTCCAAGTCTCCTTGATGCTCTGAGCTCTCTTGTCTAGGGAAATTTTTTGCATGTCTTAAACAGCATCCTCTCAGACCCTGAATTTGCTGTCACAATACCGAGAGCATTATTCCTTTGCACATTAGTTGGCATGAAGGACAAGAAATTTGTAACAGACCTATATTTGGAGCTGTGCTTCTCAGACCTTGGACTTCAAGGTCAGGGAGTGCCAGCACAACTTGGACTCGTGCAGGGAACAGGCATCGATACTGGAATGAGTTTGTGTGGGCACTGAGGTCGCCCTGTGGGGTGTTCCATCCTGTGTTTTATTAGGTGCTGAGAAGGAACGACCAGAGATCTCTCCTCCTTTGTATGATACCATCAAACAGCCTCCTAAGGTTCAGTTTCCTACACTGCTTAAGAGATCTGACATGATAGTGCAAAGCAAATGACCCCAGGCAATGAAAGCTGTACCTGAGTCACAGGGTAAGGTGAGATTTCAAGCCATTCCCACTGCGTCTGCCTCTCAAGGAACATTACCCTGGGATGAGAACTGTGATGACTAGTTCTCTCAAGTCAAATACTGAGAAAATGAGGTGTTTAGTAGGTGATCATAGAAGACATTTGTAATACTAAGAGAGAGTTGGATTAACTCTGCACAAGATATTGAAATAGAAGAAACAAAAGACCTGGGCTGGTGATCAGAGGACAAGGTTTCCAAGCCTAACAAGGCTAGCTGACTGTGTGACTTCCAATAAATTACTAATCTCTCTGGTCCTCAGTTTACATAAAATAAATCTCTATACCATAGTGCCAGACTTCTTAATGTTTTTTTGGGTGGTGCTGGTGATGGTAATGGGGTGTGTGTGTGTGTGTGTGTGTGTGTGTGTGTGTGTGTGTGTGTGTGGCATGGACCCTTTTGACAGTCTGGTATAGTCTGTGGATCCCTTCTCAGAATACACACACACAGGAGCCAAGATGGCGGAGAGGAAGCAGCAAACTGCCTGAGCTCTCCTTCTGTTCCCTCAAAAAGAACATTAAATCAAGCCTCTGGACGGATTCTGAAACTACAGAAGCTACAAAGGCACAGAGAGACACAGTCCTCCAACCAGAGATAATCTAGAAGACTTCAGGAAAAGGTCGGTCTGACTCGGGCAAAAGGGAGGCCCAGCGCAGGGCAGCAACGCAGTGCCGAGGGGGTCAGGGCAAGTCAGCAGGAGCTGCGGGCCACAGCTGAACAACTGAGGCCCCTGGAACCTGGTTCAAAAATCTGGTGGCCAAGAAGGACAGTGGAAAAACCTACCTGCACCGGTCGGGAGGGCGACGAATGGGTCAGGCGGGAACGGACGCCAGGAGCCGGCCGAGCGCACCCAGACAGGGAGTGTAGGGTGGGGGATCTCCACACACCATAAAGGCCTCAGAGTAAAAAGCTGGTCACACAGCACCTATACCCCTGCACAAGAAGCCCAAAACAGGGACTCTGGTGCCCCGAGAGCAGACCTCAACTTAAAAAATAAATAAATAAGCTACAATAATGAGTAAGAAGCAAAAAAGGGCCCTCTCCATTGAGAGCTTCTGTATCAATAGGGAAGAAGCCAACGCAAACTCAGATGAGGACAATACCCTCAAATTGCCTACATGTGAGGCCTCACGAGGGAAGGTGAATTGGTCTCAAGAACAAAAAGCCTTCCTGGAGGAGCTCAAAAAGGATTTTAAAAATCAATTGAGGGGCGGCTAGATAGCACAGTGGATAAAGCACCGGCCCTGGATTCAGGAGTACCTGAGTTCAAATTCAGCCTCAGACACTTGACACTTACTAGCTGTGTGACCCTGGGCAAGTCACTTAACCCCCATTGCCCCACCCAAAAAAAAATCAATTGAGAGAGGTAGAAGAAAAAATGGGGAGAGAAATGAAAGCAAAACAAGAAAACTATGAAAAAAGAATCAGCAGCTTGGAAAAGGAAGCACAAAGACTGACTGGCCAAATGGAAAAAAAGGTGCATAATCTCATTGAAGAAAACAGTGCCTTAAAAAATTCACTTGACCAAATGGAAAAAAAGGTGCATAATCTTACTGAAGAAAACAATGCTTTAAAAATTAAAATTGGACAGCTGGAAGATAAGGAATCCATGAGACACCAGGAATCAGTCAAGCAAAATCAAAAGAATGAAAAAATAGAAGAAAATGTGAAATACCTCATTGGAAAGACAACTGATCTGGAAAACAGATCGAGGAGAGACAATTTGAGAATCATTGGACTGCCTGAAAGCCATGACCAGAAAAAGAATCTAGACACCATATTCCAGGAAATTATTAAGGAGAACTGCCCTGATATCATAGAATCAGAAGATAAAATCATCATTGAAAGAATCCACTGATCACCTCCTGAAAGAGACCCCAAAAGGAAAACTCCAAGGAATATTGTAGCCAAATTCCAGAATTATCAGGTGAAGGAGAAAATACTCCAAGCAGCCAGAAAGAAGCAATTTAAATATCATGGAGCCACAGTCAGGATTGCTCAGGACCTGGCAGCTTCAGCATTAAAGGACCGCAAGGCTTGGAATATAATATCCTGGAAGGCAAAGGAGCTTGGATTGCAGCCAAGAATCTATTACCCAGCAAAAATGTGCATTTTCTTTCAGGGGAAAAGATGGACATTTAATGACATTGGGGACTTTCAATCTTTCCTGGTGAAAAGACCAGAACTGAATAGAAAATTTGATCTCAACATACAAGACTCAAGAGAAGTTTAAAAAGGTAAACAGAGGGGGAGAAAAAAAAGTTACCCTATTAGGTTAAACTGTTTATATCCCTACATGGGAAGATAATACTCATAACTCTTAAGAACTGTAAATGTATTTGGGCAGAGAGAAGGACTTTACACAGAGGGTATAAATAATTTATAAACTGTCTTTGATGTGATGATACAAAAAAAAATTTTAAGGGGTTAAAAAGGGAGTCTATGGGGAGGAGAGGAAAGGGGAGGTGGAAGGGGATGAATTATATCATATGAAGAGGTGAAAAAAAAACCTATTACAACAGAGGGAAAGAAAGGAGGGGTGAACATTGTATTAACCCTATTCTCATTAGATTTGATTCAAAGAGGGAATAACATATACGTTCATTGGGATAAAGAAACTTAACTCATTCTTTAGGGAATCAAAAGGGGAAGGGAAAGGGGGTGACTGATAGAAGGGAGGACAAAAACAAGGGAGAAAAGGGTAAAGAAAAGAGAGGGGGTGATAAAAAGGGAGGGCAGATTGGGGGAGGCAGGGGTAAGAAGTAAAACTTGGATGAGGAGGAATAGGGTGAAAGAAGGGGGGGGAAGTACAAAGGGGGTAAATAGAATGGAGGGGAATAGACAGTCAGTAATAATAACTGTGAATGTGAATGGGATGAACTCTGCTATAAAACGGAAGCGAATTGCAGAGTGGATTAAAAACCAGAACCCTACAATATGCTGTTTACAAGAAACACATTTGAAGCAGAGAGATACACACAGAGTAAAGGTAAAAGGCTGGAGTGGAATATATTATGCTTCAGTTAAAGTAAAAAAAAGCAGGGGTAGCAATCCTTATCTCAGACAAGGTGCAGGCAAAAATCGATCTCATTAAAAGAGATAAGGAAGGAAATTATATCTTGCTTAAAGGTACTATAGATAATGAAGTAATATCAATATTGAATATGTATGCACCAAGTGGTATAGCATCCAAGTTCTTAAAGGAGAAGTTAAATGAGTTACAAGAGGAATTAGACAGTAATACTATACTAGTGGGGGATCTGAATCTCCCCCTCTCAGAATTAGATAAATCTAGCCAAAAAATAAATAAGAAAGAAGTGAAAGAGGTGAATAGATTACTAGAAAAGTTAGACATGATAGATATCTGGAGAAAATTGAATGGGTATAGAAAGGGATATACCTTTTTCTCAGCAGTACATGGCACATTTTCAAAAATTGACCATGTATTAGGGCACAAAAACATCATAGTTAAATGTAGAAAGGCAGAAATAGTAAATGCATCCTTTTCAGATCATGATGCAATAAAAATTACATGTAAGAAAGAGCCAGGGAAAAGTAGAATGAAAATCAATTGGAAATTAAATAATTTCATTCTGAAGAATGAATGGGCCAAACAAGAAATCATAGAAACAATCAATAACTATATCCAAGAAAATGACAATAATGAGACAACGTACCCAAATCTATGGGATGCAGCCAAAGCAGTGCTTAGGGGGAAATTTATAGCTCTAAATGCTTACATGAATAAAAAAGAGAAAGAGGAGGTTAATGAATTAGGCATGCAACTTAAAAAGCTAGAAAAAGAACAAATTAGAAATCCCCAATTAGATACTAAATTAGAGATCCTGAAAATCAAAGGAGAAATAATTAATAAAATTGAAAGCAAAAAAAACTATAGAATTAATCAATAAAACTAAGAGCTGGTTTTATGAAAAAACCAATAAAATAGATAAAATATTGGTTAATTTGATTTAAAAAAAGAAAGAAGAAAACCAAATTACCAGTATCAAAAATGAAAAGGGTGATGTTACCACCAATGAAGTGGCAATTAAATCAATAATTAGGAATTATTTTGCCCAACTGTATGCCAATAAATTTGACAATCTAAATGAAATGGATGAATATTTACAAAAATACAAACTGCCCAGGTTAAATGAAGAGGAAATAAAATCCTTAAATAAACCCATATTAGAAAAAGAAATTGAACAAGCCATTAATGAACTCCCTAAGAAAAAATCCCCACGGCCAGATGGGTTTACGGATGAATTTTACCAAACATTTAAAGAACAATTAATTCCAATATTATACAAATTATTTGGAAAAATAGGTGAAGAAGGAGTTCTACCAAATTTGTTTTATGACACAAATATGGTGGTGATACCAAAATCAGGCAAAGCAAAAACAGAGAAAGAAAATTATAGACCAATTTCCCTAATGAATATTGATGCTAAAATCTTAAATAAGATATTAGCAAGACAATTACAGCAAGTGATCACCAGGATAATACACTATGACAAGGTGGGATTTATACCAGGAATGCAGGGCTGGTTCAACATTAGGAAAACTATTAACATAACCAACCACATCAATAAGAAAACCAACCAAAATCATATGATTATCTCAATAGATGCAGAGAAAGCTTTTGACAAAATACAACACCCATTCCTAATAAAAACACTGGAGAGTTTAGGAATAGGGGGAGCTTTCCTTAAAATAATAAACAGTATCTACTTAAAGCCATCAGCAAGTATTATATGCAATGGAGATAAATTAGAGGCCTTCCCAATAAGATCAGGGGTGAAACAGGGATGGCCATTATCACCCCTATTATTTAATATTGTACTAGAAATGTTAGCTTTAGCAATCAGAGAAGAAAAAGGAATTAAAGGAATTAGAATAGGCAAGGAGGAAACAAAACTATCACTCTTTGCAGATGATATGATGGTATGCTTAAGGAATCCTCGAGAATCAAGTCAAAAATTACTTGAAACAATTAACAACTTTAGCAAAGTAGCAGAATATAAAATAAAACCACATAAATCATCAGCATTTCTATACATGACCAACAAAGTCCAACAGCAAGAAATAGGAAGAGAAATTCCATTTAAAGTAACAGTAGATAATATAAAATACTTGGGAGTCCACTTGCCAAGACAAACCCAGGAACTCTATGAACACAACTACCAAACACTCTTCACACAAATCAAATCAGATCTAAATAATTGGAAAGATATCAATTGCTCATGGATATGCAGAGCTAATATAGTAAAAATGACAATACTGCCTAAATTAATTTACTTATTCAGTGCCATACCAATCAGACTACCTAAAAATTATTTTATAGAGCTAGAAAGAATAATAACAAAATTCATCTGGAAAAACAAAAAGTCAAGAATATCCAGGGAAATAATGAAAAAAAATTCACAGGAAGGTGGGTTAGCAGTACCAAACCTGGAGCTCTACTATAAAGCGGCAGTCATCAAAACTATCTGGTACTGGCTAAAAAATAGAGTGGTAGATCAATGGAATAGGCTAGGCTCAGGAAATACAGTAGTAAATGACACTAGTAATGTAGTGTTTGATAAACCCAAAGACTCCAGCTTCTGGGATAGGAACTCAGTATTTGACAAAAACTGCTGGGAAAACTGGAAGATAGTATGGCAGAAATTAGGCATAGACCAACATCTTACACCTTATACTAAAATAAGGTCAAAATGGATACATGATTTAGACATAAGAGGTGATACCATAGGTAAATTAGGAGAGAAAGGAATAGTGTACCTATCAGATCTTTGGAAAGGAAAAGTTTTTGACCAAACAAGAGATAGAGTATATTATAAAATGCAAAGTGGATGATTTTGATTACATTAAATTAAAAAATTTTTGTACAAACAGAAGCAATGCATCCAAAATTAGAAGGGAGTCAGTAAGCTGGGAAACAATTTTTGAGGCCAGTACTTCTGATAAAGGCCTCATCTCTAAAATATATAGGGAATTAAATCAAATTTATAAGAATCCAAGTCATTCCCCAATTGAGAAATGGTCAAAGGATATGAACAGGCAGTTTTCTGATGAAGAAACCAAAGCTATCTATTCCCATATGAAAAAATGCTCTAAATCTCTAATGATTAGAGAGATGCAAATTAAAACAACTCTGAGGTACCACCTGACACCTATCAGATTGGCTAAAATGACAAAAAAGGAAGATAATAAATGTTGGAGAAGCTGTGGGAAAATTGGAACACTAATCCATTGTTGGTGGAGCTGTGAACTGATCCAACCATTCTGGAGAGCAATTTGGAATTATGCCCAAAGGGTGATAAAGCTGTGCATACCCTTTGACCCAGCAATACCACTTTTAGGTCTTTTTCCCAAAGAGATCATGGAAGGGGGAAAGGGACCCACATGTACAAAAATATTTATAGCTGCTCTTTACGTGGTGGCAAAGAATTGGAAGTTGAGGGGGTGCCCATCAATTGGGGAGTGGCTGGAAAAGTTGTGGTATATGAATACAATGGAATACTATTGTGCTATAAGAAACGATGAGCAGGAGGAGTTCAGAGAAACCTGGAGGGTCTTGCGTGGGCTGATGATGAGTGAGATGAGAACTAGAAGAACATTGTACACAGTAACCTCAACATTAAGTGTTGATCTACTGTGATGGACTATATTCTTCTTACCAATTCGATGGCACAGAAGAGTTCCAGGGAAGTCGTGATGGAAGAGGATCTCCAAATCCAGGAAAAAAAAAAGAACTGCAGAGTATAGATGCTAAATGAACCATATTATTTCTTTTGTTTTTGATGCTTTTTTTTTCTATTTAGAGGTTATCCATCATTGCTCTGATTTTTTTTCTCTTATAACATGACTAATGCAGAAATAGGATTAATGTTATTATGTGTGTGTGTGTGTGTTTGTATATATATATATATATATACATAACCTATATCAGATTACCTGCTGTCTAGGGGAGGGGGGAGGGAGGGAGAAAAATCTGAAATTGTAAAGCTTGTATAAACAAAGGTTGAGAATTATCTTTACATGTAACGGAAAAAAAGAAAATACTTTATTAATTAAAAAAAGAAAAAGAATACACACACACACATGCAATGTTTATGTGTATATGTATACACACATATGTATGTACAAATGCATGCATGCATATACACGCAAAGAAATAAAATCCTTTTCCATGAAATTGGAAATAGATTCCTGACATTTTCAATAGAGCTACTGAAATTTTCTTTTTCTAGTTTTTGTTCCTATATTAGAATTGCCTGTCCACCTGATCCCTATTTCTTTTTCACTCTCATCCATTCATCATTTATCCTCCAAGATCCTCACTACTAAATGGAACAATGCACTCCTACTTTCACTTGTCCTCTGTAAAATGAGAGTAAGATTAGATCAATGGTTCTCCAAGGTTAAGCCATGACACTGGTTTACCACAAGTTTTGTAAAGTGTTCCATGAATTGCAGTACACTTACATTTACAGTTGTATGTGAATACACAGGTTTCTAAGGTTTCCCATAGTGTAGCCAACTTAAGTGCTCAGTTTTCCATGATTGTTCATGGAGAAGAATCATACTTTGCTGTGAGGTGGGGGGATTGAAAATCTTGGAACTATATGCTTTATAATGTTCCTCCCATCTCCAACACTCTAGAATTTTAGAGTTATTTGACCTACACCTCTACAACAAATACCTTAACTTCCAAGTCTCTTCCATTGACTACAACCCTCTGCAACCAACATAATTGTACTGGGGTCTAGATTCAACATGGAACCTGCATCACAGCTTCACCCAACACATTTTTTGTTTTAGCAATAACTATTTTTTTAATCTCCAAAGAGAAAAAATGAAAAAAACAAACAAACAATAATCCTCCCACATTACTAGCACACACTGTATTTTTAAAGTAGGATTTCCTTAAATATATTTTATATCACATTCAAATGCCACTGTGGCAGAAGGCACAAATATTGACAAAGCCTTCCCAGTGCCACTACTTTGCAACCTGCTAACCCCCCTCTCCAGAATTTTCTCACTCCTCCTCCATCCTTTTACTGTGTTTGCAAAAAAGAGCAAAACTTTCTTGCACATTATATCTACATAAATCTAAAAGACCATGATGTACCCTTTAAAAATGTTATAGTGGAAGACTGCCATTTTAACGAGGTTGGAGATTAACTTGACCCTTTGCTGTGCCATTGAGCTCATCGAAATGGACTCCTAATTCTATTTAACCACATATGCTGCCATGCTATACCATACTGTTTAAATCAAATTTTGTGAAGATAATACTCAATTAATTCAGCAAATATTTATTAAACACCTACTATAAGCAAGGTACTATGCAAGGTGCTTCATTCCTTCAATTGAGGATAAAGGGATAAAAAATGATTTAGACAACTACATGAATAACTGCAATGTAAGTTATAATAAAAATTTATCTAAGAGCTCAAAACAGAATAATGCAACAGATTTAAAGATACAGAGATCATTTCAGGAAAGACATGAGTACATGGAACAAATGAACAGATTCCCCATAACATTTATATAATCAGTGAAACATTGAAGTCGGTAGTATTAATCAGCTGATCTGAGACTAAAGTCTATTGGGGGGAAAAATCCTCATATGCATGAGTAAGACATCTAATAAAATTTGAATTCAGACTATTGGCCTAGGAATTGAGCTAATGAAGTAGAAAGCAAGGAAAATATAAATCTTACTTAATTTTATCAGCTGAAAAAAATTTAAAACCTTGGGAAGAGAAGAGTCCCCTGAAAACTATTGGTAAGTGACTAATTGACCCAGGTTCAACCCTGACAGTTATGGTAATAGGTGACAATTTAAAAATTTCTTCAGTTTTGTACTATTATGGATGAAATGGATGATAAATGGGATATATTTTACCAAATTTTATTTCAATGGATTTCTCCTTTAGAAGCAACATAGTATTTCCCTCCTTTCATTTTTTAGGATGTAGATAGATGCCCAAATGGCAAGATTATGATGCATTTGTCTTTGTGAATCCAAAAACCAATCCTGGCCTTGAAGCATGCTGGATTAATTGTCAAGGAACAAGTGAGTATCAGTTTCTTTTTTATGGAATGGATCTAATAATCTCTGGCTCTTAGCTATTTCATAGGGATGTTTGGAGCAATAGAAAGAAATAATAATGATGATGATAATAAGTACCATTTATCTCTTCATTGAACTATTGTATCCATATAATACCTCTTGCCAGCACTGCAATAACTGTTTCCAATGTGAATTGGGAAGAAAGAATATTTACTACATCTAACTGAAATTGCCAGAGGGAATTGAAAGTAAAAGGAATGCAATTACCTGAACTGGATGAGAGCCAGGATACCAGAATTAGTGCCTGCTCTCTGAGGAACAAAGGGGAATCTTCCATGGTCCAAATATTTCAGTACCATGGGGCTGCCAATATTGGATAGTTCAAAGATTTCATACAGTCCTTTTAAAAACCTCAATTCCCCAGACCAACTCAAGCCACTAATGAGACAAGAGAGAAAGGTGGTTGTAAAAAGTTCCTTTTTGCAAATGCCCATTAGCTGACAGAAAGTTAATTCTAGATTACTTACAATCTATCTCAAATCCTAGTTCCATGGCTTGGGATCTTTTGTGGTCTTTGCAGGGGGTAATTTTTCTTAAATACCATAGGTCATTAATTTAATTTTCACTTGAAAAGCTTGCTGTTGACTCTGCTTTGGGAACATTAAAAACTGCAATCTACTCCTTCCCTCAGAGAAGGGGACAAAAGTGATAGAATGTGTATCAGAGGCATATAATACTGTGGCATGTAAGAATATCTGTATGACTTTCTCACATGCCTTGCTGCTACACACTTCAGTCCTCTAGACATTGCCATATGACCTTCCAGTGAACCCTGTGCCTTTCTATCTACCTTTGTTTCAGGACTCTATGGATCACCAGGTCTTTCCATCCATTCTTCAATTGAACCCTACTTTATGTGTGGTCTCCCCCATTTAGAATTTGAGCTCCTTAAGAAAGGAACTATCTTTTCTATTTCAATCCCATTATTAACATGTTGCTTGCAGACAGTAAGAACTTAATAAATGCTTTTCACTCATTGATGCATTCATTCACTTCAACTTGCTTTATGTTCCCTTGGTGCTGTGTGGATTTGCACCTGATACAATATATGATATAGGATTTCAGGGCTTGAACATGTGATATTGCTCTCATACTCCTCTGCAAAAACTTTAATCTCCAATTCTCTTGTCCTTTGGATTCATTGCCATTTGAAGAGTTAAGGCTCTGGTTAATGTGGAACTTGATTTTTAAAGAAAGAATAATAAGCTACAATCTACTTTCTTCTCCCACATTTTAATCCTTTATTTTCACCACCTGTTCTTTTAGTTGTAACACATAGTTAACCTCAGGCTAGTAAGGAATAAGGAAATTCTAAGGATCCAGTATCTTATCATATGAGACTTAGATAATCATAAAATTTGAGGATAGGAAGGAATCTTAGAAGTCTATTAGTGCAACCTTTTATCCAAAAGTGAGTACTTAATTTTTTTAAAGTATTCATTTTATTCTGAACTTAAATGAAACAAAGATTTCCATAATACTGTAGAATAGTATTAGAGAATATTCCCTCCCCTTTCCCCCTTCCCAAGGCAGCAAACAATCTGATATGGGCCATACATGTATGATCATGTAAAACATCACCATACTTGTCACTTTGTACAAGCAAACTTAATCATAAAAATTGTAAAAATGTACAAAATAGCATGCTTCAGTCTGTTCCATCAATAGCAGTTCTTTCTTTGGATGTAGATAGTATATTTCATCAATAGTCCTTTGAGATTGTCTTGGATCACTGCATTGTTGAGAATAGTCAAGTCATTCATGGTTCTTCAACCAACTATATTTCTGTCTCTGTGTGCCATACTCATTTGATTTGCTCACTTCCCAATGCATCATTTCATACATGCCTTTCCAAGCTTTGCTAAAGTCAACCTGCTTGTCATTTCTTATTGCACAATAATATTCCATCACCATCATATACCACAGTTTGTTTAGCCATTCCCCAATTGAAGGGCAATCCTTTGATTTCCAATTTTTAACCACCACAGAAAGAGTTGCTATAAATATTTTTGTACAAATAGGTCTTTTTCTCTTTTGGGGGATGTCTTTGGGATACAAACCTAGTGATGGTATTGCTAGATCAAAGGGTTAGCACAATTCTATAGCCCTTTGGGCATAGTTCCAAATTGCTCTCCATAATGGTTGGATCTTTTCACAACTCCAACAGTGGATTAGCGTCCCAGCTTTCCCACCTCCCCTCCAACAAACAATATTTTCTATTTTTTTATATTTGCCACTCTGATAGGTGTGAGGTGATACCTCAGAGTTGTTTTAATTTGCATTTCTATGATCAATAATGATCTAGAGCATTTTTACATATGATTATTGATAACTTGGATTTCTTTGTCATAAAACTGCCTGTTCAAATACTTTGATCATTTATCAATTGGGGAATCACTTGTATTTTTAAAAATTGCATACAGTTCTTTTACATTTGAGATATGAGGCCTTCATCAGAGATATTTGTTTCAAAAATTATTTTTCAGTTTTCTACTTCCCTTGTAATCTTGCTTATATTAGTTCTGGTTTTGCAAAAGCTTTTTAATTTTATATAATCAAAATGATCTATTTTACATTTAATTTTATTCTCTGTATCTTTTTGGTCCTAAATTCATCCCCTGTCCATAAATCTGAAAGGTAGACAATTACATTTTCCCTTAATTTTTAATGGTATCATCCTTTGTGTGTGAATCATGTATCCATTTTGACCTTATTTTAGTATATGGTGTGAGATGTTGGTCTATACCTAGTTTTTGCCCTACTGTTTTCCAGTTTTCCCAGCAGTTTTTGTTAAATAATGAGTTTTTGTTCCAAAAACTTGGATCTTTGAGTTTATCATATATTAGATCATAATAGTCATTAACCATAGTGCAGTTTCTATCTATTCTAATTCACTGATATACCTCTCTATTTCTTAGCCAGTACCAGATTGTTTTGATAATTACCACTTTATAGTACAGTTTGAACTCTGGTATTGCTAGACCACATTCTTTTGTATTTTTTTCACTGATCCCCATGATATCCTTGAACTTTCGTTTTTCCAGATGAATTTTGCTATTACTTTTTCTGGCTTTATAATTTTTGATATTTTAATTGATATAGCACTAAATAAATAAACTTAGGTAGGATTGTCATTTTTATTATATTGACTCTGCCTACCCATAAGCAATTAATATTTTTCTAATTGTTTAGATCTGACTTTATTTTTGTGAAATGTTTTATAGTTCTGGTCATATAGTTGTTGTGTTTGTTTCGGTAGGCAGACTCCCAAGTATTTTATATTGGCCACCGTTATTTTAAAGGGGATTTCTCTTTCTATCTGTTGTTGCTGGACTTTATTGGTAATATATAGAAATGCTAATGATTTATATGGATTTATTTTGTATCCTGCAACTCTGCTAAAGTTGTTAATAATTTCAAGTATCTTTTTAGTTGATTGTATAGAATTTTCTAATTATAACATCATATTATCTTCAAAGAATGATAGTTTTGTTTCCTCATTACCTATTCTAATTCCTTTAATTTCTTTTTCTTCTCTTATTACTATAGCTAACATTGCTAATACAATATTAAATAATAGAGGTGATAATGGGCATCCTTGCTTTACCCCCTGATTGTATTGGAAAGACTTTTAGGTCATCCCCATTACAAATAATACTAAAAAAAACACCAAATAATACTTGCTGATGGTTTTAGATAAATAATAATTATCAATTTAAAATAAGCTCATTTTATTCCTATGCTCTCTACTGTTTTTAATAGGAATAGTTGTATTTTGTCAAAGGCCTTTTCTGCACCTATTGAGATAATCATATGATTTCTATTGCTTTTATTATTGACATAGTCAATTATGTTGATAGTTTTCTTAATATTGAACCAGCCCTGCATTCCTGGTATAAATCTCACCTGGTCATAGTGGATGATCTTTGTGATATATTTCTATAATCTATTTGCTTGTATTTTATTTAAAATGTTTGTATCAATATTATTAGTTAAATTGGTCTATAATTTTCTTTCTCTATTTGGCTTTTCCGGAGTTTGGGTATTGGCACTGTATTTCTCTCATAAAAGGAGCTTGGTAGGACTCCTTCACTTATTTTTTCATATAATTTATATAGTATTGGGATTAATTGTTCTTTAAATGTTTGGAAGAATTCACTTGTGAATCCATTTGGTCCTGGGGATTTTTTCTTGGGAAGTTCATTGATGGTTTGAATGTGAGTCCTTTAGCAGTATCTTTGATACCTAGTCATCTAGCCTTTGCTTTGATACCTCACCTAAGTCGATGTGGGCCCACTACCCCCACCTGTACCCTCTGTCTATTCCATCTCATTATTAGAAATCTTTAGGTTTTTTAGAAAGTTATTTAAAACTCATTGACCCTAATTTGCTTCTTCAACATGATAGCCCTTCAAATAACTATCATCAACTCATCAAATGACTACCATTATTGATGATAGCTATTATCTTTCCTTTATCTTCACTATCTCTACCAATCCATAAGATGGCTTTCTTATGCTCTGCGTACTTTCTTGGATAGATATCTGTTCTTTTGGTTAGTTCTTCTAATCCCATGGAACAATGAAATAAAGAAAACCCTCCTGACTTGGGATACACAGTACATATTAATGAAATATGAGTTTAAGGTTAAGGAGCCCAGGGGCTTATTGGATCATAGTATTTTCTCAGGGACCTTGCAATCTGTGATTAGTATGACAGGGTCTGATTGCATCTCTCTTCCCTAATGAGAGGAGATATGTGTGACTATCCATTTGGTAAATCTTGGCCTTGGAATTCAAATCCTCCCTTGAAATTTTCTCCTTAGCTCAAAAAATGATATCAAGATTTTCGTAGCTCAAAAATCTACCCTCATGACCAATCCAAATGTTGCATGTGCAAAAATAAAACAAATTTTTTTAAAAAATAAGAAACGCAGAGATTAGGAAATGTTAATCTACATAATTTAGGATAACAAATTTAGAATGAAAGTTTTCTTGAAGGTCATCTATTCCAGCTTCCTCATTTTAAATTTATTTTTATTTCATTAAATATTTTCCAATTACATGTAAAAAATTTAACATTCACTTAAAAAAATTAAATTTCAAATTCTCTCCCTTGCTCCTTCCCTTCCCCCACCCCTTGAGAAAGCAAGCAGTATGATATGGAGTGAAGTAATGCAAAACATATTTCCATATTAACCATGTTACGAAAGAAAACAATTACAAAACCCCACAGAATATAAAGAAAGTATGCTTAAATCTGCACTCAGAGATCATCAGTTCATCAAATCCTTTGGATTTGTCTTGGATCATTGTCTTGATCTGAGTAATTAAATCATTCACAGTTGTCATCCTCAAAATATTTCTCTTATTACATGTAATGTTTTCCTGGTTCTGCTCACTTCATTTTGAATAAGTTCATATAAGTTTCCCAAGTTTTTGAAAAATCATCTCTCTTGTCATTTATTATAACACAATAGTATTCCATCACAATCATATACCACAATTTATTCAGCCATTCCCCAATTAACAGGCATCCCCTCAATTTCCAAATCTTTGCCACCTCAAGGAGAGCCCCTACAAGTATTTTTGTACAAATAGATCCCCCACATTTTTCATCTTTTTGGGATACAGACTCAGTAATGATGTTGCTGGGTCAAAGGATATGCAGAATTTTATAATCCTTTGGACATGATTCCACATTGTACTACAGAATGTTTGGACTAGTTTCCCTCATTTTTCAGAGGAGGGAACTAGGGCTCAGAAAAATTAAGTGATTTGCCCATACCCAAGGTCATATAAGTTAGCAGTAGTGGAAGTAAAATTCAAATTCAGGTCCTTTGAATTCAACCCCAGTATTCTTTCCATTGTGTCATGATGCTTTATTTTGTTTTATTTTTTGTTTTTGTTTTTTGGTTAGGCAATTGGGGTTAAGTGACTTGCCCAGGGTCACACAGCTAGTAAGTGTTAAGTGTCTGAGGTCGGATTTGAACTCAGGTCCTCCTCACTCCAGGGCCAGTGCTCTATCCACTGCGCCACCTAGCTGCCCCACCTTATTTTGTTTTAGCCATAAGTGGACAGAGCCTAAACCACTTCTCCCTCATCCTGAACTTGTATGGTTCCTTGTGTTTTTAATCTAAATACAAGACTTGATCCTAGTCTCTATTAAATTTCATAGCCTTAGTCAAGCTTGTGTTCCAGCTTTTCAAGGTAATTTTAAAACATGATTCTGTCATCCATCATATTAGCTATCCTTCCCAACTTTGTGCCATATGCAGAACTGATAAGCATGCCCTCTATTTCTTCATCTAAGTCACTGATGAAAATGTTAAACAGGGTAAGGTGAAGTACATAATCCTATGGCACTCCCATCAGGTGGACAGAGAGACATCAATTAACCCTGTTTGGATGGTGCTTCAAATAGCTGTGAAACTGCTTAAGAGAACCATTCTTCAACTCATGTTTCAAGTTCTTACCTAGAAATATATTGAGACTTTGCTAAATGCTTTGCTGAATCCCATAAACAATGAATAGATGGCATTCCTCTGGTTTACCAACCTAATTATCTCCCCCTACCCCTGCAATGTGGGTAGTTTGGCATCCTTTGTAAGGGAACCAATAACCCAAGTGAATTACAAAATGGTAGAGCTAAAATGGTCCTTAGAGGTCATTTGGTCTAATCCTCTCATTTTATTTGTAACCTTAGTGAATAGACTTGTGATTTGCCAAATGTCAAAAAGCTCATTAGAGAAAGAGCCAGGACTAGAACCCAGCTCTGCCCAAGTCCCATGCTCTGTTATACAATACAGCATTCAATGTGTTCTTTTCTAATTGCTAACAAATCCTCAATCTGATAATCAAGTATAGAATGTCCCAAGGACCAACATCAAGTTCACCAGTGTTTAGATTTTATAGTTCTTTCTCCCCCTTTTGAAAACCAGGCCAACATTAGCTTATCATTATTCAGTCTTCTATAACCCTCACCTATTTTCCATTCTTCGAACTATGGACAGTGCCTCTCAGATCACATCTGGAAGAGATTTCATTACTTGAGGATGTAATTCATCTGGGCTGGAGAACTTGGGACTCATTTAAAACAGTCAGCTACTCTATAAACGCTTACCTATCTGGGGCTGCAATTCCCTTTTGGCATTTTATTTTATCCTTTTTGGTTTAAAGATCCTTCTCTTAGCTGGACAAAATGAAACTAAATTAGAAGTTCCCAGAATCATAGTACTTTGTGATTTGAAGGAGGCTCCAGAGGCCATATTGTCACTTGAACAAAAATGCTTGCTACCACATACCTGACAACTAGTTCCTTCCCCCAACAAGCACCCCCTCCCACAATGCCTCCATAGTTTCCAATGCCATATTTGAATCAGTCCAATATTAAAGCTTCTCAGGTTCTTGAATCTTGACTCTTCCATCTTTTATGTTTTGATCATCCCTCCCAGCTTTTTGGTTTTTTCCAAATTTGATAAGCAAGTCACTGATTCCTTTAGCCTAGTAATTGATAAAACTATTCAACAATACAATGTCAAGTCGTGATCCCCAGGACCATCCAATAAAGACCTTTTTCCTAGTTGACATCAAATCATTAGTGACTATACTTTGAGTTTAACCATTTTAACATCTCTGAATTTCCCTAATTGTCCAGCTCTCTTCTCAATTTCCACAAAAGATCTTGAAAAAATTTCTCGAATATCTTGCTAAAATCTAAGTAAACTAAATCTTCCTTCCCACTGGTTAAAAAGCTAAGTAACCTTGTCAGAAAAGCAAATAATAAATTTAGGGGCCAGCTACTATTCTTGACAAAGCTGTCCTGTCTACCTTGGCAGAAATGAAGCTCTTTTCAGGCCTTGGGCACTATTCCCAAGTGGAGAAGTTATTCCAGATTCATCAAAAGGAAGAAATTTGATGAGTTGGTGGAGAGCAGCTTGGCAAAATCATCCACTCAGGCCAAGGGTGCCATAGGAGTGGAACCAGGGCATTGTTCAGGGAGTGAGCCTTCTTCCAGTGAAAAGAAGAAGGTATCCACGGCATTGAGCACACCAGCCCCCATCCCTGGCCTCACAAAGCGCATGAAGAAAAGCAAGCAGCCACTACAGGTGACCAAGGACCTGGGCCGCTGGAAGCCAGCAGATGATCTGTTGCTCAACAATGCTGTGTTACAGACCAATGACCTGACATCAGTCCACCTGGGTGTGAAGTTTAGCTGTCACTTCACCCTTCGGAGGTCCAGGAGCAAGAGGCCCTGCCTGTATGATCCTGTCTACTCTAAGTTGCCTGTCAGGCAATGAGGCAGCTATAACCCAGAGGCCATTACAGCCATGCAAAGTAGGCTTTGTTCAGCAAAGCTGAGGAGCAGCTGTCTGAGCAAGGGTGGAGGATCAGCTGGCTAGCCCTCCCCTGGAAAGCCTTCCAAGAACCTGCTGCACAGAATACCCTGATGCCTTCTACTTGTCCAGTCTGGCCAAGGCCTTCAGAGCCACTGCAGCTCATGATGCAGGACTATCTTCTAGAGGGACCAACAGTGCAGGCCACTGCCAAAGCGGGACCAAGTGCTGAATTTCTCAGATGCTGAGGATCTGATTGATGACAGCAAACTCAAGGACATGCGGGATGAGGTGCTAGAAGCCATGACTAACAGAAGCTGACAGAACGGCAGAAAGGGAGATTTGGCAGCTGGAGCTTCACAAGTGGCAGGTGCTGGTGGACAGCATCACAGGAATGAGTTCTCCAGACTTTGATAACCAGACCCTGGCCGTGCTACATGGACACATGGTGCGCTACCTGATGCGTTCCAGGGAGATTACCTTGGGGAGAGCTACCAAGGACAACCAGATTGATGTGGATCTGTCCCTGGAAGGCGCCAGCCTGCAAGATCTTCCGAAAACAAGGTGTCATCAAACTGAAGAATAATGGCAACTTTTTCACTGTCAATGAGGGCAGATGGCCAATTTACATGAATGGGCAAGCTGTCCTCTGTGGCTCCAAATGGAGGCTCAGAAACAACTCAGTGGTGGAGATCGCCAGCCTGCGCTTTGTCTTCCTCATCAACCAGGGCGTCATTACCCTCATCTGAGCTGAGGCCGCCAAGATAACTCCACAGTGAGAGAAGGCAGGAGCTGGCTGACTCCTCCCTGGCCTCACAGCCTCTCTTCACAGAAGCCATGCTAGTCTGGGAAAGCAAGCTCTGCAGAGATTCCTTCTGTCCCCAGGAGTCTGTGGTGGGAGGGCATCTCCTAAAGCCCCAGATGTGGCTTATTGAGCCCTGAGGGAGGGACAGACAGAGGGAGGGAGGTAGGGGTCCATTTGGGAAGAAATCTTCCCACCATAGGAGGTACTAAAGGGAGACCGAGTATCCTTATTTTGTCTAGGACCCAGCACCAAACTCCAAAAAAAAAAAAAAAAGAGATTTCCCAAAAGCCTCAGCTCCTCCTGGGTGGTAGCCTTCCTGATATTATTATTATAAGCTTGTGCACTCTTTTCTATCATCCTTGATCATCCTTCATTAACTCTCCTTCCAATTTTGGAACACATCCTTTACTCACCCAGAGAGCTCCCTGTGTAGTCACACTGGTTTCTTAAGATACTTTCTTCCATTCTTTCTCATTGATATTGTTCAGGTTTGTATTGTCCTACTAGGTGATTGCACCAACTTTTGTCCTATCCAGCTTTTCTAAGAAGGGTTCAGAATGTGCTACTTGATATTTGGATTCCAAAAATCCTTGCCACAGTATATAGGAGTTTTCAGAATGAACAAATTAAGCTTGTCGATGGCCAAATCCCTAAGCAGCACATGCTATAATTCCTTTGTCAGCTACAAGAGCCATTTTGTACCACCCAAAGACTAAAATGAGACTTAGGTTCACTAGACCAGAAAAGTAGTAACCTATTTCAAAAAGAATTCAGTGCCAAAGTTCTAAAGACAGCCAATTTTGAAGAGCAGTTGTATTCATGGATTAGATAGCTTCAGAAGATTTGGAAGTTTTAAATGTTTTCTGATGTCTTGGGTGCTTCTTCTAAGATTAATAGTGCTTACTGTCTAGATGAATCAGACTTAGCATGGAGGTATTTCAGTGTCTCATAGAAATGAGAAGTTACGTTATCCATCATATTTATATAGTTTTTATCCAGTTTGACCACTCTAAAATGCTTTGCACATATTATCTTGGCTAGATATGATACTACTCAATGTACTAGGAAAGCAGTCCCTTGGCCTGTATTAGAATGTTCATTTTCCAAATGCAAACCTTATATGTCAACTTGTATAGACCTGTAAATTGATCACATAGTTTATACTGACTTTGACTGCAGGGTTAGCAGTAATACAACTGAGTTATTGCATACAAATCTAGATTCACAGTCTATAAAAATAAGGTACATATTTATATAGACCTTTAAGGTTGACAAAGTGTCATCTTCAAAAGTATCCGTGAGGTAATTTGGATAATAGTATCATAATCCCCATTTAAAGATTTGGAAACTGAGTGAAAGGATAAGCCAACTTGTTTAACTAGTAAATATGAGACCCCAAAATGAATCCAGATCTTCTGATGCACAAGAGACCAAGTTGCGACTACCCACTGTGCCACACACTAACAATTGCTTGCGTACAATACTAGTTTAGTAAAAATATTAATAATTAGCAGTTGTATAGTGCTTTGTGGTGGCAGTATTTTTGTTATGTTCTCTCATTTCATACTCACAAAAAGAACACTGTGAGGTAGAATAGTATTATTCCCACATTTTATAGATGGAGAAAATTGAGTCTCAGAAAGGTGAAATGACTAGTGTCTGAGGAAGGATTCAAATTCAGGTCTTTATGCAGAAGTTCAACATTGAATTTATGGGCCCAGATAGCTGTAAAGTTTACCCACAGAGAGTGACATAGTTTATCAATAAACTCTTCAGGTTCTGCTTTTCCATTGTCTCTGATAGGATTTTATCTCCCATCTCTATTGCCTTTGTACTTGCTGTCTTGCTCTGTCCTCATGTACTTCTACCTGTTGGAATCCGAGTTTCCATTAAGACTCAACTTTTGGGTCAACTTTATGCAAGAGGCCTTTCTGGTCCTCCTTGTTACTAACTTATACATAGTTTCTGATTTAAACCTTGGTTACTCTGCACTCTTTAATTCTGTATTGGCCCCAGATTTTGCTCTACCCTTAGCTTCCCATCTTTACATTGTCTTTACTGGTCCTGTTTCTCCAACTCTCCCCCTCTCCCCCAGTCTACAAACCAGTTAACACATTGACAAGCTTCTCAATAAGCTTCCATTTCTCATCACCCTTTTATTCCTTAATCTCCTGAAATCTGACTTCCATCTGTATCACACAACACTTTCAAGTACTTCTAAAACTTCCATACTGCCTAACCTAATAACAATCTCTTCTGTTATTTCATTCGTACTTCACTCTCTTCTGTGTATGACACTGTTGAGAAGTCAAAACTTTTTCGAAACTCCATATGTACTCTGGTTCTTCATATGGATCTATGTTTTTATTTTTATTGCAACATTTCCCTGTACTTCCTAACTTGTAGGATTCCCCAACCTTTGGCCTTCCTCTCTGTGTCTGCCTGTTTCTGTCTCTCTCTGTCGCTGGCTTCCCTATTTTTTAGTGAACTTGACTTTTACATCTGTGTTTCATACTCCATCCTTTAATACCCAGATTAAAATTTCTATCTCCCGCCACAAATTCTACCCCAGTTTCCACAGTCCAATTATTTTAGGGGCATCTAGGTGGTACAATGATTTAGAATACCAGGCCTGAAGTCAGAGAAGATGAGATCTTTCTGAGTTCAAATCTTGTCTTAGACAGTATCTTTGGGTGACCCTGGGTCAAGTAACTTAACCCTGTTGCCTGTTTCTCATCTATAAAATAAGCTGGAAAAGGAAATGGCAAACCATTCCATTAAGATTTCCAAGAAAATCCCCAAATGGCATCATGAAGAATCAGACATTACTGAAGACAACTGAAGAACAAAAAATTAGCCGTGAGTAGAACTGATTTCCTTTGCTGCTGAACTCCCACTCTCCATTCTCTCTCTCTCTTAGTGAACTTTAAACGTTTATCTTATATTTGAGTTGGTTTCTGTATGTGATCCCTACTAGATAATTGCTCACTGAAGACAGAGTTTGCATCTTACACCAATAGGCTACATGGTATAGTACACTGACTTTGGAGTCAGAATATATGATCTTGCACAAGTAACCTGATCTTTCTGGATCTTAGTTTTCTCATCTGTAAAATGAGGGAGCATGGGGCAGCTAGGTGGTGCAGTGGATAGAGCACCGGCCCTGGATTCAGGAGGACCTTAGTTCAAATCCAGCCTCAGACACTTAACACATATTAGCTGTGTGACCCTGGGCAAGTCCCTTAACCCCAACTGCCTCACCAAAAAAAAGCAAAAACAAAAACAAAATGAGGGAGCAAGATCAAATGGACTCCAAGGTCCCTTCTAGTTATAAATCAACCATCCTTTTCAATGCATTACACATGCTGGTGCTACATAAATATCAGTTTAATGGATGTTATAGTGTGCTGATGCCTTCCAAAACTATACTTTTCTTTTTGCCTATGCTCTAGGTTCAACTATCTAACTGCCCATGGGAAAGAATACTGTTTCTATAGGCAAAGGATATGAATTTGAACCTCCCATGATCAGTCGGGTGATTTGGGGCAAGTCATTTAAATTATCTAGGCCTAGACTTCCTTGTATTTAAAACCAGGGGCTTGGATTAGGTGATCTCTAGGTTTTTCAGAACTCTAAATTTTTACAACTTGGGTTCAAATCCTGGCGTTGTTTCAAATTATGTTACCTTTGTAATTTTAGGCAAGTCACTAACTATTTCAATCTCTTTCTTCATCAGTATACTTTTGGCCTCTTTGTTTGAAGCAAAAAAACCCAAAGGAGTCATAAAATATCTGAGAACTACCCTACAGATATACTTATGGTCAGCCATATCATTTTTATGCCATTGTATAGAGAGCCTTTACAATTGTTTTTTCATTAGGAAGAAGCCTACTTTTTTAGAGTCTATTTAGTATTTTATTTTTCCCCAATTACATGTAAAAACAATTTTTAACATCCATTTTTACAACTTTGAATTCCAAATTATCTCCCTTCCTTCTCCACCCACTGCCCCTTGGAGAAGGCAAGCAATTCTATATAGGCCATACCAAACATTTTCATATTAGAGATGTTGTGAAAGGAAACAGACAAAAAACTCAAGAAAAACAAAGTTTAAAAATATGATTCAATCTGTATTCAGACACCATCAGTTCTTTCTCTGGGGATGGATAGCATTTTTCATCATAAGTCCTTCAGAGTTGTCTTGGATCATTGTATTGCCAAGAATAGCTAAGTAATTCATAGCTGGTATCTTACAATATTTCTGTTACCTTGTACACAGTACATTTCACTTTGCATCAGCTCATGTAAGACTTTCCAGGTTTCTTGAGAGCATTGTGCTCATCGCTTCCTTTTATTTATTTATTTATTTAATTTTTGGTGAGGCAATTGAGGTTAAGTACCATTCCCCAGTCAATGGGCATCCCCTCAATTTCTAATTCTTTGCCACCAGAAAATATATGCCATAAATATTTTTGTACCTATAGATCCTTTTCCTTTTTGTTTTTATCTCTTTTTGGATATAGACCTAGTAGTGGTGTTGCTAGGTCAAAGAATATGCATGGTTTTATAACACTTTGAGCATAGTTCCAAATTGCTCTACAGAAAGGCTGAATCAATTCACAACTCCTCCAACATTGCATTAATGTCTAATTTTTTCCCATACCCTTTAAGTGTTTGTCATTTTCCTCTTCTATTCTATTAGCCAACAATATAACAGGTTTGAGGTAGTAACCCATAATTGTTTTGATTCACATCTTTCTAATTAATAGTGAGAGTATTTTTTAAAAATATGGAGATAGATATATATATATAATTTTGATTACTTTATCTGAAAACTGTTCATATCTTTTGATCATTTATCAATTGGGGAATGGTTCTTATTTGGCTCAGTTCTCTATATCTTTGAGAAATGAGGCCTTTATCAGAGAAACTTGCCTCAAAATTTTTTTCATAGTTACTATTGCTAACTGTATTTCTCTCCATCCTATCCTCTCCACCCCATTTATTCTATTCTCTCTCTTCCTTCACCCTGTCCTTCCTCAAAAGTGTTTTGCTTCTGACTACCCCCTCTCCCAATCTGCCCACTCTTCTATCACCTAACCCATCCCCTTTTATCCCCTTCCCCTCCTACTTTCCTCCAGGGTAAGATAGATTACTATATACATTTGTGTACATTATTTCTTTTTGAGCTAATTCTTATGCGAGTAAGGTTCACTCATACCCCCACAACTCCCCCATCTTCCCCACCACTGTAGAAGCTTTTTCTTGCTTCTTTTATGTTAGATAATTTACCCCATTTTACCTCTCCCTTTCTCCTTCTCCAAGTGTATTCCTCCCTCATCCTTTAATTTCATTTTTTGAGATGTCATCCCTCCATATTCAACTAAAACCTGTGCCCTCTGTCTATATATATATATACTCCTTCCAACTGCTCTAATAATGAGAAAGTTCTTATGAGTTACAAGCATCATCTTCCCAGTTAAGAACATAAACAGTTTAACTTTTGAAAATCCCTAATGATATCCTTTTCCTATTTACCTTGTTATCCTTCTCTAGAGTCTTGTATCTGAGAGTCAAATAATCAATTAAGCTCTGGTCTTTTCATAAATAATTCCTTAAAGTCCTCTTTTTCATTGAATGACCATTTTTCTACTGAAGGATTATACTGTTTTGCTGGATGGTGATTCTTGGTTGTAACCCCAGTTCCTTTATCCCTATGGAATATCATATTCCAAGCCTTTTGATCCTTTAATGTAGGAGCTGCTAGATCTTGTGCTATCATGACTGTGGCTCCACCATACTTGAATTATTTCTTTCTGGCTGCTTACAATATTTTCTCCTTGACCTGGGAACTCTGGAATTTCATTATAATACTCCTGGGAGTTTTCACTTAGGGATCTCTTTCAGCAGGTGGTCAGTGGATTCTTTCAATTTCTATTTTATTTTCTAGTTATAGTATATCAGGGAAGTTTCCCTTGATAATTTCTTGAAAGATGATGTCAAGGTTCTTTTTTTATTATAGCTTTCAGGTAGTTCAATAATTTTTAAATTATCACTCCTGGATCTATTTTCCAGGTCAGTTGTTTTCCAATGAGATATGGTCATGTTGTCTTCTATTTTTTTCATTCTTTTGGTTTTATTTTATTGTTTCTTGATTTCTCAAAAGTCATTAACTTCTATTTATTTAATTCTAATTTTTAGTGAATTATTTTCTTCAGTGAGTTTTTGTACCTCCTTTTCCACTTGGCCAATTATACTTTATTTTTTTTATTTGTTTTTTTTGGTGAGGCAATTGGGGTTAAGTTAAGCTAGTAAGTGTCAAGGGTCTGAGGCTGGATTTGAACTCAGGTCCTCCTGAATCCAGGGCCAGTGCTCTATCCATTGTACCACCTAGCTGCCCCCAATTATACTTTTTAAGGAATATTTTTCTTCAGTGTATTTTTGTGCTTCTTTTTCCATTTGGCCTACCCTGCTTTTCAAGGCATTCTTTTCCTCATTGTTTGTTTTTTTTTTTGTTCATAACTAATTAGGTTCATTTTATTTTTTTTAACAAACAAAAAATTATGCTTCAATCTATATTTAGACACCATCAGTTCTCTCATTTTTCATAGGACCTTTAGAATTATCTTGGATCATTACATTGCTGAAAATAAGCAAGTCATTCATAGCAGATCATCTTACAATACTGCTGTTATTTTGTTTACAGTACATTTCATGTTGCATTAGCTCATGTAGGTCTTTCTGGGTTTTTCTGATAGCATCTTGCTCATCATTTTTATAGTAAACTACATTTATATGGTGCTTTAAAGAGAAATTTCCTTACGATAAACCTATGAGATTGATTCTTGCAACAACAGTAATAGATAACATTTATATACCTGACAAAGAATTTTCTTCACAATAGGCCAGCAAATTAAGTACCATATAGTCTTATCATTATCATCAGTAAATTCTCATTATCATGAATCCATCCTCATTGTCATCAATCAATCCCCATCTTCATCCAATCATCAATCAGTCATCATCATCCTGCATTACTCTTGCCTCTGTTTCAAAATTTTTTTCCCAGTTACTATTGTTATCTGTTTCCCTCCTTCTTATTCCCTTCCCCATGATATTTACTCTATTTTCTATCTTCTTTTAGCCTATCTCTCCTCAAAAGTGAATTGCTTCTGACTGCCCCCTCCCACAATCTGCCCTCCCTTCTTTCACACCTCCCTTCTTATCCACTTTCCCTCCTACTTTCCTGCAGGATTAGATAGAGTATGTATGATATTATGTCCTTGAGCCAACTCTGATGAGATTAAAGTCTTTGAGTCAATTCTGATGTATATAAAGTTCATTTACTTCCCTGCTCCTCCTCCATCTCTCCCCCCACTCCATAAGCCTTTTCCTGTTTCTTTCATATGGGATTTCACCCCATTCTGCCTCTCCCCTTCACCCTCCCCCAGAACATTTCTTTCACACCTCAATTTTACCCTAAAGATATCATCATGGGGAAGCTAGGTGACACTATGGACAAAGCACTCACCCTGGACCAGGAGGACCTGAGACCAAATCTTACCTCAGACACAAGACACTCACCCACTGTGTGCTTTGCAGATATCATTCCTTCATAATCAATTCTCACCTGTGCCCTCTGTCTAGATTTATTTCTATCATCTGCCCTAATACTGAGAAATTTCTTATGAGTTAGACGCATCATCTTCCCATGGAGGAATGTAAACAGTTTAATGTTTTAACATACCTCTTAGTTTCTTTTTCTTGTTTACCTTTTTATGCTTCTCTAGGGTCTTGGATTTGAAAGTTAAATGTTCTATTCAGTTCAGTTTTTTTTCATCACAAATACCTGAAAGTCCTCTTTTTCATTGAAGTCCCATTTTCCACCCCTGAAAGATTATACTAAGTTTTGCTGAGTAGGCGATTCTTGGTTGTAATTGCAATTCCTTTTCCCTCTGTAATATCATATTCCATGCCTTCTGCTCCTTTAATGTAGAAGCTGCTAGCTCTTGTGCTATCATGACTGTGGGTCCATAGTTCTTGAATTGTCTCTTTTTGGTTGCTTTTAATATTTTCTCCTTGACCTGGCAGCTCTGGAATTTGGCTATAATATTCCTGGGACTTTTCATTTTGAGATCTCTTTCAGGAGGTGATTGGTGAATTCTTTCAATTTCTATTTTACCTTTTGCTTCTAGAATATCAGGACAATTTTCCCTGACAATTTCCTGGAAGATGATTTCTAAGGTCTTTCCTTGATCATGGTTTTCAGGTAGTCCAATAATTTTCAAATTATCTCTCCTGGATCTATTTTCCAAGTCAGCTGATTTTCCAAGGAGATATTTCACATTGCCCTCTATTTTTTTATTCATTTGGATTTGCTTTATTGTGTCTTGATTTCTCATAAAGTCATTTGCTCCTATTTGCTCAATCCTGATTTTTTTTTAAGTGAGGCAATTGGGGTTAAGTGACTTGCCCAGGGTCACACAGCTAGTAAGTGTTAAGTGTCTGAGGCTGGATTTGTACTCAGGTACTCCTGGCTCCAAGGCTAGTGCTCTATCCACTGCGCCACCTAGCTGCCCCTCAATCCTAATTTTTAAACAATGATTTTCTTCAAAGAGCTTTTGTACCTTCTTTTCCATTTGGCCAATTTGACTTTTCAAGGTGTTGACTTTTTTTTCATGACTTTCCTGCATCACTCTCATTTCTCTTTCCATTTTTTTCTCTACCTCTCTTATTTAACTTCAAAATCCTTTTTGAGCTCCTCTATGACCTGAGACCAATTCGTATTTTCCTTGGAAGTTTTGAATGTAGGAGCCCTGGCATTGCTATCCTCTTCTGAGGGTGTACCTTAATCTTCCTTGTCACTAAAGAAATGTTCTATGGTCAGCATCTTTCTCTGTCTGCTCATCTTGCCTGTCTTTTACTTGACTTCTAACTCCTTAAAGTGGGGTGCTTTTTCCAGGCCGAACTATCACAAGCTTCAGGGGGTCCCAGGTGGTATGATTTAAGGAAGATCAGGTTCTTCACTCACCTGGCCTGTTCTCTGATCTGCAGATCACTCCAGGCCAACTTGCTAATTTACCAGGCAGCAAAACTTTGTGTGCTATGGTTCTTAGCTCTGATAAGCCTGCACCCCTTCCCCACCTGGGCCACTGCCACTTAAGCCTACTTCCTAGTTCCCAGAAGGGGTGAATCACCCAAGTTCTGCCTGTAATCTAACCCCCTGCCAACTGCTCAGCCCTCTCACCAGACTGTGAGCTTAATTCCAGAAGACTCTGGCTCTGCAGCTGATTAAGAGTTTCAGGTTGTTTCTCTGGTAAGGCCTGCCTAAGACTGGAGCTGTGTCAGTGTGACTGCAGGGTTGGGCTCCACTCCAGCCCCAGCACAGCAGCCCCCTCCTGCAGACCTTCTAAGCCATCTTTGGCTCCCTCATTGGCTTTTTAACCTCTTTTGCTATTTGGGCTAGTTTGTTTTTTAAGGTGTTATTTTCTTCAGTATTTGTGTGTCTCCTTTACCAAGCTATTGATTTTTTTTCATGATTTTCTTACATCAATCTCATTTCTCTTCCCAATTTTTCCTTTCTCTCTCTTACTTTATTTTCGAAGTCCTTTTTGGGCCCTTCCATGGCCTGAAACCAGTCATATCTTTCTAGGACACTTTGAATATAGCTTTAACTTTGTTATCTTCTTCTAAGGATGTATTTTGATCTTCCTTGTCAACATAGTAGCTTTCTTTGGTCAGATATTTTTGGTTGTTTGCTCATTTCCCTCCTATTTCTTGACCTTTATTTCTGTTAAAGTAGGGCTCTGCTTCCAGGATGGAGGGTACACTGTCCTAAGTTCAGGGTTTTAGTGTAGCTGTTTTCAGAAGTGCTTCTAGGGACCTATAAGTTTTCAGTTCTTCTGAGGTGGGATGATCTAAGGAAAAATGTACTTATTACTCTCCTGGCCTGTGCACTGGTTTATAGGCAACCACAAGCCCTCTTTTCTGCCTTGGAACTGAGGAGGGTCTCTATTCTACTGAGGTCACTGAAAGATTTAGTGTGCTATTGCTCTTCCTTGCCTTGTGACTGCCTCCCAGAATTGCAACCTGGATGGGCAAAGCAACAGAGTCCTGTCTCAGTGCCAGCAAAGAGACCTGTGTAATCTCCTTTTGGCCAGTTGTTTGACCCCCTTACCATCTGTGGGCTGAGAGTTTCAGAAGTAATCACTGCTGCTACTGATTCAGTGGTTCCCAAAGCCTGCTCCTGGTTTGCTAGGGCTGGTTCTGTGTTGGCTCACCCTGCACTGGACTGTGCCCAGTATAATAGACTTTTCCTGATGACCTTCTAAGTTGGTTTTGGCTGAAAAATTATTTTACCCTCTCCTTTTATGAGTTTTGCTGCTCTAGAAATTGTCTTTTGGCATTATTTAAAGGTATTTGGAGGGGCTCTGGGGAGAGCTCAGGGAAGTAGCTGCTTTTCCTCTGTCATCTTGGCTCTTCCCCAGAAGCCTAATTTTTTATTGAGGAGGAAGCCTATGGACAATATTCAGTTTATTTAACTAAGCTTATCCATATTTGAATAAATGGCATATGTTTGCTTCCATTTTATATTTGCAATTCATGATAACCTGAAGCAATAGATTAACATACATTGGTAGCAAGAATTAATGTCACAATACTACCATAAATTCAATATCAACCATAGCTCTTTAAGGTCACAGAACATAAGCATATCTTAATTTCATAAGGAAAAGATGTATTCCTGTTCTATCTCCAACTATTTTCAATTATTGCTTGGAGGCCAAAAGATTTACAAAGTGGCACAAAGATAAAGATGGTGGAACTTTTGATGATTTAATTATACAGTTCATAGACCTGTAACATAATTCTCTGGTTTAAAGATGGGATTTTTCCATCTCAGATTCTTAATCTCAACTCATCCTATGACCTTCTAAGAAATACTATTAGCTACAGGGACAGTAAGAAGTAAATCACTAATTAACACAGTCATGGCTACAAATTAGATACCATTCAGAGTAACCATAGTTAATATCCTCCATCTTTCTTCTCTATCACCTTGGTTAAGCAAAGTGCTAGAAAATGGGAACCATTGCTGGATTTGATAAATCACTTCTTCCCTAAATGTATTGCATTTGCTTAGCCTTTACATGCTAGAATTTTTCTTTGGTGTACATTCAAGAAATCCATACCAGTAACAAGTATTCAGAGCAATATAAAATAAAGTATTAAGGTGTACCAACTATTGATATCAAAGAATTTTCTTCTCCAATTATATTATGACCAGAATCATGTTTTTAGAAATATTAAACCAGTTCATCATAAAATGTCTAACTCCTTTTATTTTGGTGGGAATGTCATTTCATTTTCCAATGCCTTGAGTTCAGAACAATGTGTGCACCTAAGCCCAATCATTTCACTGTTACTTGCAGTCTGACCACATAAATAAGTTATCTATCCATTTCCCACCCCTAACCCCACCCTCTCCCCAAGGGTCCAGGTCCAAATCAACTGAAGCTGGTGCACAAGGAAGGGGGTGTTAGTGTCAGTTAGTAGGAATCTCTGTTTAGCACAGTGTGTGATGGCATTTCCCCCTAACGTGAAAATGCTTTGAAGGTATCCACAGTGAAGCACAGAGTGTTTTTAATTTGAAAGTATCAGTGAGATGCTCTGACTTTTGAAAATGTATGAAAAAAGACATTATAGTACATGCTTCTGCAAGGCTAGTTGCTTTGCCAGCTTAAACTCAATGTTCACATCCAAATAAAGTATCTACCTTGACTGGATCCCAGAATCACAGATTTAGGGATGAAATATAAGGGCTTAGTTCAACACCTTTATTAAAAATGAAGAGGCAACTGAGACCTAGAGGTACTGAATGACTTCTCTAAGGTCACACAAGTGTATCATATATATATATATATATATATATATATTTATATATTTATATTTATATATTATATTTATTTTTGACATCTAACCATATTCCTAGTCTCTTCATTTGGACCAGAGGAAAGAAGAATGGGAGGAACAAAGGAAGGAAAAGAGGAATGAAGTAAAGAAGAAAGGAAGGAGGGAGGGAGAAAGGGAGAGAGGGAGGGAGAGGAGGAGAGGGAGAAAGGAAGTGAGAAAGGAAGGAAGAAAGAAGAGGAATCAAGCATTTATGAAGTTGCTACTATGTTCTAGGTACTCTGCTATTACTTTATAAAAATTATCTCATTTGATCCTCATAACAACCTTAGGAGGTAGGTACTGTTGTTATCACCCTTTTATAATTTGGGAAACTGAGACATACAAATGTTAAGTGACTTATCCAGGGTCACACAACTAGGAAGTGTTTGTGTTTACATTTAAATTCAGGTCTTTTTAACTCCAATATCAGTGATCTATCCTCTGTGGCACCTAGCTGCCTTAGAAAGATTATTTTGGTCTTTCTGTAAAAGATAGATTGAGGGAGAGAGATAGATTGGAAAGAGGTTAGAGGTGATAAGGGTTAGGACTAATACAGCCTCTGACACTTCCTAGGTGTGTGACCCTGGGCAAGTCATTTAACCTCTCTTTGCCTCAGTTTCCTCAGCTTTTATAGATTTTCTATAAGCATAGTAACAGCACCTATCTTATAGCATTGTATTGAGGACCAAATGAGATGATATTTATAAGGCACTTAGAAAAGTTCTGGACCCATAATAGGTACTTAATAAATGCTTGGGTTTTTTGCCCTCTTTCCCCCATGTGAATAGAGATAATGGGATGTTATAGAGATAAAATAAACAATACTTGGAAAGCAATTAGAGATGGGTAATGGGGTGGTAGGGAGACAGAAGAGCCAAGGATGTCTGAAATTATGTACCCAGGGGACTAGAAGAATGTGAAAAGAATTTCTCCATTGGTGGGGGAGGGGTCAGAGCTGAAATTTCATTAGCATAGAAAATTTCAATTGATGAAACCCTCTCCACAGCAGCATAGAAGCACCTGCTCTACAACTTGTGTTTAGAGTTGCCTGGGGCAACAAAAGGCTAAGTGGAATGTTGTTCAATCATTTTCAGTCGTGTCAAACTTTTCATGATACCATTTAGGGTTTTCTTGGCAAAGATACTGAAGTGGTTCGCTTCTCCAGCTTATTTTACAGGTGGGGCAACTGAAGCAAACAGGGTTAAATGACTTGCTCAGGACCATGTGGATAGTAAGTGTCAGAGGCCAGATTTGAACTCGTCAAGATGAGTCTTTCTTACTCCAGACCTGGCACTCTATCCACTGAACCACTTTCCCAGGATCAAACAGCTAGTAAGTGTCAGAGGCAAAATTTGAATCCAGGTCTTTCTGACACTCGCTTTACTTGACTCATTTTGCCATCAAACCTTTCTTGTCTTTTAAATATGATTTACTCTATATTTGAGTCATTCTGTTGTGGAACATGGAGACTAGAATTGATCATAGGAGTGAGAGAGTAAGGATGTCATAAAAGGAGAACGGGGAGATGGGGGGGAGGTGCAAGCAACTGGACCAGGCAAAAAGGGTTCCTACTTCTGTGCTATAAGGACTTACTCTTAATTTAGCCAATTAATGAAGGCTCAGAAACTAGAGTCTGCAATGAAGTTCAGCAGTTGCTTGCATAGGAAGAAGAAGCTCAGTCTAGACAGAAAACTGGGATGGTAGGAAACTTCTTGGTTTTAGAACCCAGGGAAGGGCCCAAGCTGCTCTAGATGCAGTAATCCTATTCTTCCATAACCTTCAGAGATGAAAGAGGTCAGAAATTAATGAAAATCTGTAGGTTATAGAAGCTTCTTTTGACATAAAGGCAGCACTCAATTACAATATTTCTTTGAATTGGCTCAAACCAACTAACTGGAACAAATAATGATTTGGAAATGAAAGAAAGAGAGGAGACTTCTTGGGTCCAGAATTATGACTTTCTTCAGGACAGTGAAGTAGGGACGTGTTAGGATCAGTGCAAAAAGACTAAAACTCAAGAGAAATATTTGGAGGCCAAATAAAGAAAGGGTTCTTAAGGCAAGACTAGAATGGATATCCTTAAGTACATGTCCAATAATTCTAGGAGAAGGGAGGTAACTAATTTATTTTCAATTTGAAACCCAGAAGGAGGAAATATCTGATGAAGTAAGGGGCTGAAAATGGGGAAGGGAATTGTTACCTGACAGAGGCTGGGAGTATCAGAGCTCTGATACAGAGTTAAGGAAACAGATTAGAGAGTTAATATACCTAAAAGTTTTGCAAAACCATATTTGCCTAAGTTAAAAACCTTGAACTTGACAAAGTTTCCTTAGAAATTCAGTGTGGTGTATCAGAAAGAACATGGGCTTGAATCAGAGGACATGGATTTAAATTTTCCTTAGACATTTCGTATCTTATGTGACTATGTTCAAATCATGTGACCTTCCTGGGTATGGGTTTCCTCTCTACAAAATGAGGGCAATTGTTTTTTGAAGTCCTTTCCAAATCTAGATCTAGGGTCCTTGGCAAATAGTGGCCTATTGAATCTGAACAAAATACTAGGGACAGTTTCAATCAGGCAAGAAATGCAGAAAATAAGAAAGACGAAAACCTAGCTCCTCAAACACTTCAGGTATGTCCATCATAATTTAGAAATGATCATTTTTCTCAAAGAATAATTCTAATAGAAGTAGAAAGTGGTCTACTGCAGGGATTCTTAAACTTTTTCCACTTGTGACCCTTTTTGCCCAAGAAATTTTTACTTGACCCTGGGTATATAGATATACAAAATTGGAATACACAACCTTTTACTGTTGTCAACTTTTTTGTGACCCCCACATTCAGTTATACAACCCCATATGAGGTTGGGACCCACAGTTTATGAAGCTTTGGTCTAAAAGAATCCCACAGTTGAAAAAGCTTTGGTCTAACAGAATCCCATTTAAAATGGGAAATGGAGGGGCAGCTAGGTGGCACAGTGGATAAAGCACTGGCCCTGGATTCAGGAGTACCTGAGTTCAAATCCGACCTCAGACACTTAACACTTACTAGTTGTGTGACCCTGGGCAAGTCACTTAACCCCCATTGCCCCGCAAAAAAAAAATAATAATAAAAAATAAAATAAAATAAAATGGGAAAATGGAAATGTAAGAGATCAGGATTATAAAACACAAAATCTTGTATCCACATCTCCTATTAGAACAAATTCAACTTATTCCAGTCAGTAGAAGCATTTAATAGGTCCAAAGAAAGACATAATTCCTGAGAGAAAAAAATGGATGATGTAAATCATGACCTGAAAGAGTAAATAGATACCATACTAAAGCAATATGACCAGCAAAGACATTGAACCCAAAAGGGACATTGTGAGGACACTACTAGATTAGAAAAGACATTACTGTAAACCACTAGAGCTTTAGAGGCATGAGTTGCTTTGGCCATACACATTACCTAAATGTGTTCCTTTTCTAATATATTCTATGTATGCACACATTCTTTCTCCTGATGTTTTGTGTAGTTGTAGTAGAGCATCCCCTAGATTTATAGGGGATATGCTTTGTTACCATTGATGCCATTTCAGTAAATGCCTTTGCCTTGAGCTAATTTTGTCCTCTGGTTGATTAGTAAAAGTAAGCCACCAGTGGGAGCTCATGAGCTATAGTTTTAGAAGTGCAGATCCACATAGTTCACTGAATCTGGGGTAATTATTCCTGAGGGACTCAATCTATGAATAAGAATGAGTATAAAGAGTACCTCCCAGAGAGGGTGCTACATCTCTCAGACTATAAATTATGGACAAATTGTTGATCTATATCAGTGAAGGGAGTTTCCATGATGGAAATTCCTTATAATCATAAATTCATAGACATGGAATATATATGTGTGTGTGCATGCGCATGTGCATGTATATGTATACATATACACAACTTGCATGTATGTATTCTATATAACACGTGTATATATGTTTGTGTGTGTGTATACACACACACACACACATCTGTGTATGTATATGAATGTAGGTATTCACTTTGAAAACTTCCTGGAACAAAGCCATTTTTACAGAGGTCTAATCCAATTCTTAATGGAGTGCTACAGTCTGGGAGGTCAGTTTACATCCCTAGTTTTAGATCTTGTATGTTGGAAAGTCTCTTAGTGGTGGGAGAGATTTTTAGCTTTGGTATGAGGTTTAAAAAAACCCAACTATTTGGATAGGATTAAACCTGAAATAGTCCTGGTGACAAGTAACACACCTGGGGAAGGTGTAGGAGCCCAACCAGAATATCAAGTTTACTAAAATGAATCCAAAGAACTAGATAGAGGTCTTCAGAATGTTAGAGCATCAGTCCAGTGGGGCTGGGGAAGACAGGTAGCATGCAATGGAATCAGTCAATAATGTTATGAAGGAAACAATACGAAGGACAAGTTAATCTTTTTGCACTTCCCTGCTTAAGACAGCTTTCTTTTATGAGAGCAGCATGCTTACCATACCCATGCCTGACTCACCACTACTCATATGTATCAGCATTGCTGTGGGGCCAGACAGCAGACATCTAAAATTGACATAAGCTCTTTGTTAAACATGAATTTTATTTAGTTAGTCAATAAGCATTTTCTAACTGCCTACCATGTTCTAGGCACCATGCTATGAGAGGCAAAAGACAGTTCCTGTTATCAAGGAGATCACAAACTGATAGGAGAAACAACATACAAACAATTATGTACAGACAAGATATATACATGATATATTGGAGATAGTCAACAACGAGAAGGCATTAGAATTAAGAGGGGTAGGAAAAGGCTTCCAGTGGGTGGTAGGACTTTAGCTAAGATTTGGAGGAAGCTAAGGGGCAGAGGCAGAGATGAAGAGGGAGAGCTTCCAAGTAGGGGGACACAAGAGAAATTGCCTAGAGTGGAAAGACAGAGTATCTTGTTCATAGAACCCCAAGGAGGTCAGTGTCACTGGAGATGTGTAAGATGTAAGAAGACAGGAAAGGTGGTAGAGGCTTAAGTTATGAAAAGCTTTGAACACTAAATAGGATCTTATGTTTGATCCTTAGGGCAATAGGAAGACACAGGAGTTTATGAGTAGGAGGGGTGACATGGTCAGACCTTTGATTTAGGAAAATCACTTTGTAGGATCAACTCTAATGGGGAGAGACTTGAAGCAGGGGAACCCAGCAGCAGGCTAATAGACCAGGGTGGAGGTGATAAGTGCTTGAACCAAAGCGATAGCAGTATCAGAAGAGAGAAGGAGTATTCCAGAGATATTGCTAAGATGAAATCTACAAGTCTTGGCAACAGATCAGATATGGTGAGGATGGCTCCTAGGTTGCAAGTATCAGCCCAGTGAATATTATATTTCATTGATTGTTCTTTAAACTCAGTTTATTGCACAGAAGAAAATGACTGCTTCATTGTGCACAAACTCCTCCACTTAGTACACTCTCTCCAGAACCCTGGCTATGCATAATTGGCCTCTTCCTTTGGGCTTTTCTTTGGATGGGGATGTTAAAGGGAGATAGGTGGCATGGCGAATAGGATTCTGGACTTGGAGTCAGAAAAATTTAAGCTCCAATGTTGCCTGGGCAATTTACTCTCTCTCAACCTCAATTTCCTTATCTGTAATGTGTGAAAAATAACAACTACCTCACTGGGTTATTAAGAAGATCATGCAGATGATAGTGAACAGTGCTTTGCAAACCTTAATTTTCTATGGCAATTTTAGCTATCATCATTGTCTTCCACTCACAATTTTATCAGCTCCTTGGCTCAAGAACTCTCAGATTATTCCAGTGAGAGTACAAGTGCATCCAGGTTTCCTATCCTAGGGGCACGTTTTGGGAGAAGCATTACAGCATAGAGGATCAGAATTAACCAGTCTTGAAAATTAAGAAAAGTCAAGTCAATAAAGATGTATTTATGAAGGACCTACTCTGTGCCAGGCACTGTGCTAAGTGCTGGAGATACAGATAAAAGCAAAACATAGTCATTGCTCTCAAAGTGATCGCAGTCTAATGGGGAAAGAGTATGCAAACAATTCCCAACGTTATATTTAACCAGCTGTGTTGCCTGAGAATTCTTGGTAGCAAAACCTCCAAAATTCTTAAAGGAAGGGTCCTCCTGTGTTGTTTTCATGGACTTTAGCAAAGGAGACAGGGGAAAACAAAACAAAAAACAAAACCCACCCTCTTTCCATTGTTTCACAGGTAAAGTGGAACAGCAGGGCACTTGGGTTCAGAAAGGAGAGATGTTGGCAATAAGAACTCAGAAGAGAGCAACCAGTGAACCAACGCCTGGAACTTTCTGGTGGAAAGGAAAAAGCCCAGTTAATAGAGGAAAAGAAGTTATCAAGTGCTTAAAATGAGAACAAAAGGATGTAAGCAAAGGAGTACCATAGAGCACTCTGTAGGTAGAACAGGCATTATTTAAACAGCATGTCTCCTCAGAGTATAACAGTTTGTTTTGTTAAGGTACACATATTCAGGGTATCCCAAAAGTCTTAGTGCCAGCTATGAAGCCTTAAAATTGCACTAAGACTTCTGAAACACTCTGAATAGAAAAGATATATAATATATGAAAGGTTGTATGAATATATTTGAGATTTATAATTTAACAAAATAGTAACAATATTGTCCTGTTAATGTCTCTTTTTGTACTTTGTTTTCTTCTGTGCGTTTAAAATGTTTTTCTTCTTTTATCCCATATCTAACACTACTACTAACTCACAACCATTCAAAGACAAACCTTCCCTTATGATCATTTTTATAGTGAAACAAAACAAATCAATACTTTGACCACATCTGAGAATGCATGTCTCATTTTGTCCCTCTAATTCACCATCTCTTTGCTTCTTCTCCATTGAGGCAGCATAGCATAAAAGATAGAGTTGGAAATGGGATTCAAATCCGACTTCTTATTAATATTTTGTGGTCATGGGCTGGACACAATTTTTTCTGAGCCTCATTTTTCACCTCTCTAAAATGGGAATAATACTACACATGGTACCCTCCTCACAGAGTAGTTGTTGATAATCAAGTGTGATTTGTCTTTTTAAAAAACACTTTCTAAACTTTGAAGCCAAATGTCAGTTGTCTTATCCTTATTCAAACTTTTCTGTCTTATGTTCCACCCCCCTTTGAACATGTCTAGTGATGAATCTGATAACATACTGACTCACACTAAAATGACAGTAGGTTAATATATTGTGTCTCTCATGAGTTATTTACAGTAGAAAAGGTACTTTGGAGAGATCAGCAACTTAATGCAGAAGAGATGAATCTTTAATGGTGAGATTTTAGAAATGGTGTCAGGAATAGAAGGGAGGGTATTTTATTTCAATTTTTGCTAAAATTAATTTTTTCTAAATAGTCTGTTAGATATTTCATTCTATAGAGAAGGCTACTATTGAGACATTATAGGATAGCAGTTCTCAAAATGTGATCCAGGGACCATGGCCTTCTAGCCCCAAGACCCTTTCAGGAGGGTATATGAGAATAACACTAAGGTATTATATCTTAATACAATAAATTATGATAGATATAACCAATACAAACAAAAGCTCTTTGGAGGTCCTTAATATTTTTAAGAGTGTAAAGGGGCTCCTGAGAAAATTGCTTCTATCAGGCATAATAGGGGTGGGCTTGGAGTCAAAGTGTAATGTTCTCTGATCAGACTACATACAGAGTATTATGGTCAATTCTAGAAGCCATATAAGTTGGAACAATGAAAAACTTGAGACCCCCGAGGAGGGCAACCAAGAGGAGACAGGGAAAATGAGTTGAAAGAACAAGGAAGATTTACAAGGAGAAGAAAGGATTTAAGTGTCTTTCAATATTTGAAAGATAGACCGGCTCTGTCTGCCCCTCAAAGGTTTAAATAGAAGCATTCAGCAGAAGTTATAGAGAGGCACATTTCAGTTCACCATGAGTAAAAGAAGCATTCTTACAATGGGGCTGCCCCTCCTTGGTCTTGATATGAAAGCTGGATGCTCACTTATTGGTGATGCTAGTTGGCTGACTGATGTCATAGGTAGGGATTAGAGTTAGAGTTGACTCTATGATCTTGAAAGTACCTTCCCCTTCTGAGATTCTCTAAAACTGAAGGCTGAATTTGAGTCCCAGATTCACAGTTTACAAAACGGTGACTTTGGGAAGGTTGTTCAACCTTTCTGAATTTCACTTTCCTCATCTGTCAAATGGGGATAATAATAACCATCTTGCCTGTCATAAAGAATTGATAGGAAAATCAGATGAAATTATAGAAGCAGAGTATTTCATAACCACCAGGTGCTATATAGCTATCAACTATTATTATGAGGCACATTTTCCTTTTGGTAAAATGTGTTCATTGTTGTTCTCAACTCTTATTTATTGGGCTGGGCATGTGGCACAATACTAGGCAGTATTCTTAGATTTGCAGTTCAAAGTCTGACTAAGCCTTAAACCTTTTCAGAAAAACAACTGAAAGTGCACATACTTATATAATTTCCCCATATACATTGTCTATTTTTCCAATTTCAATATAGCAAAATACACACTTTTGTATATTCCTTTCCATCTCATAGCACTTTTCCCCCTTAATCTTTTATAAGCTAGCATAGGGATCATTGAAAGCAAGGGGTTTTCAGATTTCTCATTTGTCAGATCAGCTGAACAGCACTACAATTTCTCATTGAAATGATGAAGGATCTGATTTAAAATATAGATGTTATTCAGAGTCCTACATAAACCATCCAGTGATGGCTTGCACAAAATGTGGCACTCATTAACTTAAACTAGATCTAAGGAAGAGGTTGAGAAATAAGGCCCTCTATTCAATTTTTAAATTACTGTATTGAAGTAGCATATGAGGGGGAAATTTCATAGAAACAACTGTAGTCCCTCAGGCCTAGAAATTTCAGTGCATTGGAATACACTGACAAATGCAGTTTCAATCCAGCCTTTTGGCTTCAGCCTTCCATTTGACAGCAAGATCAAATAAGGGAAAAATGGATGGTATGAAGTAAAGCTGACAAGCAGCCCAATTCTCTCTTTCCTTATTTTAAATCAAAGAGGTGATCATTGAGACATCAGCAAACACATATATCCTCAAGTAAAAGGGTCACACAATAGAGCTCCTTTCTTCAGACGTGTGGAAAGAATATACTGTTATAAAAATATGGAAAGACACATGTTAGGGGCTAATGAAGTTCCCCTTTCACTATTCGAGCAAAGCTCACAGACGCTTCCCCCCCCCCCCTTCCAGAAAATATGCGCTGCTTCTTAGTTAGTCCTTGATAGAGGGATGTAAACCACAATGATCCTTTCTGGATGCAGATGCATTTGCTGGGTACCAAGGATGCACCAAGGAAACTTCAAATGACAGAAACATGCTCCTCATCATAGATGAGGCCAACATGGCTGTTAAGGGGTAAAATTCTAGCTAAACTGTCTAAAATATCTAATGAGTGGTCGCCAATAAATTATAAGCTTTAGCAAGAGTTAGACTTTTAAGCATTTATTAAGGAGAATAAGAATTTGGTAAAGAGAGAGAGAAAGGCCTAGATTCCTATCTATTAAAGGGAGAGCACATTTCTAGCTCCGCTCTCCACCAGCGTCCTCAGGAAAGAGCCCGAGACTGAGCGCCAGTCTCTTCCTTCCTCCTCCCACTAGCCCGCGTCACTTCCTGACTCCTGGTCTTGCCCTCAAAGACCTTCCTTTCATGGGCAGAACTCTTCTACAGTAAGTATCCAGCAGGTGGCGTTATTCCAATCGTTACAGTCCCCCCTGTTGTTCCTCAAGAAACAAAATGTTTCCTTGACGGAACAGTAAAAACAATATAATAACTATTGCTAACTAATAATATGTGAACAACAATATAGAAAAGGAAGAGAGGAAAGTTTTGTCCAGAGGGGCGATTTTTTTTTTGTCCTCATGAACCGACGCTTTGACATTAGTCTTGCAAAGGGAGGGCCTCTGCAGAGAATACACGTTACAGATGGTGTATATTATAACAGAAAGAGAAAAAAACAACAAAAACAACAAATCAAAACTGTTCATTTAAAGTCTCTGAAAGTCTTTTCTTAGATGTCCTCTAGGTGTAGTCGTGGAATGGAAGTCTTTTCAGGGGTTGATGTGTGGATACTGGTAATCAGCCAGGAAATTTCCTACAACATTGAGCTTAACACAACTTTAAAATAGCTTTGTCAATAATCAAATCAAACAATGAAAGTTCTCAAAAACATGTCTAAGGGAATTCAGAATCTTAGTTGTTACACATGAAACATATAATAAAACAAAAATTGAACCATTCTTTAAAATTATATTATTATTATAGTCCCCCCTTATGGAGAGTAATTGAGAAGACAGTTGCTGCGATATTAATTTTTAAAAAATAATTTTTTATCTTTGTTTCATCACTTTTTGCATCATCTGCCTAATTATCCTCATGCCATTATGAGAAATTAAAAAATCTAATATAATTGGTAACAGGTGTCAAGGCCAAATTCAACACTGTATTTATCATGACACCTGAGATAATTATGGGGGTTACCATAAAAGAACAGAGAAATGATGGGATATGAGCATTCCCACACTTGAGCAATATGTACTGCCCATACAGTATGCCAGACTTAAAATAGGTGGATGGAATATATGTCCATGCCACCGAACATATTGGAAGAAACTGAGTCAGACTTAATCAGATGCATGGGATTGAGATGTCCATGGCATCAGGCATATAGGAGGGAGCATAGAAGCCAGGTGTAGAAGTGAGATGGGTGGGATGAATACTTCCAGCCATCTGTACAATATTGTGGGGAAAAAGAGAATAAAATATTAAACCAAGAGAATCCAACCTCAACATTTGTCAAAAGCCGTTCCCTCGGCCATACCTTGACTTCATGCATGTCTCCCCTCATGTGACAGTTCAGTGTCTGCTCTTGCATGTATTCCTCTTGTGATTGCATGGCATCTTGGCCAACTGGCATCTGATAACTCAGAATAACGGCAATTAATGTCTTAAATGATAAATTCCCATAATTTAAAATCTCATATGGATTTAAAAATTGAGGATAATAAATGATTGCAAAAAATGTGAATACATCTTGACTCAGAACACAATATATAATTATGCAACAATTTCAAATAATACCCCTTTTTTTTACTTAGTATACAATTACTTTTGTGAAAAATCAGAACATATTTGAATACAAGTTAAAGCACAACACAATCTCAAAGACAACTTTTACAAATGTTCCCCTCTTTTTTTTTTTTTTTTGAATATGCTTATCAAAAATAATACTTCTAGAATCAATTTACACTTGCCATGGCAACCAATTTGCCAGGGAAATGCTTTAAAGAGTTTGATCAAATAATCAGTTGAGAAAAAATAATAAAAACAAACAACTCAGAATATGGGAGCACAATACTCCTAGAATTAACATTGCATTATGAAATCAAAACCATCTTGCAATTTTTTCAAAATTAGATAAATGAATAGAAGAAAATACACATGGAACAATAAAAGACAATGAAATTCAAACTAGGGAAATCTAAATGAATATGAACTTAATATTAATGAGTCTTATAAAATATAAACTTGATCACAACTATAAAAAGCTTTTACAAATATTCTCCTAGTTTTAAAAAGTATAAGACACAATCTCAAAAGCCTGAAAATCTCTATGAAAATAAACCCATACCATTAATTTCAAAATGTATATATAATAGCATAGAAATCCTATGTAACCTCTGAACTGACATTAATACTCTGAGTGAATTCAGAACACTTTTGATTCCGATATCTAAAATCCCCAATACTCATATCAATACCTTGCTGCTTACTTCTACATTTCTGTAAAATATGTACCCTTCCATGGCAAAAGAAGTGGAGTCTTGAACTATGGTGATGATTGTCATTCTTATTCAGCTTAAGTTTTTCTTCTTTAACCCCTCTATATTGTCTGTCGGGCTTTTCACCATACAAACGCTTTATAAGATTACTAATTAAAGACAAAAGCAGGTTAGCAAAATTATGAACAAATCGAGCATATCTGGAATTTAAAGGGTTTTCTAAAGTTGTCTCAGAAGCACAGCCAGGCTGGGGAAGGGCTGAGCCTGAAGCTGCAAATGTAGTTAGAGAAAGTTGTGCATGAGCATTAGATCTCTGGACTTCCCAGGCCGGGGAAGCAATGGGCTTGGCCATGGGAGGAGTAGAGGGTGGGGTCTGGAGAGGAGGGGAGGGATCAGAGCAATTTGAATCAGACTTGATTTTGAACTCAGGCCTGGATTCCTCTTCCCCCACTTTGCCTCCAGGTGCTAGGGGATTAAAAGCTTCTAGAGGGTGGGTCTTTGCCTCCAGGCATGCAAAATTAGAGCAACAATTAGTGTTAGAACTGGGAAAAGCTGCAGGAATCTCTTCAGGTTTCTCTGAAAAAGCATGGTTGGGAGAGGGAGAGATATTTCCTTGTGCGAGTAAGTTGCTGGCTCTTTTAACAAAAATAAAAAGAAAAATAGAAAATCCACAAAAACAAAGCATTAACATGATCTTATCTCCCATTTGTCTGGTTAAACAGACTAAAATCAAAAATAGGGTAATTAGGGAGTTTAAAAGGTCCATTCGAAAAATTTTAAAGGGAAAACACAGCCAGTGCGCCAGTACTTAGCAGTTTAAAGGGAGAGGGAGGGGAAATTTCTTACCCAACCAGAAGATCAGAAGAAGACTGAGGTTTAGCTTTCCTCTTCGTGGTCAGCCATCTGTTAAGGGGTAAAATTCTAGCTAAACTGTCTAAAATATCTAATGAGTGGTCGCCAATAAATTATAAGCTTTAGCAAGAGTTAGACTTTTAAGCATTTATTAAGGAGAATAAGAATTTGGTAAAGAGAGAGAGAAAGGCCTAGATTCCTATCTATTAAAGGGAGAGCACATTTCTAGCTCTGCTCTCCACCAGCGTCCTCAGGAAAGAGCCCCAGAGTCAGCGCCAGTCTCTTCCTTCCTCCTCCCACTAGCCCGCGTCACTTCCTGACTCCTGGTCTTGCCCTCAAAGACCTTCCTTTCATGGGCAGAACTCTTCTACAGTAAGTATCCAGCAGGTGGCGTTATTCCAATCGTTACATGGCCCAAGGTCTATGAACCAATCCCCTCATCCTATTCTTTTGACTCAAACTTCACACAAAGACATTCCTTTTGCTCACCTCAAGTATAAAAATGTTAGACTGTCCGAATAAACTTTGCCTTTTGCCACCACCCGAATGCATGGGGCCCTTCCAATCCCATCCTATGTCTCTATGTCTTTTTTTCCTTAACATCTTACCTGTAGCAGCGCCAAACCTATTCTAGCAGCCCCCTGGATCCGAAACTGTCAAACACATCCGTCCTTATGTATCCTTACAGCTCAGAAAATTCTCCTCTAAATTACCTACAGATGGTGCTCTTCTCCATTAGAATTTGTGGCCCTGGGGAGGAGCAGATAGAAGGAAGCAAGAAAGTTATCACAGAATAGCTTTGATGTTTCTTCTCCCTGGAAGCTTTATTTAGAGGAGCCGTAATGATTCCTGACATTTACATAGAACTTAAATTTGGTAAAGCACTTTACTTATATCACATGTGAAGCCTGCTGCTTTCCTGTGAGAGCTCAAGTATCTAACCTTGTTTTATAAAGATTGTGGTATAAGCTGCTAAATTAGAGGAATACCTAAGTGCAATCAAGCTTCTCTGGTTTCAGTTCAACCCAGTTCTTCCTTCTGGACATTTATAAAGTATGTCCTATGTCTAAGGCACTGTTCTAGGGGCTAAGGATACAAAGATAGGTACAGCACAAGCCCTACTCTAAAGGAATTCACAATGTATTAGAACACTGCAACAAACACAAACATAACAACAACAACAAAAGGGAAAATGAGCTAAGTACAAAAGAGAAGTTCAGGAATATATGATGAGAAATGTGAGAAAAGAGATATCAGGTCAGTTTGGAGAAGTTAAGGAAGAAATGGCATCTGAGTTAAGCCTTAAAAGATAAAAGGTACTTCTACAGGTTGAGATGCAGTGCAAGGAGAGGAGGGGAGACAGGATTGATCAGGCAGGACAAGAATGATGACTCAGCTAAGCTGGGATACAGAATATATGGAGGTAGCAGAATTGTTGGCAGGTTGATAGGAACTAGATTCTTCATGTCGTTTAATGCCAAGGCTAGGAGTTTATAGTTAGGTAATGGAATTTATGCCTAGAAATGGAAAGTCAATGGAAGATTTTAAGCAGAGTGGTAACATAACAATAATGATACATTAGGAAGATTGTGCAGGTGGTACTAGAGAAAAAGTACTAGAGAACATAAGGCCTGGGGCAGAAATACCAATTAAGAGACTGTTATGATATTTAAGATGAGTAAAGGTGTGTGCCTTAAAAACTATGCAGTGAGGGGGCAGCTAGGTGGCGCAGTGGATAAAGCACCGGCCCTGGATTCAGGAGTACCTGAGTTCAAATCTGGCCTCAGACACTTGACACTTACTAGCTGTGTGACCCTGGGCAAGTCACTTAACCCCAATTGCCTCACCAAAAAAACAACAACAATATGCAGTGAGATTGTAGAGCAGGGACTTAGTACAAGAAATATGGGGCAGCTAGATGGCACAGTGGATAGAGTGCCGGCCCTAGAGTCAGGAGGACCTGAATTCAAATCCAGCCTCAGACACTTAATACTTACTAGCTGTGTGACCCTGGACAAGTCACTTAACCCCAATTGCCTCACCAAAAACAAAAAAAAAGAAATATGGTACTAGTAGATTCAATAGGACTTGGCAAAGTACTAGATGCATAAAATAGAGAGGAAAAGATCAAAAAACAACTTTATGGTTATAACCATCTAGTGACATTGAGAGGGTTATTAATAAGAAGAGAGAAGCAGGAAATTAAATTCAATGCACATTTATTAATTAAGTACCTACTATGGTTGAAAATTGGCCCTTGAGGTGTGGAGATCACTTTAGAAAGGAACCAAAGATAGTCCTGGCTTCCCTTTCATGCAAGAGGCTGCATACTTAGCAGACTTGCATTGAGAAGGAAGAAGCTAAGGATGTTGATTTTAACATACTAAGAAGCCTTTCCAATTCCAGGTTATCAGCAACATGAAAATAAGTGAAACTTATCCAGGAGCTTCTCTGGGACTAGGAAATAATGATTAAACATAATGTACCTACTGGCTTCAAAGACCATCAGAAGAACAATTTTAGATCACCATGTTTTTCTTTTGGTTAGTGACATTTTCTTGTTTTCCACATCTCGTTAGGGAAGACAAACCAAAACATGAAACGTTTAAATGTCTATGTATTTAGACAGTGTGACAAAAGAGTTTCTGAAATATTTAAAATACTGTAATCCCAAGACAATGTGAGATCACTTCTTATATAATTTTTGTCTTTGATCTAGTAACTATCTTTTTTATCCCAGTTAAAAGGGGAAAAAATGACTATTTCCACTAGACTTTCATGACTGGCAGAAGTAAAAAAAAAAAAAAAAAAAGGAGCATTATTCAAGTCACCTAACTCAGATGAATTCTAGCCTAAGATACTGAGAAATCTGACAAATATGATGGATTAACAATTGTCAGTAGTATTTGAAAGATTGGGTCAATGTGAGGTACTGCAAAATTGGAGAAGGGCAAAGGTTATGCTGATTTAGAAAAATTGGAAGAGAATGGAGTGTATGAACAATAAGGATAGCCCAATGAGGTTGGCTTTGAGAACTAGAAAAAAAATTAGAATATATCATTAGAGGGGCAGTTATTGAATACCTAGGAAAGAAAGCAGTGACCACCAAAAACGATCATGATTTCACCAAGAATAGTTTAAAAAAATAGCTTCCCGGGGGCAGCTAGGTGGCACAGTGGATAGAGCACCAGGCCTGGAGTCAGGAGGACCTGAGTTCAAATCTGGTCTCAGACAGTTAACACTTACTAGCTATGTGACCCTGGGCAAGTCACTTAACCCCAATTGCCTCACTAAAAAAAATAGCTTCCCTTCATTTTATTCTTTGATGAGGTTAATAGATATAACGAGGGGACAGCTAGGTGGTGCACTGGATAAAGCACTGGCTCTGGATTCAGGAGGACTTTAGTTCAAATCCAGTTTCAGACACTTGACACTCACTGACTGTGTGACCCTGAGCAAGTCACTTAACCCTCATTGCCCAGGAAAAAAAAAGAGGAAGTGCCTCGTAAAAATAGATATAGAGTTGAGTATCTCCTAAATGGAAATGGAGAGATTCATGGTAGGCATCAGCAGGTGGTAACACATTACAAATGAGAAATTATGCAAGAGAAACAGTATAAAATATATCATAAGAGGTATATGACTGTAAAAAAAAATGAACTGATCCCTGAAAGTGGAGGATGGATAGTGTGTACTTCACTGGTATCTATAAAATGTCAAAGAATGTGATAAAGATGCCTAGAATGTTAGATAACATATCTCTCCAATTTGTAAAAGGGTATGGGTAAGACTCACATACACTCCACAGTCATAGATGAGTTGAGATATGCATTGTGAGCTCCTCAAGTTTCCTGATAATCTTTTTGCCTTTCTCTTTATCTTCAGCATTTATCATAGTGCCTGGTATGTGGCAAGTGCTTAATAAATGCTTATTGACTAATTGACTTGAGGAAATACCCACATGATGAGATCATGATCAAATGAAAATCATCAGAGAACATAACTCTAATAGAGATCATAACTTTAATAAAGTACTAGATTAATGGAAATAAGACTGTTAGATCAATTATTGTTATAGATCTATTTTATCTAAATTTTAGCAAAGTATTTGGCAGTGTATCCTGTACTAGTGTAATGAGGCTGGTAAACAGAAATTAACAACATTGCCCCTCCCCCTCCATTATACTAGTTTTATTGAAAATATAGAAAGATATGAGGTGGTTTAAGCATACTTGTTTTGGATTAAATGACTAAACCCCAAAAATAGTCATTGAAGGTTCAATGTCTTCATGGTAGAAGGTCTTTCATGGAGTGTTTCAGTGATCTGAATTTGGCCCCATGCTGTTTGACATTTTTTAAACCAGTGGCTTAAATAAAAGTAATTATCAAATATATATCATATTTGGAAAGGATAGAAATCTGAGAAGTTTGGTTAACATACTAGATGGCAGAGTAAGAATCCAAAAAGGGTTCACAGGGTATAATTTTGGACTGAATGTGGTAAAATTTAATAATGAATAGAAAACCCTTTACTTGTCTGCTTTTTTAAAAATTAACTTTACAAGAATAGAGAGATATGGCAGTTGGTCTCAAAAAGATTTAGGACTTTTCATGGACTTCAAGTTCAATATAAAGCAACAATTTCCTGTTGCAGTGAAAAAGAAAAAAAAAAAGAGCTAATGCCCTCTTACAGTGTATGATGCATGGTATCAGGGACTAGGGAGCAATAGCACTGCTATACCCTGATCAATCACACACTTCATCTAGATTATTCTCTTCAGTTCTGGCCACCACATTTTAGGAAGGACATTGGTAAACCAGAGAATATCCAAAGAAGGGTGGGTAGTCAGGACAATGAAGAGCATGGTTTCATGTCATATGAGTGAATGAAGTAATTGATCAACAAGCATTTTATTATGTAACTGCAATGTACTAGACTCTGGAAATGCAAAGACCAAATTCAAACAAGCCCTGTTCCTGAGGAGCTTACATTCTATGAGGGGAGATGGAAAGTACACACGAATATATACAGAATAAATCCAAAAACTAAATACAAGGTAGACTAGGGAAGGAACACAATACCATTTGGGTGTATTAGGAAAGGCTGGAGTCAAGTCCAGAAGGAAATAACACAACCTATGAGGCAGTTGTAGATAGGAGGGCAGTTCAGGTATGTGGGACAGCCAACTAAGGAGCAAAGATAGGAGATGAAGAGTTGTATGAGAGGAACAGCAAGAAAGACCCAGGGATGTTGAACATGGAAAACAGATTTGTAGGAAGAATGAACATGAGAATTGTTTTCTGAAGAGCTGTCATGTGGAAATGGGATTACATTAGATCTCATTGGCTCTAGAGGACAGAACTATATGCAACATAAACAAGATACAAATAGGGCATTTTAAGTTAAAACAACAACAACATATATCTTTCCTAATAATTTCTGTTGCAAAAAGTGGAATGGACAAGCAAGGAGGCAAAAGGTTTCCCCTTCTTAAAGATTTTAAGCAAAACTAGGTGACCACTTGTTGGGTAGGTTGTAGTGAGTATTCTTTTTCATGTTCAATTTGAACTAGGCAGCCACTAAGATTCCATCAGACAGTTGAAATTCAATGATTCTGGAAATTTTCTTCATTAAGTCAGTTGTCTCCTTTGTGCACAATGTGTCATTAAATGTGACTTTGCTGGTGACAGACCATATTATCCTTAAATCTTTCTTATTAACAACCATGAATGAAAGAGATGTTCAAATATTAACAAAAGTTCAGGGGAATTATGTAAAATCTCTTTTAAAAGAAAAAAATTACTATTGTGCCTGCCTGACACATTTTTAGAATAGCTTTTGGAAACACTCGCTGACCCACTGACTGACTGGACTTGGGAAGCAAGCTGACAGAGCAGGCAAAGGTGGACCAGGATCCTGAGCTCAGCTAAATACAAGGGGAATAAAAGCAATTATAAGGCAGCCAGACAAGGGGCATCAATCAAGACAGAAAGGAATAGACAATTACCATAGGGCAAGGAAAGCAAGGTGTCCAGAAAGATCAGTTAAGGGACTTGGAAAGGTAAGTATCTCAAAAGGAAAGTCTTAAGATTAAGGAGAACTGGGAAAGGCTTCTTTAAAAAGGCAGAATTTTAGCTGAACCTTGAAGGAAACCAGGGAACAGAGATGAAGAGGGAGAGAGTTCGGGGCATAAGGGACTCCAAATGAAAATTTATAGTCAGGAGTTAGGTTGTCAAGTTTGAAGAATAACGAGGAGGCCAGTATCGCCAAATCACAGAGTACATAGAGAGGTGTAATGGGGAGTAAGATATGAGAAGATTGGAAAGGTAGTTAAGGAGAAAGATTATGAAGGGTTTTAAAAAACAAACAGGGGAATTTATATGTAACTCTGGAAGTAATAGAGAGCCATGGGAGGTTTTATTTTTTAATGCAAGAGGTGTGGGGTGTGGTATGTGTGACATGGTCAATCCTAAAATTTAGAAAGATCACCTATTCAAGCAATTCCATCATAGAAGCTTGACTGGATAGCTATTCTCTAGTCGGCCATATACTCAAATGCTAGAATCTGAACTGGATTGCTATTTTATTAAAAAACAACTTAGGATATGACTAAGCTTCTTCAATCAATCCCAACGTACATCCTTCTGTAAATAGTTGAACTGTCTTTTGTTGTTGATTGAATGGTTCAATGAAGATGTCTTGGTTTTGTTTACATTTAGATCATAACTGATTTGTTTACTGACTGAAGAAATCTAGACAAACCCCATCCTTATACTAGGTAAGGAACTAGGAAGAAAGGCTTAGATAACAAGAAAAAGACCCAGGAATCTAAAACATAGATTCTGCTAATAGGTCAGCATGTATATAGACACATACATACTGGCCACAAGTATATAGCATCAGTGGCAGAGATAAAGATTGTTATGGCAATTTTCCTTCTGCTTAGGGAAATTCATAGACTTTGTGATAGAGCTAGAAGAGAACTGCAGGCATTCTCCAGCTCTTCTTCACGTGTTGGTGTCTCTTCTGTGCATGTCTGCAGAGGCCAGCTGTTGCAGTCGACATGGCTTCGGGGAAATGCCAAGATTGGGTTCCCAGCCCCCAATTTCCATGCTACAGCTGTTATGCCAGATCAGCAGTTCAAAGACATCAGCCTCTCCAACTACAAAGGAAAATGTAGTGTTGTTCTTTTATCTCTTGGACTTTACCTTTGTATGCCCCATGGAGATTATTGTATTCAGTGATCAAGCTGAAGAATTTAAGAAACTCAACTGCCAAGTGATTGGTGCATCAGTGAACTCGCACTTCTGTCACCTTGCCTGGGTCAACATGGTCAAGGAGAATGGTGGACTGGGGGCCGTGAACATCCCATTGATATCTGACCCCAAACGCACCATTTGTCAAGATTATGGGATCTTGAAGGCAGATGAGGGAATCTCATTCAGGGGTCTCTTCATCATTGATGATAAGAGCATCCTTCGCCAGATCACCATCAACGACCTTCCCGTGGGCCGCTCTGTAGATGAAGCACTGCGGCTCGTCCAAGCCTTCCAGTTCACAGGCAAGTATGGTGAAGTGTGACTGGCTGGCTGGAGACCTGGGAGCCACACGATCAACCCTGATGTCCAGGGGAGCAAAGAATATTTCTCCAAACAGCACTGAGCTGCTCTCTGCAGCCAAGGCTGTTCCACTCCAGGGGGCCTGGGGCCTCATGTCTTTGCTGTCTGCAGATCCAGAACACACATGCTTGATCTTCCCCAAGCTTTCAACTGGAAGGCCTTCATACAGGGAGCCCAGAGGGCTAGCTGGGCACTTCCTCCTCATGAGGCCTCATTCCTCCCCCTCAGGGCAGCAGGCTGAGCCTGCCTTAGGCCTGCTGGCTTGCCCCCTCACTCTTTTTTTTTCTTTTTCTTTTTTTTTTTTAGTAAGGCAATTGGGGTTAAGTGACTTTCCCAGGGTCACATAGCTAGTAAGTGTCAAGTGTCTGAGGCCAGATTTGAACTCAGGTACTCCTGACTCCAGGGCCAGTGCTCTATCCACTGCGCCATCTAGCTGCCCTGCCCCCTCACTCTTAACGACCAAGTGCTGTGTTAACCATGTTTGTACCAGTCAGGCCTTTGGGCTCCAGCCCTTCTGATATTTTGTAGCCTATTAAACTTGTTCTAATGGGAAAAAAAAGAAGAGAACTGCAATATCATCTAGCCTTTTCCTTCGTTGTAGAGAGATCTACAGGGTTATTGATTTTTGAAAGATCACTGAGCTAGTCACTGAGGAAGAGCTGGGACTTGAATCCAGGTACTCTGACTTTAAACTCCTTTCATTTTTTCCAAAATACCAGGTTAAAGTTGGTGTCAAAGCATGATTGGGCCTGGATCCACAAGTAGAACTCTTAAACAAGGAAACTGGTTGAGACATAGCAAGGAACCAATCATTTATGGATGTGTTTCCACCCTTAACAGTTGATGACCTATGCTTTCCTTATTGACAAATAAGGATAACAAAAAACTGTGGTGGCTAAACAAATATCACAATAAAATCCAGCTGAGGAACGGTTCCACAGGCAGTTGTGGTCAAGAAAAATTGAGGAAAATTAAGTGTGATACTGGCAGAGAATTCACAAAATTGGACACATTCAGTTGTTCTCTTTTCTTCTTTTTTTTTTTAAAGTAATAATGTTGAAACCTTTGGGCTTCTCTTCCCCAAATATGATTTTTAAATGTATAAAATAGAACATCTAGGATTACAAAGGAAACCAAATATATTGAAATAGCTATTGGTTCTTTTTTTTTTTTACATAGTAAACAGACTCATATTAAGAAACCCTGTTCTAGAAGTACATGCATGTTTTTATTCCTAGCTTTGAATGACCAGCTCTACCCTCCAGATTCCTTCAAATTCTTTCCTGATTAAAGAGCTGCTTCCATCACCACACTATTGTTCTCCATGGCAAAAGCCACCTCTAAGTAGTAGTGAATCCATTCAGAAAACATGATCACTCTCTCTCTTCTTCCTCTACACTTGCAGATAATCTACTCTCATTAAAATTGACAGGGAATTTAGAGGAATTTCAGATTTAGAACTGGAAAAATTCTAGTTCTTCACTTTTAATAAGCATGACTACAAATTTAAATTTTTTCATCTTAACTGGACTCTCATGGTTTCATAGTATTCCAACATGTCTTTGGCCTTCTTAAAGTCCGAAATCCACTCCATTCTTTCTCTCTCATACATACTCCCTTGCCTCCTGATTTACTGATATACTCTGTGACCTAGATCTGAACTTCTGAACTAAATTAAAGGGCATGAGGTGGCCTTTTCTTTTTTAAAGACCAAGCCCTCCACTTGTCCCTTTGATCCAGGCCCCTTCCATCTCCTCCAAGTCCTTGTTCTTCCCATCTTTCATCTTCAATGAAAGGATCCTTTTCTGAATAAAAATAGGTCCCCTTTATCCTAAATATACACATGCACATCCACATTTTCACAACTTTTCCTTTATCCTGTTTTCCCTTTAAATTATTATCTTCTTATTATCTACCTCTACATTCTTTCCTTTCCATTCATCAAGGAAAAGTAATCTATATGTGGTGTCTCATCACCCATTCAGCCCTTGATCTCTTGCAATTTGGTTTTTGTCCTCACCATGCTACTAAAATTGTTCTTTCCAAAACTGTAATGACTTCATATTACCAATTCCAATAGAATTTTCTTCAGTCCTTCTATTCAATGTTTGTCACAATTGTCAGTGTTCACCTCCCTTCTCTCAGTTATTTTCTTCCCCCTGTTAAGAGGCTAAAATTCTAGCTAAACTGTCTAAAATATCTAATGAGTGGTCGCCAATAAATTATAAGCTTTAGCAAGAGTTAGACTTTTAAGCATTTATTAAGGAGAATAAGAATTTGGTAAAGAGAGAAGAAAAGGGCCTAGATTTCTATCTATTAAAGGGAGAGAGCATTTCTAGCTCCACTCTCTACCAGCGTCCTCAGGAAAAGCCCGAGACTCAGCGCCAGTCTCTTCCTTCCTCCTCCCACTAGCCCGCGTCACTTCCTGACACCAAAGAAAAGACTCCTGGTCTTGCCCTCAAAGACCTTCGCTTCATGGGTGAAACTTTTCTACAGTAAGTCTCCAGCAGGTGGCGTCATTCCAATCATTACACCCCTTAAAATCCAGGATACTTAATTCTCTTGGTTCTTCTACAACCTCTCAGACTGAAACTTTTTCTGGTTTCTCTACTTTTTTCATCTAGCCCCTAAATGTAGATGTACCCCAAGGCTATCTTTAACAATCTTTTCTATCTACTTACTCTTCCTTAGTAATGTCACCAATTCCCATGATTTCAATGTTCACCTTATGTAGTTGATTCCAAAATTTATATTTCCAACCCTGATATCTCCTTTGAGCTTAGTACCATATATATATATTTCATAGGATATTGCTAATTGTGTATCCCATAGTCCAAACTCAATATGTCTCCAACTTTATTCATAATTCTTATCCTAAAGCTGCTGCTCCTATCAAAATCTCAATTTCTATTGATGGTACTACCCTTTTTTTTTTTTCCATCAACCAAAGTTTAATAAGCTCAAATTTATTTTTGATGTCCCTCCTTCCTTCAAACTCCAATTTTGGTCTTATCAATTCTACTTCTACAATATGCCATGCATTTACTCTCTTCTTTACACTCTTACTACTACCATGCTCCTTGCACCTGTATTATTGTAATAACTCATCTATTTTCTTGGCCTCAAACTCTCCTTTTTCCAATTTTTTCCAAAAGTGTTACTAGAGTAATCTTTCTACTGCATGCATCTGACTAGGCCACATAGCTAGGTATTACAGTAAATATAGAGCCTGACAAAGTTAGGAAGACCTGAATTTAAAACCTACCTCAGACACATGGAATCAGTTAATCTCCTTTAGCATCAGTTTCCTTATCTTTAAAATTGAGATGATAACACCTACCTCACAGAATTGTTGTGAGGATAAGATGAGATCAACATACATGATGCTCTATGTAAAGCTTAAATATCTATATAAATGTTAGCTATTTTAAATATAATTATTGCTCAAAAACCTTTGGCTTTCTGTTGCTCACTTTCATAAATAATAGATAAATTCAATGAATGAACATATAAATGATTGGCCTGGAATTAAAATTCTTCTCCAATATAGCTGACTCTTCTTTCTAACTTTATCACATGTATTCAGTGTTTCAGACAAGTGGGACTACATGCCAATCCCTTATTGTGTCCTACACTTTCTCACCCAAGTTATCATGCATGCTGTCATAGAAAGATAGATTCATTGTGAGAAGATTAAATGTATTCTCTATCATTTGTATTGATCCCATTTGCAGTTAATTAATTGATTGATTTTGTTCTATAACTACCTAAGTCAAATTTCTGTCTCTGAACTTCGTTCAGAATTCAGTTGACCTTCAATGGGTTAAATATAGAAATCCTGTTTTCTTTTTAATCACTGTTCTATTTGTGCCTCAAGGAATTTAGCTATCCTTGGGGAATGCTGGTGAATACTAGGGTGTTTGGTCTTATATATTTATACCATCAAGGTATCCTTTGAGGATATTTGGTTTGCTGTCCAAAGGGCTCTTACAAATTCATTTCCCCATAAAACATTTTAATTTTATGGGAAACTTCAAGGCATTTGTGTGTTATCCAATAGAGGTGAACTAGTTGACCTTGACGCTTATCCTTACTAATTAAAAAGGTGGTTTTATCTAATTCCCAGGCACTAGTGAGTCAACATCTTTGATTCCGTATCAATGACCTTGGAATGTAGTTGGGACTCATAAATTCACAAAGCATTCCTTCAAGACAGAGAAGGGTAGTCTGAGGTCCAATGTATATGTGAACCCACTTTCTTCAATGTAGCCAATTATGATCCCTCAACCTTATGATGCCAGCCAATTTTGTGGTTTCTGTTCTGTTCTTTGTTCTATGCTTATAAAAATGAATAGCATCTTTATTTCTGGGCTTTTGGCTTAAATGGAGGCAATCCAGTGACCTATCTTATTCTCGTGTTACCTGTCCTGATAATAAAATGTTATCTTGTTTGGATAACTATGCCTCGGTTTACCTTTTTGTTAAATTTCTCTCACAGTAATAGATTTAGAGTTTGAGTCAGAAGGAACCTCAAGATCATTTAGGCCAACCCTTCAGGCCCTAAATCTAAGAGACTTACTCTTTAGACCTTTTTTTTTTTTTAAGTGAGGCAATTGGGGTTAAGTGACTTGCCCAGGGTCACACAGCTAGTAAGTATTAAGTGTCTGAGGCCGGATTTGAACTCAGGTACTCCTGACTCCAGGGCTGGTGCTCTATCCACAGTGCCACCTAGCTGCCCCTCTTTAGACTTTTAACTGAGACTCACTGAGATTCCAAGAGTTGTTTGTTTTTTGGTTTGGTTTTGACCTTTCTTTGTATCCCTGTTTCTTAGCTTGGGGCTTGTTGATTAAATGACTGTTTAAAGGCTGTCCAACACAATGGATGATTAAGTAAGGTTCCCCCTTCCCCAAATTAACAAGGTAGAATGTTGGGCTGAATCTAAAAGCATGAAATTTCAAAAGAATAAATATAATGTCTTGCACTAAGTTTTTTTTTTTTAAATCAACATGACAAGACCTAGCTGAAGGAGGCAGGGCTAGATAACATATCATCTAAAAATATCTCTGATTTTTAGTGGACTCCAACTTAAACGTAAATAAAAACATGATATGTCAGCCAAAAAAAAGTCATTAAGACTGTAGGCTGCACTAAGAGGAAATGACCACCCCACTTTTCTCTTTCTAGTCTGTCCCCCCTCTGGAATATTGTATTTAGATTCCTGTATCACAACTTAGGAAGGGCACTGACAAGTTAGAGGCCATTGAGAAGAGAGCCACCAATTCTTGACCTATGAAGATCAGTTGAAGGAAATGAGGTTCTTTATTCTGAAGAAATTCTAAGAAGTTACATGTCTGTTGTTGCTCAGTCATTTTTTAGTCATGTCCAACTCTTGGTGATCCCACTTGGGGTTTTCTTGGCAGAGATACTGCAGTAGTTTGCCATTTCCTTCTCCAGTTCATTTTACAGATGAGGAAACTGAAGTAAATAGGGTTAAAGTGACTTGTCCAGGGTTACCCAGCTAGTAAATATCTGTGGCCAAATTTGAACTCAGCAAGATGAGTCTTTCTAACTCCAGGACTGGTGCTCTAGCCACTGTACCACATAACTGCCTGATACTAGATATTATCATGTTAGATATAATCAAATATATAAATTGTGTCACATGTAACAGGGATAAGACTTGTTTTCTTTGGTTCCAAAGAAAAGAACTCTGGGAAAAAATACAAATTTAGATTTGATTTGTGGGAGAAAAAATCTGAGCCATCTAGTAGTAGAAAGGCTTGCTTATGTAGATAGTGGGTACCTCTACACTATAGTTCTTCAAGTAAAAGGCCTTATGACAATTTGTTAGCTATATTTTAGAGAAAATACTGGTCTCAGATTAGGATGGACTTGATGGCCTGTGGTTTCTCTTCTAACTCAGAATCTGTGATTTAGTTAATTGAATTGGAAATGGGGAGTTTCAGAATAGTCATTGAGGGGAATTCAGTGGGAATACCAAAGGACTGCTAAATAGGCAAAGAAGGCACACCTGAGATTAGGTAAAATGGATTTGTAATTGACCCATTTAGCCTGGTCTTATACTTTTTTTTTTTCATTTTGGTATCCCAGAAGAAGGAATAAAGAAAGTGGGTAGTGGACCTTTGCTGGGGTGTGGAGTTGGCACAACAGGAATGGAAGGAGGTCATAGAATTAAATGATTCTGGAGTGTCAGCAAGAGCATCTCTGAACTCCCTGATCATGCTCTATGTGATGGATTGAGAGACAAGTGAAGTCAGAAGAGTAGTGAAATACAAGGAGGATGTGGAAGGTACATTCATAGAAATAGAGTTTTTAATGATGGTAAGAGTGGGGAATTGGAGGTAAAAATTAAATGAGCAGAACTTAGAGTGACAGCTTCTGCCATTCACTAGCAGTGCGGACTCGGAAAGGTAACTTCATCTCAGATTCCTCATCCATAAAATGAGGAGCTTGCACAATTGGTTATAAGGTCCCTTACACTTTTAGACTGAGGATACTATCAGAATGGGGATTTGATGAGATCTAGTGAAACAACAGACAGTAGCAGATGGCTTCTGGAGCTTAGGAGAAACAGAGACAACTCTGTGGACTTTATGAAATAAGAGAAAGAGAAAAGCCATCCTTAGTAATTAAAGAAACATGACAGAACCAGGTGTCAGTGACTCAGTAAGTAGAAACAGAATCTTGACACTTGGGGATATCAAGGAGCTTTCATTTAATTGGGGTATGCCATAAATACACTAGCAAGTACATAAAGAATACATACTAAGTAAATAAAATGGAATTTGAGGAAAAAAGTACTTACAATGGTGTGTGTTAGGGATCAGGAAAAGGCCTGATATAGGTGGTAACTATTGAGCTAAGTATTGAAGGAAGGTAGGCACTATAATACATGGAAGTTTGGAAGAGTATATTCCAGTTGTGGAAGACAATGGTCAACTGTATTTTGACAGCTTTGTGGAGTATAGATTGCAAAGAGAAAAGACCTCAGGTGAGAATCACCACTTGGGTGGTGGCCATATGGATGGAAAGATGGAACTAGATTTGAAAGATATTGTGCAGGTAGGATTGATTGGCAAGACTTAGCTAGCCCCTGACTGGACATAGGGGTTAGGAAAAAATGTTGAGTCAAAGATGACTGAGATTTTTAATGAGAATGATAGGAAAGACGGTGGTGCCCTTCACAGAAATAGAGAATCGTAGAAGAGGGATGGTTTTTTGGGGAAAGATAATTGATTGTTTTCAAAATGTTGAATTTGAGATACCCTATGAGAAATCCAGACAAGAACAACATCCAGATGAGAGGGAGCTGGAAGTTGGGTCATTCCTAGCAGTTACAAAAGTTAAGTATTTAGTCTGGTGCCTGGCACATAGTAGGCACTTAAAACGTTTGTTAACTGATTGTTAACTGCTTTGTGTCCAAAGATCATGAAAAGGAAGGCTATTTCTGTCTTCTTACTAAACCGAGAAAAATATAAGGCTGTTTACTTCTGTAACAATGCCTTGCCTTTGTATGATCCAGGCAATTTTCATTACATAAAATTGCTACAATTTGTAATAGGTTGAATAGATATAGCCTTAGGAAAGCTAATTTGTTTCTAACCATTCTTTTACTTGAGGCCTACAAAGGTTTGAAGTATGAAATAACAGGATATAAATTGATAAGTCATAAAATGCCCCAAATGCAAACCTAACTGAAAATACAAAATGCGTGGAAATTGCTGCATCATAAAAATCAATTATCCTAGTGAATATGCTTTCAGAAAGAGGTAAATAATGCTATTTACTCATAAAACACACTTAAAACCAGAAAGAAGTATAGTCAACTCACATAAACAAAAGATAGCCTCTTAGGCCCTGAAATAGAGAAATATTTAGATGGTATAAAAAGCATAGGGCATCAATAACTATGATAATTCACTGAAGCCATGTTTATGTGGAGACAGCAAACTTAGCTGTAAGTAAAAGAATCATTCTTTCCAGGAATTTCCATAGAGGATTCGAGTGGTCTTGATGTGGATCCAGAGAGACCAGAGGAAACAGATAGGTCATCCAGTGTCATACAGCTGGTAATCATCACAGAACACCCAGGTCCTCCAATTTCACACCCAGTCTTCTTCGTACTACTGTATCATTCTCACTCCTAGACAGATAGAATTCGATGACTGGGGACATGGAGACAATTTTCCAATTGGGCATGTTTTGATTTCAGGGGCAGCAAGGTAGAGGTATATAAAGAGAAGAAATTGTCAATCTTTGCAACCTGCTTTTGGCAAATTATTTTAATAAAGTGATCACTGGAAAGGGAAGAAGTGCTTCCAAAGCCTGGACAATGTTCATAGCCCACTCAAAAGGATTTCCCTAGCCCACATTTTAAAAAGTTAGGAACTACAAATGGTGATTTCTGGTGAAGATGGCTTACTCAATGAAATCAGACCACCCAGCTCAAGCAAAAGCCTGAAATTCCAACCAGACTGAATATTGATTAAGGAATTCAATGAGAATTCATAATAAGTGAATTCTTCTACCCCAGACATACACACACACACACACACACACACACACACACACACACCAGCCAGAAACTCACAGGAAATAAGAAATGTGGCTGCCAACAAAGCTAGCAATGGCCAAAAAAGCCTGTCTCAGGTCCATTGGAGATAGGCCAGAGGCATGGGTTGTCTGGAGGCATCCAGTGACTAGTCCTCTCTATCCCTGAAAAGCCCAAAGGAGCTTTGTCCATGTGTATGGGCATATACACAGCTTGATGTAGAAATACATTTTCATTATTGCTAACCCCCCTTTTTACCCAGTCTCTATTCCCACTTAAAAAAAAAATCTAAAAGAAAAAAAAGTAGGAAACAGTCAAACAAAAAGGAGGGGATTGTTAGAGAAAAAATTCCTGTAAATATAAACACTTGGATTTTTTAAAATGTGGGCATTCCCACAAATGTGGCAGGTTGCTACAAATAATGATTTCTTATTCTATTGGATTCTTCTTGATGAGACATCATAGGAAAAAGCTATCCAAAGTCCTAGATATCTTCTCCTGGATCTTTACATATTCTGTAGGTATGAATTCAGCACATAGTCTATCTGATGTTTCATTGTTGTCATGGGATCAGCCCCACCTCCTATTTAGATAATACATTTCTCGGATAATATTTTAAAGTATTTCTCACATGTAAATCATTGTTGGTAATATACCAAAATTTATGTACTCCTACCATGAGTTTTTCCATTGTTTTTTAGTTCACTCTCAATTTTAGTACATAGGAGATTTTGATATTTAATAACTTGCAGCCATATAGTATCACTGGGAGAAGCTTGGTTTTAAAGAAGTTATTTTGTTGTTGCTGTCACTGTTTATCTTTTTCCCCAGAGGGATGGTTGAAAGAACTGGGCAGTTTCCCATATTCAACTGACTGCTCTCTTCCTCCTATTTAATTCTGGGCCCAGTTTATCATCCATCCACAGAGCCTACCTCTCCAGTATCTGAATAATGAGGACTCCTCTTCCAACTGATTGTCATAGCCTGGGATATTGGCATCCTTTATTCACATTTTTTCCTGTATGGATTGTTTGGTTGATTTTGAACGTCACCAAAGAGGCTGGGTTATGTTCTCAGCCTTGACATATGCTATATAATATCATCGGCAAATGTTGTTGTTGTGGACCTTTGGTTTCTGAAGAGGCCCTATGACATCACAGAGTGATGTCTTGACTTATTCATGAATTGGATTTAAGTGAAGCAGAGTTGGGCAAAAGTGTCAGCCTCACTCTTTCTTCCAGTAATCAAAGTCCAGTGGCAAGACAAAAGTGAAGATGACTGACCATTGCCTAGCATGTAGTGGATGATTTTGGTGTCTGATGTCTGACCAAGCTCTAAATGCTTCATGGCACCTGCTTCAGTTGCTTTCCTGACTGTTGGAACAAATTGTTTTCATCTGCCTATTTTGCTGGGGGAAGTCTTCCTATGCTTGGGATAGACATCCTCCTAAGTACCCATGGGTTGAAGGGTGTTCAGAAAGCACTAGCATCTCTGAGACCTTTTCAGGGCTGCTTATCCACCTTTGGTATTTACCTTTCACCTAATCCTCTCCTATGGCTCCAAAAAGCTATAGTATGTGCAGTGGCCACACCCAGGTAAAACTATTTTGGAAGACAGGCTAAACCATCAGTAAATGGGAGCATCTGGAAAACATCATTTAAGAGGGATCTTTTCCCATTTGAACTCTATGTGGGAATTCTCCATGCCAATGGGAACAAGGTGGCTAGTCTTATTTTATCATTATAATAGCTAGGATTTGTTCAAATGTTTTACAGTTTTGAAAGGCATAGTGATTTTTCTAGAGCCCAGTGAGAACTGGAGGTCTGAGAGTGAGACAAATGGTTCTTTCCTTTGAAGCACCTTCTGGCTCTCACTGGTTTTCAGAGAGAGAGTGATGGAATTCCCCCTGGGAGAGAAGACAGACTTTGTCCTTGAAAACAGTGGAGAATAGCGATTAGCTGAAGTGTCAACAGAGCCCTAGCTTGGATCTTAATGCTAAACTTTGCCAGCAAAATTCAGCTTCTAGTGGAAAATTGCTGGACAGCCACTGCTTCCCTGACCACAGTGAGAGGAGCCCCAGGCACAAGGGATAGAAAAGAGACAGTATAGACATTGCTGGTGCTAAATTGAGAAAGAAGCAACGGGTGTTTGTTGGTGAGATTAGCTGTCCCCACCCCCGACATATACACACATACCCAGTGGGGTTTTTTTGGAAACAGACAGTTTTTTTTTTATACATCTACATCTACTTCCCATATTCACCCCTCTCACTAGAGAATTGGTTAGGGTGGGGGAGGTGGAGAGAGGAGAAAGCCCTCTTTGTTACAGTGAATAGGATTGTTACTTTATTAAGCACTATTTGGGAGGGATGAGGTCTTGACTTGTGTTCAAAGTTGTGTTAAAACAAGCTATTGAATCTGTGCCTATTCTACCCACACATTTAATAGAGATGAGCATTTATTTGAGAAAGAAGATAATCCAGGGGAAGCTATTCCTCTTAGACCCAACAAGGGATGGTACAATCCCATAAGTAGATAGGCGATTTGAGGTGGACAAGGATTTTTACCTTCCCTTCCCAGGTGACAATATACACTCCATTTTTAAAAGGAAAGATGTATTCCAGAACAGAAGTTTCATCGGTGTGAAGGAAGAGTATAAACTGCACAGAGAGGGTCCTAACTTCTAGAATGATTGAGAGCTTAGATTTCTGTCTTGCCACCTGGTGATTTTTCATGTATGATTTCACGGTGACCCTGTGAAGTAGGTTGTATAGATTATTATTATCCCATGAAGAAATTGAGGGAAAGATGAAGGGTAGGTAACTTTGTCAAACTCACAGAGCTAGTAAATGGCAAAGCTGTGATTCAAACCTACATCTTCTGACTCAAAATACAGTTCTCTTTCCACTACATCTCATCTATCTCCAAAACTCTGAAGAACCTATATCACACTACATTAGGGTTTCAGAATACAATTTTAATGGAGGTTTAATACCAAAGGTTATTTATTAGTTATGATGGAGTATTATTTTGTGAATGGCACCAACTATTGTTGCAGTCACCCAGTCCTATAGTTATTGCTGACTCCTCTCTTTGTCTTTCCCATCCAAAATAGTCTTGAAGGCCTGCGTTTTTTGTGCCTAACTATTCCTCTTCATTCCACTGGTCTGTCCCTCACTACTGTTCATCTTGAAGGTTATTACAATAACCTTTTCAATGCTTCCTCCTCCACCACCTCAACCCTACTGTCAGCTTAATTTCCCCATCTAGGTCTGACAGTATCACTTTCAGTTATTTCTCACTAAATGACAGATAAAGTCCAAAATCCTCATCTTGGCATTTACCACCATCTATTGAGTGGTAGCTCTAGTCGTTCAGTGAACAGAGTGCTAGGGCCTGCAATCAAGAAAACCTGAATTAAGATCTGGCCTCAGCAACTTACTAGCTGTTTAAACCTGGGCAGATCACTTCCCTTTTGTCTCGGTTTCCTCAACCATGAAATGGGTATAATAATAGAACCTACTTCACAAGGTTTTTGTGAAGATCAAATGAGAATATTTGTAAAAGTGCTTTGCCCAGTTCTTGGCACATAAGAGGTGCTGTATAAATACTCATGCCCTTCTCTTCTTTTCCCATTATATAGCCCAGGCATATCTAATACTTCCTTATGGATGCTACAGTTAAATCAATCTATTCATTCTTTTTTTTTTTTTTTTTGCGGGGCAATGGGGGTTAAGTGACTTGCCCAGGGTGACACAGCTAGTAAGTGTCTGAGGCCGGATTTGAACTCAGGTACTCCTGAATCCAGGGCCGGTGCTTTATCCACTGCGCCACCTAGCCACCCCCAATCTATTCATTCTTATGCAAATATATTTGGTGTGTTCATTTTCCATAACTTCTGATCAAATTATTCTTTCATGGTGCTTCTCTCCACACAGCCCACCACCCCACATCCACTGCAACCTCTTCAAAATTAATACATGTCGGGGCAGCTAGGTGGTGTAGGGGATAGAGCACCAGCCCTGGATTCAGGAGGACCCAAGTTCAAATCTGACCTCAGACCCTTGACACTTACTAGCTGTGTGACCCTTGGCAAGTCACTTAACACCAATTGCCTCACCAACAAAAAAAAATTAATACATGTCACATCTCTCCTATTCGACTGTAAATTCCATGAGAGCAACTATTTTATTCATCTTTGTACTCTCCATAAAACCCAGCAGAAGACTTTAAAAGTAGGTGGAGCTCAAGAAATACAGAATTTCCCAAAAGTTTTAGTGCAGTTTTGTGCTATTAAAATTTAAAACTATACTACGACTTTTGGGATATCCCTGTATTTGTTAAATAAATTAATGAAACCAAGAATACTCATCCTTTCTCAAATTATTTTTTCTTAAGAAACATATATCTTCAATTCAACTCAACATCTATTAAGCACCTAGTATGTGCTGGGCTCAGTGCTAGGTGAAGCTCTGAGCTTATTTATTCATAGCTATGGTGAAGAGTGAAGGTAAAAGGGCTAGGAAGAGTATTAGGGCATGTGAGATCATTTCTATAATGGTTTACACATTGATGATAGGCAAATGAGTCTGCTCTCTCTGAAAACAAATAAACACCTCCACAGGAGACAAAGAAATTCTTAGCAAAATGAATATATACATTATGAAAAATAATTACATCTTTTTATTCATTATTTATTTTGAACCCTTGATTTTGAATTATTTAGAGAAGATTTAATGCCCCCCCCAACTTCCCCACCAAACAAACCATGTTGTTTAGAAATAAATTGAATTAAAAAACATTTATTCCTACTATGGACCAGGCATTGAAAATGCCGGATAAAAATGAAAACAATCCCCACCCACATGGAGCACACATTCTATAAAGGTTAAAATGAAACCAAAATAAGAAAAAAAAGTTTAATAATATTATATTTAGAAAATCCTAGATAATCAGCTAAAAAACTACTTGAAATTATTAACCATTTTAGCAAAGCTGCAGAATACAAAATAAACCCACATAAATCATCAGCATTTCTATATATGACCAATAAAGCCCATCAACAACAAATAGAAAAAAATTCCATTTAAAATAATGGTAGACAACATAAAATACTTAGGAGTCTACCTACCAAGACAAAGGAACTATATGAAAACAACAAGGAACTATATGAAAACAACTATAAAACACTTCTCACACAAATGAAGTCAGATCTAAACAATTGAGAAAATATTAATTACTTATGGGAAGGCTGAGCCAATATATTAGTAATGACAATCCTACCTAAATTAATGTATTTATTTAGTGCCATACCTATCAAACTATCAAAATTACTTTATAAATCTAGAAAAAATAATAACAAAATTCATCTAGAAAGACAAATATCAAGGATATTAAGGGAAGCAATGAAAAAAGTGAAAGAAGGTGATCTAGCCATACTAGATCTCAAACTATATTGTAAAATGGTAACTATAAAAATCTGGCACTGTCTAAGAAACAGAATGGTGGATCAGTGGACTAGAGTAAGAATGAATAACAATAGTAATCTAGTATATGATAAACCCAAAGATCCAAGATTTTGGAACAAAAACTCATTATTTAACAAAAACTTCTGGGAAAACTGGAAAACAGTATGGCAGGAACTAGGTATAGACCAACATCTCACATTGTATACTAAAATAAGATCAAAATGGGTACATAATTTACACATAAAGGGTGATACCATAAGCAAATTAAGACAGCATAGAATAGTTTATCTGTCAGACTTATGGGCAGAGGAAGAATTTAGGACCAAAGAAGATAGCATTACAAAATGTAAAATAGATTATTTTGATTATATAAAATTAAAATGTTTTTGCAAGCAAAACCAATGCAACCAAACTTATAAGGAAAGCAGAAAACTGGGAGTTTTTGCAACAAGTATCTCTGATCAAGGCCCCATTTCTCAAATATATAGAGAACTGAATCAAATTTATTAAAACATGAGTCATTCCCTAATTGATAAATGGTCAAAGGATATGGACAGGCAATTTCCAGACAAAGAAATCAAAGCTATAGTCATATGAAAAAATTCTCTAGCTCATTATTGATCAGATGAACGCTAATTAAAATAACTCTGAGGTACCACCTCACACCTATCAGAATGGCTAGTAGTAGTAGGCTTCCACCAGTTGTGGATGACCATGGATCAGCGCCTTGAAGAGCCACAGGCCACAGTGTGGCTGTGCAGTCTGATATGGGAGCCACAGCTCCTGCCCCAATGAGGACATCGGAAAACTGCTCTCTCTGTTGCCTGTTGGTTCCTGCATCTCATTAGTTTTTCTTCCTCCCGAGCTTGAAGGCCCGTCTCAGCTGCGCACAAGCTGCTCCTGAGTACTGGTTGGATGTCAGAGGGGATATAGGAAAATTGGAACACTAATGTACTGTTGGTGAGGTTGTGAACTGATCTAACAATTCTGGAGAGCAATTTGGAACTATGCTCAAAGGACTATAAAATTGCATATCCTTTGATCCAGCAATACTACTGCTAGAGTTATACCCCAAAGACATCCAAAAAATAAGGGAAAGGAACTATTATAGCAGTTCTGTTTGTGGTGGCTAAGAAGTGGAAATCGATGGGAAATCAATTGGGGAATGGCTAAGCAAGCTCTGGTATATGATTGTAATGGAATATTATTGTACTATAAGAAATGATAAGCAGGATGATTTCAGAAAAACCTGAAAAGACTTATAAGAACTGATGTATAGTGAAGGGAACAGAACTAAGGAAACATTGTACACAGTAATAGCAATATTGTTTGATAAAGAACTGTGAATGACAGTTATTCTCAGCAATATAATTCCAAAGGACTAATGATGAAGCATACTACTTCCAGAGAAAGAACTCATATTGATTGAATACAGACTGAAGCATGCTATTTTTCACTTTCTTGCTTTATTTTTTCTTTTATTTGAGTTCTCTTATACAAAATGTCTAATATTTAAATGTTTTACATAACTGCATATGTATAACCTATTTCTGATTGCTTGCCACCTCAGAGAGAGGGAAGAGTAAAAATGGAGTAATAGAATTTGGAACTCAAAACTTTAAATAAAAATTTTTAAAAATAAAAGTTGATCAGGTTATCATATTTCCATAGGAAATCCAATTTTGACAAATAAAATCACCATCTCGTTGAAGGCATTCACTCTAAGGGTAACATTTAATGATTTGTTGAGGTTTCCCTTATCCCAAACCCCCGTAAATATTTATTTCCTTGCAAAGAACTTCTTTGGACCTCAGGTCCCCTGAAGCATTGACACACCATGATCCTATGATTCTGGTAAAATATGTGTCCTGCATAGTATTTAAAATAATTGCATTGTTGAAAATTCTTACAAAAGAATTCCATAAAATATATCATAATCGCCATGTTTTGTACCAAGGAGATGTCAATAGTTGGGTTGCTACAAAGCAATGAGGAGTTAAGTGGTTTCACAGGGGCATGATAGGTGGGCAATGAGCCCAGAATTCAGAGTCTGGGGAGGAGAATTAGAAGCAGCTAAAAATATAGGTGCCATCTGCTCATGAACTAGAAAGCTAGTCAATAAAGTTTTCTAAAGACATATTTTCTATTAACCCAAAAAAGGTTGTGGCACATTTAAGAATGCCAAATCCATATAATGCAAAAGTAGAGGAGGAAGCTACTTCAAAAAATATCAGAAATAAAGATCGCTTTTTTTCAATTGCTTTGAAACAATATTTTGATCTCCTCATGGCTGAGAGGGTAGCTGAAGCCCCAAATGAAGAATCCATGGACTTTTAAAGAATATTAGAATTTCTTGTGTATAACATATATGAGGAAGAAAAATAAATTAAGTGGGAAGCCCCTGTGCATTGCATGAAGAACACATACATGCTGTCGTTTAAAAATAAGCCTTTATTTTTGAGTTTCCTTTTACTAGACTGCCAAAGGACAGGTTGGGAGAAGCTAAATGAAGATCCTGGGCAGATACTCTCCTGAGCTCTGCAGAAAGACAGCTAATGATGAGGAAACACTCAGACCTGTTTGTGATATGAGCCATATTCAGCATGTTTCAGGCTGCTAAAAGTCCACATATGCTTCCTTGATTTCCCTCCCTTTACAGTGCACTACACTGAATCAATGATATTCTTGGGACTTTATGACAGAAGCAATTGGAAACATCTTGGAAATATCTTTGGGTCTACAAAAGATAGGTGAATCATGGATTTCTTAGACCGACTTGCTGGGATGCTTAGATTTTTGTTTTGTTTTGTTTGAAGAGCTGAAAAAGCTGGAGCTCAATTACTCTCTGACACATACTAGCTATGGGAAGTAGTAGCCTTTTTTGTCATTGTTTCTACACTGAGAATTCCTTACATTGATGAAATCATAGGTTCAGATGGAAAAGGTAAGTCCATAGAGGGGAAACAAAGAGGCAGGATAGTATAGTTGAAATTATGTTGGATTTATTGAGATTCCCCTTGGGGGGGTGAGGGATATAAATAGAAGAGACTCAGAAAAGACCCACTTCTTAATTCTGCTCTGCCTCAGTTTTGTCATCTGTAAAATGGGAATAATAATATTGAATACTGTACTTATGTACTACTACTAAATAATAATAACAATAATAATAGGAGTTACATAATACTAAAGTTTACAGAGTATTTTACATATGTTAACTCTATTTGATCCTAATAACTGTTCTAGGAGGTAGGTATTATTATTTCCCCATTTTACAGATGAAGAAACTGAGGCACAGAGAGGCTGAATTAATCAAGTACTTTCTAAATCTTAAAGAACTATAGTAATACACCTACCATGAGCCTTTCCATTGCCTTTCAGTTCACCCACAATTTTCATAAATTTCAACACAATGATATTTTTAAGGCTCAATACTATATACATACTCCTTTGATAGGGCAAAGTGTTAAAAAAGTAATATACACAGATATACATACACAGATATACATTGATATACAGATATAAATTTCTGAGGAAACCACAGTACATTTAGTACAAATACAGGCAGGTAGGCATTTCTGACGTTTTAAGATGGACTTTTTTTGTTCTAACCAGTATTGAGGTTCAAACATTCTCCCTTTGTTTAGAATTTGGCTTTCTATAATTAAAAAGTAATTTGTATAAATTGGATCATGCTTCAAACAAATGAAAAATGTGAGCACCTGCAAACAAGTGTTGAAGTTCTAGGACTCATGCAGCTTGGGGATGAACATGACTTTTCTTATTGAATGCCAACCATCAGTGGGCACCACTCAGCTCATTGAGAGGTTGCAGGCAGAATGCTGATAGAAGCAAACCAGTCAATGCCAAGCAAAGAGATGGCTAATAACAGCCAAGAAAATGATGGGGTTTCTGGGGTTGAGGTGGGGGGCATTATTTCCTCCAAACTGATTATGGATGCATAGAATTTAGAACTGGAAGGGATTTGAAGGATCAGTTAGTCTGATCTCCTTATTTGAAAGATGAGGAAATTGAGGTCCAGAGAAGTTAACAGCTAATAGAATCTAACTTGGGATTTCAACCCAGGTTTTCTGATTGCAAGATTATAATCCTTTTTTTTTTTTACTAGACCATAATGTTTCTAGAAGCATAGGATTTAGGATTAGAAAGGACATTAAAAATCACCTGGTCTTATTCCTCATTTATAGATGGGAAAACTAAGACCCAGAAAGATGAGTTGCTTTTGCCAAGGTCATGCAGGTGAGCTGGAATTCAAACCCATTGCCTCAGACACAGACTCCCCCAAATATATATGCTTGTTTGTTTTAACCTCTTTACCTTCAGTTGTTCTGAAATGAATTGATGCATGGGGGAAATGCTTTACAAACTACTTGTAGAGATGAGGTTTGAAATAGGGATAATGAATGGAGAAGTGAGCCAGACTAGGAAACCTTCTGCAGAGATTTGAAGAATAGACTAAAGGAGAAAGAATATGATCACCAAATGCTACTTTATGAAATCTCAGATTTGCTTATGTCTTGTCTTTTGAATAACAGACTCTAATAATTATTCTCATTTCTATTGTACTTTATCATATTCCTTCACCTAATGAGTCTGTCAGTAGTCAATTAGTCAATAAAAATTTATTTAGTGCCTACCTCCTATGGGCCAGGCACTGTGCTAATCACTGGGGATACAAATACAAATAAAAGCAAAATCCCTCACCTCAAGAAGGTTATAATCTGATGGGGGAATATAACATACAAAAAGAAGCTGAAAAGTCGGGGAGGCAAGGGAGAAGGGACCTGATACAGGGGCATGATGGAAAGTTATAGAGAAGTCCAAAAGCACTGTAGCTGGTAGGAAATGAGAAGGCCTGTGATGTTTAAAGTCTAAATTGTGGTCACCTTAAATTAGAAGCTTCAGCACCAGTCTTTGGGCATTAAACATTTATTAAAGCATAGAGGTATTCACAAGGAGTTCAGAAAAAAAAAGTCCTACCTAGCCTAGAGTTCCAGCCTGGTTGGGTTCTTCCTGAAGTCCTCCTCCGTGAGCCTGCTTTAATCAGGAACTCTCTCCAGCAAACTGCTTGTGGAAGCTTTTTATAGGTCTGGAACAGAGGCGGGCCTTGCACACCGCTTCAAGCTGATTGGTTGGCATCATCCAAATCCATTGGTTCTGAAGGTGTTCTCAAGGTGTGATTACAATCCAGTCAACTTGAAGTAGGCTAATCAGCAGTTAATCAGTCTCACTTGATTCAATCAGTCTAGATTAATCTCCAGGTGGGTCTTTGAGTATCTGCTAAATCTCATTATTTTATCACAGGTCCTTTCTTAAAAGAGGCCCTGGAAGCCACGGTCTTGCCCTCTAGTCAAAGGGCCCAATTAGAGGGACCAAGGCTACTGATGAGATGTATCAGGCAGATGCAATCTTGCAGTATAAAAAGAGATCCCAATGATGAGTTTATGGGGAAAGGAAGCCATGATGGAGAGTCCCAGAGAAATCTGAAAGCCAGCTAGGTAGTATAAGTATTGTTATTACTATGTTATAGATGAGGAAATAGTGTGAGAGGTTAAATGGTTTATTCACAACCAGTTAATGGGAAAGATCCAAGATTCAAACCCTGACTCCCAGTCCAACACTGTTTCCATTCTACCTGGTTTAGGTAGTAGTGTCCTTATCTAAACATTTTATCTTTTCCCTATTTAATATATCCTAGGTGCTTGATAAAAGGCTTTTTGAAATCAAGAGTTAACTCTGCCTCAGGTACATGACAACACTGTTTGTAGACCTCTCTGTCTGATTTTGACGAATGCCAGAAAACTGTTTTATATAAGCAGGCACAGAAAGATACATCATACATCTCTATTTGGAATTAGTCAATTTTTCTTTTCCTGACTGGGAAAATTTCCCTTGGATCAGTATTCAACTGGTGGACATTCTGGGCATGATGATTCCTAAATGATGCCAAGATGTGCAGGTGTAGGCATCCCATTGGATCTGAGCCATTTCCTCCAATTTCTTCCTTTTCATTTTCCTTCTAAACAAAGAGAACAAGTTTGAGGGATAAAGGCACATTCAAAAAATAGAAATAAATTATTACAAAATACTTCTGAATATTCTAAAGGTAAGGTTGGAGAAGGATGGGGAAATATACTGATGCTTTGATCAGCCTATTAAATGAATTAAACTAGTACTTAGTAAAATGGACTTTTAATTTTTATTCCCAGGGTTAAGGGGATTAACTGAGATTAGTGATTTATGACCTTGTTATGGGGAAATGACTGCATCCCTAGCTGAAGACTTGGGATAGGTATTTAATCTCTATTTGTGTTGTGGCATAAAAACCTACTTATTCATTTTAACAGGTAAGATTTGCTCAACGTTTTTAATAAATAGTTGACCAACTGGGGAAACCATTTTATTTATGAGGTAGTTTCTACCCTCTCAATGAATCAAAGCATCTTATACAGATTTGGGAACAGGAAGAGAAAACAATTATCTATAAGAAGCATTAATTAAGGTACCTGCTGGATTCAGACTTTACCACAAGGTCTATGCATCAGCTGTAAAACACAGGAAGTTGCTGAGGAAAAGGGATGAATTTAAGGGTTGCCTAAAGGTCACTTAGATTTGACTGACTTTAACAGCTGGACAACATCTTCCTTGGCAAGGAAGTAAATAATTTGTGGGGGGAAAGTACAGAAAGTAGGAGTACTAAGATAATTGTTTATAGACAAGAAACAAGACAAATAGGAAAAAGACAGTTTTAAAATAAAAAAAAAATGGCCATACTAACTTCTGCATTGACCTTTGGCCTTTTTTTTTTCCAGCTAAATTCAGGTGGGGGGGGGGCACCTGGGAGCACAGCTTCAGTGTGACAATAAGTCTAGCAGAAGCTATAAAGTCCTGAAAAGACAAATCCAAGAGACTCCTTTTGATAAGTGTGTGTGTGTGTGTGTGTGTGTGTGTGTGTGTGTGTGTGTGTGTGTGTGTGTGTGTGTGTGTGTGTGTATTGAAGGGTCCAAAACAAAAAGGAAATGAGAGGTGAGGACTTTCTGAGAATCTCATAGTAGGAAAACTACCAGTCAAGGACAAGGTGGAACCACTCTGAAGAACAAAGAAAGCTTTTACACCCAGAGTTGTTTCTTGTTGGGCATTTGGGATTAAAGGGTAGGCTTTAATAGGCTTTGGCCAGTGGATTGAAGATGAAGTTCTTGAGTGTCAGAGCCTCTAAAAATTGTTTTTTGCCTGTGCCCTAGAAGCCATATTGATGACTCAGAAAGAAAATGCTGGAAGGCTATAAAGGGTGGCCCTGACAAACCAATAATAGCCTGTAATATGATTATTATTGTTATTTGAGCCAAATTAAGGTGCACATAAAGAAGCATGTTTTAACATAAGGGAGTTAAAGAGGAAAGCAAAAAGCCTTGGACCTGGTAAAGGGCCAGGATAAGCATTTTCATCTAATGAGGAACATTAGCTTTTTATAGAAAATAATACTTAATAATACTAGTAATTTTTATTATTATTAAAACTTATATAGTGGCTTAGGGTTTATAGGACACTTTTCCTCTCTATAATATTGTGAAGTAAGGAAAGTACAAGGATTATTGTCATTATTTTGCAGATGCGGGAACCAATACTCAGGATGAATAAGTGATTGGTACAATTTTATTCTATTTCATTTTTATTTATGACATGTAATTATATTTTATCTATATATCAAAAATAGATATAACATATCCATACACATACATGACATATATAATGTAAAATTTCTACATTATTACATTTCTATATAACTATATATATTCTAATCCATATAACTTAGTATTTTTAATCTTAAAATAACTGTTTTATAAATAACATATGCACGTCAAATTATATAAAATATATGACAAATTTGTTGAAATATAATTACTATATAAATAAGACTTAACTCATATATGTGTAACATATATATATATATATTTATGTGTGTGTATATAAATACATATATATCTCTTGAACCCTTCCTAGCATACCCCTCCTCCACTTAAATTTTTTTTTCCAGATGAAACATTTTTATTTAGATTTTTTGGTTCCAATCACTTTCCCTTCTTCCCTCCCTCTCCTCCCCACTCCCCAAGGTGGCAAACAATCCTATATGGGTTATACATATATGACCATGCAAAATATCATCATATTTGTCACTTAATTAAAGAATGTGAAAAATAGCATGCTTCAGTCTTTTCCATTAATAACAGTTCCTTCTTTGGAGGTGGATAGTATATTTCAGCAGTATTCTTTTGGGATTGTCTTGGATTAATGTATTATTGAGAATAGTCAAGTCATTCACAGTTCTTCATCAAACAATATTGTTCACTATATATTAATTCATGAAAGTCTTCCCAGACATTTCTGAAGTCTTCCTGCTTGTCATTTCTTATAACACAATAATATTCCACCACCATCATATACCACAGCTTGTATAGCCATTCCCCAACTCATGGGCATTCTTTTGATTTCCAATTATTAGCCACCACAAAAAAAAAGTTGCTATAAATATTTTTGTACAAATAGGTCTTTTTCTCTTTTGGGGATATAAACCTAGCAGTAAAAAATAATTTGGGGGGAAGCAGGGCAATGAGGGTCACACAGCTAGTAAATATAAAGTGTCTGAGGCCAATTTGAACTTAGGTCCTCCTGAATCCAGGGCCAGTGCTTTATCCACTGTACCACCTAGCTGCCCCCAAAACCAACTTCTTGATTTTTCTCCTATAATGTCTCAGAGTAAATCCTCTTTACATACTTAGTTTTTGGTGAGTTGTCAATAAGAATCAGGGGAAGAATTTTACAGATGATGAAACTGATTCAAACAGAGGTTAAGTCACTTTGCCCAAGATCACACATGTCTGAGGTCAGACTTGAACTCAAAAGTTCCTCATTCAGGCCCACCACCCTATCTACTGTGAGGAGGAGGAGGAGGAGGAGAAGGAGGAGGAGGAGGGAGAAGAACAAGAATTAAGTAATTGTTTCAATTGTCAAACCATATACTTCAAGAGATCTCTGATTTTATTGGTACCCTTACTTTTTTTTACAGTTATTTTATTTTATTTATTATTTTTTTAGTTCTCAACTTTTGTTTATACATGCTTTACAATTTCAGATTTTTCTCCCTCCCACCCCTCCCTCCCCCCCTCCCCTAGACAGCAGGTAATCTGATATAGGTTATATCTATATATCTCTATACATATAGATATAGATATAGATATATATACACACACACACATATATATACACATAATAACATTAATCCTATTTCTGCATTAATCCTGTTACAAGAGAAAGAATCAGAGCAGTGATGCAAAACCTCAAAATAGAAAGAAAAAAAAAACCAACAGCACCCAAAACAAAAGAAATAATATGGTTCAATCAGCATCTATACTCCACAGATCTTTCTTTCTTTTTTTTTTCTTGGATTTGGAGATCCTCTTCTATCATGAGTTCCCTGGAACTCTTCTGTACCATTGCATTGGTGAGAAGAATATAGTCCATCACAGTAGGTCAACACTCAATGTTGATGATACTGTGTACAATGTTCTTCTGGTTCTGCTCATCTCACTCATCATCAGCTCACGTAAGATCCTCCAGGTTTCTCTGAACTCTTCCTGCTCATCATTTCTTACAGCACAATAGTATTCCATTGTATTCATATACCACAACTTGTCCAGCCATTCCCCAATTGATGAGCACCCCCTCAGCTTCCAATTCCTTGCTACCACGTAAAGAGCAGCTATAAATATTTTTGTACATGTGGGTCCCTTTCCCCCTTCCATGATTTCTTTGGGCAAAAGACCTAAAAGTGGGATTGCTGGGTCAAAGGGTATGCACAGCTTTATCGCCCTTTGGGCATAATTCCAAATTGCTCTCCAGAATGGTTGGATCAGCTCACAGCTCCACCAACAATGCATTAGTGTTCCAATTTTCCCACAGCCTCTCCAACATTTATTATCTTCCTTTTTTGTCATTTTAGCCAATCTGATAGGTGTCAGGTGGTACCTCAGAGTTGTTTTAATTTGCATCTCTCTAATCATTAGAGATTTAGAGCATTTTTTCATATGGGAATAGATAGCTTTGGTTTCTTCATCAGAAAACTGCCTGTTCATATCCTTTGACCATTTCTCAATTGGGGAATGACTTGGATTCTTATAAATTTGATTTAGTTCCCTATATATTTTAGAGATGAGGCCTTTATCAGAAGCACTGGCCTCAAAAATTGTTTCCCAGCTTTCTGCCTCCCTTCCAATTTTGGATGCATTGCTTCTGTTTGTACAAAAATTTTTTAATTTAATATAATCAAAATCATCCATTTTGCATTTTATAATATACTCTATCTCTTGTTTGGTCAAAAACTGTTTTCCTTTCCAAAGATCTGATAGGTACACTATTCCTTTCTCTCCTAATTTACCTATGGTATCACCTCTTATGTCTAAATCATGTATCCATTTTGACCTTATTTTAGTATAAGGTGTAAGATGTTGGTCTATGCCTAATTTCTGTCATACTATCTTCCAGTTTTCCCAGCAGTTTTTGTCAAATACTGAGTTCCTATTCCAGAAGCTGGAGTCTTTGGGTTTATCAAACACTACATTACTAGTGTCATTTACTACTGCATTTCCTGAGCCTAGCCTATTCCATTGATCTACCACTCTATTTTTTAGCCAGTACCAGATAGTTTTGATGACTGCCGCTTTATAGTAAAGCTCCAGGTTTGGTACCGCTAACCCACCTTCCTGTGAATTTTTTTTCATTATTTCCCTGGATATTCTTGATTTTTTGTTTTTCCAGATGAATTTTGTTATTATTTTTTCTAGCTGTATAAAATAATTTTTAGGTAGTCTGATTGGTATGGCACTGAATAAGTAAATTAATTTAGGCAGTATTGTCATTTTTACTATATTAGCTCTGCCTATCCATGAGCAATTGATATCTTTCCAATTATTTAGATCTGATTTGATTTGTGTGAAGAGTGTTTGGTAGTTGTGTTCATAGAGTTCCTGGGTTTGTCTTGGCAAGTAGACTCCCAAGTATTTTATATTATCTACCGTTACTTTAAATGGAATTTCTCTTTCTATCTCTTGCTGCTGGACTTTGTTGGTCATGTATAGAAATGCTGATGATTTACGTGGATTTATTTTATATCCTGCTACTTTGCTAAAGTTGTTAATTGTTTCAAGTAATTTTTGACTTGATTCTCGAGGATTCCTTAAGTATACCATCATATCATCTGCAAAGAGTGATAGTTTTGTTTCCTCCTTGCCTATTCTAATTCCCTTCTCTTCTCTGATTGCTAAAGCTAACATTTCTAGAACAATATTAAATAATAGGGGTGATAATGGACATCCCTGTTTCACCCCTGATCTTATTGGGAAGGCCTCTAATTTATCTCCATTGCATATAATACTTGCTGATGGCTTTAGGTAGATACTGTTTATTATTCTAAGGAAAGCTCCCCCTATTCCTAAACTCTCTAGTGTTTTTATTAGGAATGGGTGCTGTACTTTGTCAAAAGCTTTCTCTGCATCTATTGAGATAATCATATGATTTTGGTTGGTTTTCTTATTGATAGGGTTGATTATGTTAATAGTTTTCCTAATGTTGAACCAGCCCTGCATTCCTGGTATAAATCCTACCTGGTCATAGTGTATTATCCTGGTGATCACTTGCTGTAATATCCTTGCTAATATCTTATTTAAGATTTTAGCATCACCACCATATTTGTGTCATAAAACGAATTTGGTAGAACTCCTTCTTCACCTATTTTTCCAAATAATTTGTATAATACTGGAATTAATTGTTCTTTAAATGTTTGGTAAAATTCACCCGTAAACCCATCTGGCCCTGGGGATTTTTTCTTAGGGAGTTCACTAATAGCTTGTTCAATTTCTTTTTCTAATATGGGTTTATTTAAGGATTTTATTTCCTCTTCAGTTAACCTGGGCAGTTTGTATCTTTGTAAATATTCATCCATTTCATTTAGATTGTCAAATTTATTGGCATACAGTTAGGCAAAATATTTCCTAATTATTGCTTTAATTTCCACTTCATTGGTGGTAACATCACCCTTTTCATTTTTGATACTGGTAATTTGGTTTTCTTCTTTCTTTTTTTTAATCAAATTAACCAATATTTTATCTATTTTATTGGTTTTTTCATAAAACCAGCTCTTAGTTTTATTGATTAATTCTATAGTTTTTTTTGCTTTCAATCTTATTAATTTCTCCTTTAATTTTCAGGATCTCTAATTTAGTGTCTAATTGGGGATGTCTAATTTGTTCTTTTTCTAACTTTTTAAGTTGCATGCCCAATTCATTAATCTCTTCTTTCTCTTTTTTATTCATGTAAGCATTTAGAGCTATAAATTTTCCCCTAAGCACTGCTTTGGCTGCATCCCATAGATTTTGGTATGTTGTCTCATTATTGTCATTCTCTTGGATAAAGTTATTGATTGTTTCTATGATTTCTTGTTTGGCCCATTCATTCTTTAGAATGAAATTATTTAGTTTCCAATTGATTTTCATTCTACTTTTCCCTGGCTCTTTCTTACATGTAATTTTTATTGCATCATGATCTGAGAAGGATGCATTTACTATTTCTGCCTTTCTACATTTGACTATGATGTTTTTGTGCCCTAATACATGGTCAATTTTTGAAAATGTGCCATGTACTGCTGAGAAAAAGGTATATTCCTTTCTATCCCCAGTACCCTTACTTTTACCACTGATTTAGGTCATAGTCCTCCTTCATCTGCTCATCTTGTTTTTTCTTCTTATTTTTCCACAAAAAGTTCATAGAATAAAAAATATATATTCAGGGAAAGAGGTGGGGCAAAGAAGACCTCTGTCTTTTTTTCCATAGGATATTTGGTGTGTGTAGTCCCCATTAATTAAGAAATGGTAGCATTTAAAAACCTGAACAAATGCTGAGTAAATTAATTCAGTGGCTACTGTGTGCCAGGCCCTGCACTAGGTCATGGAAATAGAAAGACAAAGAATAGAACAATCCCTACTTATAAGGAACTTATATCCTAATTGGAGAAAGAAACAACAAATATGTATGCATGTATGTGTATGTATGTATGTATGCACATATATAAACATACAACATAAATATAAAAAGAATATATGCAACTATGTAAATAAAAAGTAATTAAATGCAAGTTACAGTCAGTTCTGCTATAATAGGACATATGTGTTCCCAAAAACACACTGTGCAATATAAAATTGAGCAATAAAAACCATGGGACTTTTGGGAGAAAAGGGAGAGAGGGCACAACTCTCAAAAATTGTCAATAACACATTTTAAAAAAAGAAACCTCATAAAAATGGCAACCTAGTTTTATACATGTTAAATAGTTAAGAAATACAAAATCAATGCAATAAATAGTGGTGGTGTCCACAATCTCAAGCTTCTGTTTGGCCTATGCTTAGGTTCCTATAGGACTCAGTTTGGCAGTTAAGTTACTTGGGGTGAGAAAGTTGCCTCAGTGGGCCTCAGCTCTGGGCCAGGGGTCTCAGCTATGGTGGAAGGTTGTATAAAGGACGGGGCAGATCCATCCTCCTAAGTCCATAGTTCAGAAGAATATAATATAAACTATTACAGTAATATTATTATAACTACAAAATGTGTAAAAAGTAATAATATAATTATGCTATTGTATTATGGTGATATATTATATATTAATATGATATAACATCATATTATTATACTATAATAAATGTGTCACTTTAAATTGAAAAAGACTTGAAGTTTGCTTATGGAAGTAGGCATTGGAAGTGTCGCATCTTGTAAATTATTAAGAAATAGTATAGTTTGATATGCCCTCTTGCTGTTCCTTGTAGATAAAACACAAAATTGCATTATGCTCAAATTCTTTTCTAATATACCAATTATATTGGACCAAACTCTCATTTATAAAACAAGCATTGCAGCAAAACTCACTCTAATTTGGGAGGGTTGGGAGTAGGTGGTCAAAGAGGAACAGAAAAGGCTTTGTGTGGGAGATGTTGCTGAAGTTGTATCTTTTAAAGAGAGGGACTCTAAGGCAGAGATGAGAAGAGATTGTAGGGTGGTGAGTGCCAAGACATAGAACTCTATAGAAGACACAGTATGTGTGCAAGAAACAGTGAAGGCCAATTTAGCTGGATTACAGAATATAGGGAGGGAAGTAATTTCCAATGAGGTTAAAAAGATAGGTTGGGGCCAAGTTGTGTAACACTTTAAAAGCTAAACAGCAAGTTTTATTTGATCCCAGCAGCAAGAGAAAGCCCCTGGAGTTTATTGAGAAGAGAGTCACATAGTCAGATCTGTGCTTAAAGAAATTTACTTTGGCCATGGTGTATGAGGCGGGGGGGGGGGTTGAAGTGAGAGGAGGCAGGGGTACAAGTTATGAGGCTGTTTCAACAATCTAGGTGAGGGGTGGTGAGGTTCTGAACTAAAATGGTAACTGTGAGCAGACAGGAATCATATGAGATGCATCTTTAGGCTTTTTGTGTGGAGAAGGTCAGTTGAAATCCATTCTACCACACAAACTATGTATCACCCTTTTTGGCTGCAAGAAAATATCCTTTTAGAGTCAATGATTTTGGCAAATGATTATTATAGAAGTGGTCACATTAAATAATCACAAATCTTTTTTTTTATTTGGATACAAAGCAGAGATAGGAAAGAAATAATGCTCATGACAGTGGACAATATATGGGGCCCGAGAGTGCGTAGTATTTCAGGGTTTAATTTCACCTGTGAACCATTTCCAAGATATGTGTATGCCAGCCTAAGTTATGTATGTCCACACAGGTTGTCTTAGTGAGGCTTATTAATGGCATACATAGAGATCTCTGGAATCTGGCCAACCCCTCTCCAAGGGAGACAATGATTTCTGTCTAGAGGAAATAAAGAAATATGTGAGAAGAATCAGTAGTTAGGTACTTGTGCCTTCCTTCACCTGGATCTAGAATTACTCTCATATTATAAATCTATATCCCTTAAACACTTCTGGTCTAGGAGTACAAATCTATTTCAGCACAAAAGCTTCCTGGTTGCTAATGCTTTGCTTACACTTAACAGTAAATGTTGGTTACCCAAAACACTATTACATACAATGATTAGTAAATAAAGCTACTTATCCACTGAAATCAGAAAAAAAAATTATTAGAATATACTAGAAAAATATTCAAATAGAGATAGTGTTTAAATTGGAGTTAAATAAGATCTCAACTCAATCAAGGGGAAAGCCCCAATCTCACCCAAAGGAAAATTTTCTCTCTAGGAGGTAAACAAGAAATCAGGGTCATGTTGAGAAGTTGGCTCCCCCTACATTTCTTTTTCTTTCTTTTTTTTTTTTTTTTGTGGGGCAATGGGAGTTAAGTGACTTGCCCAGGGTCACACAGCTAGTAAGTGTCAAGTGTCTGAGGCTGAATTTGAACTCAGGTACTCCTGAATCCAGGGCCGGTGCTTTATCCACTGCGCAGCCTAGCTGCCCCTCCCCCTACATTTCTGATGACTTCCAAAGTCTTTCTCTTTTCTCCCCTGGAGATGCCTTTCCTAAGGACTGTGTCCATCTAATCTGTATGTGTCTCTTTTTTCCAAGAAGCTCTGGCTTCCATTCTTCCCTTCACACATGCTCACAACATTGTGACAGTATTCTTTATGCCATAGAGAAGTCACGCCCTTTTCCACCTCCCTTCTGCAAACCCAGCATCACGTAAAACACCCCAGAACTGTCTCCAGAATCATGCCCAACACCCCAGACCTGTTTGGAAGTCCAGGAGGTACACAAGTGAAGTTGGCCTCTGGTCACCAGCCACAAGGTCACTCATTCTTAGTGGGGCTATATTTGATTGGAGATAACTTCAGAACACTTCATTTATCAACACAGATACAGTTTTCTATAGTAGAGAGCATGCTGCTATTGGAGTCAGAAGACCTGACTTCTAGTACAAGTTCTGTTATCTATGACCTGTGTTACTCTGAGCAAGTCACTTCACATTCTAGATGTCACTTTCCACATCTTTAAAATGAGGAAGCTAGATTAAGATTCCTTCCAGCTGAAAAATCTATAGTACAATACTATCTATATGGAGAGAGTGGAGCTAATATGAAAAAAAAAAGACTCAGTAGGGTTTTAGAAGGTACTTTCCACACACCCCAATGATATTGAAAATAGACTACACAATATAAAGTATTATGATTACTATTTTGTTGTTCAGTTGTTTCAGTCATGTCCAACTCTTCACGACAATATTTGGGGCTTTCTTGGCAAAGATACTGGAGCAGTTTGCCATTTCCTTCTCCAGCTCATTCACAGATAAGGAACTGAGGCAAGATTTGCCCAGGGTCATGCAACTAGTAAGTGTCTGGGGCCAGATTTGAACTTAGGGAACTGAATCTTCCTGACTTCAAACCTAGTATTCTATTCATTGTACCACCTAGCTGTCCCAATTGCTATTTATAGATAAAAAATATACAACAATATACAAGAGGTCATACAGCTTGTGCAAGGTAACATAGATAAGAAATATTAGCACCAAGGCACAAACCAAAGTCTTGTGACAACTGGTGCAGGTTCTTATCATATAATATTGACTCTCCTGGACTAATGCACTTGAGGATACATGGTCCAGCTTTGAATGATGATTTTTAGTCATTCCTAAACTAGGGCAGATTTCAACTGGGAAATCAGAAACAGTCAAACAAAATACTTTTGCAATCTTTTGTCAGGTCCTCAGAGTAGTCTACCACTATCCCATCCCATACACACATGTATATATAATACATGTAGATGTGTATACATACATGCATGGATACACAATTTGTGTGTATGTGTGTATATATTGTGTATATGTATATATGTGTGTATACATATTTTTGAAAGCCAACAACTTGGTAGTTAAATTTTAGCCTCAGGGAATATTTACTGTCATGGTTTGAAATTCAGAAAATAGGGCTTTATCATAAAGTGCTAACTTTAATTACAGTAGAGAGAATAGCAGCATTATAATTAACATGTAAAGCATATGCAAATAGACAATTATTATGTAAAAATCAAGCTGAGGTTCAGGGCTAAAAATCTGCATGCTTAGTAAAAACAAATAAAAAAGAAATATGATGAAGTCACTGCAGCCTCAGGGAAACCTCAGAGACTAACTAGAGGTTTATATAGAAAGGTCTGATAAATTTGCTTGGTTAGCTAAATCCATCATATAGGAAATGAGTAGAACTTATTGAAGCAACATTCAACATGTGATTTAGAAAATACAAACCTGCTTTCCAATGAGACTTGCATTTTTCTGGTGAAATCAATGTCTTTTGAGGCAGTGAGTCCAAAGTTATAATTAGTGCAAAAAACAGTCTGACATGGACAAGAACAGTGGCTTAGAATATATTTCCATAGTGGAGAGGGGCTATCCCAGTTCTCAAGGAATTCTTTGGGGATAATTGTTCTCCAGGCCTCCATCTCAGACTATGAGAAATGGGAAGAATGGTCACTGCCGGGAGAAAGCATGCACTTCAGATGTCGTCATCCTGAAACAATGAACCCTTTGCCCAGCTTTGGTTACCATTCTTGTGAGGATCTCATCACACTTAAGGAAGCCAGCATCACAATTTAAGGAAGGCAAAATGATATAATGGAAATAGTAATGGACTAAGAATAAGGAGATCTGGGTTGGATAAACTTTATCCTACATTTTGATATCACAATTGTTTTTTTTTTTCCCCAGGTGCCTTTGATCCAGCTCCAAAACAGTGGACAAGATGGCTAGAAACATGTGGGCACCTCTTCATATGGATTCCACAACCTCTCTATAAAATTCTCAGAGTTCTGGATAACTAATGTCACAGATGTAAAATTACAAGAAACAAACATGCTCAGGGCACAATTATTAGATGTATGTGTGTAATTTAAGATTCTAAATGTGGATTCTAACCTGTTCCCCCAGTTTTTGGGGAAACTGACTAAAATCACTGATAAAACGAGTTTAGGTTTTTAAGGATTTATTGAAAAATAGAAAGAAAAAGATTGAGAACAGAATTCCAACAGCCTGGCATTCCTATCTTTCCTCAAATTTCCTGTGAAGTCCTCTGCCGCCACCACCACCATCAAGTCAGGAAAACAAAAGAGCGAGAGCTCTCTGTGCAGGCCCTCTTTCCTCCTTCCTGTCTCCTCCCAGAAAATAGGAGGCTCCTCAAGTTGATTGGCTGGTTGCCTTGATAGACAGCACCCATGAACAAACGTCACTTCCGGACGCCAAGGAAAAGCCACATGGCCTTGCCCTCTGAGGCATTTTCCTCATGGCAGAGCTTTCCCACAGCAAGTCTCCAGTAGGTGGCATCATTCCAATCATTACATATGTTAACCAGGGAAACCTGGCCCCTGTCAACAGTCATCCATATAAAACACCTCATAATAAGTCTGGTTTGATGAATCACTGGCACTTGTCTCACTACTTGCTTTTCCCAATTTTAAAAAATTATTATTTATTTAAAATATTCTTTTCTTTTTAAATTTTATGTTTCAAATTCCCTCACTTCCTCTTATCCCTTTACCATCAACTGAGAAGGGAAGTTACATGATATCAATTATACATGTGAAATCATGCAAAATTTATTCCCATATTAGCCATATTGCAAGAAAAATAAAGAGAGAAAATTATACTTCAGTCTGCACTCAGAGTTCCTTATATCTCTCTCTCTCGAGGTGGATAGTATGTTTTCATCGTGAGTCCTTTGGAATTGTTTTGTATCATCATATTGATCAGAGTAGCCAAGTCTTTCACAGTTAAACATCATTACAACATTGCTGTTACTAAATAAAATTATCTCACCATTCTTCTCATTTCACTTTGCCTCAGTTTCTATAGGTCTTGCCATGTTTATTTTTTCCCCTGAAAGTACTCCCCTGGTCATTTCTTATTGCATAATAATACTTCATCACAATCATATACTATAACTTGTTCAGGTAACCTTCAATTGATGAGCATCGCCTCAGTTTCCAATCATTTGGTATCTCAAAAAGCTACTATAAATATTTTTGTACATATAGGTCCTTTTATTGTTTTCTTTGACCTATTTTGGGTGCAGTTCTGGTAGTGGTATTGTGCAGTCAAGTGGTATGCACAGTTTTATAGTTCTTTGGGCATAGTTCCAAATTCTTCTCCAAAATGGTTGGACTAGTTTACAACTGTACCAATTTGTGTACATTTGGTATACACTATTATATTCGTTAGTAGTTCATTAGTATACTGATTTTCCTGCATCCCCTCCAGCATTTGTCATCAGAGTTATTTTAATTTGCATTTTTCTAATCAATTGATATTTAGAGCATGTTTTCATATAACTATAGATAGCTTTGATGTCTTCTAAAAATTTCCTATTCATAGCTGTTGACCATTTATCAATTGGGGAAAGGCTCTTATTTTTATAAATTTGACTCAGTTCTCTATATGTTTGAGAAATGAGGTCTTTATTAGGGAAACCTGCTATACATTTTTTGATATTAACTTCATTATCTATGGTATATTTTAGCAAAATGTAGTTTCCCTGCTTATCCCTTTTAACTAAGTCTATTTTTGATTTTGCTTTGTCTGATACCATTATTGCTATCCCTACCTTTTTTTTTTTACTTCAGCTATTAGATTCTGCTTCAACCCCCTATTTTAACTCTGTGTGTGTGTGTGTGTGTGTGTGTGTGTGTGTGTTTCTGTTTCAAGTGTGGCTCTTGTAAACAACATATTGTTAGATTCTGGTTTCTTTTTTTCTTTTTTTAGTGAGGCAATTGGGGTTAAGTGACTTGCCCAGGGTCACACAGCCAGTAAGTGTTACGTGTCTGAGGCCAGATTTGAACTCAGGTACTCCTGACTCCAGGGCCAGTGCTCTATCCACTGCACCATCTAGCTGCCCAAGATTCTGGTTTCTAATAAATTCAACTATCTGCATCCGTTTTACGGATAAATTCATCCCATTCACATTTACAAGTTTGCTTACTAACTGTGTATTTCCCTCTATCCTGTTTTCTACTCTTCTTCTCTCTCTTTTTTATTTTGTCCCTCCTCAGAAGTCTGTTTTTCTTGTGACCACTGTCTCCTTTGATCCACCCTTGCTTCTATCACATACACACATCCCCTTCCCTTATTCCCTTCCTCTCTTATTTCCCTTTTGGGTAAGATAGCTTTCCATAACCGATTGAGTGTGTGTGTATCTGTTTGGTTGAGTGTGTGTATTTTACCCCCTCTTTGAACCAATTAAAATGAGAGTGAGGGGGCAGCTGGGTGGCACAGTGGATAAAGCACCTGCCTTGGATTCAGGAGGACCTGAGTTCAAATGCGACTCAGACACTTTACTACCTGTGTGACTCTGGACAAGTCACTTAACCCCAACTGCCTCACCAAAAAACAATAAATAAAAATTTTAAAATATATATATATATATTAAATGAGAGTGAGGTTCAAGCACTGACTGCCACAACCCCATTTCCCTCTCCACTATGTAATTTCTTCCATATATGCTTCATTTATGTCATAAAATTTCCCCTATTTTGCCTCTCCCTTCTTTTCTCAGTGAATCCCTCTTTCTTACCCCTTCATATTTTTAGACATCATCTCAACAAGACTTATACCGATGCCCTAAAAATGATAAAGTTCTTAGGAGTTCCATCTATCATCTTCCCATATAGGAATGTAAACAGTTTAACTTTATTGAGTCCCTTATGATTCCTTTTTCATTTTACTTTTTTTATGCTTCTCTTGAGTCATGTATGAAAGTCAAATTTCCTGTTCAGCTCTGGTCTTTTCATCAGGAATGCTTGGAAGTCCTCTATTTCATTAAAAATTCATATTTGCTATCATGCTGTGAAACTCTAAAAATAAACTCTTATTACAAGACCTCTTTTGCTCTGGCCTTTGTTCCCCACTTTGCTTTTGTTCACATTATCCTGGCTTCAGCGGGGGTGGGGGGGGGTTAGTCCTACTCTTGGTCTATTTGTGTTGGTATGTGAGTTGGATGATAGGGGTGCTCTGAAGTGGCCTCTCACTCGCTTGTGTACCTGATTGTCCCAACTTGAAATTCCTATGAAGCCCTAATGAAAGGAGAACTTCTGTGCAGATCCATCTATAACTTTGTGTGGTGGCTCTGAGTGCCAATGCAAGGGGTAGATAAGGCAAAGATCAGTGCATTAGGGACAGCTATAGGAACAAATAAGTATATCTCTTCTTATACTTTCTTCCTGTTTGTGATGACCAGACATAACAATTATTTTTATCCTTTTAAATGAAATCTGAACTTAGTCCCTGTAAACAGAGTATGATTAGTTTGGCTGATGACTTTTTGTCTTTGTGGTAGAAATATGATTTAAATGCACAGTTTAGGCATATTGTCTCACTGTCTCATTTGACCTACACTCCTTGTTTTGATACTTTAAGATGAGGGAGGAAGGGAGGGAGGGAATACAAGGAAAGAGAAAAAAGAGGAGAGAGAAACAGACACAGAGACAGAGAAACACTGAGAGAGAGGGAGAGACTGTCAGACTTAAGCGAATGAGAGCTCCAGGAGCTGCAAAAGGCAGTTTGAGAAACCTGACATTTGAAATGCCATGCTGGGTTTCCATGGTAACAACTTGAGGTTTTAAGAAGTTTTCTGGCTGGATTTTAATCTCAGATTCATGGTACACACAATCACACTATTTCAAGAGAGAAGAGGAAGGGAGGATACTAGGCAAGCAATGTTGATGTGCTTTCCTTACAAGAACCATTGGGAAAAACTGAAGGCACAGTGTAAAAGTCCACCCACTGCAGATTTGAAGTTAGAATCTGCTTTTACAACTTCAAGAAATTCTTGCTTCTTTAAAGGTATAAAATACCTCTTCATTTATTCAGAAAGACAAGCATGTAGAAACTAAAATATCTTTTGACTATAATAGTTTTTACCTCTATATTTAAGTAAACAAGTGGAAGAAGCTTTGATGGATGGTTAGACCAGAGAGATGTTCAATATTCAAATTATACACAGTGGAGTGATGAACAGTTTGGCATAGAAAAACTGCACAATTTTCAGCCTCAGATGTCAATGTGTATCATGGGTTAACATGAACACCAACAATATAAGTATGCTCTAGGCAGGCATGCAAGAAGTGTTTTGTTTGTTTCTGGTTTTTTTTTTTTAATTGAGTCTTGCTATCTCACAAAGGCAGGAAGTGAATGGCAGTCATATGCCCAATCACATTACTAATCGGCATGAGAACTTTGACTCACTCCATATCTGACCTAAACTGGTTTATCCCTCTTTAGGCAAACCTGGTGAACTTTTGTTCTTGGGAGCTCACCATATTAATATTGGACTTGGAGCGGATACTCAATCAGCATAGCACAGCTCAGCACTCCTGAGCTCAAGAGATTTTCAAGCCTTACCCTCCCTGGTAACTGAGATTACACGAGCTCTCCACTATGTTCAGAACCAGGAGTGTTTATGATAACTAAAACAAGGCTCTCATTTAGGTTCAAAATACCAGTTGAGACTTCTATACATTTATATAAGTTCATAGGAGACAGAAATTGATACTCATAGGTTCGTAAGAAGTAAAAGCCAAGAAAAGATCCAGCCGTAAAATCTCTGAGCTCAATTATCTATACCTAAATAATTAAAGTTTAGGGACCAAGGAAGAGGAACTAGAAATCTTAAGGCATGGAGCCAAATTTGACCTCATAGTTATCACTGAGACTTGGTTGGGTGAAACTTGGAATATGGTTCTTGATGGGTATAATTTATTTTTAAAATGGGATCGATAAAAGGAATCTATAACTGGGACAACATTGTGATTTAATAAAGAAAATCTTTTGAGGAAATCCAGGAACCAGAGGAGTAAAACATGGAAGAGAGCTTTTGAATTAGGGCCATTGGAAGGAGGAAAAAACATCATCACTGGAGTAAACTATAGATCATACAGAGAGAAAGAGAAAATAGATGAGGAGATTAGGGGAAAGATCATAAGTCTGATAAAGAAGCATGATACAGTATTGATGGAGGAGTTATTGCCTAAAGCAGAGTAGTAAAAATCCATTTGACTTTCCTTAATGAGTTCAATCTTCAAAAGTGTGGAGGAAACAAGAAGAGGAAATTATATTTTGGATCAGATTGTCATTGGCTTAGGGGAACCGGTGGCTGGAGTTTAAATGCTGGGCACCCTGTTGGGGTAGAAAATTAACTGGTAAATACTTAAGTTTGCAAGGAAGTACAATATTCCAGAGAAGGGGAGGAAATCCTGATATGTTCTAACAGGAACCCTTAAGTATGGGAATGAATATTTCAAGAGGTTCAGATGAAGAACAAGTTTGATCCTTTAGACTAAAATTCTACCAGGGAAATCAGCCCAAAAGTAATAGAGGAGGTTTAAAACTAAAATTATAAACACACAAAGGGAAACAACCCCAGTAAAAAGGAAAACTTAGGGGAATCTGAAGAGTCCTTTGTATTTGCATAGGGAACTCACAAATAAATCTAAGTTTTCAAAAGTAAATGAGCAGAAAATGTAATAAGGGTGTAGACAATAAAGATAAATAAGAATTTGACACATTCCCATAAAATTATAACAGAAGTACTAAAACTAGGATGAGTTGATGCTAAAGGATGGCAATATCATCATTGCCTCTAAATATAATTGGTAGGGGCCAGCTAGGTGGTGCAGTGGATAAAGAACCAGCCCTGGATTCAGGAGGACCTGAGTTCAAATTTGACTTCAGACACTTGAGACTTACTAGCTGTGTGACCCTGGGAAAGTCACTTAACCCTCATTGCCCTGCAAAAAATAAAAAATAAATAACTAAATAAATATAATTGATGAAAAAGGAAGGTCAAAGGAGGGATGATGTTTCTACAGATAATAATGGATGATACAACAAAAGCCATATAGTAATTGATAATATAGCAAAATAATTGGTAATATAGCAAAAATCAGGATTGAACATAAATGTTCAATTCTAATTTTGTTTTTTTATTCCTCTGCCAAGGACAATAACCTTTGCATTGGAAATGAGAAAATCCATGGCTAACCGGGAATTGATACCCAAGGTAAATAAGAGAAGGATAAGAAAACACTTGGTCACCCTTGATGAAGTCAATGCACCTGGAACAGATAGATTATTTCCTAGGGTTCTGAAAGAATTTGAAGATGTGATTGCTGAGCCATTGTCACTAATGTTGAAAAATAATGGAAAATGGGAGAAGTATCACAAGAATGGAAAATTTGCAAATGTCCTTTTAATTTATTTTTTAAAAGGGAAGAGAACAGTCAGAAAATAATGAATTTTATTTCAATTCTTGGGAAAATTCAAGAATAGATCATTAAAGGGATGGTTGGTATGTGTCTAAAAATAAACTATAATTACTAAGAGCCACCACAGCTTTATCAAGAATAGGCCATGTCAAATGAACCTTATTTCCTTTTCTGTCAGATACTAGATTGTTAAATTAGGGGAATATGGCATAGTTTACTCAGATTTTTAATAAAGCATTTGACAATGGGTCTTACAGAGAAGATTGTTGTTCATCCTTCCTTTTCTTTTTTTTTTGTTTGTTTTTTTGTTTGTTTTTTGTTTTGTGGGGCAATGGGGGTTAAGTGACTTGCCCAGGGTCACACAGCTAGTAAGTGTCAAGTGTCTGAGGCCAGATTTGAACTCAGGTACTCCTGAATCCAGGGCCGGTGCTCTATCCACTGTGCCACCTAGCTGCCCCCCCCCATCCTTCCTTTTCAAAGCGGACCAATGACATCATGAGAGTGATTTCTTGACTTGAATGGAGTTGATTTGAAGTAGAGTTGTACAAAGTCACCAGCTTCATTCTCTCTTCCAGAGTCATCTGGAAGTCCAGTGACAGGACAAAAGTCAAGATTATTGAAAATGACCTAGGATGTGATGGATGACCTTGGCATTTTTTACATCTGACCAGGTTCTAAGCATTCCACACAATGTCTGCTTCACCTGCCTTCACGGCCATTGGAACAAATTGTTCTCATTCTCTTATTCCACTGAGGGATATCTTCACATGCTATTTCCTCCCAACTCACTGATGGGTTTGAGGGCTCTTATTTACCCTCAACCTGATTTAGCCCATCTGCTGAGAAGATTTGTGGCCACTGTGCATGCTACTGCTTCTTGGAGCCACAGGTGAGAAAGTTGGGTGGAAGGCGCACACGAAAAGTAGATGAACAGCCACAAAAAAGGTTCAGCAAACCCTTACTCCAGAGGTGTTGGTCTTCCCTATATACCCCATGCACCCCTCCAGAGAAGATAGACAGACATGGACTAGAAAATGATATAGTTAGATTTGAAACTGATTGAATGGGTAGAACAAAAAAGTAGTTGTTAATGGTTCAATGTCATTGTGGCAAAATTTCTCCAATGGAGCAATGCCAGGGACCTATGATTAGCCTTGTGACAGTTGATATTTATATCAATGACTTGGATAAAGTCATCAATGACATAATTATCACATTTGATGATGGCACTAAACTATAAGGAATATCTAATACTCTGGAAGACAGAATCAGAATCCAAAAAGAGCTTGATAAATTGGAGCTTTGGGCTGAATATAAGAAAAATAAATTCAAAAGGGATAAATAAAAAACCTTATAATTAAATCCAAAATAATAAACTTCACAAATACAGGATAGGGAAACATAGTTAGATCGTATTTTTTTCTGAAAAAGGAACATGGGATTTTAGTGTACTGCATGTTCAGTATTAGCAATATGACATGGAAGACAAAAAAAAACCAGTAACACAACAACTAATGCCAACTTGAGCATTATTGGGAGAGGCATAGTTTCCAGGAATAAGTGGGTGATATTCCCTCTGCACTCTTCACTGATCATACCATTTATGGAAAACAATGCTCAGTTCTGTGTGGCATAATTTAAGAACATTATAAGCTGGAGGGCATTCATTGGAGCACAACCACTATGGCAAAGGTCCTTGAGTCCATACCATATTATGATTAGATGAAGAAACTGGACATGTTTAGTATGAAGATCAGAAAACTCAGAGAGGATATGATTGCTGTCTTCAAGTATTTGAAGGGCTGTCACATGGAAGAAGGTTTAGCTTTGTTCTATTTGGCCCTGGAGAATAGAACCAGGAGGGATAGGTGGGAATTGCAAAGAGGAAAATTTAGGCTTAACATCAAGAAAAGCTTTCTGACAGTTGAAGCTTGTTCAGCTGTACAGAGGGCTCTTTGAGAGGTGGCAGCCTCCCTCTTACTGTAGGTCACCAAGCAGAGACTGGATGACCACTTGTCATGTATGTTATAGTTGGAATTCCTTTGGGGTATTAGTTGGATTAGATGGCTGCCGAGTTACTTTCCAAATCCCCAGTTTTATGATTCTGTGAACTGGGAATGGTGTGTCCTTATTTTCAAATATTTGTTAGATTTGCTTAATGTAACAGAGGTCACTCATAAATGCAGTAGAAACCCCTCACTTAAACTTAGATACTTTATGCCCTAATAGAAGGCAAACTTCTCAAGGATAGCAACTATTTTGCTTATGTCTTTGTAGCTCCAATACCCACTGTAGTGGTTGGCATACCTTTGGTACTGTGGAAATTTATTTTGATTTGAGGACCCTACCTTTGGGCTGAGATTGGAAAGCCTTAGGCATTCAGGGTCTCTTCTGTGTGGGAGGGGCTGGTACCCCTCCCCCTCTGCTTCAGCTGAGCCCAAAAGCCCCATGGGCTATAAAAGACACCAGGTCAGACAGCTGGGGGAAAAAAGCCCCCAGCTTCCTCCGACCTGAGCGGAGCTATCCGAAAGATCCCAGATAGCCTGTGCTGAGGTATGTGAGGCTGGAGAGCACAACCCCCCCACACACCAGCTGTAGCCCTGGCTGGAGGATTAGCTTGGTCTGTGGGGGCGCAGGAAGCCCCGAGATTTGAGTGGAAAGAAGAAAAGGTATATATAGACCTGGGAGTTAGACAGCAAGGGTGGGGAGACGAGAGGTTCGGACGGACGAGAGGAGGCGGAGAAGAGGTCAAGCAGGGGCTGACGAGATTATAGAGGTTCGGACAAGGAGACGGGAGAATGGATGAGATAGAGAGACTGGGGCTGCTGACGAGACGGCAAGGGTTGGAGAAGACAGACAGGGGGCTACAAGGACGCAGGAGAAGACAAGAAGGACTAGGAGCAGAGAAAAGAGAGGCCGAAGGGCAGAATGACAGAGCAGACAGACAGAAGGTCAGTGAGAGAGAAACACAGGGCTTCAGTGGTGGCAGTAAGGAGAGGAAAGTTAGAAGCAGGGGGATTTACAAAGTGAAAGGGGCTCAGAGTTAGAATAAAGGACTGAGTGCCCTAAGGCAAGGGGTGGCTAAGTCCCTTATTGTATTCAAGAAGTTCCAAAGAGAGCAGTGGAAAGAGAAGCACTGCAATGCAGTCAGGTTGTACATTTTATTTCCCTGTATTCTTAATTTTCAATAGTATCTCATAAATAAACTCTGCTTTGTTTATTTGGTTAAGAGGCTTCTTAATATTTTGCTTATCAATTTGGGAGTGGAGCAGTGTGGTGGAACTTTATAAACAGCGCAGATTAAATTAACAGCAGTCAGATAGCCAGTTAGTCACAAGTCCCAGAATCAGTACCCCAATCAGCTTCAGTCTGCCCAAATTAGGCTAGTCATCAAAAATATTTCTACAGTACTTAATAAAATTATATTCACAAATCACCTCACCTAAGATGAGAATTAATTGCTTTGAAAGCACCACAGCTTAACTAAGAAACAAGCATGATAATACTGAGGAAATACATCAATGACATGCTCTCCTAACACCCACAGCCCAAGAAAGCCAATGTATTTCATTTCAAACCTCAAGCAAAGGTACTCATTCCATTATGAGGAGGGTAGCAACAGAGTTGGGAAAAGAGGGATTTATGAAGTATTTTCAGGAACATTTATGGACAAATTCATACATGCTGAAAGGAAAATTGAAGGGCACTGCCACCAAGGAAAATATTTTGCACAAAATGTCTTTTGTAATAATGCCAGTCTGAAGGAGAACCAAGCTGATTGGCAGCACTTTTCATAGGGTAGGGAATCTTGTGAAATTATCTAACCAGTTATTTTTCCTCAGCAAAAACCTTGGCATCTAAATGGAGAAGGCCCAGCTGTTGGGAATATTTTTATAAATCTCAGGAAAAGCCACCATCATCCTTCACAGAATTAAGTATGTGTTCCTTTGGCAAATTGAGATTCCTCTAGTGGTGAAGATAGGTAGGGCCCCTAACCTGTGAAAATGACTCCTAAGTCCATAAAGAAGACCATTACGACCATAAAGATGATAAACTATGTTACAGGCCTCTTTGTTTCAGTAAGGTGGCAGGCTCAAGAGCTACTTCTGATTTTCCCCAGCCAAATGCAAAATGACACAGTCAAGCAGATCACTGAAAGGGAAATCCATTATCATGGAAACACAGAGAATTTTTAGCTGAGGATGGGGACTGTTTCTTATCAGTCTTTATATCCCCAGGACCTTGCTTAGTGCCATACATTGGTTGTTGTTGTTGTTATTGTTGTTAAGTCATTTCAGATTCTCCATGATCCCATGTGGAGTCTTCTTACCAATGATGCTGGAGTGATGCTTGCCATTTCCTCCTCCAGCTCATTTTACAGATGAGGAACTGAGGCAAACAGAATTACATGGCTTGCCCATGGGCCACACAACTATAAGTGTCTGAAGCCAGGTTTGAATTTATGAGCTGAGTTTTTCCTAACTCTAGGCCTGGCACTCTATCAATTGTGCCACTTATATGCCACAGATATAGTCAATACTTAATAAACAATTTGAATGAGATTGAGGGGCAAAGATACATAGGATACACAAGAGATGAGGGGCCTAGTTTCTAAATTCAATCATATGGATTTCCAGGAAGCTTGGCTCAATGATAGTTCCTGTACAATATCCAACATCCTGAGTTGCTCTCCGAGAGAGATATTTAAGCTGTACTGACAAGGAGTTACATTAAGACAAGCAAGCAAGGCTTTGAACTCCATGCTGTTTTTTTTATAGCTGTAGCTATGCATGCTAGCACTGGAAGGGGAAAGCTAGGGTTTAGCCTATTGGGCACAGATGTGTTAATGAGGGGATTGTTTGCTTATCTTCAACATGTGTGCTTTCAGTCCCTGGACAGCATGCTTTTCTGCACCCTGGCAGTTCAGCACCACAAACAGTGTCTGGCAGCTGGCAGCAAATACCAAACTGCTTTAGTGATTAATTTTTGCAGCAAGCCTAAGCAGTGACAGGCAGTGCTTATTCTTTCCCAGGGATACATTCTCCAAAACATCAGTCTGTGTTTTTGAATAAGAAAGCTGACTCCAGGAAGACAAATCCCACACTTGATATTCAAGGAGATATGCCTATGAAGTAATCAATCTGGGTTTATTTAACTAAGAACAGAACTTACATGTTTGTTTTGTCTTGGTCATGGTTCTACAACTTTGAGTACAATGGATCACTCAGATTTATAGGGTTTAAGTGAACAATACCTTTAATTAAAAAAAAAAATTGATTATCACCCAGGGAGAAGCAAAAGGAAATCCATAAGGTGGTTGGTTTTTTTGTTTTGTTTTTTTTAAAATAGCCTAGAAAAGTAAAAGAAGGTAAAAATTGCCATCAGAGAAATTGAGCAGCTGGCAAGGAGGAACTCCTTGTTCAGAAAACCCTCCATCAGAATCCTAAAAGTGATTTTTTTGTTTATTCTTCTTTCCCAAAAAGCCTACAGTTGCACCCCAAATCAATCACCTGGGGTCAAAATTAATTCAATATGCCCAAGGTTTCCTCCATTGTTTTTTCTTCCTGGTAGTTCTAGTTGGTGTTGTGGCAGTTTTGGAGTTTAACTCAATTTCCCCAATCCCACCGGATATTTGGTCCACAAGTCTCAATCTTACTTCTTTTGGCTTCCAGTAACATTCAAGCTATTCTGACAGGCAGCCATATCAAGAAAATCAGCAAGACTTTGAGCTCCCATGTTGTTTCTTTGGCAGCACAGGGTGGCATTCTAAACTTCACAGCACAATCTACCCCCACCAGAAAGGATAAAAAACAGCAAAGCAAAAGGTAGCATTAGTCTACATTGTTCCCAGATACACCCACCTAGCTAGGCTCTATACACAACTGGTTATGGCTCACGCCAGGGTTAGCTTATATCCCACATGGCCCAAATGCTCCTCAGCTTCTTCTAGGCCTTCCCAGAGCTGGCTGTTGCCCATACTTCTATCCAGCCATATGGCTATACCCTATAGACTAGGGTGCTACTGCCTCTTCCATGATCTCACTGCTAAGATAAGAAATAAGAGATGCTGCCTACAGTCAGGGTGTCATTGCCAATGTGACTGTCTGCTGCTGGGCTGCTTCTCCCATTATCCCGCTATTGCCAGTACTATCCAAACTGCTTCCTTCTGGATAAATGTCACCACTCTCTTTACCACCTGGGCTCCAAACTGAGGGCCAGGGTACCAAAACTTTACTTTCTACTTTTTTTTCCAAAGAAAGGCAATTTCACCCTATCTTATCTTTGTCCCCAATTTTCCTAGTTTGTGGTTTCACATCTGCTGTCATGGGATCAGTAAAAAGCCCAAGGATTCAATAAATGATCCCTTTAATAAAGCATCCAGCAACTCTCATGTACAAGGTAACCACCACAACGTGCTTAAAATTAAGCTTAGAAAAACAAAAGTAGGCAAAAGCCACTAGCAAAGAAATTAAAAAAAAAACTAATTAGGAAGGAAGTTCTCTGGGTCTTAGGAAACTCTTTCACCAAAAGTCATGAAAACTTTTATAATCTCTTAGCCCAAAGGACCTGCAGCTGGGTCCCAAAACAAACCATCACGGGGAAAAGTTAAACTGCCCAAGATCTACAGCATTTTTCCCCACAATAGCTATGTTTGGTTTAACATTACACAATGGGGAGCAACAAGTAACACAAAGTACAATACATAATAGATAGCCACTTGAACAAGGAAGTGATATGATCAGATCTATACTTTAGGAATATCACTTTGGTACCTGTGTGGAGGATGGTTTGGAGTGACAGAACACTTGAGATCTAAGGATCAGTTGGATTACCCAGGAAAGAGGTAATGAGGGATTCCGAGCCAAGATGGCCCAGTAAGGAAGCAACCCACCGCAGCTCTCCCAGATTTCCCCTCTAAACTGACTTATAACTGCCTCTGGACTCTCTGAGGAGCAGGGAAGCAATCTACCAACCCAGCAGGAAAGGTCTGTCTTACCTGGGTGGGAGGGAGGAGAGGTCCAGGAGTAGCAGCAGCAGCAGCAGCAGCAGCAGCAGCAGCAGCAGCAGCAGCAGCTTCTGAGCTCATAGCAGGGGACTACAGAAGACCTCTGAGCCTGCTGAGCAGTAGTGAAGCCCTGCCTAAGCAGGTCAACAACAGATTCCCACCCCTGTGACCTCCCAGCAGAGAGATTATTTCCAGAGCAAACCAGCCCCAGGGATTCAGCAGATCCCAACTAAATTACCATTCAAGGGCCTGCTACCAGAGTGACTGGTTACCATAACAACCCTGGGCCTGACCATCAAAGGAATCACTCCTCCAAGGCCAACTGTCAACTTTAGCAATTCAGTAAGCTGCTGACACAAAAATGAGTAACAAAAACAATGGAAAAAAAAGAAAAAGTTTGACTATTGACAGCTACTTCAATAATAGGAAATATTAAGACACAAACATAGAGGACAGTAACAAAATGACTAAAGGTGAACCTTCAAAGAGAAGTACAAATTGGTCTTAGGCCCAAAATAAATTCCTGGAAGAGCTTAAAAATTGAATTAAAGAGGTTGAGAAAAAATTGGAAAACCATGAAAAAGAAATAAAAAATAACAATGATACAAAAAATTATTGAGGAAAATAACTCCCCAAAACCAGATTTAGCCAAATGGAAAAAGAATTACAAAAAGTCAATGAAGAAAATAACTTTGTTTTTTTTTTTTTTTAGTGAGGCAATTGGGGTTAAGTGACTTGCCCAGGGTCACATAGCTAGTAAGTGTTAAGCGTCTGAGGCCAGATTTGAACTCAGATACTCCTGACTCCAGGGCCGGTGCTCTATCCACTGCGCCACCTAGCTGCCCCGAAAATAACTTTTTAAAAATTAAAATTGATCAAATGGAAACTAGTGACCCTATAAGACACCAATATCCGGTAAAACAAAATCAGAAAAGTTAAAAAAAAAAAGGAAGAAAATGTAAAATTTCTCATTGAAAAAAACAACTGACCTAGAGAATAGATCCAGGAAAGGTAATATAAGAATTATTGGACTAGCTGAAAGCTATGACCAAAAAAATAAAATAAATCAATATTTTTCAAGAAATTATCAAGGAAAAATGCCCTGAAATATTAGAATCAGAGGACAAAATAGATATTGAAAGAATCCACTGATCACCACCTGAAAGAGATTACAAAATGAAAACTCCCAGGAAAATCGTAGCCAAATTTTACAACTCACAGATCAAAAAAAAAGGTATTGCAAGGAACCAAAAAGAAACAATTCATATACTATGGAGCTACAGTCAGAATTACACAAGATTTGGTGGCTTCCACATTAAAGATAACAGTGCTTGGAATATATATCTCAGAAGGAGTTAGGTATGTAACCAAGAATTATTAACCAGCAAAATTGAATATAATCTTTCAGTGGAAAATTGACATTTAATGAAATAGAGGATCTCAAGCATTTTTATTAAAAGGCCAGAGTTGAATGGGAAATTTGACTTCCAAATACAAGGTTCAGGTGAAGTACAGAAAGTTAAAAAAGAAGCAAGAAAGAAAAAACTGTAAGAAATTTAATAAGGTTAAAAAATAGAAATTTAATAAGGTTACACTCTTTCTAATTCTATATAAGATAATATTTGTAATTCTTAATAAGTATTGTATAAGTAATTATTAGTGCAATTGGGAGTATATATAAAGAGATTGTGGTCATAGGGTGATATTTAAGGTATGATAAAATTTGTAAGTCTAAAAAATGTAATATAAGAATGATTAGAAAGAGTATATATAGACAGAGGGTGTGTGTATAAGGTGACATTGATGACACAACATCATAGAAACCAAAATAAGGGGCTTAAAAGAAATTGCATGGAAGAAGTAGGAGGGGAGAAACTGAATAGGGTGAACACATACAGATACAGAAAAAAGGCACAAAAACCCTATTATAATAGAGGGGAAGATGGGGAACATGAGCAAAGATTAAACCTTACTCTCATCAAAGTTAGCTCAAAGAGGGAACAACAAACACACTCAGTTTGATATAGAATTCTATCTTACCCTACAAGGAAGTTCAAAAGGGGATGGTAATAATAGAAGGAGTTGGGAGGACTGATACAAGGGAGGGGATTTTGGAGAAGGTAGTGATCATAAGTAAAACAATTATGGGAAAGGAGAGGGTGGGGGGGCAGAGTGGAAAGGATTAACAGGTGAAAAATAGCATGGAGAGAAATACAGTCATCATAACTATAAATGTGAATGGGATGAACTCACCCATTAAATGGAAGCAGATAGAAGAATGGACTAAAGACCAAAATTCTATAATATGTTGTTTACAAGAAACATATTTAAAGCAGAGTGATACATACAGGATAAATGTAAAGGGCTGGAACAAAATCTATTGTGCTTCAGCTGAAGCAAAGAAAGCAGGGGTACCAATTATGATTTCAGACAAAGCAAAAGCAAAAACAAATCTAGTTAAAAGGGATAGAGAAGGAAACTATATTTTGCTGAAAGGTACCATAGACAATGAAGTCATGTCAATACTTAACATATATGCACCAAATGGCATAGCATCTAAATTTTTGAAGGAGAAGTTGAATGAGTTATAGGAGGAAATAGATAATAAAACTGTCCTAGTGGGGGACCTTAACATTCCCCTCTAAGAACTGGATAAATCTAACTGAAAAATAAATAATAAAGAAATTAAGGAAATGAATAAAATTCTTGAAAAATTAGATATAATAAAACAATGGAGAAAACTGAATGGGAATAGAAAGGAATATACCTTCTCAGCAGTACATGAGACTTACACAAAAATTAACTATGTATTAGGGCATAAAAATCTAACAGCCAGATGCAGAAAAGCAGAAATAATAAACACATCCTTTTCAGATCATAATGCAATAAAATACATTCAATAATGAACAATTGAAAAGGATATTAACAACCAATTGAGGGGGCAGCTAGGTGGTGCAGTGAATAAAGCACTGGCCCTGGATTTAGAAGGACCTGAGTTCAAATCCGGCCTCAGTCACTTGACACTAGCTGTGTGACCCTGGGCAAGTCACTTAAGGCTCATTGCCCTGCCCCCCCCCCAAAAAATTGGAAATTAAATAATCTGATCCTAAAAAATAAGTAGGTCAAAGAACAAATCATAAAAGTAATTGACAATTTCATTAAAGAAAATTACAATGATGAGACAACATTTCAAAATTTTATTGTGATGCAGCAAAAGCAATTCCTTGGGGGAAAATTTATAACCCTAACCACTTACATCAAGAAAGGAGAAAAAGCAGATCAATGATTTGGACATAAAACTAAAAATAGGTAGAATGGTTATTTTTATTATATTGACTCTGCCTACCCATGAGCAATTAATATTTTTCTAATTATTTAGATCTGATTTTATTTTTGTGAAAGGTGCTTTGTAGTTCTTGTCATATAGTTGCTTTTTTTGTCTTGGGAGGTAGACTCCCAAATATTTTATATTGGCCATAGTTATTTTAAATGGAATTTCTCTTTCTATCTGTTGTTGCTAGACTTTATTAGTAATATATACAAATGCTGATGATTTATGTGGCTTTATTTTGTATCCCACAACTCTGCTAAAGTTGTTAATAATTTCAAGTAACTTTTTAGTTGATTCTCTAGGATTTTCTAACATCATATCATCTGCAAAGAGTAACAGTTTTGTTTCCTCATTACCTATTCTACTCCCTTTAATTTCTTTTTCTTCTTTTATTGCTGTAGCTAACATTTTTAATACAATGATAATGTGCATTCTTGCTTCACCCCTGATTGTACTGGAAAGGCTTTTAGGTTATCCTCATTACAGACAATACTTGCTGATGGTCTTAGATAAATAGTACTTATCATATTAAGGTATGTTCCTTTTATTCCTATGTTCTCTAGTGTTTTTAATAGGAATGAGTGTTGTATTTTGTCAAAGGCCTTTTCTCCATCTATTGGGACAATCATATGATTTCCTTTGCTTTTTTTGATATGGTCAATTATACTGATAGTTTTCCTAATATTGAACCATGATCTTTGTGATATATTTCTGTAGTATATTTGCTAGTTGCTAGTATACCTCCCAAGACAAAGCAACTATATAATGAGAACTACAAAACATCTTTCACAAAAATAAAATCAGATCTAAATAATTAGAAAAATTTTAATTGCTCATGGTTAGGCTGTCAATATAATAAAAATAACAATCCCACCTAAGTTTATTTATTTAGTGCCATACCAATCAAATTATCAAAAAATATTTTATAGAGCTAGAAAAAAAAATTCATCTGGAAAAACAAAAGTTCAAGGATATTGTGGGAATCAATGAAAAAATACAAAAGAAGGTGGTCTAGCAGTAACAGATCTCAAACTCTACTATAAAACAGTAATTATCAAAACAATCTGGTACTGGCTAAGAAATAGAGAGGTAGATCAGTGGGATAGAATAGATAAAAACAACAGTATAATAAATGACTATAGTAATTTAGTACAGGATAAACCCAAAGATCCAAGCTTTTGGAACAAAAAAAATTTAACAAAAATTTCTGGGAAAACTGGAAAATAGTATGACAGGAATTAGGTATAGACCAACATCTCAAACCATATACTAAAATAAGGTCAAAATGGGTACATGATTTACAAATAAAAGATGATACCATAGGAAAATTAAAGGAGCATGGGATTGTCTGTCAGTTTTATGGACAGGGGAAGGATTTAGGACCAAAGAGGATACAGAGAATAAAAATAAATGTAAAATACATAATTTTGATTATATAAAATTAAAAAGCTTTTGCAAAACCAAAACTAATGTAACCAAGATTACAAGGCAAATAGAAAACTGGGAAAGAATTTTTGAAACAAATATCTCTGTTAAAGGCCTCATTTCTCAAATATATAAAGAACTGCATCAAATTTTTAAAAATACAAGTCATTCCCCAATTGATAAATGATCAAAGGATTCGAAGAGGTAGTTTTCTGACAAAGAAATAAAAGTTATCAATAATCATATGAAAAAATGCTATAGATAATTACTGATCAGAGAAATACAAATTAAAACAACTCTGAGATATCACCTTACATCTATTAGAAGGGCAAATATAACAAGAATGGAAAATATTGGTTGTTGGAGGTATTTTGGGAATACTGGGACACTAACCCACTGTTGGTGGAGTTGTGAAAAGATTCAACCATTCTGGAGAGCAATATGGATCTATGCCCAAAGGGCTATAGAACTGTGCATACCCTTTGATCCAGCAATACCACTGCTAGGTTTATATCCCAAAGACAACCCCAAAAAAGAGAAAAAGACCTATTTGTACAAAAAAATTTATAGTAGCTCTTTTTGTGGTAGCTAAAAATTGGAAATCAAAGGTATTCCATCAATCGGGGAGATGGCCAAATTGTGGTAAATGATGGTTAATGGAATATTACTGTGCCGTAAGTAAATGACAACAGGATGATTTCAAAAAAGCTTAGAAAGCCTTGAATGAAATGTTGTATTGGGAAGTAAACAGAACCAAAACAACACTGTACACAGAGACAGCAATATTATTCTATGAAGAACTGTGAATGACTTGACTATTTTCAACAATAATCCAAGACAATCCCAAAAGAATATTGATGAAACATACTATCCACCTCCAAAAAAAAAAAAAGAATTGATGTGGATGGAACAGACCGAAGCATGCTCTTTTTCACATTCTTTCATTAAGTGACAAATAGGATGATAATTTTTTGCATGATCATATATGTATAACCCATATTGGAGTGTTTGCTGCCTCAGGCGTGGGGGAGAGGAGGGAGGAAAGGAAGGATAGAGATTGGAACATAAAAATATAAATAAAAATGTTTAACTTGGAAAAAAAAGAGGGGCAGCTAGGTGGCACCATGGATAGAGTACTGGCCCTGGATTCAGGAAGATCTGAGTTCAAATCCAGCCTCAGACACTTGACACATACTAGCTGTGTGACCCTGGGGAAAAAAAAAAAGAGGTAATGAAGACCTGAACTAGGGTGCTGGTTTTTGAGGAAAGAAAGGGACAGATATGAGATATTGTTGAAGTAAACCAGTACTGATTCTAATTATGTTCATCTTAAGATATATTGATCCATAAGGAAAGTGGAATACTAGAGCAATAAAGTTTAATATTTAACATGTGACTCATGAATTCTTAGAAATGATTGAAAAAACATGTTAATATGAACTCTTTTATTCTGTTTTATATAGGTGTGCTAAATTTAATAAAATGCATAGTAGAAAAAGCCCAGGGATTATGCAAATAACTGAGAGGCTGCTTCTAGTTTTATCAATGTCAGCAACCAAATTTTTATTATTCTGTAACGTTTATATACTGAAATTTCCCTGAATCTGGTATTTGTGTTAAAAAGAAAAACAATAACATTATGATCTTAACTTTACAAAATAAAACCTGAACTCTGTTAATGTTGTTTTATAGAATACCAGAGTCAGAAGGAACATTAAACGATTATAATTCCTTCCAGTAGCCAAATAGCAAAATAAAATCCTTGACAAAGTGCTGATCCAACCTTGCTTTGAACATACAGGGACTGGGATGCCCACTATTCATGTTTTGATGTTTACAAAGCACTTTAAATAAAAATAATGGTTTTATTTTAGTTTCCCATCATCTCTTTTCCTAGGTAATGTGTAAGGCCGGCATACTGGAATATGAACTTATTGAGGGAAAGTGCTGACTGCTTCATTTTTGCTTACGTATGCCCAGCATTTAGCCTAGAGCATGGGACATAACAGGCACTTAATAAATGCTTCTTGATTAATTGCTTGATTGAGTAAAGGTAAAGCAATGGATTTGGAACAAGATGTGTTAGGCCTCCATGAGCTCTTAAAGAGTAGCAACACCTGACTTTTCAGTTTATATCCCCCCAAATTTGAACACATGGCTTAATAAATGTTTTTCATTTATTCCTTCAAGTAGGCATGGGTTTGAATTCTTGTTCTTTTACTTATTAGCTCTGTGACTTTGGAAATAATTTAATCTCCTTAGACCTTAGTTCCCCATCTATAAAATAAAGGGGTTAGATTTGATGATCTCTAATATCCTTTCCAACTATGACCAAATAATTAATATCCCCATTTTATACTTGGGGAAGCTAAGGCTCAAAGAGATTAAATGATTGAATTCAATTGCCTGTGACTAGTAAGTGGCACAATCAGCTTTTGAGTCCACATATTCTTACTCCAAGTCAATTTTCTTTCCACTAATAGTAAGGAATTATAAACTGATCATCTTCAAGCAAGTTTGCAAAGCTGTTTGTTTTTAAGATGAAGTATTTTTCCCCCTGGTGTATAAACTTTTGGAAGTGAATAAAATAAGCTTTTTGGGAGACATCATTGAGTCTTTCAAGTCACTCACATGCTGTATTAATCATTTAACAAAGGATACCCTAGTGGACTAGAAATGTTAATGCACCTTTCTCAGAGCAGTGGCCTTCCTCTCTGGGTTATAGCAGTGAATGAATTTGACAGCCCCCACATTGCAGAGGTAACCTTTCCTGCTCAGGGGAATGAGTGAATTTGAGTACCCTCTAGAAGCTATCAATTTTGATCTAACCTCAAAATATCATGTACATCCTAACTCAAGAAAGTTTACAGTGAAATTTATACTGTCATTATGTCACCAAATAGAATCATGGGACTGTTACAGCTGGAAGAGACTTTAGGGATCATCTTCTCCAGGGGCCTGTTAACTTGTTATGCATATGCATGCATGTGTACAGACAGACAGACAGTTTTCTGATTCTTTGAATTATTTCGACCTCTGCCTTCTTCTGAGTGAGTCTTTGTTCAAATGGTAATAAAACATATACGTGTATAATTATATTATATATATATATATAATAACTTTATTTCAATAAAATTAGTTTCCTTTGAAATCCTATGTATTTTGTTTTGTGCATTTAAAAACATCATTCATAGACTTAACCAGACTACCAAAGTTGTCCATGACATACAAATAGGTGAAAAGCCATGAAGTAGTTCAAGATTCTTATTTTATAGATGGGGAAACTGAGACCTGGATTGGTGAAATCATTTGCTTTTTGTAATGTGGCTGGTTAATGGTCAGGGCTAGAATTAAGTCTGCTTGGCTTTTAGGTTGTTGATCTTTCATATATTTCAGCTTTATTTCACCTTACTTCTTTGAAAAACAACAAACAAAAACCCTAACAATATTTTTGCATCATATCACCTTTATTTCTAAATATATAACTTTATCCTCCCTTACCAAGTGAATTATCACTTCAACAAAGAATAATAAAAAGTAACCATCAGCTTATCAAATAAAACTAACACATTCTAAACAAATCTGTCAGTAAAAGCAATTTTTTCATTTCCCCTCACAAGGTTCTGTAGTCCTTTACCTCTTCAAAGAAGAGAAATACTAGCCCATTCCACATTGCATTTGGGTGATAGATATAAACTTTTGTTGTTCATATCTGACTCGTTATGACCCCATCTGGGATTTTCCTGGCAAAGGTACTGGAGTTGTTTGGCTATTTCTTCTCCAACTCATTTTACAGATGTGGAAAATGAGCCAAACTAGGTTAAGTGACTTGCCCAGGGTCACCACAGCTATTAAGTGTTAGAGTCTATATTTGAACTCAAAAAGATTAGTATTCCTGACTTGCTCAGTTACTCCATCCACTGTGCCACGTACTTGCCTGGTGATATACTATGAATGGCTAAGATTAATTGAAGTGAGAGGGGTATCCTCAATAAATATTTTATTCATTAAATCCTTTCCTTGTCTATTTTTGGTTGTGCTTGTATGTTCTTAGGGAATATATCCTGGAGCTGGCTTTAGCTAAATCCCAGAATTTTTTTTTTTTTTTTGGTTAGGCAATTGGGGTTAAGTGACTTGCCCCAAGGGTCACACAGCCAGTAAGTGTTAAGTGACTGAGGCCAGATTTGAACTCAGGTACTCCCTGACTCCAGGGCCGGTTGCTCTATCACTGAGCCATCTAGCTGCCCCAATCCCAGAAATTTTTATATGTTGTTTAGCATTATCGTTTTTTCAAATAATTATTGTTTCAATGATTTTTTTGACACTCATTATTTAGGATTGAATAACTTAATACATTTGTAATGATATAATTTGTTTTCACATCACTTAAATGTGCCCATGTATTTTTCTTCCCAGAGAGCCATTTGATATAACAAAATTTTAAAAAAGAGAAAAAGAGGAAGAGAAAAAAGCAATCAGAAAAACTGACCAATGAATGAAAATAACATAGAAGTATATTTAATATTTCACACCGATGGACCTCCCACCTCTGCAATTGTTTCAGGGGGAGAGGTCTCATATTTCTTAATTAAGGCCATGCTTTGTAATATTAATTTTTTATTACTTTGTCATTGTGATTTTTTCCATTTACATTAAGTCATTGTGTATATTTTTTTATTGTTCTGCCTACTTCACTTTGTATCAGTTCATGTCAGCCCATATTTCATTGTATTCACATTTTTCAGTTCTTTAAAGTACAGAATTATTCTGTCTTATTCATGTACTATAATTGGTTCAGCTATCCTCTGATAGATATCATCTTTGTTTCTAGTTCTTTGTTACCACAAAAAATGCAGACATAAATATCCTAGTATATATGAAAACTTTCTTTTTATCAATATCTTCATTGCAGTAGTGGAATCTCTCAATTTAATGGTATGGATATTTGAGTCATGTTATTTGGATAACTGAAAGTGCTTTTCTCAAAATTATTATATTCATAATCCCACAACAATGTACTAGCATGCCAATCTTCCCACAACCAGAGGCAAATTAGTGGCCAATTGAATAGAGTTGTAGGCCCTTAGAATTAGGAAGACCCAGTTAAAATATGGTGCTCACACAAGCTGTATGACTCTGGGCAAGTCACTTAGCATTTCTTTATTTCAGTTTCCTCCTACCTCACAGGATTGTTGTGAGGATAAAATGAGATAATATTTAGTAAAAACATTCAGCATAGTGACTGACACCTAGTAGGTATCATATAGATAGATGCTTGCCACCCTTTCCTTCCCCCTTCAACACTGACTATTATCTGGGCAGCTAGGTGGCGCAGTGGATAGAGCACTGGCCCTGGAGTCAGGAGTACCTGAGTTTCAAATCCGGCCTCAGACACTTAACACTTACTAGCTGTGTAACCCTGGGCAAGTCACTTAACCCCAATTGCCTCACTAAAAAAAAAAAAAAAACATTGACTATTATCTAATAATTTTCTGGGTGTGGGGATTGATTTGATTTCCATTTCTTTTATTATTGTTTGGAGAATTGTTTTACATGATTGTTACTAGTTTTCAACTCTTTTAAAAACTGTTCATATATATTGACCACTTTTCTATTGGGGAATAGTTTTTGGTCACTTTGCATGTATTTGTTATCTACATAACTTGGAAAACAAAACCCAATTTGATACATTTACGGCAATTTTTTCTATTTGTTTTCTTACATCCTTTTCCTTATCTTAGAATTAAGTTATTAAGTCTATGCCTTTTGTTTGTGTTCCCTAAACATCACTATTTTTATTGGGTTATGATCTATAAACTATGTTTAGTATTTCTGTCTTTTTACATTTAACTGTAATATCTGTTCTTGAAACATGATATACTTATTAAAATTCCATGAGGGTCTAAAAAAATGTACATTGCTTAGAAATCCAACTCCAAAATTAATCAAAAGTATTTGAGCTTTTTCAAGCAATATGTTAAAATCTAAATTTTCCCTTTTGTTCACCTTTCTATTAGACTTTTTCAACATGTCCTATTATTATGTTGACATTTATGCTTTTATCTAATTCCGTTAATTTAGATGTTAAGGCATTTGGAGCACTTAAGATTAATATGATGCTAGTTTGTTTTCTATCATTTTTTTCAGATAATGTTAATTTCATTCTGGGTTTGTTTGCTTGTTTGTTTTGGTAAGGAAATTGGGTTAAGTGACTTTCCCAGGGTTACACAGCTAGAATTTCATTCTTTATATCTAGTTTCTATTGTGAATTTTTGTATTTGCTTTGATACCATCATTACAAATACTGCTTTTTAGCATTTACCTGGTAAATTTACCTGGCTTGGTACATTTTGGTATTTTATGTATGTTTTTGTTTTCTTTTCTTTTTTTTGGTTTATTATATTACTTTTTCATTATTGAATTTTAAAAAATTAACTCTGGCAATAGTTAAAAAAGAGAGAGGTTGATGAGTGAACAGATTAGGTACTAATCAGTGTTAATGGTGAATTCCCACTTCCCTGTTCACAACTGAGCAAATTAAATACAAAACAAAACAAAGGAAATCCCTCACTACATATCTACATAGCCTGGCAAAACAAATTTCCACATTAACTGTATCTGAAAATGTATGTCTTTAATTTTGTGATCTCAAGTCAGGAGATGATTGGCATGTTTTACTTTCATTCTTTTCACTTGTGGTTTATTCATTGTGTTGATAAAAGTTCTAAATCTTTCAATGATGTTTTCCTCTATAATTTTGCTAAACTATGTAAAATTTTCTCCTACTTCTACTTTGTTTACTCAGCATCAGTTCCTAAAGATCTTCTCAGTTTTTTTTTCCTGAAACTGACCATTTCATCATTTCCTATGACACATTGAAATTCCATTATATTAATATATAACAATTTGATTAGACTCCCTAATAGGAAGATACCCGCCCCCAACATACACACCTAGAGTTTTCCATTTTTTTCTACTATGAAGAGATGCCATAATTATTTTTGTACATTTTGATCCTCTTCTTCTTTCTTGGATTTTTTGGATATATAGACCTAGTAGAGATATAGCTGGGCCAAAGGGTAGGTTTGGTATAATGATTTTCTAGGCAGATTTCCAAACTCCTTTTCAGAATGGTTGAACCAACCTAACAGCTCATCAACAGTTCACTGTTGTACATGATTTCCCACAGGTCCTCTATATTTTTTCATGTGTGATTTTTGCCAGTCTGATAAATATCAAGGAGAATCTCAAAGTTGCTTTAGTGTGCATTTGTCTAATTATTCATGCTTTAGAACATTTCTTCACATGATTATTGATCCATACCAAAATTGATGATTTTATCTTGTGTTATCCTTCACTTGTTTAGTTGAGAACTCTTCCCATACCCATACATTAAAAAGGAATTTCTTCCTCGCTTTTAAAATTTGGTCTTCTATCAATTTGGAACCTTACCTTAGTATATTATGCCAGGTTTTTTTTTTTCTTTTCTTGCCTAAACTTATTTCTTTCAGACTTTGTTCAGTTGCCCCAAGGTTTTTTGTTTTACTTTCTTTCATTTTTGTTTTTTGTAGTTTTTGTTTTGAGGAGAGATAGGCAAATATTAAGTCCTTCCCTCCCGTTACTGAGGTCTTTGATCTTATCAAATACTATTTTACTCTATTAGTTTACTTCTCTATCTTCAGTACTAATCTGTTCTAATGATCAATATCTCTACCACCACCCCTCCCCTGCTTTTCTTTTTTTAAACCAGTATCAAGTAGTTATTAATAGTTCCTGCTTTTGTAGTATAGTTTGAGATCCCCTACTGATAGACTCCTATCCTTACCAACTCCCCTACCTACTTTATTACCCTTAAGATTCTTGAACTTTTGTTATCTTATGGGAATTTTGTATTGATTTTTTTTTCAACTCTGTAAAAATCTTCTTTTGGCACTTTCATATAGCTTGAATAATTAATTTAGGGAAGCACGGCCATTTCTGTATATTTAGCTTTACCTAGCTATGGGTAGCTAATGTTCTTCAATTACTTAGATGTTTTTATTTCTGCAAAGTATTTTATTAGATTCATTTAAGTCCCTAGGTTAAATTATAGTAGACATCCTTCCGTGCTTCTATAGTGTTTTTTTCTTTGTTAAAAAATAATATTTTCATTTAAAATTTTGAGTTACAGATTTTATCCCCTCTTCTTTCCCCTACCCCCCAGGTGCTAAGAAATCAGATATAGGTTATACATGTGCAATTATGTAAGCATTACCATATTAGACATTTTGTATAAGAAAACTTGAATAAAAGAAAAATGAAAGTAAAAATTGCATTCTTCAGGTCTGTGTTCAATCAATTTCAATTTCTTTCTTTGGAGGTGGATAATATGCTTTACCATTAGTCCTTTGAGGTTGTCTTGGATCATGTACTTGCTGAGAAATGTTAAGTCTTTTACAGTTCTTCATCAAACAAATATGGCTGTCACCAATACACATTGTTCTCCTGGTTCTGCCTCATTTCACTATATATCAGTTCATATCAAGTCTAAAATTATTAGTTTGTCATTTCTTATACCACAATAATATTCCATCACAATCATATACCAGAATTGTTTAGTTATTCCCAAATTGATGGTCAATCTTTGATTTCCAATTTGATTTTCCAATTCTTAGCCACCACAAAAAGAGCTGCTAGAATATTTTTTTTTGTACAAATAGCTCTCTTCCCCTTTTTTTGGATATCTTTGGGATTTAAACCTAGCAGTTGTATTGCTGGATCAAACTTTGTTGGTTCAAAGCGTAATGCACAGTTTTATAGCCCTGTGGGCCATAGTTCCACATTTCTCTCCAGAATGGTGGATCAGTTCACAACTCCAACCAATAGTGGATTAGGCATCCCCAGTTTTCCCATATCCCCTCCAACATCCAATATTTTCCTTGTGAAATTTGGCCCACTCTGATAAGGTATGAGGTGATAGCTCAGAGTGTTTTAATTTGCATTTCTCTGATCAATAGTGATTTAGAGCATTTTTATATGACTAAGATAACTTTGATTTCTTTTTCTAAAAATTGCCTGTTTTATCCTTTGACTATTTATCCATTGGGGAATGACTTGTATTTTTATAATTTTGATTCAGCTCTCTAAATATTTGAGAAATGAGGCCTTTATCAGAGATACTTGTTTCAAAAGTTCTTTCTCAGTTTTCTATTTTCTTGGTCAAATTAGTTTGTTGGTGCAAAAACTTTTAAATTGTATATATGAAAATTGTATAATTGCTATTTCTCTCTATATTTTCTTTGGTCCTAAATTCTTCTATGTCCATAATTTTGACAGATAAATATTCCATACTATTTTAATTTGCTTATGGTATATCCCCTTTATGTTGTAAAACATGGACCCATTTTGAAATTTTAGATATACAGTGTGAGATGTTGATCTATTCCTAGTTTCTACCATATGTTTTGCAGTTTTCCCAAGAAGTTTTTGTCAAATAATGAGTTTTTGTTCCAAAGCTCCAAAAATCATATCTAGATTACTATAATCATTTACTATAGTGTAATTTGTACATATTGTATTCCACTGATCCACCTCTCTATTTCTTAGTGAGTACCAGATTGTTTTGATAATTACTACTTTGTATACAGTTTGAGATCTGGGTACTGCTAGCCCATCTTCTTTCACATTTTTTTCACTGATTCCTTGATGTCCTTGAACTTTTGTTCTTCCAGGTGAATTTTGTCTATTATTTGTTCCAGATCTATAAAATTTTTTTGTTAGTTTGAGTTTTTATGGCACTAATAAATTAATTAATTTAGGTAGCATTGCAATTTTTATTATATTGCTCAGCCTACTCATGAGCAATCAACATTTTTTCAGTTGTTTTAGGTCTGACTTTATTTGTATGAGAAGTGTTTTATAGTTGTGTTCATATAATTCCTGGATTTGTCTTAGGAGGTAGACTCCCAAGTATTTTACATTGGCCACAGTTATTTTAAAGGAGATTTCTCTATTTGTTGTTGCTGGACTTTTTTGGTAATATACAGAAATGTTGATTTATGTGGGTTTATTTTGTATCCTACAACTCTGCTAAAGTTGTTAATAATTTCAAGTGGTTTTTTTTTGTTGATTCTCTAGGATTTTTTAAGTATAAACATCACATCATCTGCAAAGAGTGATAGTTTTGTTTCCTCATTACCTATTCTAATTCCTTTCATTTCTTTTTATTCTCTTATTACTGTAGCTAACATTTCTAGTATAATATTAGAATATAGAGGTGATAATGGGCATTCTTGCTTCAACCCTGATTGTATCTGGGAAGCTTCTCGTTTATACCCATTACAGATAATGCTTGCTGATGGTTTTAGATAAATATTCTTTATCATTTTAGGTAAGCTATATTTATTCCTATGTTCTCTAGTGTTTTTGATAGGAATGGGTGCTGTATTTTGTAAAAGGCTTTTTCTGTATCTATTGAGATAATCATATGATTGCTGTTGCTTTTGTTACTGATATGGGTCAATTATACTGACAGTTTTTCTAATATTGAACCAGCCCCTGCATTCCTGGTATAAAATCCTAACTGGTCCATATAATCCTTCTGATATATTTTTGTAATCTTTTTAATAGTATTTTATTTTAAATTTTTACATCATTTTTTTTCATAAAACCAGCTTCTAGTTTTATTTTATAATTATTTATTATTATTAGTTCAATGGTTTCTTACTTTAACTTTATTACTTCTATCCTTTGATTTTCAGTATTTCCAATTTGGTGTTAATTGGGACTTTTTTATTTGCTCATTTCTAGATTTTGTTTCGTGCTCAATCCATTGATCTGCTTTTTCTCTATTTTATTGAGTGTAAGCAGTTCGGGATCATATCATCTTCTACAAAGTACCACTTTGGCTGCATCCATAATATTTGCTATGCTGTCTCATAACTGTCATTTTCTTTAATGAATCATAGATTGTTTTTATGATTTGTTCCTTGACACACTTTTTTAAGCATCAGATTATTTAATTCCAATAATTTTAAATCTCTTTAAATTGTTCATTATTGAATGTAATTTTATTGCATTATGACTTAAAAAATGATACATTACTATTTCTGTTTTCTCTGAATTTTTGTTGTAAGGTTTTTATGTCTTAATACATGGTCAGTTTTTGTGTAGGTCCTTTGTACTGCTAAGAAGGAATGTTCATTTCTATTGCCATTCAGTTTTCTCCAGAGCTCTAACATATCTAACTTTTCCAGAATTTTATTCATTTCCTTAACTTCTTTCTTGTTTATTTTTGGGTTAGATGTATGTAATTCTGAGAGGGGAAGGTTAAGATCCCCCACTAGTATAGTTTTATTTTCTATTTCCTCCTGTAACGTATCCAACCTCTCCTTCAAAAATGTTGATGCTATATCATTTAGTGCATAAATTGTTATGTAATTGATATGGACTTCATTGTCTATGGAGTTTTCCTTCATCTCTTTTAATTAGATCTACACTTTGCTTTTGCTTTGTCTGAATACATGATTGCTACCCCCTGCTTTTTTGTTTCAGCTAAAGCATAATAGATTCACCCAATATTCTTTACCCTGCGTGTATCTCTGTGCCTCAAATGATTCTTGCAAACAACACATTGTAGGATTTTGTTTTTCTAATCCATTCCTATCTGCTTCTTTTAATGGATGAGTTCATCCCATTCATATCCCTGCTATTTTGCTTGTTTATGCCTACCACTTTTACCCCCTCCCATCTTTTCTCTCCTCACAAGTGTTTTACTTATGATCACTGCCTTCCCCAATTTCCCCGCTCCCTTTTATCAGTCTCCCCTCCCCATTCTACTATGCTCATCCCTTTTTTACTTCCTTATAGTGTAAGATAAATTTCCATATCCAACTGAGTGTGACTGTCATTCCTCCATTGAACCAACTTTGATGAGATTAAGGTTTAAGCTTTGTCACCCCACCCCATCTTTCCTCTACATTATAATAGCTCTTTCCATGCCTCTTTTATATGGGACAATTTACCCCATTTAATCTCCCCCCCTCTTCCAAGCAATTTCTTTCTCACCCCTTTATTTTGAGTATCATCCCATTAATGTTACCTAATAATAATACCCTCTATCTACATATAGTCCTTCTAATTGCTCTTATAAGTAATAAAGTTAAGACTTACACATAGTATCTTGTCATATAGAAATATAAGCAGTTTTACCCTTATGAATTTTACTTTTTTTTCTTTTCTTTTTTCTTTTTTACCTTTTTATGTTTCTCTTGAGTCTGTATTTGGAAGTCAAATTTTTTTTTTAATGTAGCTCTGGCTTTTTAATGAGAAATGCTTGAAAGTCCTCTATTTTATCAAATATCCATTTCACCTCTAAAAGATTATATTTAATTTTGCTGGTGTTAACCTGGAAATTAAGGAAACAATCAATATAGGAGAAATAAGGTCTTTAATAGGGGCAGAGGAACTATAGCTCATGGTATGCAAAGCTCAGAAGCTAGGAATACCCAAAGAAGGGAACAGAGGACAGGGTTTTTAAAGGGGGTAACAACAAAAGGGAACCAAAAGATTGCTCCAAGAGTGACATATAGCTAATTAATGTAAATGAACCTTTGACAAAAGAAATAATAGAACAGCTCCTAATTTAAGTATAGGAGTTACTGACTCTCAATAGAAACTATTTAATGTAGGTGGACCCTTTTTGCATAATAACCTAAAGTTCAGGGAGTAAGGTGGGGAACATTAGGAGGGGATAAGTTGCTTGGGGGAGGTCCATAAGTACATCAAGAGTCTGGAAAAGACAAAGACAGTCAGCCCCAGGCAATTCACCTGCCTGGGAAAGAGGGGACTGGGTGGGGAATCAGTTCTCAATAAATTTTGTAGTTCTCACTGGGTAGGTGATTCTTGATTGTAAACCTAACTCCTTTGCCTTCTGGTATATCACTGTGCAAGCCCTGCAGTTCTTTAAGGTGGAAGCTGCCAAATCCTGCATAATCCTGATTGTAGCTCCATAATATTTGAATTGTTTCTTTTTGGCTGTTTGCAATACTTTCTCCTGGATCTGTGAGCTTTGAAATTTGGCTATGATATTCCTGAGAGTTTTCATTTTGGGATCTCTTTCAGGCAGTGATTAGTGGATCCTTTCAATTTCTATTTTGCCCTCTGGTTCTAATATATCAGGGACGTTTTCTTTGATAATTTCTTAGAAGATATTGTCCAGGCTTTTTTTTTTTTTTCCCCATCATTGATTTCAGGTAGTCCAATAATTCTTATATTATCTTTCCTAGATCAATTTTTTAGTTCAGTTGTTTTTCCAATGAGAAATTTCACATTTTCTTCACTTTTTAAATTTTGTTATCATTTTTCAATGTCTCAGAGTCATTAGTTTACATTTGCTCAATTCTAATTTTTAAGGAATTATTTTCTTTAGTGACCTTTTGCACTTCTTTTTCCATTTTGGCTAATTCTGTTTTTTAGGGAGTTATTTTCCTCAGTAAATTTTTGTATCTTTTCCCATGCTATTAACTCTCTTTTCATGATTCTCTTGCATTACTCTCATTTCTTTACCAACTTTTCTTCTACTTTTCTAATTTGCTTTTTAAAGTTCTTTTTAAATTTTTTATTTTTGGGGCCTGCGACCAAATTACATTTTTCATTGAAACTTCACCTATAGTCATTTTGGCACTAGTGTCCTCCTCTAAGTTTCTGCCTTCATCTTACCTATCACCATAGTAACTTTCTATAGCCAAGCTTTTTGTTTGTTTTGTTTTCCTGCTCATTTTTATGCCTCCTCCCACCCCAAATGACTTGGTGTTTTTATGAGAGAGTTGGGCTCTAGTCCTGCATTGTCCCAAGTTTTTGAGCTGAGGTTCTGGTTTTTACTGGTAAATTTAACTGAGCTACTGGGCTTGGCCACTTGCTTTCTCTGTAGGGTAAGCTTCCCTTCTGACTGATATTCGGGGGTGGTCCTCCTCTCCCTTGGGTGTGAACTGGCCTTCTCCAGGCATGGTGCCTGGCTGTTGGGTTGCTATGTTAACAGGGCTTTCCTGATGGCAGACCCCAGAGTTTTTTGTAGCAAATTTGCCCAAGGGTTGAGGCCCTGCTGCTGTGTTGCTATGGTAACAGAGTCTCTTTGCTGGTATGCCCCAGGGGCATGATCAGTATTGGTCAGCCTTGGGCAGGGCTTCATAACTGCTCAGTAGTGGAGTCAAGGCCTCCCTGGTGGTTTATGCTGGGGGTGGAGTGGTTGGTGAGGGTCCTTGCTATGCTGCCCAGACTGCTCACTTGCCTAGGGGGCTGCTGGTTTGCAGGAGGGCAGGGCTTCACTGGTGGATTTCCCTAGGCTAAGAGCCTTGCTTCAGGCTCCCTGCTGTGAACCTAGGTGGTAGTGGTGGTGGTGGTGGTGGTGGTGCTGCTGCTACTGCTGCTGCTGTTGCTGCTCTAAGACCTCACTTCCCTCCCACCCAGATAAGCCAGACCTTTCCTGCCAGACTGGTGAGCTGCTTCTCTGCTCCTGGAATGATTCTGCGGCCATTTTCTGTTGGTTTGGAGGGGAAATTTGGGAGAGCTTCAGAGGGTTCCTTCCTCACTCTGCCATCTTGGTACCTGAAGTGGCTTCTGTAGTTATTTTGAATGGAAATTTCTTTCTAGCTCTTCCCTTTTGGATTTTGTTGGTTACATATAGGAAAACAGAATTTGTGGGGATTTATCTTACATTCTGCAATTTCCTGAGAACCAAGTTCTTTTGGCATCTATTGCTATAACCATATGGTTTTTATTATTATATTATTGGTATGGTTTAGATGTTACTTGTTAGTAACAGATTGTGGGATTTTATTTTCTTATCCAATCTGTCATTCCCTTTCATTTTATTGGATAGTCTAATCTATTCACATTAAAATTTATGACTAAGGTTTATATTTTCTTTCTAGTCTGTAGCATTATTTTTTTCTCAATTTTTTTTTTGTTGTTGTTGTTCCCCTTCCTAAGGCATGCTGTCCCTGTAATTATTTTTGCTAATCTACCTAAAGCAAACTTTCCACACCTTCTTTTCCCCCTTAACCCTCAATCACCTTTCCCTACCTTTGTCTCTGCAGGGTCTAACTTGGGGTTTTATATAAATTATAGCTTTTCTTTCTTCCTTTTATTTAGGTATCCAATCCCTCCCTCCCTTTTCTCAGTTAATGAAAATTCCCCATCCTTTTCCCTTTCAACTGGTTAGTTTTTTTCACTTTCAACACATGTGTGTGTGTGTGTGTGCATATATATGCCTTATTCTTATCAGTCTCTTCCCTTTCTGCCTAACATATTTTGGATGCATAGTCCTTTATACTTACGTATTTTTTTAATTTCTTTGTGTTCTTCATGGAATTAAGGCTTCTAAAATAATAATTTTACGTTCCCTCTTCTAAACAATTTCCATTTTATTGCCTTCCAAATCTTGCTCCCTCCCTCTTTTTTACCCTCTTGTTCTTCACTCTTTGAAGCATCAATTACTGTAATGTAGCAGGTGCCTTCTCACCCTTCTGCATCCTGGGTGCCCAAGGACCTCTGATTTGCCTCGTCCTGAGGCAGTGCTGTTGATGGAGGCAACAATATTCTCATAAGAATTGGTATCCCTGAGGACCAAATGTGTGAATTAGACCCATTGTAAAGATTCTACCTCCCATTATATAATATCTCTCCCCCTCCCACATGAAAGTGTACTTTGGTGAGATCCCCTCCCACCAATGAGTATCAATTGTCCCCTCTACTTCCTCTACCATCTCTCCCACTCTTATGTAGCCTCTCTTCTTGCTAAGGGATAACAGGAGTTATTTTCCCTTTGTTGTTTACCATTGATTAGGGGAGATCACACATTCTCCTCTATCTTCTTTCTCCTCCTTTCAGATTTTTTGTATCTTCCTATTCTTCAGTTTAGTCCCACAAAAAAAAAAATAGGGAGAAAAAAAAATCACCTATAAGGTAGGCTGTCATAAGGTTTAAAGTCCATGGTGTTTCAGGCCTGTTCCTCTACCACAGCTTCCATTTAAGTTTTGCTTTCACCCCTTTTTCATTGCAGACTTTTAGGGAGAAAAACACCACATAATGGTGCTTCTGTTGTTATTGTTGTTGTTGTGGGATCACTTGTGCATGTATATAGGCTTGCTTTGGAAAGAAGCGGGAATTTTCTTTATGTGTGATGAGGTATAGGAGATAGTGGATGAAGGAATCTGAGTGATATGACATGGGAGAAAAGCGAGAGCTTTTGGTAATTGTTTCAGCTTTTTTCAGTAAAATATCGGGCAAGATTCGCAATTGAGAGGTGAGGGGAAAAGGGAGATGACATGAAAGGGAAGTGGTAAGTGGGAGAGTAAATCAAGTAGGGGAGGCAAGAAAGGATTGACTTGCCGTAGTGAGGGCACAATGAAAATTAAATAGCATAATTTTGTAGTAGACCCAGTCAGCAGGGTTTCATGATTTTCTACAACTTTATTTAGCAGCCCCTAAATAGCAATGAAGGTAGCAGAGGATGTGAGTAATCCAAGGTTGTGGCTTGGTAGACCAAGATAGGTAAGAGGATAAAGGAACAGGGATTGATTTAGTACACCAAGGAATTAAAATGGGGAAGGGAATATAGTCAGTGAAGGGGTGATGGCCTGAGAAAGAACTGAGGGGTCAAAAGACTGGAAATCATAGGGAGGACAAAGAACAGGGTGTGGAGCTGCAAAAGAGAGGGAGAGTGGGAATGATTACAGACTGTGATCAGATACAGGAATTTTGGAATTCATGAACATGGAAGTGGTCTATTTGTGAGCAATTGCAAGGTCAAGGGTATTATGGCTTGTGTGTGTAGCTGATATGAAGTGGAGTAATTCATAGGAAATGACTAAATTGAGGAATTAGGAAATTAGGTGTGTTTGAGAGAGTAACATTATGTATATTGAAGGCCTTAGTTTAAAGGCAGGAATTGTCTGAACTCACTGAAGGAAGGAGAGCATCCTGGAGGTTTGTAGATAAAAGTTACCATAATCTCAATTAAGAGATAAATATAGATTGAATGAACCTCAAAAAAAGGGGAGAAATTACTGACTGATAATGGCAGGAGGAATGTGGAAAATGTTCAGAATAAGGAGTATTACAATTCTGCCACAATGACTAATAAGTTGGGGGTCAGGATATGAATAAAAGTGCAATCAGTGCTGGAAAGGAAAGGGGATACACACACATACACATACACATATATACACATACACACACACACATATATATTATCATAGCTATATATAGTATCACATAGTATATCATAAGGACCTTTTGCTTCATTACTGTGTATTCGGTTATAATGTATTATATATTTGGCACCACTTTGCATGTTGTCTGGACCATTTTTCAATCACTTACCTAAACTTCTATCATTTACTCTCACAAAAACATTGCCTAATTATAATGCATGCTAAATCTCCATTGGAATTCATTGCTTAAAGGTTTATTTTCTTTATTTTCTTTCAGTACACAGGGGACAGTTTTTAAGGATTTGAATGGAAAAAGGAAGAAAGGATACATTTGATCTAGGTTTCAATTAACTTTGTCACTGATTTCTTGGTAACAGTAGAGGCTGCAGGGTGAGGTGAATACTGGACCTAGATTTAGGAGAGCTTATTTCAAGCACTGGCTCTGTTATTTAGTACCTCTATGATTACAAGATGTCTACTCCCTGAGTCCCAGCTTTGTTTCATAAAATTAAGATGAAACTGTCCCTGCTCACCTTTAGTTATGAGACTAAAAGGAGATAATATACACGAAATAACTTTGAAAATTATAAAGAACTACACAAATATCAGATGGCATTCTAATTCCTTAATAATAACATAGGTAAAAATAGGAAAGATTAATGAAGGTTCTTGATGGTGGCAGCAGAACTAAACTAAGATGTTGGGACTTAAAGTCTAATATTATAATGTCTCCTTTCTTTTTTAATGGTTTGCTGCTCTATTGTGTAAGTGAGTCTTGTTGGATTAAATGAGAAAGGATTTATGGAATAGCAGCATGATTAATCCTGTTTGATCAAAGGATGCCTCTTTATTTTCTAACTTCATAAAGGAAAGTACTCTCTTCTACTGTTAGTTCAAGTACCCTCAACCTACATTTTCTATTTTGACATGAAATTACATTCTTAGATTGACATAAAGTGATGAAGATATATTTAAAAGTAGCGAAGTGAGGTAAGCTTAATTTATGACTAAAAAAAGATTATTTTAAAATGAACATTATTAAATTTTTTGCTTTATTGTTTCAACAATTTTTACCAGGCAGACTGCTGGCATAGTATGCCTGGAGGGAAGGGTTAAGTCTTGATTTTAAATTTCAGACAAGTGGCAGACAGCTGATCTGAGACAGCTCAGTACTACACCTATAGGAGGGGGATTTTAAATGTTTCATCCCAGAACCAGCGCCCATGCAGAGTTACCCTCCTTGCAAGGTACAAGTAGGGCCTAAATGCCTTATGTTCTTATTTGCTGTTGTCAGGATTCAACACCCAGGATTGTCTTTCCCTTATAAATTATCCCTTCTTTTGCTTGTATTTTACAGAATATACAGCACACATCAAAAATGATGAATCAATAAGCAATCTAAAATAGTGATTAAGTCACCTCCTAAATTAATTATTCTTTCACAGTCAACTGACATTCTAACCATATCAAAGAAAATACACTATACTGCTACTTGTCATGTCCCAAGATGACAAAAAACTATGCTTCCTTGGAGTTGAAACCCTAAAGGAAATGAAACATTTTCCTTGACATTTTTTTACAGTGTAATTTCCCTGGGGAAAAGGGAAATTTCAACTGAGTGCTTTCAGAGAAATCTGATTTCACAAAACCCAAGCCACAAGCAACAATTTAATGAGGAGATCTCTTTTATTTAGCAAAGGCAGGCATAAATAAAGAAAAAAAATTCAATTTTCTCAGTAATTAAATAACAAATAAAATATATTGGAAAATATTCTTGCAGTTTCAAACTCTAAGGTTTGTGTTTATTTTTTCTTTTTGCATTTTCTGAGACATGCATAACATAACATTGCCTTATAACAAATACTAAAACATAGGAATATTCCATATTATCAGTGTCACTTGTTTTAGTGGTAGAGTGAAACTCAAAGATATATGCTTTTTTGGAATATAATTTCATTAATGATGATCTAATTCCATCTAAATTTCAAAATCTCTTTTGCATTGGCTGCCTCAAAAATATGAAGAAGAATTGCATTAGATACTATATTTCACTCAACAGAATAATGTATGGTCTGATTATGCCCAGAAATTTAACTCTGAAATATTACATATTTTCATATGTGAGGTTGATTTAAAATGTTGTATTCTGAATTTTCTAGGCAGCATAATGTAGAGTCAGAGGAATTTGGAGTCAGAGGAAGCTGCGTTCAATTATGGTGCTGCTATTCACTTCAGTTTCCACATCTTCCTCATCTTCCTCATTATTAGATGAACTCTAAGGTCCTTTCCAACTCCAAATCTATGATTCCTATTTATTATGAAGGCCACATTTTTCCTGTTTTTATCTCCTGGAAGTTCTGAAGTGACCTTTAACTTAGGACAACAATGTTCTAGCCCATTCTTCCTTAAAGAAATAGCCCCCCCCAACACATATAGTAATCAACATTACATCTAAGTGAATCCTTCCCCCTTTATTTTGACAATGGTACATCTTATACAGTGTAATGATGTAAATATTTCACTGTGACCATTTTTCTTTTTTTTCCTCATTTTGTGTGTGTGTGTGTGTGTGTGTGTGTGTGTGTGTGTGTGTGTGAGACAATGAGGTTTAAGTGACTTGCCCAGGGTCACACAGCTAGTGTCAAGTGTCTAAGGCCGGATTTGAACTCAGGTCCTCCTGAATCCAGGGCCAGTGCTTTTTCCACTGTGCCACCTAGCTGCCCCCGTGACCATTTTTCAATGGATCCTGACTTCCAGTTTACCCAGACAAGAATTACATATCTAACATACTCTTAAAAACAAAACTGGACCATACAAGTTGAAAATATACTAAAATTCACTAAGTTTTGGCTGCAAAGATTACCTGATTTTTAGCCCTTAAAAAATGTTAGTCATTAATGCCCTAGTTTCAAGTAACACTGTCAAAAATGAGACTAAATAAAAACTTTAATGTTTTTAATCATGTACCCTAGCACTCTTCCTTGCAAGCTAGAGTATAAATTAACTGTACTATAGGTTCCTTTGTCTTTAAGGAAGAATAACTTACTAAAACAATTAAGGCAAAGTCACATCTGAAATTGCAAGGACAATTGCCCTAAATTTAAACTACTAGCATTTAAGTGAAATCACTGATATATAATAGGGTGTGTATTACCTTATTTTCTTTTGATCAGATTTTTTTTTAATGTAGAGTTATTGATACCTAAAAGATCTTATGTATGGAAGAAGGAAAGTTTTTCAATTTAGTATTATAACTACTGGGAAAAATGACAAAAATGTGCTGATTTAAATTGATACATTACTCTTCTAACATGGAAGTGGGCCCTTTAATCTCAATTGAGATTTTGGAAGTGGAATCACTAGTGCAGGAATGTTTATAGGTACTAGAGGAATAAGGACCAATATATATGCTTAGTAAAATGGATCGAACTTGTCAAGAAAGTGCATGAAAAAGGATCTGCTTGGCATTTACGATGGTTTATTACAAGTCAACTTGCTATGGAATAGCAGACTGCATTGGTAAAGCTTACTAACAGAAATTAAAAAACAAAAGTCCCAGATGTTTAAAAAAATATTTTCTAAACAACTCATATGATAAAATAATTGTGCACAGTGAAACTTGTTATACCTGTTGATACTTGCATATTTAGATAAGGAGAATATATTAAAAAGTACCTGCCGTGACTCTTTAGTCATTAATCACCAATCGAAAACAAACTTGTATATTAAAAATAGGATCCCATATCTCATAAGTAGAATACTTATGCCCTGCATTTAGTAAGATAAAAAATTATTTTATATAATAAACTAGCTCATCTATACATTGAAATTCACATTACATATACACATCAAATCTTTTTAAAAACTCTATTTTAAAAGATCTGAGACATATGTGGTTACAGTAGATTCCAAAGTTATCTTAACGGAGCTAGTAAATATTATCTGTTATACCAGCAAATTATCTACAGTAGAAAAACCCACATGTTAAAAACATAAACAGTTACTATGGGTGCTATCATAGCCCATGTGCCAGACTAATTATTCCGTTAATCTATTATCTTGTATTAAAAGCTAATCTAATGAATTTAAATTAATGACGTCAATTTCTTTATCCTATTCATGTGTCATACAAGAAATTTTAAAACTATGTTGTTTGAAAAGCATGCTGCAGAGAGTACCTGAGAAACAGTTTATAAACTTTGTTTCTTAAGAATCAAAGAAACATGACTTGGGAGAAAACGCTCTCTAAAATCTCTAAGAAGTAGTACATGCTGACTTCAAGGAAAATATAAACTATCAAACTGGTACCAAGTCAGAGTCCAATCATTGGTTCCCTTGAAGAATAACTTTCATTAAAACTCAGAGCTTTTCATAAACCAATTATCGTCTTTCAGAGTTCCAATGGTTATTTCAGCAATGATCAATATTGGTTATAGCTATTTAAGTAAGTCCAATAAAAGATGAGCAGATATGACCACATTATATTCTGTAGATGAAAGTTATATACTTTTCAGCTCCAATAGCACTTTGTAATTATATATATAAATTTTTTTTTTTGGTTAGGCAATTGGGGTTAAGTGACTTGCCCAGCCAGGGTCACATAGCTAGTAAGTGTCATGTGTCTGAGGTTGGATTTGAACACAGGTCCTCTTGAATCCAGAGCCAGTGCTCTATCCACTGTACCACCTAGCTGCCCCCAATTCTCCTATATTTTACTTGGTCCTGCAGTTATGATTTAGTCTTTGTGTCCCACACAGCATCTATCACAGGGCTTCTCACATAGTAGGAGCTGGAAAAATATCTGCTGACTGAAGGAATAAAGTGATAGCTGTATGTTATCTCTCCAACTGCCTATGAAAGTTAATCTGTTGATTTGATAGGCAGTATGTGGTACAATGAAAAAAAGCACTGGATATGAAGAGGACCTGGATTTAGATCATATTTTTGCCACTTATTACCTGCTGTGTGACCTTGGGTAAATCGTTTATTTTTTCCTGGCCTCAATTTCCTCATCTGTAAAATGATGGGTTAGCCTAGAGGGTCTCTAATGTTCTTTTTAGCTCTAAATTCATCTTCTTATGATTAAAGAATTGTAATCTTTGGAAGGGAAACAAAACAACTAAATACTTGTTTCTTGATTCCCATGAGGTTATTTAGCCACACAAAGTTATCAATATGGTAACAACTGGGTTACAATAGGACTGGGAATAGTAATGATTTGGTGTGGCCTAATCATCTTAAGGGAAATGACAAATTCTCCAACTACAAACAATTTAAAATTAAAAATAATCTGGCACACTTTCGAGTTTATGAAACTCCACAGGACTGTTTTATTTTAATGCATTGTTTAAAAATGACTTTCACATTTGTTATTCAATGAAAGAGAATCTTTCCTCTGAAAAGGCACTATTTTCTCTGAAAATCCTCCAAGTAAACTTAATTTCTTTTCAGGAGAGACCTAAAGTTATGGTCATCTCTAGATAAATCACACTCCAACCTCTTTTCTATTAATATATCTTGGTATTTACCTATTCCTGCTTTTGAGCTCAAACCCTCATCAGAAGAAATCCTTTGTGATTTCAAAATAAAATATTGATTTAGCATATTTTCTGAACAGTTCTAATTATTTGTAGAGAACAAACAAAAATATGTATTTAGAATTATTTCAGGTAAAAGGCTTATAAGAAGCTCATTTCCATTAGCTTATCACTAAAAATCATAGAGAAGACTAAGAAAATAGTTTAGAGGTAGCCTTAATCTAAATATTACAAGCTCTGAAGACTTAAGACTATGAAAATTTAAAAGACTGCAGTGGCATTGTGAAAAAAAGCACTGAGTTGAGAATTAGGAAAACCTGGGTCTACTATAGGCTTTGCTACTAATTGCCTACATGACCTTGAATAAGACACATCGTTTCATCATCCATAAAATGAAAGGAATGGACTAGGTGGTGTCAAAGATCCCTTTCAACTGTGAAATTCTATGACTCAGCATAGGTCAAACAGTCAGGATATGGTTGTAAGCTCAGCCTTTTTTAAACTGTCTTAAAAACAACCCAAAAAACCCAAACCAACCCAAAATGCCAAGATTTATCCTACTGAAACATAAAAGATCTGTGTGACTAAAGAATTTGGAAAACCCTGTTCTATACAGTACTTTGCACAAGTTAGCATGGGACTGTATTGTGCAAAGTAATACTAGGTTTTAGATTTTTTTAGATTTTTTAGGTTTGGGGGGAGGGCATGTGAAATTACTTGCCCTCCCTCCTTCTGCCCTTCTCCTTTAAATAAGATGGAGGTCTTTTTTCCCCCCTTCTATCTCTGAGCTATTTCCTCAGCTTTAAATAATAGTAGTGCCCTTGTTCACAAGTGCAACCAAGAACTACACCAGAATGTGAAGAGGGTGCTTGTTATTACATATAATGAAAATAATTTATTACATTTGTGATACTGTGACCCAAATAAGGAACATAAAAAGAGAGAACAAGTATAATATTCCTATAACTTTTGCTTTCAATCTACTTTATGACTATAATCTATTTATTATTTTAGAATGATCCTTCTGTGGATTGTTGAGTGTTATTTAACATAAATTTTGCACTATTTTTATCATTAAAACCTTATCTCTTTAATAAGGTTTTATAAATTCTTTTTATGTGAATATAAAGGCCTATTCACCCCCATGACTCATCATGGTGTGAAGGCTTTATTAGTGAAGTACAAAGTGTGGTAGGTCTTTCCAAATTAGGAAGGCTTCTAGTATAGAAGGTATCACTAGATTGGCCATAGAGTAATGGGATTTTCAATCATAGCATCACTTTAAGAACACTTAATTTCTTAGTCTTAAAATGGGGTTGTGATTTATATGGGAATTGGACACACTAACAGTGCTGAAGTTATACATCCATGGAAATATTGGAGTAAAAATATATGTTCCGTAATTTCAAAAAAGTGTGAAAACCCCTGTGCTAGCTACTACTATGATTTAGAAACCTAACTGAAATGACACAAAGTGTTATGGAGCAAATGCTGGAATGAGAAAGAGTTATGGTTTCTTTTAAATATGAAATACACAAGGCCAAGAGCAACTATTTTTTCTAGAAACGGCAAACAACGGGGTTAAAAACATAGAATTTTTTTGGGGGGGGAAGCAATGAGGGTTAAGTGACTTGCCCAGGGTCACACAGCTAACGTTACATGTCTGAGGCTGGATTTGAACTCAGGTCCTCCTGAATCTGAGGCCAGTGCTTTATCCACTGCGCCACCTAGCTGCCCCCAAAACATAGAATTTTAGATTTGAAATTAGATCATGGAGTTGAATCCCTTCTTTTTGTAGATAAGCAGATAGAGGTCAGAGAATTAAGTGGGACTTGCCTAATGTCATAGTGGAAGTGCTAGGACTTAGAGCCATGTCTCCAGACTCCCTATCACTGCCTCTCTTTACCTTGGGCTGTGTTTCCTCATTTTCAAGCATGCTATAGTGGCTATACTGAATTTTTTAAAATGTCATTGAATTAGCTTTTTTAATACATTAAATAAATAGGTTTACTTAGTACATGATTATTTCAATACAATAATGGTTTGTGATAAAATCTCTTAAAGGAAATATTGAGTGTAATGGGATGCTCTACTTAACTGGCTTCTTTGAAGCCTCTTTTTGTTTCAACCATGATTATTGAAAACTTAAAAAACTCAACATATTAATTCCCTAACTGCCTTACTAATAAGCAAAATAAACACTCTGAAACCTTCTTTGTTGATTGAGAAACTTGCCCTGCTTCAAGATTATAGTCAATTCTCAACATTTATGTTTAACTTTCATGACTTCAAACATTTCTGTGATTTATTAGTAACTTTATTTTCACTTTTGCATTGGTAACCACACACATTCACAGTTATGTGAAGTAGAGAAAAAAATAAGAGGCATGATGCATGTAAGTTTGTGGAGTGACTAGTATCCTACTAGGGACTTCACTGGTCTTGTTCATGCTACCATTGTAAAGAGCTCCCTGTGGATCTGTTGCATATTTTCATTGCTTGCCTTTAACATTCAAGTTTTGTGTTGCAATTTTGCCCCCAAAGTGTAGAGCAAGTCCATTTGGCTCTAAGCCAGTGATATGTCTTAGTGAAAAATTAAAGGTGTTAGATAAATCTAACTTTGTGTTGGAATGTTGGTTGTGAGTTTGGTGTTAATGAATCAACGGTTCATTATATCTGCAAAAAAGAGGAAAGTATGCAAAAAAAAAAGGGGGGGGAAGTAGTATATCATACAGTACCCTAACACTGCCATCTGACACAGTAGAAGGTAAGTTTAAGGTTCAGGTTAAAAAAAAAGTTTTAGTTTTAAGAACTGTGTTTACTATGCAGTATTTATAGTACTGTAGATTTCATATTTTACAAGAAATGAATATTGTCTGAAATAATTTTTTTTTTTAAATTGAGATGTTAGCACAAAAGGTCACAGAATTCTAGGGAATTACTAGTGAAAAAATGTTTTGCATGTTATCAGTTTTATTTTGTGTACCTTGTTTTATAGGTTATTTCATGGTTGCTGTGTTAGGCAAAGTGCATACTGTAAGAATTAGTGTTTTGTTATAAAGAATTGTATGCAGAAAAGTGTACTTTTAGCAATCTGTAGTGAAAGATTAGTTTTAGTGGTTGTGGGAACCTAAGCCCCTATTTTCCATAGTTTTAATTTATTAATATTCATGTTTTTGACTTTTGCCTCCTTGTTGAAAATTGATTGTATCATTCTGAATGTAAAATTTTAGTGCACGGTCTTGTAGTTGTAGAATGAATATAAAGATAAATTAGACCAGTATTGGTACCCTACAAGTAACTTTTAAATATTAATACACATTTGCTTTTGTGATATACTTTTATTGAGGGGGTTGGTGGGGAGAAATGACTTATTTCTTTCCCCTAAAGATGGAATTCACAAAGTGATTTCATTTAATTGATATTTCTGGTTAATTGGGAGGCACAGTTGGTACAGTGTTAGATTTGGAGTAAAGAAATATAAGATCAAGCCCCTTAATTTCTCTGAATCTCTCTGAGCTATAAAATGGGGATAATAGCACTTGTATTACCTACCTCACAGGACGTTGTGAGGATAAAATGAATAAGGTATGCAAAGTGCTTTGCAAACTGTAAAGCATTAGAATAATATCAGCTACCATTATTATTATTGCTACAATTACCATGTCAGTGTAATTCATACAGTAGTCTATTTGTTTTTCTGGTGTGAGGAAGGCAAAGGATACATCACTATATATTGAAGGAACACATAAAAGTGATTAAGCTAGACTACATTGTTCCTGATTTTCAATTATTTGTGATAACCTGCATATCATTACCACTTGCTCTACATACACAGATAAATCAAGGCCAAACTACAATGAGGGTCATGAAGTATTTGCCTTTGTGTCTGAATGTGTATTTCTGACTCTTTTTCAAAGACAAATATTGCTACTCTGGATGACCTATCATTTATTGTTTTATCTTATTCTCATCTCTTCACCCCTACACAGATTCTATATTTAACTTTAACTGTATTGCTATAACAGCAGATTCAGTATGTTTTGCTGAATGGGGTTACAAGTAAATAATTTACAGTACTAGTTAAGGTTGCATTTCAACATCCTGGTTTGGTGGTAACTTAATAGATGAATTTCAATACTATGAGTGATTACTGTCTGACAATAGGTTACTTTTAAATAGCAAACAGCTACTGTTAATAACCATTGATCTCCATATTTAAGTGTTTTAATTCTCAGATTAAAGGTGCTATGAAAGTGCCAAGTACTAAAATATAGGCATATTTCTATATATTGAAAAAATTAACACTATTCTTGTTCTCACCACAATAAAACCAAACTTGGGCAAAAGTAAAATTGTAGAAATAAAATTAACCTAAATTCTTCATTCAGTTTCCCCTATGTACATTTAAATAATTTTGTACACTATCATATCAATCTGTATATAGGTCATTTCCTAAAATAGACTGTGCCCTTAAAATAATAATTGAAAAGAAAATAATATATAGATGAATACTGACTAAAGGCTATACTCAAGTTTTACATGTGAGTAAAAAAAAAAGAAATCTTACATTCAGACTAATTTAAAATTTCATTGCTGAATTCAATCCAATGATAATCACTTCTCTGACAAGACTAAGGAATAAGATACCACAAATAAGTGTAGTAAAAAAAATTTTTGCACTGAATAGCCTTAAAAACCATATATATACATCACATATGTAAATATACATGCATATATATGATAGAGATGAACTTGTACATGGCATTTTGCTAATCATTTAATCCCACAAATTCAAGATTTTAAAGATCCCAAACAAAACCTTTTCTGACACGGAGAAGGTATTTATGACTTGCATAGCATTTGACATAGTATATGTACTTAGAAAATTGCAAAGTTACAATATACATTGAGCTATGTGAAAAGGTCCCTTTATCTTTTTGGTTTTTTGTTTTGTTTTCTTTTTTTTAAAAGGTCCCTTTATCTTTAACAACACTTTAGTAATGCTAACTTAAGGCATAGATTATATGTATGCTGTATCTTAGGAGATTTTTTTGCTGCTTTTCGTTCCAGTAACCAATAGCCTCAATTCTTAAGAAGGCATGAATTTAGCTAGCTGAGTTACTGTAGGGAAATGGCTTTCAAAATTGAAGAAGGAAACACATTATTTTATAGTACCTTGCTTTTCTACCACAGTGATTTCTACCACAGATAAACCAAAACTGGATTTTGAGTCCAGGAAGCAAGTAGCCTCTAATTAGATGCTAATTACTTTCTGTACAACAGGTTACAAAATAAAAATTAAACTGTCATAAAAGTTGAATTTCAATCCCAACCTTAAATAACATAAACTATGCTAATACTGTACATAAATATTTCAGAAATTATCTTAGAGAGGTTAGTTAAATCTGATTTATAGACTATAAAAATTTACGCAGCTTTCTTTTCAAATACTTTCAAAATGCAACTTGAAAGAGGTTGACAATGACAATATTGTTATTTTAACCCTTTACAAAAAGTCTATATTCATTCTAATAAAGATATAGGAATGATGCATATTGACTTTAAGATTTCTTCTGTATACCTGACAAAATATAATTACTTACACTGGGCTGTTATGATTATGACAGCACTTTGGACTAAATATATTAAAGTGGCCACTGGATTCACTTCACACAAGCCACTGTTCCTTTTCCTTAGTGTATTTTTCAGACCATTTACGAGTAAGTTCCAGGTAAATACCTGGTTTGTGAGGCTGGTAATCAAGGTAAACTATGCGTTCAGTTCTCTTGGGAACAGCATTTTCAATCTGAGTCCCTTCGTGCCACTCATTAAAGGAGGTAATGGAAATAATATCAGGTCGCACCTGAAGCGCAGCACTAAAAGCAGTTTCAAAGTACTTCCCGTTGACTCGGTTCCGAGTGTTGTGGTTGTTCCAGGGTCGGATGTTGGTATCTATGTATCCTGGCCCCACACTTGGGATAAACAGTAAGCCACTGCTGTCACAAAAGGCTTTTAGGCCTGCCCAGTTGTGATGTGATGAGCCATAAGAGAAGCCATTTGTGGCAAAGTATGTGTAAATTCCATCAAAACCACTTCTCTGGATTTCCTGTTTGTGTCTTTCTTCTACAAGAAGAGCAATAAACAATCCATCATAGGGAGTGTTACGAATACTCAGGGGCCCTGAGGCAGTTAAAAGATTGGCCCAGGTTTCTGGCTTTGTGAAATAGGAATCATACACATAAAACATGGGCAAGATTCTCCCACTGTTGGTCTTATACCTGTAAAAAGCTGGATGGCTTCCATATCTAGAAAACAAATATATACAATATGGATGTAAATAATCAGAAATAACTTATGAGAGAAAAGTCTTTTTTTTTGGTATCAACCTGAAGATTATTAGGGCATTTTAAAGACACTGTTCAAATCATTCAGCCAAAAGCTGCTACATTATAATATTTTGAATTTTTCAGAGTAGAAATTAGATCTTAGATATGTCAATAAACAAGAAATTATACATAAACATAAATAAAATGTCTAATGCTTAGGCAAATATGAAAACTAAAATTGGTAATATTATTAAATACTCTACTTGGGTTGATTAGGTTTTTTGTAAGAGGAAGATGTGTCTGTTATATTTTCTTATCCTTTGAGGAAAAATAAAAATCTCCTTTCCCCTCCACTTGGGAGTGATTTTAAGTGAGTACAATATAAATTCTTCAATTTTTACCACAGGAGTCACCATGTTCTGATGAATTTTTTAAAAAAAGCTGTAACTGTTAATAGTACAATAATCTGAGGACAAAAACAGTTAAACATATTCTTCTGAAAGGAGAAGTCCAAAAAGCTTATTAAATAAATTAAATGATAAAAATATTTGTGGCTTCCTTGTATTAATTTTGTTGTTATTTGTTGTCAAGTCATTTCAGTCATGTCCAACTCTTTGTGACCCTTTTTGGGGTTTTCTTGGCAGAGATATTAGAATAGTTTGCCATTTTCTTCTCCAGTTCATTTTACAGATGAGGAACTGAGGATAACACTGTTACCAGGGTTACACAGCTAGTATGTGTGTGAAGCCAGATTTCAACTCATAAAGATGAATCTTCTTGACTTCAGGCTTAGAACTCTAACCACTGTGCCATCGATCTGCCTATTCCTTGCATCTACAACGCAATTAAATGTTTTGGTCCTTTCACTTTGTCATTTGTGAGATGGTTAACAAATTATAATGGAAAGTCACTTAAGTAACAAATAATTTTGCTGCAGACTATGAAACAACTTCAAATATTATTAAGCAAATATCTTGCTATAAGAAAAAGTAAAAGAGCAAACAATAGCAATAATCATCGAAAGAAACTCACTTGTCTATAATGTACTTGATATTTTTGTGCATACTGTGATCATCTCGATTCTTGTATGGTTCAATGTGGAAAGTGACCTAAAAAAAAAGAATTAGAATATTAGAAGGGGAAAAAAATAGAAATTTTTTATTAAGTCCAGAATAAATTAAAATCCATGTGATATCAGGTTTAATTAAATGATTTTTTAGTCATAGCTTTCAATGAATGGTTACTGAACATGAGTATCAAATGCCACATTAACTACATGGATCAATCACAGCATTAAATTATCTCTATTTATTTATTTAAAGTTTTGAATTCCAAATTCTATCCCTCTCTCATTCCCTCCTTCCCTATGTTCCCCTATCCCTGAGATGGTAAGCAATCAGATATAGGTTATGCATGTGCAATTATATAAAACATTACCATGTAAGTCATTTTATATAAAAAGACTCAAGTAAAAAAAAAAAAGTGAAAATGCAAAATAGCATGCTTCAGTCTGTGTTTGATTAATATCAGTTCTTTCTCTGGAGGTGGACAGTATGCTTTATCATTAGTCCTTTGGGATTGTCTTGGATCATTGTATTGCTGAGAATAGTTAAGTCATGCACAATTGCTCACAGAAAAATAATGCTATCCCTGTGCACAATGTTGTACTGGTTCTACTTATTTCACTATAAATCAGTTCATATAAGTCTTTCCAGGTTTTTCTGAAATCATCATGCTAGTCATTTATTATAGCACAACAATATTCCATTGCAATCATATACCACAGCTTATTTAGTCATTCCCCATTTGATGGGCATTCCTTCAATTTCCAATTCTTAGCCACCACAGAGTTGCTATAATATATATATATTTTTTGGTACATTTTTTTTTCCTTTTCTCTTTTTCACAATTACTATTCTTAACTGTTTCCCTTCATCCTATTCCCTTCCCCATGATATTTACTCTATTTTCCATCTTCTTTCACCCTATCTCTCCTCGAAGAGGATTTGCTTCTGACTGACCTCTCCTCGAATCTGCCCTCCCTTCTTTCACCCCTCCCCTTCCTACTTTCCTCCAGAATTAGATAGATTACTCCAACTAATTGAGTGTGTATGTTATTCCCACCTTGAGCCAACTCTGATGAGATTAAGGTCTCTGAGCCAATTCTGATGAGTTCATTCACTGCCTCAATCCTCCCCCATTTTTCCCCCCACTCCATAAGCCCTTTCCTGTTTCTTTCATGTGGGATTTCTACCTGTCCTCTTCCCCCTCCCCCAGCATATTTCTCTCACCCCTCAATTTTACCCTAAATATATCATCATGGAACAGCTAGTTGACACAGTGGACAGAGCACCCACCCTGGACCCAGGAGGACCTGCACCCAAATCTAGCCCCAGTCACAAGACACTCACCCACTGCTCTTCCCTGGGCATGTCACCCATCTCCAACCACCACACACACAAAAAGATAAACAAAAAATAAATGCTTTGCAGATATCATTCCTTCATAATCAATTCCCACCTGTGCCCTCTATCTAGATTTATTTCTATCATCTGCCCTAATACTGAGAAATTTCTTATGAGTTAGATGTATCATCTTCCCATGTAGGAATGTAAACAGTTTAACCTTTTAACATCCCTCTTAGTTTCTTTTTCCTGTTTACCTTTTTATGCTTCTCTAGGGTCTTGTATTTGAAAGTCAAATGTTCTATTCAGTTCAGGTCTTTTCATGACTAATACCTGAAAGTCCTCTTTTTCATTGAAGTCCCATTTTTGCCCCTGAAAGATTATACTAAGTTTTGCCGGGTAGGTGATTCTTGGTTGTAATTGCAATTCCTTTGCCCTCTGGAATATCATATTCCATGCCCTCTGATCCTTTAATGTAGAAGCTGCTAGATCTAGTGCTATCATGACTGTGGCTCCACAGCACTTGAGTTGTCTCTTTTTGTTTGCTTGCAATATTTTCTCCTTGACCTGGGAGCTCTGGAATTTGGCTATAATATTACTGGGAGTTTTCATTTTGGGATCTTTTTCAGGAGGTGTTTGGTGAATTCTTTCAATTTCTATTCTACTTTCTGCTTCTAGAGTTTTGGGGAAATTTTCCCTGACAATTTCCTGGAAGATGATGTCTAAGTTCTTTCCTTGATCATGGTTTTAAGGTAGTCTAATAATTTTCAAATTATCTCTCCTGGATCTATTTTCCAGGTCAGCTGTTTTTCCAAGGAGATATTTCACACTGCCCTCTATTTTTTTTTAATTCATTTGGATTTGCTTTATTGTGTCTTGATTTCTCATAAAGTCATTTGCTTCTATTTGCTCAGTCTTAATTTTTAAGCAATGATTTGCTTCAGAGAGCTTTTGTACCTCATTTTCCATTTGGCCAATTTGACTTTTCAAGCTGTTGACTTTTTTTCATGATCCTCCTTCATCACTCTCATTTCTCTTTCCATTTTTTCCTCTACCTCTCTTACTTTTCCCTCTACTTCTTTTACTTTATCTTCAGTCTTTTTTGAGCACCTCTATGGCCTGAGACCAATTCATACTTTTCTTGGAAGTTTTGGATGTAGGAGCCCTGACATTGCTATTCTCTTCTGAGGGTGTACCTTGATCTTCCTTCTCACTAAAGAAACTTTCTATGGTGCTCATCGTTCTCTGTCTGCTGATCTTGCCCCTCCTTTACTTGACTTTTAATTCCTTCTTAAAGTGGGGCACTACTTCCAGGATGTACTGTCCCAAGCTTCAGGGGGTCTAAGGTGGTATTTAAGGAGGGGCAGGTTGTTCGCTCACCTGCCTTGTTCTCTGGTCCATAGATAACACCAGGCCAACTTGCTAATTAACCAGGCAGCAAAACTGTGTGCTGTGATTGTTAGCTCAGATGAGCCTGTGCCCCTCCCCTACCTGGGCCATCACCACTCAAGCCTACTTCCTGGTTCCCAGCAGTGGTGACAAGTTCTGCCTCAGTGCCAGCAGAGAACCCTGTAATCTCCCCCCAGCCAACCGCTCAGCCCTCTCACCAGACTGTGAGCTTAATTCCAGAAGACTCTGGCACTGCAGCTGATTCTGAGGCTCTGGGGTTCTTTTTCTCTGGTGAGGCCTGCCTGGGACTGGATCTGTATCAGCGTGAACTCAGGGTTGAGGTCCACTCTCGCCCCAGCATAGCAGCCCCCTTCTGTTAAACTTCTAAGACATCTTTGGCTGGAAAATAATCTCATCCTGTTCTTTTGCGGGTTCTGCTGTTGCAGGAATTGTCCTATGGCATTATTTGGAGGTTTTCTGGAGCAATCATGTCGTGAGTTCCAAGAGCTTCCTGCCTTTCCTCTGCCATCTTAGCTCCACCCCAGAAATCCACAGAATTAAATTAGCAGTATGCAAACCTGCTTTATGTTATGCTGAAACATAAAACCTGTGTCTTTATAGGGGAAATCTTCTCTACTTTGAAAAGGTTTAAACCATATAACCCTTCCACAGAAAGCTTGTTAACTACACTAAAAATAAGAAACATGATCAATGTAAACAGTATGTATGCCTACAATTTATGCTAAAATTCTATGGTTAGACTATAAAATAAGGCATACCAGTGCTGTAGAGGTCTTTTCCTAGTACCTTATTTACTGATATCACATACATCTTAAACGCCTAAATTGTATTAAGAGAAAATCTGCAAATGGAGTTTTCAGTATCCTGAAACTACTATAAATAATATAGTAGGAAAAAAAAAAACCCTGAAAATAAAGGAATTCTTCTTTACAGAGTATTCTAGGTTATTTAACTAAACAAAGCTTGCCCATTTATGTGCCAATAAAAACATTATGGCTGAGGAAAGCTTTTTATATTCCATTTCTGCATAACAATGCAAAGTAACAATGTTGAGTAAATGCTTTATGTAATATTTCTCTGCAGAGAAATCAAGTCATGAAAACAGATTTTTAAAACATAGAATGTAAAGATGTTCACTTTCACTTCAAATTTTACTGACACATGACTAGCTATAAAAATACTTAAGACAATGTATTATACTGTATTTCACTGTTTTGAATTCTAGGCCTCAGGCTCTATGAAAAAAAATGTTTCCTATAAACTTCAGATCAGTCTAATGTAAAACTCTTTTGCTTTCAACTGGCCAATTAAAGTAAACAGTATTTTACATTAGTCAGTGCTACTAGTTTTCATAGAAGCAATTTTAAAGTTAGGCAGGATTTAATGAAAATAGCATTATGCTACAGTTTATGAATGAAACATAGTTAAATTATAAAGAAGAGAATTCTTTTTTGTCCATCATGAACCACGGTCAGATAATTATAGCTAGGATTATTAACTTCCCCAGTTGCTATACATGTATTTTTAACTTTAATCTAACACAAAGATAGATTATATTTTACAAGGGCACAGCTAAAAACCTTGAATTTTTCCATTAGGATTAATTCAATATTTTCTATGTATGATGTTTATTGTAGCCAAAAAGTTAAAATTGATTTCTTTTACATTATGCTTTATTTCAGAGAATCTATGATGTGCAAAGGTTTTCAGAAGTAATCAAGCTAAAGCAGGAATCTCTTACAACATCTCTGAAGAAGACAACAATAGTCAAACTGTTGAAATGGATTGCTTTTTTAAAGTAGAGAGCCTCAACATTCTCCCTGTTTTGGAAATACCATGAGAAGAGCAAGCATGAAGGTAGCAGGGATGGTAAGTCAACAACCATTTATTAAGTGCCTACCATGTGTCAGGTACTGTGTATGTACTGAGAATACAAAGAATGATTTTTTTAAAATAGTCCCTACTCTCAAGGAGATCACAGTCTAACTAAGGAGACACATGAAAACAATTATGTACAAGCCAGACATAAAGAGGATAGACTGAGGATAAACAGAGGAATGGCATTAGCATTAAAGGGGGATGGGGAAAGGCTTCCTGAAAGTGAGGTTTTATTTGGGACTTAAAAGAAACCAAGGAAGCTATGAGGCAGAGATGAAGAAGAGAATTTCTTGTTTCCTTCGTGTGAACTACCTCTCCCCAGTCCACCTTTCCCCTTCCCCCTTTCCCCTCCCCCAGTCTATTTCTCCTACCCCTCAACCCTAAAAGATGTCATCATGGGTTAGCTAGGTGGCACAGTGGACAAAGCACTAGCCCTGGACCCAGGAGGTGCTGAGCCCAAATCTGGCCCCAGACATAAGACACCCCACCCTGTTTTCCCCACAAAGATAAACAAAAAGAAAAAATTCTTTACATATATCATCCCTTCATGTTTGGTTCAGACCTGTGTCCTCTGTGTATTCCTTGATGAAAAAGTTCTTATGAGTTCAAAATATTATCTTCCCATGTAGGAATGTAAACAGTTCAATATCCCACATGATTTTTTTTTTCTTTTAACTTTTATATGTTTCTCCAGGGCCTTGTATTTGAAAGTCGGATTTTCTATTCAGTTCAGGTTTTTTCATCACAAATGCCTGAAAGCCCTCTTTTTCATTCAAGTCCCATTTTGTCCTCTGAATGATTATACTCAGTTTTGCTGGGTACATGATTCTTGGCTGTAGTCCCAGTTATTGTGCCCTCTGGAATATCATATTCCATGCCCTCCAGTCCTTTAATGTAGATGCTGCTAGATCTTGTTTTATCCTTATTGTAGCTCCATAGTATTTGAATTCCTTTTTTCTAGCAGTTTACAACATTGTCTCCTTGACATGGGAGCTCTAGAATTTGGCTATAATATTCTTGGAGGTTTTCCTTTTGCAGTCTCTTTCAGGAGGTGATTGGTGGATTCTTTTAACTTCTATTTTACCTTCTGCTTCTAGAATATCAGGGCAATTTTCTCTCACAAACTCTTGGAAGATGATGTCTAAGTTCTTTCCTTGATCATGGTTTTAAGGTAGTCTAATAATTTTCAAATTATCTCTCCTGGATCTATTTTCCAGGTCAGCTGTTTTTCCAAGGAGATATTTCACACTGCCCTCTATTTTTTTTATTCATTTGGATTTGCTTTACTGTGTCTTGGTTTCTCATAAAGTCACTAGCTTCCATTCGTTCAATGCTAATTCTTAGACAATAATTTTCTTCAGATAGCTTTTTTTATCTCCTTTTCCATTTGGCTTTTCAAGCTGTTGCATTTTTTCTTATGATTCTCCTGCAGTTTCATTTCTCTTTCCATTCTTTCCTCCACCTTTCTAAATCTTCCTTCTATCTCTCCTACTTTCTCCTCAAAGTACCTTTTAAGTGCTTCCATGGCCTGAGACCAATTCATATTTTTCTTGGGAGCTTTGGATGTAGGGGCCCTGAGGTTGCTATCCTTTTCTGAGGGCACACCTCAATCTTCCTTGTCACTAAAGAAACTTTCTATTGTTCTCAACTTTCTTTGCTTGGTCATCTTGCCATTTTTTACTTGACTTTTAACTCCCTCTTACAGTGGGGCCTTACTTCTAAGCTACACTGTCCCAAGCTTCAGAGGGTCCCAGGTGTTTCAGTGTTTTTTTTGTTTTGTTTGGGGGTGAGGTAACTGGGGTCAAGAGACTTGCCTAGGGTCAAAAAAACCATATATGTCATACAGCTAGTAAGTGTCAAGTGTCTGAGGCCGGATTTGAACTCAGGTCCTCCTGAATCCAGGGCCAGTGCTCTATCTACTGCGCCACCTACCTGCCCCCCAGGTATTTCAGTTTGAGGGAGGACAGGTTTTTCTCTCACCTGGCCTGTTCTCTGGTCTGATAACCTTAAGCCAACTTGCTAGTTAACCAGCCAGTAGAGTGCTGAGGTGGTTCTTAGCTCTGATGAGCCAGTGCCCCACCCCCACCTGGGCCTCCTGCTGCTCAGGATTTCTTCCTGGCTCCCTGCTGGGGTGGGATAGCCGAATTCCTCCTTAGGTCCCACAGACACTCCTGCATTTCCCCCCCCCCCCCAGTCAGCCATTCAGCCCTCTAACCCAACCTTAAGCTTAGCTCCAGAAGATGCAGGTATGCTGCTGATTTGGAGGTTTGGGGATAAGTTCCTCTTTCACCTCGAAAACTCTCTCCCTCTTTATCTTTGACTCTTAAGAATCCCCAACTTTTTTTAAACATCAGTTCCTAATTTTCTTCAAAGAATACCTCCTATATATAGACTTTCTTAATTTCCCCAGCTACTAGTGCACTCCAATTACTTTATATTTACTTTACATATGGTCATTTTGTATGTACTTAAATGTGTATATGCTGTTCTCACTTTTAGAATCTAAGTTCCTTGAAGATACAGACATATCATTTATGATTTGCAACCACAACACATAGTCCAGTGTCTAGTACATAATAGGTACTTAAATTCTTGATTGAATGAATGATTGCTTTTACTACTTCTGGGAGGTTTTCTTTTATTGCCTTGGGCAAGTCATTAAACTTGTTTGGTTCAGTTTCTTCAATTGTGGAATGGAAATAATAGCACCTATCTTCTAGGGTTGTTATTAGAATCAAATGAAGGCAATGTTTGTAAAGCACTCAGCACAGTGTTTAGAAAATAGCAGGGTCTATAGGAATGTTCACTATTATTATTTCTTAAAATATGGCAGAAGATTCCTATTTTATCAATGTTTTCTTAAATTATCTCTACTGATTCTGGTTTTTTTTTAGTTCTATTATTTTGATAGTACACATCTCATATATTATTTAAATTCTCCAAGCATTTGATTTTGTTCTAAGTGTTTTGTATTAAATTTCTAGGGATGTTTGTCCTATTTATTTTTCACTGAGTAATTTTTTTTTTTGCCTTCTATTCTTGGCTTTTCCATGTCCCTCCAAAACCCCCCAAATTTCATTTTTTTTTCACTTGTTGAAACTCTTCCTTCAGTTTTTTTTTTTGGGGGGGGATCATTTGTGGTCAATCATGGAATAGGGTAGCTGTGATGGCTGAATAATAGCAGCTTTTTGGCTCTTGCTCATTTAGTGATACTAGTGTGGGGGCACCAAGACAGCAAATATGATCTTGAATGAATGAATAATACTAAGATGCTACACTTTTATGTGTTCCAAAATCCTATTTGGGATAGCTAAGCTGGAATCTGTCATTCATACAGGTCATCCTCTCAACAAATGAGAAGCAACTCCATGCCAAACACCATCTTCCATTTCAGTCTGTGAATAATGTGCAAGGTCATGCCTTGCCCTCTGCCATAGACTGGGATGCTGACCTTTCTGATCACTGAGTTTGACAGAAATTCCTTCTCTTTGGTTGTTTCTTCCTTCTTTAACCTTCCCTCCGTCTCCAGCAGAAAGCCCTCTCCTTCGAAGTCAAATGCACATCACAGCTTGAAGTTTTTCCTTCAAGGCCACTCATATGGCATGAGCCTCCTCCATGAAGCCCTTCTTGATACCCTTTTATCACAAATGTGTCCTTTCCTTCTTCAAATTTTTCATAACACTGCCTAAGTCTCTCTTACGTTTCTCATTTTCCTATGTACCAGTTATTTGAGTATTTATCCTCCCCTTCTAACTCAACTGTAAATTCCACAAGAGCAAGACTTTCATCACATCTATGATTATATATCAGATATTTCTTATGTAAAATCCTCATTATTTTTTGAATATTAATTTGTGCACAAAGGATTAAAGTTAAATCCATTTACATTTTGAAGATAAACTATACTTAGGCTATCAAAGGAATTTAAAGTGAGAAACAGGGTAAGTGGCTCATCAGTGAAGTGCATATGGGGCCTCCAGGTAGGAATGGGCTAAATAAATGGAAGAAGGCCCCAGAAAGCTGCCAAACATATCAGGGGAGAAGTGTCTAAGGATATTACCATCCCTTCCTCCTTCCCCTTTTTCATCTCCAGAACTTCAATTGTAAATTAGACTTCACTTTTCCCTTCTTTCCAAGGCTAAGTGCCTGGGAAGGACAGTGCTAGGCAACAAAGAGAGTTCCACTAGCCTTTCCAGGTAGCTATATAGGCATAAATGCTATAGACAAGGCAGATATCCTTAAGTAAGGACAGATTTAACAACAGCTTTCAAAGCAAGGTTGTAGGATTTATGTAAATATAATATATTAAGGTAATATAAATATAACACTAGTCCATTTATGCCAATTACTCCAAAGTTTAAATATATATTTAATAAACTTCCTCCGAATTACACATATGACAACAGGAGCAGTATGATTAAAATATATAGTGATTTTAAGTCATAAATGACCATTTACAAAAAAAAAAAAGAAAAAAGATTTTAAAATCTAGATGTCATTTTTCCATACCACTTGTCAGATCAGAGCTAACATTTTATATATATCTTATATATTAGTTTTTTAAACTGGATTTTGGAATAAACTTTAAATATATCTGGTCCCAAACATCCATTTATATTCTTGCTGTTAGAGGAATAGTTTGCAGCATATAGGACCAAGTATCCATGACATACACGGACATGGCTAAGGACAATTTATAGGCAGAAATAATAATTTTAATGGATCCTGACTTTTTTTAACCTGGCTGCAGGATAAGCATATCCTAATAGCTGGAAGAGAATTCTCTGTCCTAGGGACAAGGTTTCTTAAGCTTTTTTGTGTCATTTTCCTTTGTGTCATGTCCTTTGGGGAAGCCCATGGACTTCTCGGAATGTTTAAAATGTGTAAAATAAAATCCACAGGATTACAAAGAAAAATTACTAATGAAATATAGCAATTATTTATATACATGCAAAACTAATATATGCATTCATGTATATACATACATTATACACATATGTATGTGCATGTATGTGTATGCACACATATATAGATATGGATATAGTTAGAGATATATTATATACACATACTATAAATTAAGAATTTCTTTCCTAGAGCTTTCTGGGCTTTCAAACATGAGGGAATGTGTAGAATTCATCAAGTTATATATCTATACACACACACACACACACACACACTCACATATATCATTTGAGTAAAAATTATGCTAACTGGAAATATAATTTCTCCCTATTTTTATAGGAGTTAATTTTCTTTTGATATTGAAGTGTCACAAATATTAAGGAACTCACAGAAACAATTTTTATAGTTCAAAGATAAAAATAAGGACAAAACACTTAAAATCAATCAGTTTCTGTTTCTGATCCCCCTAAGTTCAGTAGTTTCAGTCCTACCTGATCTTTGTGACCACATATAGGCTTTTCTTGGCAAAGATAGCAGAATAATTTGCTATCTCCTTCTCTAGATCATATTACAGATGAGGAACTGAGACAAACAGGGTGAAGTGACTTGCCCAAGGTCACACAGCTACTAATAGTCTGAGGCCAGATTTGAACTCAGGAAGATGAGCCTTCCTGACTCCAGGCCTGGTACTCTGTTCACTGTGCCACCTAGTTGTCCTTCAAAACCCATAAACAGCCAAATTTTCATTATTCATTCATTTTCATCCACTTTGCTGCTAAAATGTTTGTGGTTGTCCATTATGACATAAATAAATATAAAGGTTATTTGAAAAAAGACTAATAATCTAAAATACATGTAAAAAACTCCCCAAAAGATGTGAAATTCAGCTCTAAATTATATTCCCCTATGAATAGAATACATTTGCAGCAAAAAGATATAAAGTCCCATTTTGCTATATAAATCAAGGTTCTAACCGAAATGGCTACATAATTAATCTACTTCATAGCCTATACTTATTATCTTCCTTATTCAAAATAATTACTTTTCGATATATTGGTGAAAATACCTTTAAATTATATTTATGAGCATTATCCAAAATAGCAGGCACCAACTCATCAGTAGATTCCCCATTATTATCAGCTAAACCACGTGGGTTCCAAGATAGGGCTATTACACCTAAGAGACAAAGGAAAAAACAAAACAAAAAAACAAAACAGAGAAAGAGATGATTTGTGGGTACTACATAAATTGAAAGTAGTAATTTCTTTTAATAGCTTAATAATCAACATTCAAGAGGAAGTGCTATTTTGAAAGCAGTACTAGAAGATCAGTCCACATAGAATAAGACTGGATAAAAAGAAAACATCTACTAATAGAAGGTGGTGGTATGGATCTACATATTAAAGATCTTTTTATTAAAGTTTAATTAATTACAAATGCAGGTTGAATTACCTGATATTATTTAAAGCTGTTTGCAATAATTTACTTATAAAAGGAAATATATTTTCTTTTTTTGAGAGTGACCAGCTTGCTTTAATTATTATTTTTTCATAAAAGAATTTTATTATTGTCCAGTTACATGTAGAGATAGTTTTCAACATTTGTTTTATAAGACTTCTAGTTTCAAATTTTTCTCCTCCTCTCCCCTCCCTCCCCCCTCCCCAAGACAGCAATATATTTTCAAATGATGTTTCATTATCTTAGCAATAGCATTTAATGAATATAATTTACATACAAAACACTTTAAAAAAGATATGGAAAGACCCCAAAGAGATAGATGGAAGCAATTCCTGTCTTGAAGGATCCCATCATCCAAAAAGAAAAAAGGTTAACTATAAGATACAGAAATGTTTTAGGTTTTTTCAAGGATTAGCTCTACTTTTCCATGAAGTAAAACTTGCCAAATATTTTCCCCCAAAAGATCTTTACAGACTAACACTAAATAGATCTTTACTTTGAATGCTTTCAGCATTCATGTAGCATAAAAATAATGATAACAATAGCTAACATTTCTATAGCTCTTACCATGTTCCAGGTGCTGTGCTAAGCACTTTACCATTATTATCTCATTTGTTATCATCATCACTCCCATTTTGCAGGTAAGGAAACTGAGGTAATTAGAGGTTAAGTGATTTGCCAAAGGTTGCACAGCTAATAAGTGTTTGAGGTGGTATTGGAACCCAGCTATTTTTGACTCCCAGCTCAGTTCTCTCCCCAGTGTACCACCTACCTGTCCCCCAAGTGAATACTTACAAAAATGTGCCTATCTATTTTTACAAAGACGCTGCCAGTGGGTCAACAGACACTCAATAAGGCCTCACTTCCTAACGAGCACTGTGCTCTGCAACAGGGAAACAAAGGGGAAACACTCCCCGCCCTCATGGAGCATTCTAAAGGGAGAAACAGAATGTAAATAAAGATGTACATACAACATTATAAAGAGTAACTGGAAGGTAAAGTCAGAGAGAAGGCCCTGGGGTGAGGCTGAAGAAACAGTTAAGGGTGGAAACCAGGAGAGGGCTTCAAAAAAAGTTGGTATTTGAGTTGAGTCCCAAAGGAAATCACGGAAGAAGAGCACATTTTGGACATGGAAGAGAGACTGGACAAAAGCAGTAAGTTGTGAAGTTGTATGTAAGGAACAGCAAGTACCCGCTGAATCCTGGAATAAATGGAGGGGTATAAAGCATCAGAAGACTGAAAAGGCAGGAAGCAGCCAAGTTTTAAATGTCTTTAAATGCCAAAAAGTGGATTTTATATTTTAACCTGGAGGTAATAAGGAATCACGGCGTTTTATTGAATGGGATAGGAGTCAGGGTAAGGGTGACAGTCGGACCTGCCTTTCAGGAAAACCACTTGTCTGCTAGGTGAGGGATGGGCTATACTGGAGAGAAACTTAAGGTAGGGTGACCAAGTAGAAGATTATTACACTAGTATAAATAAGAGGTAGTAAAGACGTATACCAGGGCTTTGTGAATGATGAGAGAAGGGAACATAGAGGAGAGGTTGGAAGGAAGAAATAACAAGACTTATCAAGAGATTAGATAGGTGGGTTCACTGTGCAGAGTCAAGGATGATACTTAGGTTTATAATTGGCTTCGATGGCTAAGATGATGATGATGCCTTGCCAGTAATAGTAAAATGCGGACTGGATATGTAGATCTGGAACATCTTCTGCATAGGGATGATAACTAAAGTCTTCAGAGCTGATGAAAGTATTAAGTGAGATAGTATAGAGTGAAAATAAAAGATGATGCAGGAAAAAGACCTTTGGGGAGTACTAATTATTTGTGGGTGTGACCTGGATAAAGAACCAACAAAGGATACTGATAATGAACTGTAAGACAAGTAGGAGGAAGACCCTGAGAGACCCCAAGAGAACAGTGTCATGAAAACCTAGAGAGGAGAAAGAATCCAGGAGAAGATGGTAACTGGCATGGTCAAGGCTGTAGAAAAGTTTAAACAAGAGCGAGAGAAAGAGAGAATTAAGAAAAGAACATAAGAAGTTCAGGTTAATCTGAGATAACCTAATATGAATGTGATCTAAAAGGTATCATAGCAGATGTCCTCTTATGACTCCTTTAAAATTCTGATTAGAGAGGGAATTCTCTAAAGAGTTTATGTAAAAACAGAAGAAACAAAAGATTTCTCAGTTTCCCAAATCAGTGACCTCTGCCTGAAGATAGCCACCAGGATACTCTTTGTCCTTTCATTTTCATTATTAATATTTATTATACAATTTCACAATTGTATAATATTTATTATATAATATCCAAGTACACCGGGTGACATTGTACAAGATCCAATTACTGAGTTGGTTAAAAAGAAATTACTGTCATTCATATAACAACGACTACTCTGGCCTGAGGATTCTACTCAGATCAAAAACAGGAGGCTGGAAGTTCATTATACAGTTAGCTCCTCCACAGGGATGTTACTGGGGCCTCCCCTTGCTGACAGTAGCACAAACTCAACCTCATCTGATTTTTCTGTTGCTTCAATAACATTCTTTTTGCTACTATCTTGTAGCTTCTGTTGCCATGCTGTTCCGGAGCCCCCAAATTTAGACCTTCCACAGTTTACAGTTATTAAATATTTTAGTATTTTAAAACCAATTAAATTTTTTTTAATTTGGCACCAATTTAAAGAAAGCATGTTTATTTTTCTTTATTAGTTTTAAGGCAGGATTTTTTGGGGAAAAGTAAACAAAGGTCTAGGTGTTATTAATTTACTCTGGAATCTAAGGGGTATCTATAAATATGCCTAATGGAAAAGTTTCTTTGATATTCAAAAGCTATTCAGAAATACAAGATTACCTTCATTTAGTTAAAACACTTTGACTACATCCCTTGGAAATTTCTTGGGATAATACACAATGAGAAATAAGGGGAAAATCCTTCAATTGATCTTATCAAGTTTTTTCCTACTCTGAATGAACTATTCTTGCCAAATGTCAAGGCAGTCAAGGAAAATGGAAATCTACTCTGGCAGCATGCTGTCAAGGTTTACTGGTATTGCTAAAATATAGCACACAATTTATCTGTGACAACATGTTAAGAGGCTTGGGATTAAGAGCTAGGAGCTGGAATCTTCCATTTGAAGTAACTTAAAAGTTCCTAAACACTGCTTTCTGAAGTACATACAGCCCAGTGATGGAAGAACAAGGTAGATTCTTCAAGTGAGGGAGAGAAAGCTTTCTAGATTTGTTAATGAGAACCCAGAAACGCATTATGTTTAGAGAAAATAATAGATGATTGTGCTGTAAGAAGTGATAAAAGGGACAGTTTCAGAGAAACTCGGGAAGACTTGTGTGAACTGAAACCAGGAGAAAAATGTATACAGTAACAACATGTTTGAAGAAATGGAACTTTGAAAGACAAAAATGTCAAAGGATATGAACAGATAGATTTCAAAGGAAAAAAAAGTCCAAGCTATCTACAAACCTATGAAAGATTCCCTAAATCACTAATAATTAGAGAAATGAAATTTAAGGCAACTCTGAGAATCCATCTCACATTTTAGACTGACAAAGATAACAGGAGCCGATTGACAAACTTTGGACCAGATGTGTTAAACAAGGCATACTAGTGTACTGTTGGTGGAGCTGTAAATTGGTTCAGTTAATCTAGAAAGCAATTTGAAACTGTGCCCCAAAAGTTACTAAACAATGTGTCCTCTTTGACCCCCCAATAGCATCTACCACTACTGATCCATATTCTAAATAAATCAAAGAAAGAGGAAAAGGACCTATGTGTACAAATATATAATAGCTTCTGTTGTAGTGAAAATTTTAGTAACAAAGGGAGTACACCCATCGACTGGGGAATGGCTAAACAAATTGTTATAATTCTAATGGGATATTATTGGATATGAGATAAGGAATGGGATAAGGAATTATGATATGAACAGTTTCAGAGGAAACTGGAAAGACCAATGAACTGAAACACCAAAATAAGCTGAACTAATTTCATAAAATGATAACATTATAAAGAAAATCAATAGTGAAAGACTTTAGAATTCTGGTTAATGCAAATAAACGAGTATAAAGGAATGATGTTGAAACACAGAATTCTCTTCTAAACCAAGAGGTGATGAACATAAAAAGGAGAAACATATGGTTCTGGACATTGGTGATACAGGAATTTGTTTTGCCGGTCTAGGATTGTACCCACTGAGGGTTTTTTGTTTTGTTTTGTTTTGTTTTTTTGTTTTTCCTATTGAGGTTTTAATTTGTCATTCACTCCTTCAATTTAAGGAGGGGCAAATTAATAAAAGAAAAAATGGCGAGGACTTGCACTAGAGAGGGAGATTGGTAGATAGTGATAAAATGGTTTCCTAAAAGAGAAGAAATTAAAGAAATTGGCATCAATGAAACATTTAAATATACAAAGAAGAAAATAGAAGGAAGTTTAGAATTAGACAAAGATGCTGTACAGTATTGTGGTAGTTTCATATAAAAATAATCCTCTTTTCAGTCCTTATTTGTGTATTACCCAATTAATATTTATAAATGTCTATTAATTTCAGAATAAAAATTACATAAATCCAAAAGTTATTTTAATAAGACAAGGACTCTGATCAAATGAAATTATGAACAGGAACTACATAGAATCAATGAAGAAGCATAAGGAGGAGATGGAGTCCAGATAAAGAATAAAATATATATTTCTTTTCTTAAATATATATTTCTATACATGGCCAGTGTGGGCTTTGTTCTGCTTGACAATGCATGGGTTTTTGGGTTTTGTTTTTTTTCCTGCAATGGAGGGAATGTAAGGGATAGGGTAGGAAAAAAAAAAGAGAAAGAACACAATAGGTCAGAAGAAATGATAGAATAATAGGCCTATTTTGAAAATTTAATACTTAAGTTTTAAAAAATAGATTCCATTCTTGAAAGACCAATAAAACCTTTATTTAATAACTAAAAAAATATGTGTGTGTATAAACACACACACACATATATATACACATATGTGTATATATATATGTGTATATATATATAATACACACACACATATATATGTAGAGTATATGCATATGATTGTAACAAGCTTTTCCTTAATACAAAGACATATTTTAACACTAATATTCTTCCAATGAAGCTTTCCATAGCATCATCATGAAATACTGCAACCTAAGAATTTGAGTTGCAAGTCATGAAGAGTAAATGGAGAGGCAGCTAGGTGGCACAGTCAATAAAGCACCAGGCCTACATTCAGGAGGACCGGAGTTCAAATCCAGTCTCAGACACTTGACACCCTGGGCAAGTCACTTAGCCCTAACTGCCCCACCAAAAAAAAAAAAAAAGTGAATGGAGAGACACTTGAGTAAAAATGAATAGGTTGCAACATTATTAATGAGTAGTTATACAGAAAAAGAATGCTCTCAGATAGATGACCACTGTCAATTTTATTTATATATATATATATATGTACATATGCACAAATTATATACCATATTCTTTCTTTCTATCTATCTATGACCAAACATGTAAATTCACAAAGGAGAAAACCGAATTGTGAAAAGACATAGAGACCCTCTAATTATAGGAGAATGTAATGCTCCTCTTTCAAAGCAGAACAAATAAGACAGATAAAAAAGAAAATATGGAACTGAACCACGTGTTGGAGATGTTAGAGCTGAAAGATTTAAGACTTTTTCTGAATGGGAATATTAAAGACTATATACAGATTTCTTTTTAAAAGTGATATAAATGAAAGAAGTGGAAAGCAAATGAGAGCTATGGAGAAGAGATTTGGAGAGAATGAACAGTTTAACTCAAAATATGCAAAACCTCATCCAAGCAACAGACTTCCTAAAAATAAAAATGGACCAAATAGAAGTTAATGACTCCATGAAACAATAAGAAATACCAAAACAAAAACAAAGTCAATAGATTAGAAGCATATCATATAAGAAACAACTGACCTGGAAACCTGATCAAGGAGAGATCATTTAAGAATCAATGGTAGGGGTAGCTAGGTGGCACAGTGAATAAAGCACCAGCCCTGGATTCAGGAGGAACTGAGTTCAAATTTGGCCTCAGACACTTGACACTTACTAGCTGTGTGATCCTGGGCAACTCACTTAACTCTCATTGCCCTCATTATATTTCTAAATGCTTATATAAATAAATTCGGAAAAGAACAGATCAATAAATTCACCATGCATTAAAAAAAAACAAGAAAAATAACAAATTAAAAATCCCCAATTAAACACCAAATTCGAAATTCTGAAAATCAAAGGAAAGATAAGGAAAATTAAAAGGAAAACCCACTAAACTAATAAACTAGAAACTGATTTTATGTGGCAAAAATAAAATTGATAAACTTTTGATTATTAAGAAAACCAAATTACTAAATATAAAAAAATGAAAAAGGTGAATTCACCACTAATTAAGATGAAATTAAAGCAAATATTAGGCATTATTTTACCCAATTATATGCCACTAAAACTGCCAATCTAAGTGAAATGGATGAGTATTTATAAAAATATAAACTGCCCAGATTAACAGGAAACAGATAGCTTTATCCTAGAAAATAATTCTATCCTAGAAAAAGAAATTGAACAAGCCATCAATGAACTCCCTAAGAAAAAATCCCCAGGACAAGATGGATTTACAAGTGAATTCTGCCAAACTTTTAAAGAATGATTGATTTCAATACTATATAAACTATTTAAGAAAATAGGTGAAGGAGTCCTACCTAATTCCTTTTATGATATAAATAGAGTACAAAATATTTTAGAGAGCTAGAAAAAATAATGCCAAAATTCATCTGGAAGAACAAAAAAGGTCAAGAATATCAAGGGAATCAATGAATAAAAAACGTGTAGAAAAAAAAAAGTAGTAATCTTCAAAACAATCTGGTACTGGCTAAGAAACAGAGAGATGGATCAGTGGAATAGATTAGATACACAATACACAGTAATAAATGACCAGAGTAATCAAGTGTTTGATAAATAAAAAAATCTAAACTTTGGGAAAAAAATACTCACTATTTGATAAAAATTGCTGGGGAAATTGGGAAGCAATTTGGTATAGATGATTATTTCATACCATACACCAAGATAAGGTCATAATAGATACATAATTTAGACATAAATGGTCATATAATGAGCAAATTAAAGGAATATGGGGAAATTTACCAGTCAAATCTATGGATAAGTGAAGGATTGTGACTAAAAAATAAGAAATAAGGGGCAGCTGGGTGGCGCAGTGGATAGAGCACCAGCCCTGGAGTCAGGAGTACCTGAGTTCAAATCCAGCCTCAGACACTTAACACTTACTAGCTGTGTGACCCTGGGCAAGTCACTTAACCCCAATTGCCTCACTAAAAAACAAACAAAAAAATAAGAAATAGATAGGATCACCGGATATAAAATGAATAATTTTGATTAGTTTGAATTTTAAAAAATTGCAGAAACAAAACTAATGCAGACAAGATTAGGGGAGGAAAAGCAGGAAACTAGGAAAAATGTTTATAAGTTTCTCTGATAAAGTCCCCAATTCCCAAAATATAGAAAACTAAATAATATTTATAAGACCTTGAGTACCTTCCCAATTTATAAATGTCAAAGGATATGAACAGGCAATTTTCAGAAGAAAAAAATCAAAGCTAGAATATAATCACTACTGACTAGAGAAATGAATATTAAAACAACTCTGAGGTACCACCTCACATGTATCGAATTGGCTAAATAATAGAAAAGGGAAATGGCAAATGGAAGGGATGTGGAAAAATTGGGCACTATTGGTGGAGTTGCAAATTGATTCAGCCTAAAGTACTATAAAACTGTGCACATCTTTTGATCCAGCAATACCACTACTAGGCCTGTATGTGAAAGAAATCAAAGAAAAAGGAACAATTTTTGTGATATCAGAGAATTAGAAACTGAGGGAATGCGCCTATCAACTGGAGACTGCCTTAACAAGCTGTGATATATGATTATGATTGAATATCATTGTGTTATAAGAAATGATGAGGAGCAGCTAGATGGCGCAGTTCATTGCCCCGTTCCCCCACCCCCTCCCCAACAAAAAATGATGAGCAACGTGGTTTCAGAAAAACCTGGGAAGACTTATATGAACTGATACAAAGTGAAGAGAGCAGAATGATGAGAACATCATATACGGAACAGCAATATTATAAGATGATCAACTGCAAATGACTTCATTATTTTTTTTAGAATTTTATTTTCCAAATTACATGCAAAAACAAATTTTGACTCAATTTTTAAAAACTTTGACTTCATTATTTTGATGAAGGCAAAGATCCAAGATAATTCTGAAGGACTTATGATAAAATGCTATCCACCCCCAGAGAAAGAACTGATGGAGTATGAATGCAAATTAAAGCATAATTTTTTCACCTTTTCTTGATTTTTTTCTACAACATGGATAATATGTAAATGTTTTGCATGATTTTGGACATATAATTAATAGGACATTTCTTGCCATCACAATGGGAGTAGGGAAGCTAGAGAGGGAAAGAATTTTAAATTAAAAAAAAAAAGAATGCTAAAAATACCTTTTCTTTTTTTGGGGGGGGGGGGGCGGGGCAATGAGGGTTAAGTGACTTGCCCAGGGCCACACAGCTAGTAAGTGTCAAATGTCTGAGGCCAGATTTTAACTCAGGTCCTCCTGAATCCAGGGCCGGTGCTTTATCTACTGTGCCACCTAGCTGCCCCCTAAAAATACATATTTTTTTTAAAAGGAATTGGGGAAAAATAATAAGAAAGCCAATCTGAGAGAAGGTATGGACACCATAAGCAGGCAAAGATCACCTAAAATCTGCGATTTTAGAGAAAATGCCCACATCAAAGAGAACTTGCCCATTACTTTATTATGAACATTTAGAAGAAGTAGTGACCACTAAGACTATCAAGAACAGATGTGACCATGGGAAAGTAAAAATCCTTGGGCCTCAGTCTTCTTGTCTATAAAATAAGGATGCTAAACTAAATGACCTTTAAATTCTCTTTCAACTCTAGATATATGATCCCCAAAAAGCTGCATGTTAAAACTTCATATTCCTGGTTTATCCATCAATCCCTTGCTCTTGGTTTTACACTACAAACTGATGACTTAAGACTAAGATCTTATTTCCAGATAGTTCCATAAGGGTATGCATGAATTATGTTGTTATTTTTATCGCACACAAAGATATATATTCTGCCTCTCTCCTGCACTCCTGCCCTGTATTATTAACTACTTGTTGAACCTATCCTGGATTCCCTATTAGCATCTCATCTTTAACTCAACATCCCAAAATCAGAACTGATCTCCCCAAAACTTTTCCATCCTTTAAAGTACCCCCTCTGCTGTCAGCACCATCAGATTCCCACTCACCCTAGTTTCTTAGTAATGACTCTTCCTTCTTACTCACCACCCAAATCCGACCACTAACCTAATTTTTATGCATTCAGCCTCCTCAATATCTTTCATATCTGTCCCTTTCTCTTTCCTCACACAGTCACCATCCTGCTTCAGGACTTTAATCACCTTTTTTGGACTACTGTAACAGTCTTTTTTAACTGTTCTCTCTGCTTCTCGTCACCTTCATCTACACTAGTGCCTTCCCTCTATTGATTATTTCCAGTTTATCCTCTATATATCTTGTTTATACATAGTTGTCTACATGTCTCTTTTGTTAGACTGTAAGCTCCTCCAGAGCAGGATCTGGGTTTTTTGGGGGGTCTTTTTGACATTTTTTTTTTGTATCCTGAGAGATTAGCATAGTGCCTGGCATAGAGAGGTAGTTAATAAATGCTCATGACTTGTTGACTCCATCTCTCTTCTACACAGGAACTAAATATCATAAAACACAGGTGTGATCATGCCACTCCCCTGACCAGAAATCTTTGACCAGCTAGGTGGTACAGGGGATGAAATGCTGGGACTGGAATCAGGAAGCCTTAAGCCCAAATCTGGCCCTAGTATGTACTAGCTATGTACTCCTGAGCAAGTCACTTAACCTTTATTTACTTCAGTTTCCTCAACTTTAAATAAGGATAATAACAGCAACAACCTTGCAAGATTGTTGTGAGTTTCAACGGAAATTTGTAAAGCACTTAGCACAGTGACTAACACATAGTACATGCTATACAAATGCTTATTCTTTCCCTGGACATCAGAATAGGATACTAAGTCATAGGAGGCTCACAGGCTCATAGAGCTAGAAGGAATATTAGAAGCTATCTAACCCAATTCTTTTTAATTTAATTTTTAATTTAATTTTCTCCCCAATTACATGTAAAAACAATGTTAACATCCATTTTAAAAACTTTGTGTTCCAAATTCTCTTCCTTCCTCCCTGCCCATCCTTCCCCCTCTTAAGAATATAAGCCATTCAATATAAGTTATACGTGTGTAGTCATGCAAAACATTTCCACATGAGTCAGGTTGTGAAATAAAACAGAAAAAATAATTAAGAAAAATAAACTTTAAAAATATGCTTCAATCTCTACTCAGACACCATCAGTTCTTTCTTTGAAGATGGACTGCATTTTTCATAAGTCCTTCAGAGTTATCTTGGATCACGGCATTGCTGAGAATAGCCAAGTCATTAACAGCTGATCATCTTGCAATATTGCTGTTACTTTGTATACAGTACATTTCACTTTGCATCAGCTCATGTAAGCCTTTCCAGGTTTTTCTGAGGGTATCCTGCTCATCATTTCTTTTCTTTTCTTTTTTGGTGAGGCAATTGGGGTTAAGTGACTTGCCCAGGGTCACACAGCTAGTAAGTGTTAAGTGTCTGAGATTGGATTTGAACTCAGGTCCTCCTGAATCCAGAGCCAGTGCTCTATCCACTGTGCCACCTAGCTGCCCCTCTGCTCATCATTTCTTACAGCACAATAGTGTTCCATCATAATCTCATCTCACAATTTGTTCACCCATTCTCCAACTGATTGGTGTCTCCTCCTCAATTTTGAATTCTTTGCACCAGAAAGGGCTGCAGAAATATTTTTTGTACATATAGGTCCTTTAACTTTTTGTTTTATAATCTCTTTCTGGATACTGACACAGTAGTGGTATTGCTTGGTTAAAGAGTATGCATGGTTTTATAGCCCTTTGACCATATTTCCAAATTGCTCCACAGAATGTCTGAATTGTAATTCCACCAATGGTGCATTAATGTCTCATTTTCCCCACATCCCCTACAACATTAGTCATTTTCCTCTTCTGTGCTATCATCCAATCCAATATGTATGAGGCAGTCAATTCTTTCATTTTACAGATAAGGAAGGAGAGGCTGAAGAAAGTTAAATGACTTACCCAAGGTCACACAGGAAGTACTAAAGGTAGGATTTGAACCCAAGTTTCTCTGACTTTAACACCAGTGTGCTTTTCATATTCAGAGTAGCATTTAACCCACTCTAAGGAACAGAGGGGATGTCAATGGCATCAGTGGAGAGCACTCTTCATCTCAAGGACACATGAAATATCAAAGTTGTTGATGCCTTTTTGGTTGTTTTTTGTTGGTTAAAATACTCTTCATAGCCTTTTCCTTCCCACCCCCCCCCCCAAGTTCTTTGTAGTTGGCTATGCTTTGAAATTTTATCTCTGAGGACATTTATAACTGCATTTTCCCACACAGATTTTTTCCTCCTGCCTTCTTTATTTCATATTAAGTGCCAATGACACATCTTCACTCAGTACATAGGTAATTAAAACATAGCAAAGTTCAAATGTGGTTCCATTATTATTAGTGCTCTGAGGATATATGCTCCTTTAGGGCAATATGATTCATTTCTATCTTTGTATTATTACCAGTGTTTTAGATAGTGCCTGACACATAATAAGTACTTAATGTTTGTTATCAATTGACTTCTAATTTTATTTCATTTTCACAGACTCTACAATCTGACCAAAATGGACTACTAGCTATTAACTACAGTTATTACCTATTAGCTATTAGTTATTATCTAAACTTACTCTTAATCCTTTCTAGAATTAATTATCTTGCAAAATGCTCTATAAAGCTTTCTATGATCTTTATAGTTATTAACATTTTTTTCCTCTCCTGGGTTATTATACTTATGTATGTATATATTTTATCTTGCCAATAGAATATAAGATCCTTCAATTCAGCAACTATTTTGGATTTTCTTTTATCTTCAGAGTCTGGCATAGTGCGCCTTATACTTTTGGGGGGAGGTGCATGGGAAAGAGAGGAGGTAGTCTCCTTTTGGAACTATTATGTCCTTGGTGTAGGGAACTCTTAATATGGAAACCTCCTCCACTAATGTAGATTGGCCAATGACTTGAAACTTCCAGTCTTAGAGTGGGCTACAGTAGTATGTACCAGAGGCAAGACTTGGACCCAAGTCTTCCTGACTCTAAAGCTGGCCCTCTATCCTATTATACCTTGTTGCTTCCCACTTAATAAATGTTTGTTTAATGGAATTGCATAGGAGGTTTTCAATAATGAATAAAAATCTGTAAAGTCTATTAATGTATGGGAAAATATCTAGTTTCAATATTGACATGACTGTTCATTTATCTTAAGCATAGCATTTACCTTAGAAATCATCTATTTTAATCTCTCATATAATAGCAGCCTGTCCTAAGCACAAAAATTCAATTCTATAAAACTACATAATAGATACAGAATGATAATACCATTGTACTCTGTGAGGGTTAGACCACAGCCAAAGTACTGTGTTCCGATCTAGACACCATATTTATAGAGGATATTGATAACTGTGGTGAGCTCAGCAGTCAATTGGATGATGGTGGGACCATAAACAATGTCATAGAAGGCTCAGTTAAAAGAATTGGGGAGGGGCAGCTAGGTGGCGAAGTGGATAGAGCACTGGCCCTGGATTCAGGAGGACCTGAGTTCAAATCCAGCCTAAGACACTTAATAATTATTAGCTGTGTGACCCTGGGCAAGTCACTTGACTCCTACTGGCTAACCAAAGGAAAAAAAAAATGGGGATGTTTGCCTGGAGAAGACAAAACTTGGTGGGGACATGCTAGTTTTCTTCAATTATTTCAAAGGCCGTAAAGCCATATGCCATATGGAAGAAGGATTAGACTTGTTTTACTTGGCCCCAAGGTGCAGAAAAAGAAGAGAAGTTGTGGAAACGAAGGTTTTGATTAATATATGAAAACACTTTCTAACAATACGGACTGCCTCAGTAGATAGTCCTATCAATTGGGGTTCAAGCACAGTTTAAATAACTCATTTGTTGAGTATATTGTAAAGGGGATTTCTATTCCATCTCCTGATGAATTAAAGAATCTCTAAGTACCCAACTACCTATGACATACAGTGATTCAGCAACACCCCTGGCATCTTTTCTCTAAATGACATTTCCCTAAGTTATTTTATACTACCTTCTGAAATGTATGTTGTTCTCGAAATTGAAATCCCATCAACTCCAAACTCTCTCAATCACTCTGTTTCTTTGCCTTTGTTCATTTTCTTCCACATAATGAAATGTACCATGCTTTGCCTTTACTCTTCCTTTCTTCCTTCCTGCCCCTCCCCCCTCCAGTGAAATCATTTTTATTCCTGAAGGTGTAATTCAAATGACAACTCCTTCATGAGGCTTTTTCTCATCCTACAGGAAAGCGCACAGATTGGTGTCAGAGGACCTGGGTTAATTCTGCCTCTGATACCTACAACCAGTATGACTCTGGGAAAGCTGTTCCCTCAACTCTAAAATGAGAGAACAAGACTAGATGTTCTCTGAGGTTCCTTCCGGCTCCAGACCTATGATATATTTATCTATAATAGTATAATTCATTCCTCCCTCCTTAAACCTCACACAGTACTTGGGTTTCTTTTTATTATGCATTTATAAAAATAACCATAATACAAATGATGCCTATGTGGTACCCCTACTAGACTATCAGCTCTGAAGAGCTTCTCTCCTCTAAAATTCTGTACACAAGAGGTATTTAACAGATATTTAAGACAAAGTTATGAATTCTAATACTAATGAGGTTCCTTCCCTGGGGAAAGAAAAAACAAACAGGGGCCAGCTCCCAGAATTTGAACCAAATGGAGTCTAAAACTTGAATACTCAGTACTTCTTGTGTAGATATCCTAATGGTCAAAGGTGCCACTAAAAGGAATACCACCGCTTTGAAAACAAAAACTAAATATGGATATTGAAATCTAAAAAATATGTTCTCAAAGGAACACAAAGAAACTAAATCTAAATGCATCCCCAGATCACATAAAATATTAAACATAATAAGTCTGGATTATATGGCTATAGACTCTCAAGAGTTGGAAGAGACCTCAGAGGACATCTAATCAAACACATCTGTGAACATGACCCTTCTCCATGGCATCCCTGAGGGTTAGCCAGAGTCTACTTACATGCCTTCTTCCCAGGGTTGGGGCACCCCATGCTTCTTCGAGATACCTTGGTTAGGAAGCTTTTATTCACACTGAGAGCTGAAATCAGCCCCTGCAAATTCTACCCCTCTTAGTTCTGTACTCTGAAGCCAAGCCAAGCAAAGCAAAGAGTCCTTTTTCTGTATTACAATCTTTTAAGTGCCTGAAGACAGTCATCATGTCCTTCTCCTACACTTTCTCTTTTCCAGGTCAAACATTCTCAGACCCTTCAGCAAATCCGGATATAGCATGGTTGATAAGTCCCTTCCCCTTTCTTCATGGTTCTCCTTTGGATATGTGCACATTTATCAATAAAAGGGAAAAAACCCACATTTCCTCTATTCCTTTTTTATAATAGTATATTTAATGTTTTTCAAAGGTTCAAAAATTTTCAGTAAAAATGAACAAATTCCTATGAAAGCTGGGAATATACTGTCTATACTCTTATAAAACTTTTATTTGGTCTGAGACTGAGAAATAGCTTTTTCTGGACTTTATTCAATCTATTTTAATTGTATTCACTTGCTAATTAGTTCCCTTGGCTACTTTACAATTCTAGTGAAATTTACTGATTTGCTATTGTGCTCAAGTACTATAAAATTTTCTTAGATCCTTAGTTAGAAAAATCCCTGGCATAAAATTTCTAAGGAAAAAATAGAATGAAGTCTTGGGGTTAACGTAACACATCTCTAGCTTCCCTAAGTTTAACATAATTAGAGAGTGGAAATATATAACAATACTCTATAGGGATATAGGGTATCACACTTAGGAATCGATTTTAGCCCTAGAGGTCATTTTACTCTTCTTCCCAATGAGGTTTTAACTTCACTAATGAGAAGCAATGTTGAGTACGTTTTTATCACCTCTTAACCAACAAATCAGTCAAATATTTACTGAGTACAATTAACTATGTTAGGTGATCTGAGAGATTGGGGGAAAAACCTAATTCATAGTGCTTGCTATCAAAGGGTTTATAATACTGTTGAAAGTTAGCATTTTGTTATATATAAGTGCCTATTATATGCAAGATATTGTTCTAAGCACTGGAGATATAAAGATTAAAAAATAAGCAGTCCCTTTTTATTCAAAGAATTTTAACTCCAGTAGGGAGATGGACTATTTATACATATAAATAAAGGTATGGTACTTTGAGGAAAGAATATTAACGACTGGGGATATCAGGTAAAGCTTCACAGGAGGATTGATTGGGCTGGGGAAGCATTGAGTCAGTGGAAAGAATTAAGGATGACTCTTCAGTGATGAACCTGGGTGAATAGGAGGATAACATTACCCTCACCACAAATAGGGAAAAGTGTAGGAGGAGAGGATTTTGAGAGAAAGATGGTCATTTAGGGAATGTTATAGGTGTATTTCTAACACCTGACATATAGTAGATACTTAATAAATACTTGTTGAATGCCTGCTTGATTTAGAAGGAATTTAAAAACCATCCAATCCTGGCATTTTACAGATAAGGAAATTGAGACCTAAAAAGGGAGACTAGCCTGCCCAAAGACATTACAGGTAGTAACAGAACTAGGATTCAAACTCCAATCCTTTGATTCCAAGTCTAATTCTATACAAGGCTACCTTAGTACCATTTTAGACAACTTTGATATAGTGCTATAGGGCCTAATATAGCTCTCAGGTAATGAATGACTACTGGTTCATTTCATTGATGAAAATTCCTATAATATGTGATTGAATGAAACCCCCTGAATGAATGTTAACCTGTTTACTGAACACAGAATACTTTGGAATTGGGAGACTGGCAGAAGACAATTAAGATTTAGAGTCAGAATTTAAAGCCATAAGTCTAAGGAGCACTTTTGTCCTTTGGTAAATCCTCCATTGTGAAGGAACCTATGGGCTTTGTGAAAGTTTATTGGAGTTGATAATGATCTACAAAAGAAGGCATAATAAATCTACAATCAACCACAGGGAGTTAGACACTTCACTTCTCTCTCTTTCATCTTTCCCAACTCCCCTAATAAATTACAATGCTCAAAGATTTCAAAAAGTAGATCTAGGAGCAGAAGAAACAAATTAGTTCCTCTCTAACCAATCACTGAGTGAGAAGTCTTGGGAAGCATGGAATACTGTTAAAACTTCCTTAATGCATGTCAAAGATAGGATAGGACCCATTGTGTCAAAAAAGGAAAACTCAAGGGCCACTTTATTGCTGCAATCCTATAACCTGAATTGATACTGCAAACATCCACTTAGACAGCTACTGGAGGGCCATCTCAAGATGCAGACTTAGACACCTGAAGCATCCCCCATCTCCAGTCCTTCAGATGCTGTAAAGAATGATCTGAAATACTTGAATATGTAAATTTGGTACATGGCTCTCTTTCTCTTCTTGGTATAAACATTGATTGACAACAAAATCATTATTTAGACAAGAATTTGTTGTTAAATGGTAGGAAATAAAATGGGTAGAAAAAAATGGGCAACACTTATTTTCATTTACCCCTACGGACCTAAAATATCATGAATTCAGGTGACAATGTGGTATCCAAGTTTAGCTGTCCAGGAATTTAAGGCAAAAATCAGAAATGCATATGGAGATTTGAGAGTTATCCACAAAGGTAATAATTAAACCACTGAGTGCTGATGAAATTACCAAGGAAATGACTATAGTGAGAGAGGTAATTTTAAAAGGGTCTAGGATAGAAGCTTAAGGATTCCTGTGCAAATAGCAAAGAAAACTAAGGAGTATTCATATAAGTAGGAGGAGAATCTACTGCTCCCCCCACCCCATGAAGAGGTGAGGAGAGAGACAGTAGGTATAGGATCCTTTCCTTCCTCCAAAAGGAGAGAGAGAGAGAGACACACACACACACATACACACACAAAGAGAGTGACAGAGAACACAACATAAAGCCAGAAGGAAGCAAAGTAGGAAGGTTTGATAATTGTTGAATTTACCACATATTTAAATGGAAAAGCAAGCTCTACATAATAAAGATCACGGTTTCAGGTATAATTCCTCCTTTTGTTCTACAATGTAAATGGAAATACTTTATTTGATGTTTGTTGCATTTGGAATTTTTTAAAAAGGGGGGAAAAGCACTCGGGATAAAAAAGATAATGCTATAATTTGTCATCACTACCTAAATACTGCACCCTTTACTATATTTTTCCCCTTTTTCTAAGGTTAAAAAAATGCTTGCAGATATAATAAACAATTACTTTAAGTAATGTTCTGCTTAGAGTCAAATACATGTAAAAGGTACAAAGGAGCAAAAGATCAACTTGAGGGCATATTCAATGGAATCACAGAACCATAGAATTGTAAGCAATCTCACGGGTAATCCTGTCCCAAGACCAATTCAAAACAGAAACTTTCTCAACAACATACTAACCAATGGTCATGCAGTTTCAAGTTGAATAAGGAGACTTGAGGTGTAGTTCTATCTCTGACACGTATGTGACCTTAGAAAAGTCACTTTGGGTTCCAGTATCACTTCTCTAATTCCTTTCCAATATGGCAGCTCCTCAAATAACTGAAGACAGAAATCATACTCTTAACTTCACCCTCTGAAATTAAAATATTTTGTTCCTTCAACTGGCAATTATTTCAAGTGGTTCTGAATTTTTTCTATTCCATACTTCCTCTGATATGGAAATTGTATAATATAAAGTAATGTCAGATATTTCACAGGGCAGTATTTTGTGCATTGAAAGATAGGGTAGTGGCAGCTAGGTGGCACAGTGGAAAGAGCACCGGCCCTGGATTCAGGAGGACCTGAGTTCAAATCCAACCTCTGACACTTGACACTTACTAGCTGTGTGACCCTGGGCAAGTCACTTAACCCCAACTGCCTCACCAAAAAAAAAAAAAGAAAGAAAGATAGGGTATATCAGTGTCATCTGGGAAGATATTCACAGAAGTAGGGAGTTGAGTTGGGCCTTGGACATGGCTAAGATGATGAAGAGAAAGAGAAAAGGCATGTGGAAATAATGCCTATACTCTGATATAGTAGAAGAAGAAGCAGAGTGTTAAGAAGAAAGAACACTGATTCTGGAATGAGAGGATCCAAGCTTAAGTCTTCACTTAGAAATATACTATTTATATGGCCTTCAGCAAATCATATAACTTTTCTGGGTCAGTTTCCTAAAATAATAATAATTATAATTATAAAAATAAATAATATTTAGATAGTGCTTGCTTTGTGCTAGGCATTGTGCTAAGTGCTTTATAATTATTATTTTATTTAATCTTCACAAGCTAACTACAAGGTAGGTGCTATTAACATCCAAACTTTATAGATGAGAAAACTAAGGCAAACTGAGGTTAAGTCACTTAACCATGATCACACAGCTAGTAAATGACTGAGGTCACATTTAAATCCAGGTCTTGCTGACTTCAGGCTTAGTGCTCTATCTACTGCACCACCTAACAACTTTTCCAGCCTCCTATCACACTATGGCCTCACAGAGTCGTTGGGTGATGAAAGCACTTTATAAGTCTTCAAACACTGTAGTTGTAGTAGTAGCAGCAGTAGGGAAACCAAAATATACAGAAATGGATATAATACAAATTAATGACATTTTAATTACTAAATGAATTGGTTTCTCAGAGTCAGCTCACCTGGGTGAATCTTTTTTGAATTTGCAAAGCTGAGGACTAGACCCTGGACTTGTGATGACCCCACCAAGGAAAAGGAACTGTGGGGTTCAACCTGAGCTACCAACCAGCCACTCACAAATGCTATTTTAGCTACAAAAGATGAGATTATGATGGAACACTATTGTGCTGTAAGAAATGATGAGCAGAGGGGCAGTTAGGTGGTGCAGTGGATGGAGCACCAGACCTGGATTCAGGAGAACCTGAGTTCAAATCCGGCCTCAGACAATTAACAATTACTAGCTGTGTGACCCTGGGCAAGTCACTTAACCCCAATTGCCTCACCAAAAAAAAAAAAAAAAAGTCACTGATTCCTTTTGAAAATAACATCTTCAGTAACTTTCCTTTCTCTCCAATTGTTCCCTCCCCTGCATGCTCTATCTTCTTCTCTAGGAGTTAGTCTTTTCCTCTTCTTTTACTAATTTATTTTCTTATTAATATTATGGTCTCTACCCACCCACTCTCATATGCTGTAGACTTATTACTGTCTTCATCCTGTTCAAGCCTCAGGAAATTTTTCATTAGCAGTAGTAGAATTAGAGCTAATGGCTTATGCAAGGCTAATGAAACCAAATGAAACCATATACTAAATATCCAACACCCATGAAATCATTCACATTCTTACATTTTTATGACCTGTTGGTTCACGGAGTAGGGACTGTATCTATCGCTATATTCTACACAATGTTTTGTTAATGTTAATGTTCAATAAATATTACTAATAAAATAACAGTATTGATATATAGACATAACATTCTTATATTTTTCTGGGTCTCATAATGGTAATGGCAAAGATGAGGCAAAAAATATGATAGTCCACTTTTATTACTCCAAAGCAAAATTTATAAGTATGAGAACAAGGCTGATGCTGATTAACAAAGATATTAAGAGTACCACAGATTTAGAATATAAGCAGAATCTGCCTCTCCAACATAAGAATCTTGTGCAGTACTTGATTATACTTACTTAACTCACATACTAGATCAAAACATCAAAGTTAATCTAAAAACTTTTATACTTCAAAAGGTAGAGTAAATGATGAGAAAAACTGCTAATTTGGACCTAATTCTGACTGATAAGAAACTGGCTGCCAAAACAGAAATGGGAAAAACCTTGGGAGGAAATGATCTCACCTTCTTGAGTTTATAATGAATAACCTGTGGAGAGTCAGGAAAAATAGGACAGATACCTTATCTTTGAGGAAAGCAGATGTCAGAATCCAGAGAAAGGATAGGCCCTCAAATGGCACATGGGGAATAACATCCCAAGAGGAATGGGATCCCTTCTAGAATGACATCCTATGATGTAAATGGAAAAGATTCTGACAAGGGAAAAAAGGGGAGCTACATAAAGAAAATTATGCAGATAGAGAGAACCCACCAACCCACTCAGGTTTAAAGAAAAAGTGCAAAAGGAAGTAAACAAAAGAAGGTACAAAATGAATACAAAAGAATGACATGCTGACTGAATAACCAAACCCGAGGCTTATAATAGAGGAAAAGAACAGCCAAAAAAAAGTCTTTTTAAAGCTAGATTAGGTTCAAGAGAAAGATCACAGGGATAAGATAACTACTTGGAACCGAGGAAGATAATGTTAATCAAGGACAAAGAGAAAATACAATTATTAAATTCTATCTGTAATTCAATTTAACAAACAGTGAGAATGTAGAATGTACAAAGCACTATGCTAAGTTGTCAAGTGCTGAGGATATAAAAATAGATGACACTGGCCTTACTTTTAAAGAACTTACAACATAATGAAGGAGAGAACAAGTGTACACAACAGTACAAATGAAAAGATTTTCTCTGTCAAGGAGAATAATACCCAGATAGTAATGCATGTAATAAAGATGGTTAACAAGGAATTAATACCCAAGATAAGAAGCCTAGATTCCCAAGAACAGAGAAATGAGTGTACAGGGAGGAAGTTGAGGCAGTAAGTGTAAATGAATTTAACAATTAAAGACAGTAGAGATATGATAGCTTGAGGGATTATGAGGGACAAATGAAAGTCAATGTTATTCCTTTTTAATGTTAGGGAAGACCTGACTATAATACATGTAGGCAGAGGTAAAGAGACCAGTAGTCAGTGCGAGAAAGAATAAGAAAGAGTGGACAAGCTTACAGAAAAGATAGGATGGGACCAAGGGCTCAAATAATAAGAGTCAAACTTAGAAAAGGGAAGGGTCACAGAGGAAGGAAGACATGGGCAAAAATGTGGAGAGGTTTTAAGATAGAGAGTACAAAAAATGAAGAAGCTCATGAGAGGTGGCCTCAGTTTTCTCAGTAAAAGCAGGTGAGGTCATCTGCAGTGAGGGATGGTAGAGGGATGGTAGAGAGAACGGCACTGGAAACCCGATGAGAAGAAAGCTACTGTGAGCAATGTTAGTGCAAGATAGAGACTATCATTCTAGAAAAAAGGGTCCAGCTGATGTTAGGATGATAGTCCCACTGTACTCTACCTGGATTAAACAACTTCTGAAATGGAAAACTTGAATCCATGCCATTGGAACATCAGCTGAAGGGACTGGAGATATTTATCTTTAAGAATATGACAGGGGGTAGCATGATCACTGTTCTCTAGTATTTGAAGGAAGGGTTGTCAAATGGAAGAAAAACTGAACATGTTATATTTGTTTCAGAGCAATAAATTTTGTAGAGAAAGATTTGGGGGATATTAGGAAAATCTCCATATCCACGAGAGCTCTCCAAAAATGGAAAGGCCAGTTCTGGGAGGCTGAGTTGCCTCATCCTTGGAAGCCTTTGAACGAAGGAAAAATCACCACTTCTAGGTTTCTTATAGAGATCACTGCTCAGGCAGAGCTTGGACTACAGGCTACTGGTGCCTCTTTCAACTCGGAGATTCTATACTTCCATATGCATATTCTGCCTAGAACTGTAGTTTCCAGTAAGTATTCTATATTCCATTAGATTGTAATCTCCTTAAAGGCCATATTTTCTTTCTCTTTTTATCAATCTCCCCACATTGCTTTCACGGATAGGTATTCAGTTAAGTATCTGTTGCATGAACAAACAAATGGAAAAAATTAATCTAAAAGTACTTCTTAATCAACTTTTCAGGATTACAAAAATATTTCTACAAATGCAAAAGAAATCCCTCTGTGTGACATTTAAAACCCTTCATTACACCCTAGTCACAATCAACAAATATTTATTAAACATCTATGTGTGCCAGAGATCATGTTGGCACTGGAGATATAAGTACAAAGAACAAAATAATCCCCGTTCATGATGAGTTTACATTCTAATGAAGGTGGATAACAAGTATACATTATACACAGTATAAATATAAAATTATTAAATTGAAGATAGCTGGAGGAGGGCAGTAGAAGTTTAAGGGAACAGGAAAAGTTTGATGCAGAGGATCATACCAGCTTGTACCTTAAAAGAAGAGAGGGACTCACTCTATGAGGCAGAAGTAAGGAAGGAATTCATTTTAGGCACACAGAACAGCCTGTGTCAAAAGTTCAGATAGGAAAGGGAGTATCGGTGAGGGGGGGGCAAAAGGCCAGTGTGACTAGATGTTAGAGAGCAAGAGCAACTGAGCAATGCCCAATAAGACTGAAAAAATAAGTTGGGAACAAGTTGTGTAGGCCTTTAAAAAAAGAGTATGAAAAGAGAAGTACATATTTTATCCTAGAGGCAATAGGGAGCCAGTAGAGTTGAGTGAGTAAGCAGATTACATAGATCTGAGCTTAAGGACAATTACTCTGGCAGCAGTATGTAGGATGGACTGGAGCGGACAGAGACCTCATGGAGTCCAATTAAGGGGCTAATGCAATAATCTAAGGGAGAGGTTATCAAGGGCTGAACCAAGGTGGCATCTGTCTGAGGAGGAAGGAAGCAGATGTTGGAGATGTTGTGAAGGTTGAAAAAAACAAATAAACATGATTTAGAAACTGACTGTTCTTCAGTCTCACTGTGTACTTCATGAACTCTACAGTCCAGTTGGTTTAGCCTTTTTACTGTTTCTCATAAACAGTACTCATTTTTCCATGGCTGTGTTGTTGTACTGCTATGCCCCATCATACTTGTAATGTATTTCTTAACACATCTCTTGAGCTCATCTTATGAGCTCTGATAGCACAAGCAACAATGCGGAAGGGTTTTAAACTTGCCTAAGAGGCAGAAGTATATCTCACCCAACAAATACATAAATAAATATAAGCTTATAACAAATGTAATTATTCCACAAGAGAACTTTAAGGACAGCATCAAATTAGGTGACATTTAATAAGTGACATTTAAACTTGAAAATGTAGTTCATCTAATTATGTTTTCCATTTCTACCACTTCATTTCATGATTTTCAAAGTCACCAGGTCCAGAAATTAGAATTCTGACCTTTTGAAAGAAGGGATATGATGATTTTAGCAAGTAAACCAATGCTGATTTCTAGTTCTAGTTTTTGAAAGTAGCAACTATGATGGATAGAAATGAAGAGGAAAAGTTAAAATCTTTTTTTTTTTAAATTAAGTAGAGGGGGCAGCTAGGTGGTGCAGTGGATAAAGCACTGGCCCTGGATTCAGGAGGACCTGAGTTCAAAGCCAGCCTCAGACACTTGACACTAACTAGCTGTGTGACCCTGGGCAAGTCACTTAAGCCCCATTGCCCCGCAAAAACAAAACAAAACAAAACAAAACAAAAACCCACACACAAAAAATTGTTAAGTAGAAATTCTGAGGTTTTTCCAAATTAAATAGCAACATGTGTTTCTAATGATCTTGATATGGGAGAACAGGGGTTTCAAAACAGCTACTACTGTCTAATAGTAAGGCTACAATACAATGGATAGCACATTAGACTTGAAGCTAGGAAAAGAGAGGTTTAAATGCCACTGTGTGACCGAGAGCAAGTCATTTCATCTAAGCCTCAGTTTCCTAATATGTAAAAAGGGGATGAAGAAATCAATGACCTCAAAAATCCCTTCCAACTCTAAACATATGATCTGATGATTCTATGACAAGGAAATAATTCAAAGATGCTAGGGCTGGAAAGGAGCTCCAGAGAGTATTTTAGCTTCCTCCAGTCAAGTAGGTAAAATATTATCTCCAGTTTAAAGATGAGGTAACTGAGAAACAGAGAGGTTAAAAGGCTTGCTCAGGGTCACACTAAGTGGTAGAATAGATTACAAAAGAGCTATTACTTTAGTAAGACAATTATTGAATCTAAAGTCATTATAATTTTAAATAATTCAAACTAGTTCAATGTAACATTTATGCTTATATTATATCTAACACACTTTGGCTAAAAATACACAAGATTATGAAATGTAGTTTACACACAGTTTCCAAGTTTGAAAGCAAAATACCAAGCTGATTTTTTGGGGTTTTGTTTTTTTATGCTGACAGAAACTCTGTGATAGTAAAGTTCATTCAATGTAAGGATCAAATCTATCAAAGAAAACTGCACTTTAAAGATTAAAGTAAAAACTGGTTTAACCCCCACACTTGTTTTTAAAAAGCCTTAAACCAGGGCTTTTTGCACTTCATGTGTCAAATAATGTCTATTACAATCAGGTACCATTTGACCATCTGGATCTAGAGCCAGATATCCTTGAGAATGAAGTCAAGTGGGCCTTATGACACATTGCTAACAATAAAGCTAGTGAAGGTAATAGAATTCCAGCTGAGCTGAAACCCTAAAAGAGACTGCTGCTAAAGTGCTGCACTCAATATAAGCAGCAAATTTGGAAAACACGACAGTGGCCCCTGACTTGGAAAAGATCAGTTTACTTCCCAATTCTAAAGAAAGGCAATGTAAGGAATATTCAAATCACTGACCAACTGTGCTTATTTCACAAGCCAGCAAGGTTATGCTTAAGATTCTGCAAGCTAGGCTTCAGCAATAGTGAGAATAACCAGAACATCAGGCTGGAGAGAAACTAGAGACCATATTGCCAACAGTCGCTTGATTATGGACTACACAACACCACACTAAAGCTGACTTGTGTTAATCACAACAAAATGTGGCAAGTCCTCAAAGGGATGGGAGTACCAGTTCATCTTATTTGTCCCCTGAGGAACTTGTATTTGGGCCAAGAAGCAACAGTTAGAATCAAACATAGAACAACTGATGAGTTTAAGATTGGAAAGGAATGCAACAAGACAGTATATTGTCAACTTATGTATTTAATTTATATGCAGAGTACATCATGCAAAATGAATCAAAAGTTGGAATTAAGGTTGCCAGGAGAAATATCAATAATCTCAGGTATGCAGATGATACCACTGTGTTGGCTGAAAGTAAAGAGGAATTAAGAAGCCTCTTGAAAGCAGAGACTCTAAAAGTTGACTTAAAGCTTAACAACAAAAAACTAAGATCTTGGCAACTGGTCCCATCACTTCCTGGAAAACAGATGGAGAAGAAATGGAAGCAGTGTCAGATTTTACATTCTTGGGCTTAAAGATCACTGCAGATGGCAACTGCAGGTATGGAATAAAAGCTATGGCAAATCTGGACAGTATACTAAAAAGAAGAGATACCACCTTGCTGATAAAGGTCTGTATAGTCAAAGTTTTGGTTTATCCAGTAGTAATGTATGGCTGTGAGAGCTGGAGTATCAGGAAAGCTGAAGGCTGTAGAATTAATGCTTTTGAATCATGGTGCTGGAGAAGACTTTTGAGAGTACCTTAGATTGTAAGGAGGTCAAATGAGTCAATGCTTAAATTAATTAAATTAATTCAGCTATTCATTTAGAAGGTCAATACTGAAGCTGCAGCTTAAATACATTTGGCCACATAATGAATAAATGGGCCTCACTGGAAAAGACCATGATGTTGGGAAAGATTGAAGGCAAATGGAAAAGGGGTCAGGAGAAGATAAGACGGATAGATAATATCATGGAAACAATGAACATGAACCTGGACAGACTTTGCAAGATAGTGAAAGATAGCCAGGCTTGGCATGCTATATAGTCCACAAGGTCACAAAAAGTTGGACACGACTGAACAACAACAACAACCATCTAGATCTTAGTGACCTCACATCACTCCATTTTACTGTGCTGCTGTAGTAAGATAGGTTCCATGGTTCATAATGGTATGTCCCTGGCTTAGGAAAGTGAGAGAATACAGCATCAATAGAATACCACAGGTGTGGAGGGACTAGAAATATTTGGCCAAAAGAAAAAAAAAATCAAGGTATTTAAACAAGATGGGTTGTAGAGCTAAAAGGGGTGGTATTTGGGCTGCAAGCAGGGCCAATGCCAGAATCAAAAGCCAGGAGGCTGAATAAGAAGCAAGGTCTGAGGAAAGCTTAAAATTTCAATATTCAGGTGGGAAACATAGTTCAATTTGGCAATAAGTCATCAAAATACTATCCTGAACATTTCAGAGGCTTGGGATGTTTTTATGCATGTCCACGGGTGGCCAGACCTACCCTTTAACTTTCTCTAAATTCAACTCTGTTGGTTAGATTCCACTGCCACTGCTACTGTTGTCATCACTGTCCATAGTCATGTGAATAAGAAACAGGGCCTCAATCAGAATAAATATAACCATGGAGAGCAGTAGCAACAGACAAACTAGTAAAAATCCTTGGGTCTCTAGGACAGAGGAAGAGGCAAACAGTACTACCACTATAAAGATTACATTGTCTCAGGTATCTGTAAACACCTAATTTAAGCTTTTATAGTCTCAAATTTGATCTGCCAGGAATCTCCCATTCATAACTCACAAACTAATTAACCATCTGTAATGTTTCTTTTTCATGGAACCAATTAATATTAGGTGGAGTATTCTTACATTTTGACAGTATATCTAAATAATTTACATGGGCGGAAAGCAAATCAGCATATCATATCAAAACAAATAAATGAGAATACAATATATCAAATTAAATCATATGATAATCAGCATAATAGTTATATTGATGATAAATCATGATGGACTAGGAAATAGTTAAAATAGAAATAATTGCTTTGTAGATGAGTAAATTATGCTCATATGCTTTGGAAAAACAAAACAAAAAAACCCATTCAGCTATTAGTAGATAAACATTTATCTAAAAGCAACAAATTGGTCCAATGAATGAATATACAAAACCTATATTTTTCCTTGTCTAAAAAAATTAAAATATAAAATTGTCCTTCTAGAAAAAGGCATAGTTTTAGTCTGCATAAAGAACCAAGACTAAGCATTTTCTCAATCCAACTTAGCTCTCAGAGGCCACAGAGTCAGAGCCCAAAGTATCCTATATGTTCTATATGACTGCTACTCTTTATGACACAGAAAATAATTTTCCCAAGGTTTTTATATCTACAATTAATAAGATTAACTGCTTTATAACATTAGCCTGTACAGTACTTCAAAATTATATTAGTGAGACCAGCAATCTTTCCACATCTGGTCCAATTCTGGGTCCTCTGCAATGTTAACATATACAAAACAAAGTCTTTTGTTTCTTACCTTTCCTTAACTCTACAAGGATTTTTTTGGTTCTTTTAAATTATAACACTAACTTTTCAGAATGAGTAGCTAGACCAGGGGTTTTTAATATTTTGTTGCTGTTGCTGTCATGGACTGCTTAGGCAGTGTGGTAAGGACTATGGCCCCCATCTCAAGAATCATGTTTTAAAATGCATAATATAATATATATGTGATTACAAAGGATACAAATTATATTGAATTATAAAAGTATTAAAAATTATAATTTGCTAAATCTCAGGTTAAGAAGCCCTGTGCTGTATAAAGATAAAAATGATAGGAAAAAAATTATGCCCTGTAAAAAGGGTTTTTTTAAAAGGTTCTCTATAAATTATTCCAAGACACATCACCTCTCCTTCCCTTTTCCCCCAACCCCTCACCCCCCAAAAAGAAACCTGATATAAATGAATATACTCTTTTTTTTTTGTAAGGCAACTGGGATTAAGTGACTTGCTCAGGGTCACACAGCTAGTAAGTGTCAAGTGTCTGAGGCCAGATTTGAACTCAGGTATTCCTGAATCCAGGGCCGGTGCTTTATCCACTGCACCACCTAGCTGCCCCCACATGAATATACTCTTGCAAGAGAGAGTGAGGGGGTATTTAAACACCAAGACTTAAAAACTTCCTTATGATATTATTAAGGAAGTGGGAAATTTAGAAATTTTAAAGGAATTAAATTTGGAAATGAGGAAAATTCTTTATACTATGGTAGTCATTGAAAACAGCCAATTTAAGAAAATAAGAACATCCAAATTTAAAATATAATTAACAGCACTGCTGAAAGGTGGTTTTCTCTTGCTTTTGGGAAACTGACTAAAAGCCAAAAAGGTTTCAATTTGAGTAACAGTCACAAGAACAAAGAGCATACTTTAAATGGTTTATTAAAAAAAAAAAGCCCTGAGAGGTAGGTAACAGAAGTATTATCCCTACATAAGACATCATAGGATCAGGAATTTAGGGTCAAAAGAGTACTTAGAAATCATGTAGTCTAACCTCTTAATTTTACAGATGAGACATTCAGACCCAAGTAAATGAAGTGACCTGCCTAAGGTCAGATAGCTGACAACACTGGCTTTTGACCTGGCTCCTTCTTGTAATTCCAAATCTAGTGTTCCTTCTGCTGTACCATGAGGAATTTAAATGACATTAAATGATTTGCCCAATGTTATTGTCAAAAAGTGGGATTAAAACCCAGGTTTCCTATATCTAGGTCCAGAATCTTTCTACTACCCCATACTTGCCTTTAGGCACAAAGATTCCTTATAAACTAGAATATGATTACCAAGATCTAAGGTCTAATTATCAATGTACCAACACAATCAAATCAAAGTAACAAATAAAAAGTCATTACCAATTGAAGCTGAGCGCATTTGCCTCATATGAGTCTCTATGATGTAAGGGTCTCTGGAGCTGTAAGTTCCCAACTCAGGGTAAAAGTTGGACCCAATGTCATCTGGAGGACTATGGCTGCCTTCTGGATAATTTTTAGCAATTTTGGGATCCCAATGTGGTAAGATGGCATGGTTCCAATGTAAATATTTGCCATCAAATTGTGGATTTCCATACCAACTATAGTAAAATACATGAATATTATAATTAGGGGATGGCAGATCTTCCATGTTTATCTCAGGTACCACAGGAATTTTTAGGCTACTGGCAGCAACACTCTTTATACTTTTGCTGTTTGTTATACTATCATCCCTGGCCCCATTTGGCATGTCAGGCTTAGTTTCCAAGTGGACTTTGCGTTGGTGAAGTTCTGGTAGAAGATCAAGTCCAAATGTATCCCCAAAAACAGCTCTATCAGGTCTCAAGGTTTTCAAAGCCATCATCAGGGAGCAAATAAACAAAATAAAAAGTGATAAAATGATGCACGTTCTTCTTCGAAACCTTGCCATGATGACATTATTTTAGAATCCAAAGTGACAATTGTCCAGCTGCAATTGATTAAAGAAAAAAATTAGCAAATAGTATTAACAATACTTTCCTATATAATCCAAATTAAAAAGTATATTCCCTAATATTCATAATAATAAGAAACCCAGGAAAAATTGTGTAAATACTAATTCTAAGTATCAATTTTGATGAAGGTCTGAGACATACTTTAATATGAATTATAAAAATAATAGTCTGGAGTTGTTGGTTTCATTTAAATGCTAATCAAATTTAGTAAGGATAAAGTCAAGTCTATTTAACTTATTAAATATAAACTACTACTAAGACAGGAGAAATCCTATTATCCACGCGTGCTAAAATTTCCCAAATATTATTTTTAACAAGAAGATCTAATAATTAATTAACAAAAAATACCTATAGGTTAATTAAGTTTGTATTTAAAACCCACATCAAAAGGGATTATTCCGTATCTTTCTTCTAAAGAAGAAGAGTCTTCACACTCTATAAATGATGTGCTGGTACAGAATATAACCAAGGGAAAAGACAGCCTTTAATAGAAAGGAGAAAAAAGAAGTGAAAGGTATTATTAGTTCTTGATTTCTTACTATTCAGCTTGGAAGTCTCAACGAAAAACATTCCTAAGAAATGGGTAATAATTAAATGTCCACAATTTTAAAGTTTTTATGAATAATTTTTCAGTATGAAGCTTTTAAAATTTCAACTGTGAATTCGAGGGGGGGGGGGCGGAAATGTTAGCTGATAGCAAACCATTTTGGAAACTGTAATTTTGTTTTTGCTGTAGAGGTTTACAAAATGTCTATTTACTCACTGGCTATCTAGGACTTACTATATATGTTCTAAGGGAGAAATTAATCATTTGATTAGATGCCTTTAAGCACTGTTTGCTTAGAAAATTTAGATAGATGAATAACCAATGGAAGGTATAGACTGTTCAATTAATAATTTTTCTGACCCTTAATCTCCACAAAATTTCTCAGCATTATTTTCCAGTCTCCTAGCAATCTCAAAGAAGCCCTTAACTATAGAGAATAAAATTTTTAAAGCACTTGGAAGGCATTATTCCTTACCATTAACCTATATTCTCTCCCCGATTTTCTACCACTACCTTATTCTTGTTCTCATTTTCTTAAGTTCATCCTAAGTGAAATTAGATATATAGTTTGTAGGTAAGTTTGGGGATTTTATAATATCACTGTGGTAGTTCACCGGTTTGGAGAAAAGGTTTATTAGGAGAAAAAGTTTATTACTACTATTAATAAAGTTTATCTAATTCTTCTGCCTAAACTTTAAGGCTCTTACTATATAGAATAACATAAAAATCTTAGTGCAGTTTTAAACTTTATTAGCTTAAAATTACTATAAGGGATGGGAAGGACTGGAGTAGGAGATAGTTAGAGTTAGGGTTAAGGAATACAGAAATGAAAGGAGGTTAGGGATAGTTTTCTCCTAAATGACTAATAATGAGTTTAGCAAAGAAATAAGGGAAGAGATAGAAAAAGCCTTAGCTGTAATAGTAGGTAGCAGATAAACAGGAAAGTTCAGTCTGGGGTATTACAGAGGAGCTTGCCCAGGCCTTGGCCTGCTCCTCCTTCTATGTAGCTATTGGCTTTGGTTGCTCAACTGCTCCAGACTACAGATACTTCTTTTCCTTAGCTTGTATCCTTAACTTTCCTTTTTATTTCCGGTGTTTGTGTTTATAGATTGTAGCATTTTAGGAGTTTAAACTTAAATAGCTTAAAATTTCACAAAGACTTTCAAAGGACTCTGTATATATGTAGGTGGAATAGTATATAGAGCTGAGACTGGAGTCAGGGAGACCTGAGTTCAAATGTGATACAGATACTAGCTCTGTGACCTTGGGCAAGTCATTTGGATAAGTCACTTAACCTGCTTGCCTCAGTTTCCTCAACTATAAAATAGGGATAATAACAGAACCTACTTCACAGGACTGTTGTATGGATCAAATGAGATAATATGTTTAAAATATTTAGCATAGTGTCTAGCACATAGTAGATGCTATAGAAATGTTTCTTCCCTTTCCTTCCCTTCCTCCCTATACAGGTATATTTTCAAATGCTCCAAAATGAATTACTATATTTGTTTTACCTATCAATGTAATTATTGTATAAGTATAATATGTATATTACATGTAATATATGATATATAAAATAACATGAGATAAAATTATTATATAAGTGAACAAATTGTAAGTACAACTTAAAGGACAAGCTATTCTGAGGAGACAAAATACCAATAATTCATCAACAATAAGGCATATGCCAATAATCATTTGAGAAATGAACGTACTTGTCTTTAAAGCCAGAGAGGTGAAGCACTTCTTATCTTCTCAGAATCAATGAGTATTTTCTTCTACCCTCCTGTGCTTATTTACTATCCAGATGATTCTAAAAAAGCAGAACACAGAGCATTAGTATTACATGTTTGTTTAATATCCATAGTTTCCTCTCTACTGATAAATTCAAAGGACTAAAAGCATTAACATCCATCTATGGCATTTGTTTCATCAGCCACTTAAGGAGCATATACTATGTGCCCAATGCTGCACAAAGTGCTGTTGGATATGAAATATTGTGCAAGACACGAAGACACAGTCTCTGCTCTTTAAGAGATTATTGTTTAGCTGTCTCAGTAGTATCCAACTTTCATGACCTCATTTGGGGTTTTCTTGGCAAAGACACTGGAGTGGTTTACCATTTCCTTCTCTAAATCATTTTACAGATGAGGAAACTAAGCATTTATGAAACTTGTATACAAACAAAATAATCTGATAATTAAAAACATTACAGAATAAAATACATTTATATTTATATTTACATTTTTATATATTTTACATATTTATATAGAAGTAGAGAGAAGTGAGAGACGAACAAAGGATAGTATCATTGGAGTTAAGATGATTCTTGAAGGATGAACAGGCATTAGGGATTAAAGAGGGCATCCCAGGTAGGATGGAGGCAGAAAATAACATAAATAAAGACATAAGTCAATAATGTTCAGGAGGCATAGAGGAGAAAATGCTAACAGAAATGGAAGAATAGCATTATAGAGGATGAAACTGGGTTGGATAATGTATGAGGATAGGTGGAAGTATATAGAGAGCCTTGAAAGTCAGTTGCTATGACAGGCAATATGGGGCATGTTGGCACAATAGATGGTAATCTAACTTTGTGGGGGCAGCTAGGTGGCACAGTGGATAAAGCACAAGCCCACGAGGACCTGAATTCAAATCTGGAATCAGACATGACACTTACTAGCTATGTGATCCTGGGCAAGTCACTTAATTCTCATTGCCCCACCAAAAAAGAAAAAGCCAACTTTGCAATTGAGTTGGTGGCAGATAGAGGAACAATAGATAGCATTCTTCCAGACTCAGTCTGGAAGACCTGAGTTCAAATCCAGTCTCAATGGTCATAATAATAGCACCTACTTTGAAGGGTTGTCATGAAGACAATGTGGGTTGCCCCTCAGATGAAACTCTAGACCCAGAAATCACCAGAGCAGTTTACAAGGTGGTAGTTGGTCTCCTAGACCAGCCCAAGCACCCAGATCAGTTCCCCTATATAGACTCCTGGTTGGACGTTGTCTGCACCAAGCCCCCATGGGTTCGGATGTGTAAGGGAGCACAGGGACAGGCTAGGATTTTTGTTGGCCAGGCATCAGGGTCAGACCCCCACAAGCTAGTCATCCTACAGGGGGCACCAGAAGACGAGCCTCCCCCATATATCTCAGCTTCAACTCCACCATCACCCCAGAATCCGAACCTCTATCCAGCTCTGGCTCCCTACGAGACTCCCTCTCTGTCGGCTTCATCTCCTCTGCTTCCTCCGGCCCTTTCCCCCAGACTGGAGAGGAAGACCGAGCCCCCCTCATGTAGCTGAGGCCAGACCTGCCTTCCAGATGCCCCTCCGAGAGACCCTGAGGCAGGGCCGAGAGAACCCAAATGGGACTTACCAACCAGACTGGCCTGTCTTCTATTATCAGCCCTTCACCACCAATGACCTGAATTGGAAAAACCATACCCCTCCCTACTCTGAGAAGCCCCAGGCCATGATAGACCTCCTTGAGTCAATCTTCCACACTCAACAATGTCACCGTCACAGTCCACCCAGTGGTTCCTAACCCCTACACCCTACTGGCCCAGATAACCCCTGAGGTTGCCTGGTTCACAGGTTTGGATCTCAAGGAAGCTTTCTTCTGCCTGCGAATCGCCCCAGCCAGTCAGCCCCTGTTTGCCTTTGAGTGGGAGGACCCGGACTCAGGCTAGAAAACCCAGATAACCTGGACTTGCCTTCCCCAAGGATTCAAGAACTCCTTCACTCTTTTTGGGGAAGCGCTGGCACAGGATCTCCAGGCATTCCCTTGGCAGGAGCTTGGCTGCACCCTGATCCAGTATGTAGATGACCTCCTCTTTGCCACATCTACACAAGACCAGTGCTGGATGGGAACCCAGGCCTTGCGGGATCTCCTCTCTAAAGCAGGGTACAAGGTCTCCAGGAAGAAAGTCCAGATCTGCCAAAACCAGGTGAAGTATTTGGGGTTTGTTGTCACACAGGGCCACCGAACTTTGGGTGTAGAAAGGGTAAAAGTCATTCTCAACATTCCTACTCCAAGGACCAAGAGGCAGCTCCATGAATTCCTCGGGGCAGCCAGATACTGTCGCATCTGGATGCCAGTGCTTGCCCAGCTCGCCAAACCCCTGTATGAGGCCCTCTCGGGACTGGAGCAGGAGCCCCAATTTTGGGGGGAGGTACAAGAGTAAACTTTCAGGGAGATTAAGCGTCTACTCACACAGGCTCCTGCATTAGGTCTCCCTGATGTCTCCAGATCTTTTAATCTATTTGTGACTGAGAAGAACAAAGTTGCCCTGGGGGTCCTTACCCAAACTATTGGGTCATGGGAGAGGCCCATTGCCTACCTATCCAAGCACCTTGATCCTGTGTCAGCAGGATGGCCTCCCTGCCTGAGAGCTCTGGCAGCTACTGTCCTCCTTGTCAAAGAGGCTGATAAACTGACTTTGGGACAGATTATCCACGTTAGGGTCCCTCACTGTGTCATCACCCTCATGAATTCCCATGGCCACCAGTGAATATCTAATCCACGGCTGGCCCAATATCAGGGGCTCCTACATGAAAATCCCCGAGTTTGGGTTGAGACAGTTAAGACACTGAATCCTGACACTTTTTTGCCCACCGAGCACGCCCGCCCCCCTCCCCGAACATGACTGTGCCGAAGTCGTAGAGGAAATACACTCTAGCAGGCCCGACCTGTCTGATCAACCCCTGCCTAACCCTGACATCCAACTCTTCACTGACGGGAGCAGCTTTATGAGGGATGGTGAACGACTGGCAGGGTACACCATTGTTACTCAGGAGGCAGTAATGGAGGCAGGGCCCCTGCCTCAGGGGTGGTCAGCCCAGAGGGCAGAACTATGGGCCCTCATACGTGCCCTGCAACTGGCAGAGGACATGTCAGTGAACATCTATACTGACTCAGGGTATGCTTTTGCAACCCTCCACATCCACGGGGCCATCTACAAGGAGCGAGGGCTCCTTACTTCAGGGGGTAAGCATATTAAAAACCAGTCTGAAATCCTGCAACTCTTTGAGGCTGTCTGGAAACCCAGAAGGGTCTCAGTCATTCATTGCTGAGGCCATCAGGTTGGGGATGATCCCATCATATAAGGGAACAATCTTGCTGACAGGACAGCCCGGCAGGCAGCAGATTGGGCTAACACAAGGGAGGGTTACCACCTTGTGCAAAGGGGGGAATCAGCGCCAGTAGAAACTGAAACTGAAGCCCCAGCATACACCCCCGAGGAGGTAGGCTGGGCTCAAAAGGAGGGGGCACAACAGAACACCACTGGGAATTGGGTGCTCCCAGATGGGTGCCTCTTTATCCCTCGGAAGGATGCATATGCTTTCATTCTCCAGCAGCATGCCCTCACCCACCTGGGGAAGACTGCCCTAGAAGCCATGCTTCAGAAATATTGCTATGCTGCTAGGATGGCCTCCCTGTGTGCTTCTGCCAGCCTACAATGCCAGACCTGTGCTAAGAATAACCCCAGCCAGGGCCCCAATAAACCTCTGGGGGTTCAGCCAGAAGGGACAGCCCCTTTCGAGGACTTGGTAGTAGACTTCACAGGGATTAAAGTCTGCAGAGGCTATAAATATCTTTTGGTTTTGATCTGCACCTTCACCGGCTGGGTGGAGGCTTTTCCAACCCAAACAGAAAAAGCAGTAGAAGTGGTTGGAGTCCTTCTCCAAGAGATTCTGCCCCATTATGGCCTTCCCCTAACAACTGGGAGTGATGATGGCCCTGCTTTCGTGGCCACTGTGGTGCAGGGGCTGGTCATGTGTTTGGGAATCAAGTGGGAATTGCATACTGCTTACAGACCTCAGAGCTCAGGGAAAGTGGAGCGTATGAACAGGACCCTAAAGTCTACCCTAGCTAAATTCTGTCAAGAGACCAGTCTGCATTGGGTAGGCATGCTACCCCTTGCCCTGCTTAGAGTTAGAGGCACACCAGGAGTCATAGGATACTCCCCGTATGAGCTCCTATTCGGGAGACCACCCCCACTCACCAGGGCTCTCCATGATTCCAAAGCAATAGAACTCACCCAGGATGCAGCCTTGGCCTAGCTAGGGAAGACTTTATTTAGCCCAGATACACAGAACAGTTCTAGAAAGGGAACTGATACGACCTTGGTTACCTGGTGCATCGTTTCTAGCTGAGAGACCAGGTCTAGGGCAAGGATTGGAAGAAGGAACCCCTCCAACATATATGGACAGGCCTCCACACAGTGGTTCTTGTCACCCCCACGTCTCTTAAAGTTGCAGGTATCGTTCCCTGGGTCCATCATTCCAGAGTAAAGAAGGCTCAGCTGCCCAGTGACAGGTGGAGATGCGAGTTGGTTCCTGATTGCCCCAACAAGCTTCAGATCATGAAGGAGCAATGGGACTCTGCCAGCAGGCCGTTGGCCCAGAAATGGATGACTGCCTGACATGGACAGCTTTCCCAAGACCCCTGTGCTGATGCAAGAGACTCATTTAACCATTTTGATTTTCCTCCTCTGTAAATTGGCACTTGCTATATATCTGTTTTGCCTAAATAACTGCCTTATCATCTTCCTGGTTCCCCAGCTGTCTGTCTATGCTGACTCAGACTTTGTTTCCCCAGTTATGGCTGTGTCCCCTGAACTGGAGGGAGTGGGGAGATCAAAGTGGGCCCTAGATGATGCCCCTCTAGAACCTGGGGGGTATAGAGGGGGCATCAAAGGGGGGAATGATATGGGAAAATACAGGGGATGAAACTGAGGCTCTAGCTGAGACCCCCAAAATGAAAGTAGAACATACTGTTTGTTCCCCTGAAGTCTGTGGTTTAGTACCAACTTCCTGACATATGCCTCTGTTTACTGAAATATGCCTTCCTGTCTGCCAAGTAGCTCACCACAATGTACCTGTGAAAACCTGCATGCATTTCGCACTTAAGAGATATAAAAATTGCAGCTTGGACACTTGGGGGCTGCCCAGAGTTTCAGAGGTGACTCTGCTTTGGGCTGGCGCATCAATAAACTGCTCTTCCTTATTCCTGAGTGCTGTTGGGGTTTCTCCGTCAGAATTTCCCACAACAAAACAAAAGAAAAAAACTGTTGAGCATCTTCTAAGTGTCAGGCAATGGAGATATAAAGACAAAAAAAAAATGAAACTTGCTCATCACTATCAAGGAGTAGACAACATGTAAGGGGAGGGGGAAAGGGCCCAAACAGTTATCAAGCACCTACTATGTGCCAGGCACTGTACTAAGCACTTTACAAATATTATTTAATTTGATCCTTATAACAACCTTGGGAGATAAATGCTATTATTATTCTGATTTTATAGTTGAAAAAAGTGAGACAGACAGATATCATGTGATCTGCTCAGGATCACACAGCTAGCAAGTCTGAGGCCAGATTTGAACTCAGTTCCTCCTGACTCCAGGCCCAGGGCTTTAAGCACTGTGCCACCTACTTTGCATTTCTATGCTGCCCCCTCTCTACATTCCCAAGTAAATTTAGCCAAGAAAAACAAAACAAAAAAACATACCATGGCTACTTCAGAAAACAAGTGTCTCATTCTTCACGTAGAATGTCCCTCAGCCAAAAGATTGAGAGAGTACTTCAGCATCAATCTTTAGAAGAAAATACCTCTGGTTTAGTTAAAATCATTGCATTCTCCAACTCCAAAAGGAAGGTTATGGCCTATCCAAGAGCTATACTATAGTTTCTCATTCTGAAGGGATTATGGTATTGATCAGAGGACAAAGGTCTTTTTGATTACTTCAGGTCACTTGTGATTACCTAGGAGAGAGCACTTGAGAGGAGTAGCCAAAGAAGAAATTAAGTAGTTTTAAGAGCTTAAATGACTATTTTCTGTTAAGAGTAGAATGCTAACCCCAAACTGTATTATCTCACACTGTGACCTTTTCTGGGTTAAAGATAGCTATAAATGTTACCTGAAATAATCTTGTCTCCCTATAATCTATTTTACTTTTCACCTGTCTGTCTTACTTTTTTTCCATACTATTCTTTCCTCTTTTCCCCATCTGGAACTCTTGGTGAACCAATCAAACTCTATACTGTTCTTTTCTCTTGAATCCCAGCTCCCTTATCATTTTATCAATTATGCCTTGCCAAGTCTCAGCCTTGGATCGCTCCCATTTGCCACCTTTGCTCCTACACATGTGCTACCGAATGAAGGAGAAAAATCACACAATCATTCTGACTGGGTACACTAAAAAAATTATATCACACAACCCCAAATGGGCTCTTGCTGCTGATAAGCAATCCTTCTATACCTACCTTATCAGGTATATCACTATCCCACTTTTCACTTTCCTTCAAACCCTTTTCAATCTCTCTTCAAGCCTCCCACTGTCTCCTCTCTCAGTTGAGAACCTTGCCCCATATTTTTTTCAGAAAAAAATTGAGGTGGCCTTTATTTCTTACCAGGGCTAACACCTCTATCCTCTCTCTTCCAACACACCACCCCCTTTATCATCTCCACTCTTATTTCTTATTTTCAATCCCTCCTTCTCTACTGGTTCATTCCATGCTGCTTATAAACATGCCCATATATGTACCATCCTCAAAAAACCTTCAGCTGATCCTTCCATACCTACTATTTTCCTCTTCTGCCCTTTGTGGTTAAATTCCTTGAAAAGGTTGTCTATAAGAGGTGTCCTCCACGTCCTCTCCTTTCACTCTCTTCTGAACCCCTTAAGATCCTGCTTCTGATCTTATAATTCTACTGAAATTGATCTCTCCTAAGTTACCAATGACAGTTACCTGACTTTTGTCTTGCCATTGGACTTGGATGGACTCTGGGAGAGTAAGGCTTTCAAAGCTGCTCAACTGCCTCACTTAAATCCAATTCACAGAAGAGTCAAGACATCACTTGTGATGGTCAATGGTCCTCTTTAAAAATAAAGGATGACGGTTGAATCCAAAACAGTTTTGATGTTGTCTTATTGTTGCATTTTCTTTGATTTGTGAGAATTGGAATTGCACTCCCTACTGGAGAGATACTGTAGGGAAGCTCCGCTATGAGGAAAAAGCATGTAATTTAGAAACCATGTGACTTTTGCATCCAGAAGTTACATCTATAGAATCACCTGTGGGACTTGTCAATCAGAGATACCAGCCAATTAGCTTGGGGCTGTGTGTATGGACAGGTCTGCTTCCTGTTTCACAGATGGCTTCTGGGAGAAGTCATTGAGGATCAACCTCTTTTCATCCAGGAAGAGTGGTGGCAGCAGATGGAGAACAGGGGTGGGGTGGGGGGGTGGGGCCTCTTAGTTGTTTGGACACCTGCGTGGCAGTGAGATTTCATGTGGGCTGCTAGAAAAGGAAATTGCTTTCTTTCTCTCTGGCTATACCAAATTAGATCTGAGCTAGGATTTCCATGCTATAAGGAATCTGTTCTCAATCTCTCTCTCTCTTCACTAACTTATAATATATATTTTAATAAATCTTTAAAAGCCTAAACTCTTGTTTAATTTATCAGTGATTTTAGTCAGCTTCCCCCAAGACTGGGGGTGGAGGCAGATCAGAACCCACAATTTAGATTTTAAACAACACAGATTAAATTACCGACTTCTATAAAATTTTTGGTCCTTTTGTTAGGTTAGCTATACAGAACTCAATTAATTTGTAATCCTTTCCTCAATGGCCCATTATTGAACATAATGCTTATTATGTTACAGTCAATAAAGGTTATATTTAATATGTTTTTCTCAATTTCTGGGTTTTGTATGCCTTAATACAAACTCATATTTTTTTATAAGTTTACCATTGAATGCTTAAAACTAGATATGGTCTTTTCTATTTCTATTTAGTAGTCACTATAGCTAGATCAGATCTAATTTTTTCTAAATTTTATTTAGGTTCTTAATTTTTAATTAAATTTGTCTAGATCTTAAAAGGGTGAAGTCCCCAGGTATTATGGCTTTATTATTTCTTTCTATAATTTATCTTTTTCCTTAAATAGTCAGATACTATGCCCTTTGGTGCTTATATATGAAGTATTAATGTTAACTCATGTCCCTTCATGCCTTTAATGATAATGCAGTCTCCATGTTTATCTCTTAGACAAATATATTTTTGTTGCTGACTTGTTTGAAATTATAATTGCTAATTGCTACTCCAACTTTTTTCCTTTCTTTTTTGAATATAGTTAAAATAATAGATTTTGCTTCAATTCCTTATTTTATATCTGGGTAAATCATTATAGTTTGAGTGAGTTTCTTATAATAAAAATTTTGATGGATTCTGACTTCTAACCTATTTTGCAATCCTTATCCATTTTATAGGCAAGTTCATGTCATTTACATGCAGTCATAAACTGCAAATTGTGTATTTTCCCTCAATTCTTTTCTCATATTATTTCCTCTCTTTGCCCTTTACAAAGAAGAAAAGAATGGTGAGAGTGGAGTCTATCAATATTCTCCTTTATCTCTTCTCCTTACAATGAATCCAATTATAAGTTCTTACCATTTCTTTTAAACTTCATCATTCATTGTCTGAAAGTGGAGTTTGGTTTTCCTTATGACCAATTTCCTCCTCAATCTACTCTCTTTGTTATATGTGCTTCTCTTCCCCCTTCTCCCAGATCCCTATATACCTGGGAATATATTATACCAAATTGTGTGTGTGTGTGTGTGTGTGTGTGTGTGTGTGTGTGTGTGTGTGTTTTGAGGTTAGAGAGCCCATTTTTTACAAATATTTCCTCCATGTTTGTATAGCTTCTATTTATATATTCTAATTACATGAAATAAGCCCCCTCTCTCCCATTTGCCACTGTACATTCATTTTTTCCTTACCTTACCTTTCTTTTAAGTTTCTTTACCTATCTATCTTTTAAGTTGATCAAGACATAGCAAAACCATTCTCAGGCCCACTATCTTTTTTTTTTTTTTTTTTGGTGGGGCAATGAGGGTTAAGTGACTTGCCCAGGGTCACACAGCTAGTAAGTGTCAAGTGTCTGAGGCTGGATTTGAACTCAGGTCCTCCTGAATCCAGGGCCAGTGCTTTATCCACTGTGCTGCCTAGCTGCCCCCTACCAGGTCCACTATTTTATTGAATTCTTTCTATGACCCTTGATGACATTAGGGTTTGAACTTAGGATTCCAGGGCAGCCAGGTTTCACAGTAGATAGCGTGTCAGACCTAGAGGCTGGAAGACTCAATCTCCTGAATTCAAATCTGGCCAACTAGCTTTGTGACCCAGGGCAAGTCACTTAAATCTGTTTGCCTCAGTTCCCTCATCTGTAAAAATGAGCTGGAGAAGTAAATGGAAAATCACTCCAGTATCTTTGCCAAGAAAATGCCAAATGAGGTCAAGAAGAACTGGACATGACTAAAAACCAATGAACAACAACTTCCTGACTGCAGGCCCAGAACTCTATCCACTGAGCCATTAAGTACCTAATGTATACCAGCCAATGTGCTAAGTTCTGGGGATATAAAGAAAGGCAAAAGACAGGACCTGCTCTCAAGAAGCTCGGTCTAATAGGGTTGATGACAAAGAACAAATTATATATAAGATGTGGGATTTTTACTGGGATCTGAAGAAAAACAGGGAAGCCTGGGGGCAGAGATGAGGTGGAAGCAAATTGTGGGCAAACAGATAGTAAAAATGCCCTGATCTGGGAGATGTAGTTTCTAGCATGAATGTAGCAAGGACAGTGTCACTGCATCCCAAAATACAGGTGTATGTGGTGAGAGGAAGGTTATAAAGGACTTTAAATGAACAACTAAATTTCATATTTGATCCTGGAGATGATAGAGAGACATTGGAGTTTATTGGGCAGCAGGGTTAGCGTTCAATATAGGAAGTTCCACTTGGACAGCTGAATGGAAGATGGACTAGAGTGAGGAGAGACTTATGGAAGGGAGAACAAATAACAGGCTATTGCAATAGCCCAAGCATGAGGTAATAAGGATGTGCAGCAAAGCAATGAAATATCAGAGGAGAAAAGAAGGTGTTTGTGAGAGATATTATAAAGGTAAAATCAACAGGTCTTAGGTACACATAGGAGGTGAGAGTGAGAAATCATGGATAACACCTAGGTTGCAAGGCTGGGTAACTGAAGGGATGGTGATACCCTCAACAGTAACAGAGAAATTAAAATGTAGGAAGTATTTAGGGAGAAAGGTAATGAGTTCAGTTTTGGACATGCTAAGTTTAATATCTATGGGACATTCAGTTCAAGATTTCTAATAGACAGTTGGAAATGTGACTTTGAAGGGCATAAGAGAGATTGGGGGGCAGCTAGGTGGTGCAATGGATAAAGCACAGCCCTCGATTTAGGAGGACCTGAGTTCAAATCCAGCTTCAGACACTTGACACTTACTAGCTGTTTGACCTTGAGCAAGTCACTTAACCCTCATTTCCCTGTCCCCCAAAAAAGAGCGAGATCAGGGCTGGATAAATTTGGAGTTAAACAGTTCAGTCTTCTGTCACATATTATCCTCAACTTATTCACCCCAAATTATAGTCCTATACCTTCTCTTATTTCCAACATGAATTTAGGTCATTTTTTATTATTCTAGGATTTCACACCAGCCTAACATTCTGAGCTTTAACACTGCAGACAATATTATTATGAGATTTGACTATATCTTGTATTCATGTTCAATTACCTGTTATTTTTTCTCATTTTTTTCTATACATCTCTTTAAAACATAAGCTGTATTACTGAGATCACCAAGAGGGCAAATGGTACTCTCTTTAGACAGTCTCTTTATATAGCTGACCTTATCATCTATTTCCTACTTCGGACCGGGTATCAGTAGTATACTACTAAAACAATGATTCAATTTTTTTTTTTCCCGTCTGTCATTCCTCACCAATCTTTCCCCATCATGCTCACTACCCCCAAACCCGGTCATAAATTTCCACATGAGTATACTACATTACTTCTTAACATGCAGTACTATTTTCCTACCCATTTTCTCTTCTTGGTTATGTTCTAATCATCCATGACATTCAACTAAAGCCTCATTGATACTCGTGTTAATCTTTTGTGCACCTTATTACCCAAATTCTACACCTTTGTTTATATATATCAAAGGCATGTATTTTTTTGCTGCTCCTCTTCCCTATAATATTGTGTCTTCTAATGTTGTGAAATCTGAGTTGGCAAATATATGTGCAGTTTTCTTTTTTCCTTTTATCTCAGTTAAAAGCCCTCTTGATTAGATTTGTAATTTTTTAAATGATTTTTTTTTTAAACTGGTCTTCATTAGATAAGATTCTATCCCTAGTCAAGAATCCATAAAAATCCTATATAAAAAGGCATGGCTCAGGAATTGAACTCCTTTTCTCAGATATTTTCTCAACCAGCTGTTTACTTCTCAAATCAGCCTTTCTCTTTCTGAATTTACCATCTTCAAGCAGTAGCTTGAAAATCCTTCATAACCACTAGCAATACTTTTTAAATTCCTGGCAGTTTCATTTTCCCAGCATGGCTCTAGAAAGAGAATCCTTATCTGCCCCTAACCAGCTTCCCTTAAAAACTTCTAATAAGTTTTAGATGAGGTGCTTCTCTCTGCTAATATATTTCTTACTCACCTATTGCACACCACAGTTTCATTTCCAAAATCTAGAATGAAAGAACACCAGTTGATATTTCTATCTCCTCAAGCTTTATTGCAAAGATTAAATGGTAATATCTGATCTCTTTAATTCTTCTTTGAAGTCCTTAAATTAAAAAAAAAAGTTCAAAGAAGTCCAAAATTTTTCCAATAGAGCTAAAACTGTGATCATTATGTCTATAGAGTAATTTTTCTAATTTATTTTTATATGCCTAACCACGGTCTGTAAGTGTTCATTTCACATTGAAAGAGAGACATGGTATACTGAAGAGAGTTGCAAGCTATAAAAATTTCAATGGAAGGGAAGAAATTGCTTATTATATTTATTTGCCTACCCACACAAGGTAGGTACTTTACCCAGAAACTAAGATAGGACCTTACTTGTAGCAGCCAATTTAAGAGTATTTAGTATCATGAATAACATGTATTTTATTAATATGAATTAGTTTTATTCAAAATTCTCCCTTAATTATGCCTTAAGATATGCAGATAGAAAAATATCAATTATGCCAAATCCAAACTTTCTTTTATTTAAATGGACATGACACACTACCACAAGTTTTCCCATCTCTAATGTTCACTCTTACTTGTTTCTTGTATTTAGTACATCATAGTGAAGTCAGTGGATGAGTGCTTTTACTTTAAAATAATGTTTTTTTAAAAGTACAATAATAATAAATGTATAGAAGGAGGTCCTTTAATTTTCTAATTAATTAATGCTATAACCATTCCTACAAGTTTTCAACTAATATTACATGAAGAGCCTGTGATGAGTTAGTATAGCTGATATGGTTTATTGTCTACCTGCAGTTGATATTTTAGTGTCTATTGATTTGGGACCATATTCAGGATGCATATTAATTCAGATAATGTGACCTTTTTCTTGTTTGGCAGGAAAAAAAAATACCTCTCATTCTAATGTGACAAGCTCTCAAATGATCACCATCATCAAATATTTACTGTCCTTCCTATTTCTTGACTTGCCAGGATCATCTAACACTAAAGACCACTACTACTTCCTTCTAGATACTCTTTCCTCCCTTGCCTTCATCATTCTCCTCTTTGAGAAATGATTTTTCTCTCTAGTATTAATAACTAACTATTGTATTAGGACCAAGGCATTTTTCCCTTGTTCTTCTTTCTCATCCAGAAGCCAATCATTGTGGGAAATCTTTCTAAAAGACTTACCAGGCCAGGATGGCTGAGATCTATTCAAAGACGGTAAAAGTAATTCTAAATTTAGGTTTATGGATGCATTACTGCTCATTGTGTTTGTTCAGACAGGTCTGGGAAGGATTATCCCTTTTGTCCAATATGTAATATGGAAATTGATAAGTCTCTCTGATCAACATTCAGGTGATCTAGGTTCAGTACCCCCAAGATCCTCATTTTAATATAGCCTACCTTCTCATTTTAATATTTATTTTCTCATTAATTGTTAACCAGTCAGAGTTGATTGCCACACTCGGGGACATTTGATGACCCAAGAGCATATAAAACTGGGAACTTTTCACAATGAGGCATCTTTGGCATAAGAGAGATGGCCAAATGACCATCCTTTTATTAATAAACATGCTTTATTAATAAAATGATTAAATTACCCAGAAACTATGTCTCTCAAACTTTTTAAATACCCCTAGCTCTCTCACCATTGCTTCACTACACCCTTTGTGGGCTCAGCTTCTGTGTTCTTTTCTTTAAATATAGACATCATTCAGATAAGACTCTGTCCTTAGTCATCTTTTCTTTACTCTCTTTCTTTCTTTTTTTTTCTTCTTTTTCAGGGCAATGGGGGTTAAGTGACTTGCCCAGGGTCACACAGCTAGTAAGTGTCAAGTGTCTGAGGTCACATTTGAACTCAGGTCCCCCTGAATCCAGGGCCAGTGCTTTATCCACTGCACCACCTAGCTGCCCCCTCTTTACTCTCTATATTTTTCCCATCATCCTGTTCTGTAGTTTTATTTATGATTTCAAGTATGTAAGAGTCCCAAATCTATCCCCATCTTCTCCAATGAACTAGACTCCTATCTTCAACTGCCTGCTGTACATCACCAGCAAGCAGTGTATTTCAGTGGCATCTATAACAATATTTTTTTAAAGCATCACCTTTCCCCTAACATCTGCTACTTGCATATTCTCTATTTCTGTTAATGATGCCAATATTCTTCCAGGCTTGAAAATTTGATTACTTCTTCCATTCCCTTACTACCTATATCCACGCAATCATCGTTCAAGACCTGGACATTTTAAGTCCTAAAAATTTTGTCCATCCCTCCTGACTATAACTTCTATCAGAATTACTGCAGTTCCTTTCCAAATGGTCTACTTGTTTTAAATATCTTCCTACTTTAATCTATTTTATGTGCAACTGCCACAGAATATTTTTATTGCACAGACTGCTTAAAAAACAAAACAAACAAAAAAACCCAAATTTTCATTCAATGTCAAAGAAAACTCAAACTCCTTAAATTATCAGTCAGGAGCCTCCACAACCTAGTTTCAAAATTCCATAATTGGCTTATCTTATAATACATACTCCCCTTCACACTTTACAATCCTACCAAACTGGATTATTTTAAACAGTTCCCTGATGTTGTCCAGTACAGTTGTTTGTATTGTCTGCTATGCCTAAAAAGTATTCCTCTTGCCATGCCAACCTAATGAAAACAGAGAATTTCAGATTTGGAAGGGACCACACTGACTAGTGCAATGTATTCCCCAAAAAGATTTCTCTTTTACAACATATCGAAAAAGTGGCCAGCCCTTTGCTTTAAAAACTGAGCCTGCCTATTCCACTTTCAAATTCTCTTTAATTGTTAAGGTTTTTCTTTACATTAAGGCTAGGTTTACCTCTATAAATTTTAACCATCATAATAGATCTGCCCTCTAGGGCCAAACAGAACAGGTTTAAGAGACTTCAAAGTAGGGGGAGCCTTTCAAATACTTGAGAACTATCTTTTGTTCCCCTCCCTTACCCATCCTGACCCCAATCCTGTCTTTTATTTTGAGTGTAAAACAAACCCAGTAGTTTCAACCAATCCTCAAACAGTATGAAATTCAAAGTCCTTCACCATTTTGGTTATCCCTCTCTAGACATTCTCTAGCTTAGCTTATCAATGTCTTTCCTAAACTGTGGTCATCAAAACTAAAAACAGTACTACAAATATCATCAGAACACAATAAAGGGAACTACCCCCTTCTGATTTCTAGAAGCCATGACTCTTGTAATTGTGTAATTTAAGATTCTAAATGTGGGTTCTAATCTGTTCCCCCAGTTTTGAGGGAAACTGACTAAAATCACTGATAAAACGAGTTTAGGTTTTTAAGGGCTTATTGAAAGATAGAAAGAGAAAGATTGAGAACAGAATTCCAACAGCCTGGCATTCCTATCTTTCCTCAAATTTCCTGTGGGGTCCTCTGCCACCACCACCACCACCATCAAGTCAGGAACCCAAAAGAGACAGACCTCTCCGCGCAGGCCCTCTTTCCTCCTTCCTGTCCCTTCCAGAAAATGGGAGGCTTAAGTTGATTGGCTGGTAGCCTTGGTGGAAAGTACCCATGCGCAAATGTTACTTCCTGACGCCAAGGAAAAGCCACCTGGCCTTGCCCTCTGAGGCATTCTCCTCATGGTGGAGCTTTCCTATAGTAAGTCTCCAGCAGGTGGAGTCATTCCAATCATTACATAATGCAGCTCAAATTCTATTGGTTTTTTAGCTGTTCTATCATTCCTAATGCAGCCTACAAAAAAAGTTCCTTTCTTTCCCAGTTAAACTACTATCTAAGCATTCCTCTTCCATCTTCTTGTGAAGTCAACACTTTAAACCCAAGTATGACTTTATCCTTATTAATTTCATCTAAATTAGGTTTAAGACCTTTTTCTGCATTCTGATTGTCATCCCATAAGTATCCCCCAGCTTCATATCATCTTCAGATTTGATAAAGATACAATATATGTTATTATCTAAGTCACTGAAAAAAATGTCTCTGGGGCAATCCATTAGACATCTTCTAAGTTAGCAATAACTATTCTTTGAATATAGCCATTCAATCTTATTCAAACTCATCCTATTTTACTATCATCTAGCCCACATTTTGATATCTTATCCATAAGAACAGTATAAATGATTCTAATAAACCTTTTCATACTAACTTCTTCCTAAATTTCAACACTGTACCTAAGACACTAGGTTTTTTGACTACCATATTATACTTATGACATATGGAGTTTACAATCCACTAAAACTCTAGCATCTTTTTTAGTCTCTTTCATGTATCCCCCATGTTGAACTTGTGAAACTGATTTTAAACTCAAGTTTAACACTTTACATTTATACTCATGAAATTTCATCTTGTTAGATTCAGCTCTGTGATAAAAATTATTTGTGGTATAGGTAGCTTTTGAAGGACCTCCCCTTTTGGGGAGAAAAGATTGAACACTCCCTGAAGGGAGGTTAAAGGGCACCTCTGGACCGCTAAGCTCTCGAGGCACTTCTGGAACGCCAACTCTAGAGTGACTTCCAGAATGAGAGTTCGCTCTCTGGCTGGTGACTGAGGTCCTGATGGCATAAGCAACCTTAGACTGGCGGGCTGTTCAGGTTGGTGAGTTACTTACTGAAAACCCTAAATTCCTTTGAACCAGCTTAAGCTAAATTTAGAGTTAAGAGCATTTCTCTGTATTTCTATTTTCCTATTTCCTTATCTTTGATTTTTAATAGTTTCACCTTTGTTGTTTAATTAATTCCCAAGTAATAAGATCTGATCCTTTTGTTAACTAAAGCTTAGGGGCTCCTTTCTTATTGACCTGGGAGAAATATCTAAATAGGGCAGTTCAGAGGGGAGGTTAAACCTAAAAGGGTCCCTCATATTTCCGGGACCCCAATATTAAGGCAAATCACCCAAGTAGCTCTCAGTATATACAATTTTGGCCCTCACAGCTCAATGTTTTAGCCTGTTAAAATCTTTCTATATCTTGACTCTGTCATTCAATAAATGATTAGCTAGCCTTCTTGACTTTGTGTCAGAGGTAATTTTGATAAGCATATCATTTATGTCTTTATCCAGATCACTGATAAGAATGTCATATAGCATAAGTCTAGGCACAGATACTTAAGGTATGTAGTGGGATCCCAAGAAACCTGAAGATTCCAACCCTCAAGGAATCCTTAAATTTTCCCAAGGGAAAAACAGCTCTGCCTCCCACCTCAGGAATAAGGTATGGGTGAGGGGGGAGACTGGGAGCAGTTTCTGCTAACCCCCCAACTCCCCACCTCAGAGTTATATTTTAGATCTTGCTCTTTCAGTAGCCTTAACTTTCTGAACCTCTGAAACACCTGGGTTTCAACAAACCCTTTCCTTCCACTCTATTTCTTTTTTGGGGACCAAATTTTTTTTTAAAAAAATAGTTTAACAACATTCATTTTTAACTAGTTATTGTTATTTCCATTTACACTGTTATGGTCACAGTTTATGGTCACAGTAGTATCACAAACAGAACCAGATTCCTGTGAACCCTACTGACTCAGAAAACCAAAAATTGACATAATCTATGTTGTATTGTATCTCTATGTATTTTGTTAAAGATTCACAAGTTACATTTAAATCCAGTTCTCCTAAGCCCGAGTTCAATGTTGGACTATATATTGTTTTTTTGCCTCTGCTTAAATCATTCATTTTGCATCAATCCACCAAAGCCTTTGACACTCTCTGTATTCTTCTTGTAATTTCTTAAAATACTGTAATATCCCATTATAGTCAAATCTACAATTTGCTTAGCTATGACCCATTCAATAGATGGGCATATATTTTGTTTCCTACTTCTTTTCTACTAAAAAAGTGTTACTATAAATATTTTGGCTACATCATTTTAAACTCAGGATCATGAAAAATGTCAGGCAAAAATTTGTGAATTAATATTAAAATGAACCTTGTGCATTTTCATTTCTTTTTCTTTTTTCTTTTTTTTTTTTTTGGTGAGGCAATTGGGGTTAAGTGACTTGCCCAGGGTTACACAGCTAGTAAGTTTTAAGTGTCTGAGGCTGGATTTGAATTCAGGTCCTCCTGAATCCAGGGCCAGTGCTCTATCCACTGCACCACCTAGCTGCCCCTTCATTTTCATTTCTAAAGATGGGAAAGACTGGTTATCTACCAGATGCTATTGCTATTAAGAAATATTCTAAAATTTCAAATTATGTCATTTCATCCGCTTTGTTTTTTTTCCTCCACTGTTTCTATGGCCAAAACCAATTCAACATTTGGTGTGAGAAAATAATTATTAATTATGGGGGGAACACACACACACACACATACTGGATGCTTAGCTCAGGAACCTTAGCTGATCTCTTTTTCTTTTTTTTTTTGGAATAAAAGTATTTTATTATTTTCCAGTTACATGTAGAGATAATTTTAGCTGATCTCTTTCAAAGCTAGCCCAAGAAACAATAGAAATCAAACTAAGTAGAGATCAAAACCATATGTATCTGAAAGTGCATTTGCCCTCAGGGGTCTGTCTTTCACTAGACCCTGACCTCATCAAGGTAGAGCTCATTTTAATATGGACCATGCTCAGGTCACTTCAACTAACAGAATTGAATGATGCTAGTCAGTTAGCTTTGATCAGTGTGTAAGAGCCACCTCTTTTGGCAGAGGAAAAAGACTGAGATTGAGGTGAATGCCATTCTGGGTGGTGCTGGGCTGGCCGAGGAAGGCTGTCTCTAGGTGATGGAGGACTTCTGAACTCTGCTTGGAGCAATGTGCTGAATGAGGTGAGTAGAACCAAGAGAATATTGTACACAGTAATGGCAACATTGTGTGATGATCAATTGGGATAGACTTAGCTCTTCTCAGCAATGCAATGATCCAAGACAATTCCAAAAAACTCATGATGGAAAATGCTCTCCACATCCAGAAAAATAACTGTGGGGTCTGAATGCAGACCAAAGCATACTATTTTCACTTTATTTGTTGCTCAGGTTTTTTTTGTTATTGTTGTTATTGTTTTTTCCTTCTTGCGGTTTTTCCCTTTTGTTCTGATTCTTCTTTCACAACATGATTAATGTGGAAATATAACCTACATCAGATTGCTTGCTGTCTTGGGGAGGGGAGAGTGAGAAAAATTTGGAACTCAAAATCTTACTAAAATGAATGTTGAAAACTATCTTTACATGTGATTTGGGAAAAAAGTAAATACTATTAAGGTCAGAGAAATAGGTAGTATCAGAGCCTACATTCTCATTCAAGTCTCACCAAACTTCAAATTCAGGACTCCTTGTACTACCTACCACCATATTGCCTTTCTAACATTATGACATTCTCTCACATTACCATCTAGTATAAATTATAAACTGCTTGCTAGCATATTCCATACCAAATTGATCTCCTTGTATCCCACATAGCAACTAACAATGCCTTAGACGCTGGATATTGTCAATAATTTTTAAGTAAAAAAAATTTTTTTTAAAATAAAGAATAATTTTAAAGTGAATAATTAACTGTTGTTTTTGTCTAAATTCCCCCCAAAAGCACAACCAAACAAGCAGTGTACAGTTTTTAAAATTCTCAATAGATTGGTATTCTAACTTCTAACTTCAGTGATCATTTACATGTGTGTGTGGAGGGGGGGGAGGCTTACCATAAAAGCAACCATGAAAATGGAAGCTAAAGATGGTATTTTTTAAAATTTTTTTGGGGGGGTGGGGCAATGAGGGTTAAGTGACTTGCCCAGGGTCACACAGCTAGTAAGTGTCAAGTGTCAGAGGCTGGATTTAAACTCAGGTCCTCCTGAATCCAGGGTCAGTGCTTTATCTACTGCGCCACCTAGCTGCCCCTAAAGATGGTATTTTTTTAAAATATATGTTATCATTAGTTTATAATTTTCATAAAAAATAATTGTTTTTAGGATTCCAATAGTCATGAAACAATGTCTCAGAAGACCTAAAGCTGAATATCTATCAATAGGAATTAGACAAGCTCATAAGAATGAGTGCTCTACAACATACTACAAAAAAAGCAATTATACAGGAGAGGTATTTTTTTTTAAAGGACTACATCTCAAATATATATAAGATTAAAAAAAAATTGGATGGGTTGAACAAATTGTATAGTGAAAAGAGAACAGAATTTAGGAGTCAGATGGCCAGTGTTCAAACCTAGCTCTACCATTTACTACCTCTGTGACCTTCGGTTAAGTCATTTAATTTCTCTGAAATAAGATTTTCTCATCTGTAGAAAGTTTTAACAAGATTATCTCTTAGGTCACTCACAGCTCTATGATGCTTTAAAATTCTAAAAACAAGGGCCAGCCCACATGCCCTGCTGGCATCTCATTATACCAAGGAAGATTCTCAGCTTTCAAGATGAACCCCCTGGGACATTACAGGACAGCCTGTAGATGAATCATAAGGATGGGCACACATACATGGGTTACAATCTTAATTTCTGAATATAATATTCATATCAGTATGATATTGGCTATAATGGAATGTCATCTAAAGGTAAACATTTTTCTTAGAAAAGAGTATTAAGAGGCAGCTAGGTGGTACAATGGATAGAGCACCAGCCCTGGATTCAGGAGGACCTGAGTTCAAATCCAGCCTTAGAAACTTTTCACTTTCTAGCTGTATGACCCTAGGCAAGTCACTTAATCTCAACTGTCTCACAAAAAAAAAGGAAAAAAAAGTGTATTAAACTGTGCCCATGAAGATGCCTACATGAATCGAAACAAGTAGAAGGCTTAAAATTTGGAATATTTTTCAAATGGTATAATAACTCAATTTGCCAAGTATTTATTGAACATCTACTATATTCAAGGTACTGTACTAGGCAGGGGAAAGGGGAATAGGGGGATATGAAGCTGAACAAGACAACATACAACTATATTTTAGGAATCTTGTAACATAACACTTTGTCTATAACAATGACATCAGAATCAGATGAAATTACTTTGGTTATGGCATTAATGCTAAATAATTCTTATATGTGGTAACTAAATTAATCATTGGTTAGAAAACTCATTAACTAGAAATTCTAAATAAATGAAAATTTATTTAGGCTTTTTGAGATACTAATGAGGAGGAAAACAATTGTATCCATTTTAATAGAATAAGCTGTAAATAGCTCATTTCAAAAAAGAGGCAATTTTTTTTTTAAACTAGCTATTCTTATACAAATAGCATTTAGAAAAACAAAAACACTGCACAAAGAATTGGCAAAAATCACATCTATAACTGATGCTAAACATATAATATAGAGACCTGGGTCCTCTCAGGGCTTCATTTTTTTACCTGTAAGATAAGGGGCCTGAACTGGGAAACTAAAATTCTTCATCATTAATATTATAATCACTCTAAAACTCTGATTCTATAATTCATTCAATTAGACTCAAATCATTAAGAACCTAAGCCAAACATTGTTTGTTACATTAGTATTTTGTTTTTATACTCAATTTTTCCCCCTAGGTACTTTAACTAGTTTTACAATATAATTAGTTCAACAACATTTAGTTAACAAACACATCTTGAACATGAAACTACAGAGACCTGGCTTAGGTACTAAAGGAGCTATAAGTAAAGGAACTTAAAATTTAGTAAGATAAATTCTATATTTATTTGAATATACCTTAAGTTAGAATATAAGTGCGTAACACAGGTAACAAAAACATGTTAAAACAAGTGCCTGTGAGAAAATAATGGGATTTTGGCAGATACTCAAAGGCTCACCTGGAGATTAATCTAAAGTGGTTGCATTAAGTGAGAGTGATTGACTTTGCTGATTAGCCTACTTCAAATTAGATTGTAACCACACCTGGCTGACCCTTAAGAAGCTAAGGACTTTGAACTCAACTGAGACCACCTTCAAGTCCAGTGAACCAATGGATTTGGATGACGTCTACCAATCAGCTTGAAGCAGTGAGGACTGCCTCTGCTCCAGATCTATAAAAAGCCTTCCACCCTCATTTTGAGGGGAGTTCATGATTGAAGCAGGCTCATGGTAGAGGACTTGAGGAAGAACCAGACCAGGCTGGAACTCTAGGCTAGATAGGCCTTTTCTTAACTCCACGTGTTCTCTTTTTTCTAATACCTAGTATGCTTTAATAAATGCTTAATGCCCAAAGACTAGTGCTAAAGGTTCTAATTTAAGGCAACCACACATTAGATTTTATATATACATACATATATATGTATATATATATATATTTTTTTAATTGGAATCATGTTTTTACATCACCCATATTTCTTTCTTTTTTTTGTGAGGCAGTTGGGGTTAAGTGACTTGCCCAGGGTCACACAGCTAGTAAGTGTCAAGTGTCTGGGGCCAGATTCGAACTCAGGTTCTCCTGAATCCAGGGCCGGTGCTTTATCCATTGTGCCATCTAGCTGCCCCCACACATTAGATTTTTTAGACATCACAGTTAGATTTTAAACATCACATGCCTAAGGAGGGAGGTTTCACTAAAGAGTTGTCACTTAATCTGGATAGACAGAATTTCAATAGATAGGAGAAAAGAAAATGATGTAGGGTGAAACCTGTAGAGAGAATCCCATTTTACAAAAGGAAATTGAAAAACACCTGTATGCAACAAAGTTTCCTTTATCTTAAATCTTTTCCTCTGCCAGTCCTGCCATCTACTAGCTATTATTGAATGTGGCTCCTCCATGATGATACAGGCTCCCCTGCCACCCTTTCCAATACTGGAATCACCTTTACTTAGTCTCCTCAGTTCAGCAGGAGAGTTGGAATACTCTTTGCCAATTCCAGATTCCCTCTTCTTCCTTTGTGGTGCATGCTATTCATATCTACCAATCAATCAAAATCCAAGTGGCTGTTGTCTACAAACACCGCCCCCCCCTTACTCTCCTTTCTTCTTCAAGGTACCTGGCTTATAATTTTTCTCTCCTCCCCAACTCTTGCCCTTATATTAAAGGATTTCAGCATATGTATTGACTCTTCTTCAAATATCCTAACTACTCAATAGTTCCTCAACCTACTTACCTCCCATGAACTCTCCTCCATTCTACCTCAGCCACACACAAAGATCATACCCTTGATCTTGCCGTCACCACAACAAATTTCATAGGAAATCATACTATACCTCCCTTATCAACTCACTATCCACTCTCCATAGTAGCTCTTACAAATCTTTCATCCTTCCTCAAACTTCCCATGGCTTCACCCCTCCCCCCTCCCCCACCCAGTCTCTCAGCTGAGAACCATGCCTCATATTTTGCAGAAAAAAACTGAGGCCATTCTCACCATTAACTTCCTCTTCTCTCCATCACCCATCACTCTGGTGCCTTCTGCTACTTTCTCCTCCTTCACCTATTTCACATTACCAAGTGGCCTTACTCCTTACCAAAGGATCCCCCCCCCCCAAAAAAAAAGGATCCTTATCCAAAGGATCAAATGGATTCTATCTCCTCCAACAGTCATCCTCACTCTTTCTCTTATTTTCAGTCTTTCCCTCTCTACTGGTTTATTTCCTAAAAACTACAACCATACCCACATCTACTCTCCATCCTAAAATAAATCATCACTTGATCATTCCATCCCTGCCAACTACTCTTCTGACCTCTGCAACTAAATCTCTTGAAAAGGCCATCTATAGTAGATACTTCTACTTTCTCTTCTCTTACTTTCTTTTTAACCCCTTACAATCTGTATTCTGACCTTCATTCCATTAAAACTACTATCTCTGGGCAGCTAGGTGGCATAGTGGATAAAGCACTGGCCCTGGATTCAGGAGTACCTGAGTTCAAATCCGGCCTCAGATACTTGACACTAGCTGTGTGACCTTGGGCAAGTCACTTAACCCCCATTTCCCCGCCAAAAAAAATAATAAGAATAAGAATAAGAAAAACTACTATCTCCAAAGTTACTAATGATCTCTTAGCTGCTAAATCCATTTCTCCCATAGTCAATCCAAAATTTTTCCAACACATTTGAGTAGGTTTGAAGTCTTAGTGAAATTTTCAACTTAAACAAGTGAGAAGAAAAACTATTACTTTTTAAGATATGTAATGTTAAGTTTGAGGTTTTTGTACTGCCATCATTGTAGATCCTAAATAATGTATGAACACTGAACTGAGAGACTAGCTGTTAAAAGCTGTAACAAAAGTAATTTAAAATTCATTTCAGAGACAAAATAAATGTTTCAAAACAGAATTAGATGTTTAAAAAGAACTTTTTATACAATGGTTTCAAACTTTCTTTTTTTTATTCAATTGCATACATTTTATGACTTTGACAAAGATTGGAAGGGATGAGGGCAAGGTAACCATTACCTACTGTGACAACTAGCACTGGTGGAGAGCTTGTGGAGAATAAGGCTTTCAAGTTTATTTTTGATTGAAAAATTGATGTGTCTATTACTTAAATCCAGAACAATAATCACAACCCTTAGGAAAGCCTGACTTTCTATAACACTACTTAGTTCTTAATGACACAGTCCTCATGGTAATGCTTACATTAACATTTTATGAAGAATTATTACAGAGACCATTGTCTAGCCAAAAACTAAAGGGAGAATTCACCCTGAATATTATGTTTTATCTTAGTCACCAAGTAAACTATGGATATGAAAACAATAAAAACATTTTCAATATGCTTTGAAGTCCTGAGCTTTGGACCATCCTCCCCTTTATAGCCCAGCAACACAATAGGCAAGATCCAGAACTTAAATAAGGTCAACATCAATGTCCCTAATAGTGTCTTATAGTTATGTAACAGGAAAATCCCTATTATCTATGTTATAATAGTAAAGCTGGTATTTTCTAGTCTTGTTTCTTAAACATTCCCATTCTATTCTTATATTTTGAATGCTTACAAAAGAAAATCACAATTTTTAAAAATCAGGATTTTTTTTCAATACTGAAATAAACCCAGATGTCGGTAGTTTTGTATACATCATACTTAATATCTTATCCCAACTACTTTTCAATTCATAAAATAGAAACTAGAACCCTGGCAGAAATATAGACTAACACTCTGAGTTAGAAGATAACTCAGAGATAATCTAGTCCAACCTATTGTTGAACAGGAATCTCCTCTTTATAATCAACAAGTGGTTGCCTATTCATTTTGAAAAAACAAAAACAAAACTTCACTAAATCTCTCCTGAAACAGTCTCTCACTATTTTTGGAATTGTTAGAGAATTTTTCCTCATCTTGAGCAGTAATCTATCTCTATACAATTTTTAGTGATTACCCTTAGTTCTGTACTATTGGAGCCAACAGAATCTAATCCTTTTTCCAAATGACTCTGGTTTCAGATACTTGAAGAACCGTCTTACCTCCCCCTCACCCTCCCCCCCTCCCCCCCACCCCCCACCAAGTTAAAAGATTTGAATTAGCTCATAGGACCACAGGTCAGGTGTAGGAGGGGGCTTCAGAAGTTTTCTCAATCAACCCTATATTTTACAAATAGAAAACTGAAGCCCAGGAATGGCTTTGCCAAAAATCCGGCCAAGCGTTTAAGTACCTGATTTGGGATTAGAACCCAGGTTCTCTGATTCTAAACCTACCAGCCTTCCTACTCCATCACGTTTGATCTCCAGGGTCTCTTCCAAGCTGTAAATGCTGTGTAATTTTCAAATTCTATTACTGGGCAAAATATTAATTTTATGATTTAAAATCACTTATCCAGAGCATTACCTTTTTTGATTCACTGAAAAAAACACCAAAATATAAAACAAACTGGTTGAGTCATGACTAAATGGAGTTTGTTCCATATTTCAAAAACCATTTATTAATTCCCTTGTTTCTAAAATGCAAAGGTTATGATATGCACTTAATTTCCCCAGCTTCTAGTTTGGTCCTTCCTATGCACTTTTCTCATTCCAATAGATACTATGTTTGTGTAGCCGCCTATCTCTGAACTAGTTATAAGCACCTAGAGAACAAGGACCTTAATCAAGTTCCATGCAAAATGCCTTGCACTTTCTTGCTACCTGATAAATGTTAGTGGTTTCTTCCACACAATTGTAATTTGTCTTAGCAGACAATGCTAATCAAAAGACTTCCAAGCGTGATAGCACAGGAAAACTTCGACCCATTGGATTCCTCAAACCACCAACTTACTATTTCAAGAGAAATTCTGATCTAGGATGGGGGATTTGTTGCTACCAATTTTGAAGGGGAAAAACATATTAGTCACAAGAAACAGGTTGTGGGCCATGACGTTTCCCCTCTACTCCCAAGGGAATTCTCAACTAGGAACAAAATTCCCTGGATGGGTCACCTAATAATTTCAGAAGTGAACACTAGGGGGAAGACGTCTCGAATCCCCAATTAGCTAAAGTCATATACAAAAGCAATAACAGAGATATGTCTTAATGGACACCTGTACATTATGGAGAAGGGGGTGGGGCGGGAGGAGGCAAAAACAAAACTGAAAACTGAGTTTCAGAAAGGGGTAGAAGGACAAGAGGTGTGCCTTAGGGAGGTGAGAAGTGATTACAGAGATGTGAAGAGGGGAGGGAAGCAGCTAAGAGAGAGCAAAGGAGAGAAGAGAAGGCAAAGAGAAAAGGAGGAAGACTTCAATTTAAGAGAAGGGAAAGCGCTCTTAACAATTCCAAAGTAGAAGGGCTTCCTTCTGGACATATTTAGTTGCCTATTATTGACGTTTTTCAAACTGCAATGAAAGGAGGGAAGATAAGAGGAAGGAAAGGAGGGAAGGAGAGGAAAGATGGGAGAAAGGACGGAAGGATGACAATCCAAAGAGATGAGGGAAGAAGTCAGAGCTGGCAGGAGGCCACGGGGTTTGCGGGATTCGGCCCAGACTCCCCCAGCTGCCCTAAGGATGTTTGGGGGGTAAGGCTAGGAAGCACTTAGGAAACTGAGCAGGAGGTCGGGACAGCATGCTGACAGGGGGGCACCGGAGGTCACTGTGACCCAACCTCCGGCAGCTCAAAGTCCCCGCTACTCACCAGTTCTGGAGGTACAGAGAAATCGCCTACGCCAGAGAGAGAACTACGGAGAGCCGGAGGAGACAGTCTCAAACCCTTCCCGCGGAACTAAGCCGTGGCCCCTCCCCCACGGTCTCCCAGGGTACGCGCACGGCCAGACCCTGGCCTTACCTCCAACATAGGCCCCGCCTCCTCGTGGGCGTGCGCGGGAACGCGCTTTGCTGGGTCAGAGTCATTGCTAGGAGCTTAAGGGGTGAGTGGGGCTGGCTGGCGGCTTGTTTGAAGAGTTGGGGGAGGAGGAGGGTTTTGTGTGTTTGTGCGTAGGGACCCGTCAGGAGGACAGGAGGACTGAAGGTCGGGCTGTCCTAATGATGAGAGTTTCCCACCTCGAGGCCGACGATTTTAGAGCCATGGCCACCTGGGTGGAGCCCTGCGCGAGCCCCGACAGTGTGCTAGAAACGGCCGCCGGGTTACAGTTGGGTTGGCTCTGGTAAGAGTCGGTCGGTGACTCCCCTGCTTCAGTCCCCACCATGGCCGCGCACGGACCGTCTCAGCAAGTGCTGGGGCGCCTTTTGGTTCCTGTACACAGTCCTTAAGATGGCAGGACTCCACTTGAACAACTTCTTTAGCGTTTCTAAACACATTCTTGGCGATTTGTAGAATATACATATGTATATTTTTACCTTAGAAACAAAGTTAATAGAAAGTCAGAAAAAACGTTGACTATGTATTATTTTTCTTTAGAAGTAGGTTGCAGCAGAGTCAGCAGAAGGAGCCCCGTGGACCATCCTGCTACGGATGCCCCAGAGAAGATGTCTCTTTCCCAAAAGCTCACATTGGACAAGGTAGACGTGAAGGGAAAGCGGGTTGTCATGAGGGTGGACTTCAATGTGCCCATGAAGGACAAGCAGATCACCAACAACCAGAGGATCAAAGCCGCCGTCCCTAGCATCAAATACTGCCTGGATCACGGCTGTAAGTCGGTTGTGCTCTTGAGCCACCTAGGCCGGCCCGACGGCGTCCCCATGCCAGACAAATTCTCTTTGGAGCCCGTGGCAGCCGAGCTCCAATCCTTACTTGGCAAAAATGTTGAGTTCCTGAAGGACTGTGTGGGACCCGATGTGGAGAAAGCCTGTGCTAACCCTGCTGATGGTTCTGTCTTCCTATTGGAGAATCTCCGCTTTCATGTGGAAGAAGAGGGGAAAGGCAAAGATGAATCTGGGAAAAAGATCACTGCTGATCCAGCCAAAGTAGAAGCTTTCCGGGCATCCCTTTCCAAGCTGGGGGATGTCTATGTCAACGATGCTTTTGGTACTGCCCACCGGGCCCACAGCTCCATGGTTGGAGTGAACCTCCCCCAGAAAGCATGTGGTTTCCTAATGAAGAAGGAGCTAGAGTATTTTGCCAAAGCCCTGGAGAACCCAGTGCGACCTTTCCTGGCCATCTTAGGTGGAGCTAAAGTTGCAGACAAGATCCAACTGATCAACAACATGCTAGACAAAGTCTGTGAGATGATCATTGGTGGTGGGATGGCTTTCACCTTCCTTAAGGTTATCTCCAACATGGAGATTGGCAATTCTCTATTTGATGAAGAGGGAGCCAAGATTGTTAAAGACCTGATGGCTAAAGCTGAGAAGAAGGGTGTGAAGATAACCCTACCTGTTGACTTTGTCACTGCAGAAAAGTTTGACGAGCATGCCACAGCTGGTGAAGCTACGGTGCAGTCTGGCATACCTGCTGGATGGATGGGCTTGGACTGTGGTCCCCAGAGCAGCAAGAAATTTGCTGAAGTTGTGGCCCGTGCCAAGCTAATTGTGTGGAATGGTCCTGTTGGAGTGTTTGAGTGGGAAACTTTTGCAAAGGGAACAAAAGAGCTAATGAACAATGTGGTGGAGGCCACCAAAAACGGCTGCATCACAATCATAGGTGGTGGGGATACTGCCACCTGCTGTGCCAAATGGAACACTGAAGATAAGGTCAGCCACGTGAGCACTGGAGGTGGTGCTAGTCTAGAGCTTCTGGAAGGCAAAGTCCTCCCTGGGGTGGCTGCCCTGAGCAATATCTAACAGAGTTTTCCACCTGTTGGTTCCTGTACACAATCCTCCAGACTGCAGGACCCAACTTTACCTTCTTTAGTGTTTCTAAACACATTGTTATGATTTATAATATATATGTGTGTGTGTATTTTGCCCTTACAAAGTTAAAAGAAAGTCCAAAAAGCTGTTGACTATGTTGTTTATCTTTTTAAATAGATTGTACCATTCACCTTTGTTAGTACATTAGTGACTCTTTTTTGTCACTACAGTATGAAAACAAGATAAAACCTTGGTTTTTTCCACTGTTGTGATTTGTAGAATATATATGTGTGTTATATATTTTATCTTCATAACTGAAAAAGTTAAAGGCGCTATTAACCATATTCTTTTTCTCTTTTGAAGCTGTACAATTCAGCTTTGTTAGTATTGTAACCACTATTTTTATCACCACCCATGGTGTAATGGTGTAGAAACAAGATGATTACTATTTAAGAAGGGAAGGTTAATAATGTTTTGTTAAGAGAAGATTCATAAGAGTGCCAACTTGGCTGGGGGGGGGGGGCGCGGTGGCGGCAGCAAGATAGGCCAAACTCCTGGTAACTTCCAAAGAAACTTAAAACTTTTCTGATCCAGATCAGCCACAGCTGAGCCTCAGCTCCTCTGGGCCTAGAACCCGTCTGCCACATGTTTGAGGCTGTAGTACTCCTGTTAACTTCTCTACTACCACCTCCTCCCTTTGTTCCTTTTATGCCCCTTATTTAGCAGGGACATTGAGGGAATCACCTGAGCTTAAAATCAGCTTAATCTCTAAATTTTGGGTTCTCTAGAAAGGTACAAGTGATGTAGATAGGTGATCTGCTCTTTTACATGTCAATTTAAAATTTGCTGTCACAGGGACTGGTGTGATACCTCTACCCCAAAGGTGGCTAACTCCACAGAGACAGAACAATAGGACTTTTTACTGTGAGGTTTATTCATTTTGTGGCCAAATGCACAGTTTTTCCTAAAATAACCCAATAAACAAAATAACCTGAAAGTTATTGATGAGAAAACATTGTCGAGATTTTTTTTTATCCTTCTGTGGAATTACTTATGTATTAACATGATTATTTTAAAGTTTTGGTGGTTGAAATAAACCTGATTCAAAATGAGAGGAAAAGTTTTTGTCTTTCCTTTACCTGCATATGCATACCATCAGTTTGCAAATTTTCCTTATAGTGATTAGCTACATTCCAATATTGGCAAAGGCACTGATTTCATCAAACTTGTTAACTTTAACACTGATGAAAATGTTTTGTTTAATCACCTGAAAACATACAATATTGCTTAAGACTTTTTAAATTATTCATCAACAAAAATATTATAAATAAAATATTAATATTCTCTTTATTAAGAGAAGTTATGTGTATTGTACTTGTTTTCCCTTTATAGTTGATGTTTATAAAGAGCTCCAAACTTTACCAAGCACTTTATATACATATCATTTGCTACAATCTGGTGAGATAGGTGCTTTTATCCCCATTTTATAAATAAGAAAACTGGGACAGGGTAAGTGATTTGTCCAAGTTCCCACAGCTAATAAGTGTCAGAGGTAGAATTTATCCTTCATTCTCTTTTTTAGAGGGGGCAGGAGGGCAATGAGGATTAAGTGACTTGCCCAGGGTCACACAGCTAGTAAGTGTCAAGTGTCTGAGGCCGGATTTGAACTCAGGTCCTCCTCAGTCCAGGGCTGGTGCTTTATCCACTGTGCCATCTAGCTTCCCCCAGAGGAAGAATTTAAAACTGTTTTGGTTTTTTTTTTTTTGGGGGGGGGGTTGTTTGTTTTTTTGTTTTGTTTTTAAAGTGAGTCAATTGGGGTTGACTTGCCTAGGGTCACACAGTTAGTAAGTGTTAAGTGTCTGAGGCCGAACCTAGCTGCCCTATAAAACTAGGTTTTTTCCTGACTCCTAGTCAATTGCTATCTACCCTATTGCCTCCATAGATCACACCTCACTAATGTAAGTATCCAACACGGCAGGACTGCAATCCATCCATGTCTGCTTCTCAATCTACCACCAGGTGTCATCCAATTGGGGGATGGAGAGAGACCTGCCTCTTTATAGCATGTGGGTACCAATGGATCATGAAGGATGCCCATCAGTTAATGCTTTTTTCCTATGAATGAAACTGGCCCATTTTTTTTCTTTTACTTTTTTTTTTTTTTTTAGTGAGGCAATTGGGGTTAAGTGACTTGCCCAGTGTCACACACAGCTGGTAAGTGTTAAGTGTCTGAGGTCGGATTTGAACTCAGGTGCTCCTGACTCCAGGGCTGGTGCTCTATTCACTGTGCCACCTAGCTTCCCCCTCTTTTACATTTTTAGTTGCATTCTTTCATCCTGCTACTTCCATATAATTTTTCATTTATTGTATGTTGGAACTTATACTATCCTTGCTCTTCTCCATTGCCTTTTGAGAAAACCTGAATTTCATTTCTTTGGAGATTGAAATATTCCTTGATTTGCAGACATATAGCAATACTAGAATATTGGTATTAAAGAAATATAGGCCATTGTTTCACTTATAAGCTTGGGGTGATTTAAAAACTGCACTACTTCCCAAAGGCAATCTAGCCAAATTTCCTATCTAATTTTCTAATAAGGTATCTTAAGGAAATGGGAATTGGATTTCAATGGCATTTTATAAATACCTTCTAATAATTATATTATTTAGAGATTTCTGTCTGAACAAATTATTGTAATGTGTTTAGTCAAGGATCTATAGTAGTAATGGCTCATCTATTTTATATGACAGGCATAGTGAATGTCAAGCCAACCTTGCATTTGGACAAACCTGCATGCAAATCCTGCCTCTGACACATATTACCTGTGTAACCATGAGCAAGTCACGTAATCTCTCACTGTACCAATCATCTCAGGCTTTAAATCACAGAATGGGTCCCAGCCAGTCTGCATCAGGAAAGGGAGTTTCCTGTAACAAAATCATGGGACCAGTCTAGGAATAGTTAAGAGATTTATCTAGATTAGAATTCCTTAGATTTATTAATTTTTTTATCCCCAAAGTGATTTTTAAGTATATTGCTTCCTTTTATATTGACACTGTGAGGTTAAAAAAAAAAGGATCATTTTCTCTTTAAATCCCATTTTTGACATTACCTTTAATTTTACGTTGTCAGGCTACTGCCTAGAGCTCTCTTCAAAGCCATAGGATGGAAGATTTTTCAGCTGGAAGGAATTTCAGAGGTGGTCTAGTCATTTTGTACAGAAGGTAACAGACCCAGACAAATTAAGTGAATTGCCAAGATTACAAGGGTAGCAAGTAGCAGAGCTGGAATTTAGACTCAGGTCCTCTGACTCTAAATCTAGCACTCTTTCCACTATGCTATACTGTCACCCTATATGGACCTCGACTGAGCTACATAACAAGGCAAGAAGGCCTGTAACCACAGGGTGCTCTCACCCCCTTCATTCTCTTTTTCTCCCTTCCCCTGGCTGTTTGACTATTCACATGGCTTAGATGAGATAGAGGGCACACATTCTTATTTCTTCAGTTAAAATGGAGGGCCATCAAGCCTCACCATCTGCCATGTCACTTGCCTCTACCTGTCTAGGCCATAACATCTACTCTGTCTCTTATGTCTTACATACCCAACTTACTATCACATCTGACCTACTTGATGTAAAGTAAGCATGCCTCAGTCTTATCAATAATTCCCCTTTTGAATGATTAGGACTTCTTTTTTCCATCTGCCTTGTAGCTGAATTTTCTTTTATATAAGCTCTTTTGGAGTTTAGCTTTTTCTGGTTGTATCCTCAGGGGTTAGCAATTGACTCACATACTAAGCATTTAATAAATGCTTTTTCTTTGTTTCATTCATATATTGTCAATCTGTTGATTGAGAGAGAAGTCTTGTACCACAGGAATTCTTACTCTTAGAGATTGTTATGTTAAAGAAAGCATAGCTCCTTCAGGTATTTATAAAATAACAGAACCATAGACTATCCAGGCTAGAAGGGACTTAATTAGCATTGTTTTTCAACAAATGATCTATAAGAATAATGTCCCCAGTTAATCTATAAACTGGAATTAATACTAATGAGTTTTGAGATTGTCTGTACTATGTGCATACAAAATATTTCTTATATGAGGGTACCTTACCTAATATTATAAATCAGTTCTATGACAACTTGACTTTAGGGGACCCTCTTGGGTCAACCATTAGAACAATACTATAAATGGAAGATATGTTCCTAGACAACCAAAGTTCTAATTATGAAAGTTTGAAATTAGTCTGGACAGAGACTCAACATTATGAAACAGCAGAACAGGAATTGGTCGGAGATAGGGAATGCTTAGATACCTGAGAAGACAAGGTATGATATCCAGGCTCATCAAATCATCAAGCCAATCAGTCTCACCTGAGATTATGCTGGTCCTCAATGGAATTTGGGTTGGGCTTGGTGTAGAGCAGGGGTGGGAATAATTAGTTTAAGGATAAAAATCAAAAGGAATGGAAATAGAAATCATCTGATTTTGTATCTAAACTATAGATAACTTTCAAATTAATTTGGACATTAATTTTTTTTAAAAAAGGAATAGAATTAGTTTCCCGAGATATGAATTTTTAATACTAATTTTTATTCTCTGAACTATTTATTATGGACCAAGTACAAATGAGAATAAAAAAGGCATGAAAATATTACATAAAATGAACAATTTTATTGCCCCTTTAACTGAACATTACTATTATTGATGCCATTAAAAAGGTCAAGAAGAAAAAATTTTAAGCTTGGTTTCAAATAAGGATACAATATGTCACTACTTTCACAGATTTGTGGTTTCATCTGTCTATGTTGCACCATGTCATTCTTGGTAAAATTTATACCCCCAAATAAACTCTGCAATCCAATGACACTGATCTCCATGCTATTCCTTGAAAAAAGACATGCCCCTTGGGGGGCAGGGTGGGAAATGAGGGTTAAGTGACTTGCCCAGGGTCACACAGCTAGTAAGTGTCAAGTAAGTTTCTGAGGCCAGATTTGAACTCAGGTCCTCCTGAATCCAGGGCCAGTGCTTTATCCACTGTGCCACCTAGCTGCCCTCTGACTAGGCATTTTCACTAGCTATCTTCCATTCCTGGAATGTTCTTCCATCTTTTCTGTGCTTCCTGACTTCTATGGTTTCTTTCAATTCCCAGCTAAACTCTGACCTTCTACAGGAAACCTTTCCTATTCCCCCTTTATCTTGTATATATTTTGGTTTTATGTGGATTTTTGCATATTGCTCCCATTAGACTATGAGCTCCTTGAAAATAGGGACTGTATTTTTCCTTTCTTTGTATCCCCAGCACTTAGCACAGTGCTTGGCACAATAGTAAGGGTTTTTGTTTTTGTTTTGTTTTTTTGCGGGGCAATCAGGGTTAAGTGACTTGCTCAGGGTCACACAGTTAATAAGTGTCAAGTGTCGAAGGCTGGATTTGAACTCAGGTCCTCCTGAATACAGGGCCGGTGCTTTATCCATTGTGCTACCTAGCTGCCCCCAATAGTAGATTCTTAATAAATGTTTATTGACTGACAGACTCATCCCCTCCAGCTCCAGTCCCTATAACTGGATTCTTTCTCCCCACTTCTAGAGCCAACCTATTTAATGATAGTTACCTGCCTGTCTAGATTGTCTTCTCATTTCCTATAGTCAGAATCCCAAACATTCTGCTCCACCTACCAGCCAACATATCTGCATCACTGAACCTCTATTATGATAATTGATATCCTGGCTTATTTTGTATTTCTTCCTTTCTCTTGCTTCTTGGACCTCCCTTAATTCCTTTCCCTTTATCTGTGAGTTTGTCTAGTACCTAGATGTTGAACCAATCTACTATAGAACAAGCTCTGAATATAACAAGGTGGCAGATAATAAGTTCAGGTTTATAGACCTTGACTTTGAGATGCTAGTGAAATAGGCATATGTAGTTTCCAGCAGACAGATGGGAAAGGACCCTGGATTTATGGTCAAAGAACCTTGATTTGAACCTCATCTCTTCTACTTATTTGTCCATATAACCAGGAAACGTCAGTTACTTGGAGACTCCTTTTCCTTTTCTTAAAATGATGATACATGAAAGCACATTCCAGCTCTAATTCGCATGATCTAATTGTAGGGAAGAATTATGGTACAATTGTAGGAGCACTGACTCTGGAATCAGAAGATCTGAGTTTAAATTTGGCCTATGCTAGTAACCGGTGAGACTTTGGACAAATCCTGTAATCTCCTTGGGTTTCAGTCTTCCCTTTTATAAAATGAAGCAGGTAAATTAGATGATCTTTGAGAGTCCTTATAGCTCTTGATCTATGATCCTTTGTAGTACTGAACCTTAAAGTTTGTGGCTACACTATGATTGGCTTCCTGTGGACCATAGGAAAGTCATTTCTCTATAAAGTTTGATATTCTCGGTAAAATTTTCAGTATGTCACAAATTTTCTACCCTTTAAAGTTAAGGAATTTGACTAAATGGTCTCTAAGGAATCTTCCAACCTCCTGGTTCTAGGAACCCATGATTGTAGCTAGAAGGAAAATCAGGATAGTAGAATACAGCAGAAGCCAAGGGAGGGTAGACTTCCAAGTAAAAACAAAATTAACTAATTGATAGGTAAGAAAAGCAGTATGAA